>NC_089813.1:30503505-31116005 GCF_029633855.1 Hoplias malabaricus | reverse complement strand
CTTTGGGCTATGCCCCTTTAGTTGTGTATTGTTTTGACTCTGTGAGGTTTGCAGAGTTACAAGAGGCTTGATGTTGTGTCACTAAAGTTTGGCTTTTAAAAATAACCCCTTCCCCCTTAACACATAGGCTTTACACACAAGCCCCCATGGGGTGAAATCTTGATACCCTGCCAAAGATGGCTACATGTGTGTGTATGTGTGTGTGTGTGTGTGAGAGAGAGAGAGAGAGAGAGAGAGAGAGAGAGAGAGAGAGGTACACGCCCTGCATGGGCATAATTTGAGTCTTTCTCTCTATCTCTCTCTCTCTCTATCTCTCTCTCGCCAGACATGAAGTCTGACCATTCAGTTCCCTGCACACCAAATGCTATTCTTAAATATAGGGCCTGCTCTATTAATAAGCATTCACAATCCTGTCCAATGAGCAACAGACAGAGGGGAAAGAGAAAGCGAGCAACGGAGTGGGAGATATCTATCTTCTTGTAAAAACCTGGCCAAGACACATACCACCATTACATCATATTCTTATTCTTATATGTGAGCCCAAATAACAGAGGGAAATGATTGGCTGGATTCTGGCTAGCAATAATAATATAGTCTGTTAAAACAGTGTTTTTTCTTAGTTCTACCAAGTTTCATGTCAAAATCAGAGATTTCTGCCACTATGCCAGGGAATGGCTGAGTCTATGTCAATGTAAAAGAAATACACTGGGGACATGAAAACCCAGCCAAGGTACATTCCGCCATCATTACATCATATTCATATTATTATAATAACCTGCGGATAGATTCGGATGAACGTATGCTGTTCTATGCCCATGTGTCTACCATCATCATGCCATTCAGAAGGAAAAAGGTGGGGCGAGCGTTGGAGAAGGAGCAAAAGAATTCAGAAAAATCTCACTTCTGACTGAAAAGAACTTAAAGACAAAGTTGAAGAAGAAGTAAGAAAAGGAGAGGAACTGGACATTTAATTGGAGTAATTAGGTCCAATCAAATATTTGCTATAAGTGATAGTGTATGTATGTAAAAAGTGTATGAGATATGGTCAGGAAAGTGTGGAAATTGAAAAAGAAATGGAAGCTTCAACAGAACAGGTCTGTGGATGGGGTGTGTGTGTGTGTGTGTGTGTGTGGACTTACTTGCATGTGTGATGGGACAGAATGGCCCCGCCAAGGCCAACAGCAGCAAGAGCAGCTTGAACTTCATGGTGTCTTCGGTCTTTTGAATGGAAGTGAATGGAACAAAAAGAGGACCTCTTCCACACACCACTGGATGTCTGTGATAGTTTTAGCCTCTTAACTCCTCACACCCCAGAACAGAGAGAGAGAGTGAATGAGAGGGAGAGAGAGGGATGACCAATCAGCAACAGCACACAACACTCAACTCTGGGAGAAGCTGCAAAAGAGAGCCACAGAGGAGTGTGTGTGTGTGTGTGTGTATATGTGTTTAGAGGAGGGAAAGAGGAGAGGGGGTTGGGCACATGTTAGGTGGTCCTGCCCCTTGTGCTTTCTTTAACTCAGTAAAGTGAGTAAGTATCCTCCAATAGACTCTCTCTCTCTCTCATGTTGAGTCACTAGGGCTGACAAACTATTGACAAAACTGTATCAGTCTATAATCAATATATAAAAATGTTCTTAATTTTTCAATTTAAAAAATAGAATTTGTGGTAGGTGAGTTCGCCAGCGTGCAAACTGCAATATTATATCTCTTTGGTGTGTGAGTTCCTCTGAGTGCTCCGGTTTCCCCCACAATCCAAAAACACATGCTGGTAGGTGGATTGGCAGAAATATCCATACGTGTGAGAATGTGACTGTGTGGCTGCATGCGTGGGCGTGTGGGTGTGTGCATTTGAGATACCCTGGTTTGGCTTTCCATATTGGGTGTGTTCATGTCTTTTGCCCAATGATACCAGGTAGGCCTCAGACCCACCAAGACCCTAAAGTGTTTACAGAAAATGAATGAACATTGATGTACCATTTATGTTAATAATAATAGATATTTTTTTTATAAATAAACAAATCTATTTATACACTGTCTATATGAGCACCGAGTATTTGATGAAGTGTATTGCACTCATTCTGTGTTAACTCTTCTAAGTACATCTTCTAAGTGATGTAAATGTAAATGTAAACTCAACACCATATGTCCTCAGCCAATTAACAATATATTTTTCTTTTCTTTATATATATATTCATTCCTGACGGACATTACAAGATGAAATAGCTCTCTGTGACATTGTTAAGAGTGTAATAAAATTTGTGTGTTGTTAAGTGATGCATAATGGAGCAACATAAAAGTAACAGCACTGCCACCTACAGATCACCTTCTGTCTAATACCATGCTGCAATTGAATGAAAACTGAGGTAGTGCTACTCAATATGCTAGTCTTTCACACTGAGACTTAGGGTAATTTGCAGGCTCATCTTACATTTAAAACACTTTTATTTATAAGATTTTTAGGAATTAATTCATTTATTTCTCCTTAAATAATTGTTTTTGCTGAAGGACAAACTCTTGTTTTTGGCTTGGTTTTAAAAATATAAATATTATTACCAGAATGCACCCTTTTTGTCACAGCAGCTGGTAATAGCAACATGAGGTGTACTGATGTGGGCACATCCCTGACACAGTAAATAAATATAGTTTTATGCTTTACGCATGCAAAACTGCTTAAAACAGCAGGAACATGTCTGCATATGCAAGAGTGTGTGTGTGAGTGTCTGTCTACAATGGTTTTTGCAGTTGAGTAGAATCCTGTGGGAGTGGGGATCAGCTTAATTTAATTCAGCTTTCCTTTTTTTTTTAATTGGTGTTAAAAATGGTTCAATGAATTAATATAGGAGCAGCACGGTGGCGCAGCAGGTAGTGTCACAGTCACACAGCTCCAGGGACCTGGAGGTTGTGGGTTAGAGTCCTGCTCCAGGTCAGGAGTTGGTGTGTTCTCCCTGTGTGTGCATGGGTTTCCTCCGGGTGCTCCGGTTTCCTCCCACAGTCCAAAAACACACACTGGTAGGTGGATTGGCGACTCAAATGTTTCCATAGCTGTGAGTGTGTGTGTCGCCCTGTAAAGGACTGCCGCCCCCTGCAGGGTGAGTTCCTGCCTTGTGCTCAATGATTCCGTGTAGGCACTGAACCCACCGTGACCCTGAAGTGGATAAATAGTTGCAGACAATGAATGAATGAACGAATTCATTTAAAAACTGTTCTGAGTGTCTAGGCATTGCCTTATATGTGTTTAGAAAGGCGCAGTTGTTAAAGGAAATATTTCTGTTAAAATCTATATATATTTTCATGGAACGTTAAGAGACTGACAGGTATTTTTCTGTTTTTTTTTTAGCTAAAATTGTCTTTCACTGCATAAGAAATGTAAGTGTATATGTGAATTTAAGTAGTTTTTGTGATCCAGAACTAATAATTCAACACCAGTACACGATTCTCGTGCTGAATATCATCTTATCATTTCATCAGCAATTATCACTGCAATGAAGGTGAGGGTGCAACAAAAGGGGAAAAATATTTAATTATTTTAATTATTAATACATTCAATTCAAAGTGTCCAACAACATTTAGCCATGTGTGGCTAAAGTGCAGTGATTAGTTTCATTTAACAGATTTGTGGTCAGGTATGTATATGAAGGACATGATATGTGGTCAGGTATGTATATAAAGGACATGGATATGAAGTGTCTTTTCATGTGTAACAGTATGTATATATGTCTCTGCAGAATACTGAAAGGATTTATGTCTGGCATTGGCTATTGGGTTCTGGATGAGCGCATGGTCTCTCTCTCCTCTCACACACACAAACACACACAAAAGCCCATTAGTCACAGCATGACACCGCAGCTCAGTTCTTGTGTTATTCAGATGAAGTGTTCATGGGCCATCACCTCATTTCCTCATTCAGCCAGAACCATTTCAATCCATCAGTCAGACAGATGGAGCGGGGAAGGGGGGTATGGCTTAGAGAGCAGGGCCTTTCTTTCTTTTTCACACTGATGTTTTTTTGTTTTTAGATCAGTGAGGGAATCTGTATATGCATGCACTTTACACATTCATTCAAATTATATAATTTGTTGATTGGTGGTGTGAAAAGAATTTCACACCACCTCTGACCCTCTAAAAGAAGACACTTTTGAAGCAGTGTTGTTGTCCATTGTTAGGTGAATTTTTCTAACATTCTAGAGAAAATATATAAAACATAAAATCAGTTTTTTGTCAGTATTTAGTTAGATCTCCATTTGTCTGAGTATGTACATTCCCTCTATCTTTCTAATCCTGTCTCACTGACTGCCACACATTCCAAAATACATACTAGATATACCCTCATGTCTAGCAGGTGGCAAGATATTCTTATCAAATTCTAGTATTCTCCACTGAACCTTTGTCAGCTGCCAACCTCTGGCTGACTGGCAGTCACCAAAAACTCTTCAGGGTACACAGACCGACATGAATAAAGTCATCAGTGAAATTAAAACACACACACACACAAATGCACAAACTTCTGTTTTAAAGCATTTGTGTGATTACAGCCCATGAAGCACATTGCTCACAGTCTCTCCTCCTCTCACATTCAGAACTGTGGTGTCTCTCTGAGGTGGCAGTATGGGGTGTGATGTGGATGGCTGGTGTCAGCGCCCTCATTCGCCTGGCTGCGTTCTTCTAATTTTTCCTGCATGCTTTGGCAGAAGCAGCTGGCCACTAACTCTCTCTCCAAACTGTACTTCAGATTTTAGCCATGTAGACACTGTTACCAGAATCCTGCATAAAGTGTGTGGCTGCCTGGGACCTGAAATGTAAGATAGAGTACCTTGCCTAAAGTTTCTGGACACTTACGCACAAAAATATTTTCTGCAATTAATGATATTATGTGTTTTGGACCCTTAACTGCAGTCACATTCTTTAATATTCTGGGAAGATGGTATACAGTCTGTAATTGTCTATAAAATCTCCAATTTTATATGGTAAAATTTTGATCTCTAATTAAACATATTGAATATGTATGCTTCAGTGTACCAACACAGTAACGGTGTATATGAGAATGTGTTATAATATGTAATTGTAGAACTACAAAGAGCACATATATGCTCAGCGGAGTGTAGTGGTATATATAATCTAAAAAAATCACCCTTAAATTTAATTAAAGAACCAATGTGTTCTACTATGACATTGTGCAGGAGAAAAATCCCCTTTGGATTTTTTTTTTTCTATTTGTGAAGAGTGGGCCACACTCACTTCTGATTTAATAACTGGGAGACAACTTCAAACACAGATAAGGCTTGTCCAGTAGAAATGGCCCTTAGCTCTTCTCTGACAGACTTTACTTTGGGCTAAAATTATCTGCTGAAGTGAGAAATCCTGCTTTGTGAAAAGCCCCTGAGGTCTGGGTTGGAGTTGAGAGAGCTTTATGATGTGTTGTGCTGTGTTTGTTGAGTGATGTGTGTAATGAGCTGTGTTTTCCTTGTGCTTTCACACAGAAGTGGTACTGCCTCCACAGCTCCAGGGTTAGTTTCTGCCCCTGTGATTTAATGGAATGAAACCTTTGCATGTTCATCTTCATAGTGCACAGCTTGGTAATACACAGCAAGGCCCAGGGCTTGCAAGAAGGAGATAGGTTTGGGATAATATTGGTTTGATATTTCAAATGACAAATATATCAATACACTGGTGATCTTCTAAGATGACAAGGGTCATGTTAAAAATATTGTGAAATTCATATAGAACACACTTATGCAGGCAGATATTTTTTCCTGAGCTCCCCACATTTAAGGACTGGGCATCATGGACTCTACAATACGACCTGGAGAAAACGGGCATAAACACATCAGGATTACTTTGATACTCTTTTCATTCAAGACTCTTCATCATATGACACTGATTATATGCACAGTGAACTCTCTCTGCTTCCTACATCCAGTACAAAGTTGATTTCTGACAGATTTTACTGAATGATCTCAACACTAATAGTAGACATGTATCTTGTTCTGAACACTAGGTGTCAGTATTCCTCTGGCCATGTGCACTGAAGCTCTGCGAAGCTCCTTAACAGGAGCAGACCCTCGCCGCTGTGTGATGGATGAGTCCCACAGTTTGTCCTGTTCTAACGGGCAGAAACAATGCTGTGGCTCTCCAGCGGTTCAGGACCGTTGTGTTCATGCTGATTCCAGCAGGAGACGGCAATGCTGTTTGGAAGCAGCCCAGTGGGACCATTGATGTTACTGCAGTTTGTTGTTGTATCTTGTGCTTCTGACGTGACATGACGTAAGAAAAACAAATTTTAACAAAATAACAAGAAAACAAGCATAATGCCGAATATTGGACTCGAGTTGTGAGGTACATTAATATTAGACTTTATCGAGGCCAACGAATTGTAGAAAAAATGTCTTTAATGACTTTCTATTTACTTCATTTCAAAGCCACAACTGAGTTAATGACTATAGAAGGAGGAAACACTCCACTTCGCATATCTATGCTATGCTACCTGAATAAATACAAAACAAAATGGCGGAAAGCTCACGGAGAAATAAAGTTCGGGGATTTTGCCTAATTTACACATGTAAATTTCATGTTTAAGTAGTTAATGATGTGGATACCGATGTTAGCTTTCACTGAGTAGGTTATTCACATACTTGCTAATGTGTACATTTTATAAATACAGTGTATTCATTCAGATTATTCTGAGCTACAGTTTACTCCTAGAACCTTCACCGAAAATTCAGTGACTTCTTCAATAGGTTCCAAGGTATAGACTTGACAGCATGACATTAATAAAGAAAATATCTCAGTAAACTGCAAATTAATTTCTCATAATGCTATAGAAACATTGTAGGGACCTTCATAAATATAAATGTGACACAATGTTAAAAAATGCACTGAGTAGCCATAACATAGAAACCAGTGAGGTGAATAATGCTGATAATCTTGGTAAAAGGGGTGGGAGATAGTAGCAGCTGAACAATCTGTTCTTGAATCTGATGTGTTGGAAGTATAAACTGTGCAAGTCTAAGTATCTGAGCGACTCTGACAAGGACCAAATTGTGATGGCTGTGGACAAATGGGTCAGAGCACCTACAATACAGCTGGTCCTGTGACATGTTACCATTATGCAGTGGTTCCCACAGGATATGGTCCAAGGAACGACAGCTGGTGAACTGTCGATAAATTCATGGGTGGCCAAAGTCCTTTGATTGGCAGGCGGAGCCAAAACTAGGTCCTAACACCTGAAGAGCTACTGTCGATTACAGACTGCTAAAAATGTTAATGCTGTTTATGACAGAAATGATGCACAAACCGTGTATTGCAGCTTGGGTGTGGGGCAGCAAAGCCGTTGATGGGCCAGAGTACTCGTGCTGACCCCTCACGGCCTTGTTCCCTTATGGCACCAGGATTTTGCAGTGCAATAATTGTCCACGAGTGGTTTGTGGAACATGACAAATAGTTCAAGGTGTTGGCCTTGGCCTTGAAATTCTTCAGATTTCAATCTGACCAAGTTGTGTGATGGGCTGGAAAATCTGTGGATTGGGCTGGAAGAACTAAATTCAATCCACTGAGGCCCCATCTTGCAATTTACAGGACTTGAATGATCTGCTGCTCACATTCTGGTGCCAGATACCACAGGATACCTCCAGAGAGCTTGTGGGGTCCATGTCTTGATGGATCAGAGCTGTTTTTTGAAGAATAAGGAGCACCTATAATATTAGGCAAATGGTTATAATGCTATTCACAGCGCTTTAAAATATTCTCAGGACATGGTGAAAAAATTATGAACTGAAAATAACCGTATGTTATTTTTTAACTATTCAACTATCAACATTTTATTAGCCCTAGATATAAATTGATTTTCCTTCACTGAATTGACAGCTGCATGTTAGAATCCAGCTCGAATATTCTATACTGCCATCTCTTTACTGAGATTTAAATATTGTAGTGGAGAATAAATGCATATGGATGTCTCATATTCTCTCTTACAATTGTTTGTTATTTGGTACATTTAGACATAAAGCATGCACACAGACACACACACACATATATGAAAACACACTCACAGAGATATTTCTCTTTATTCCAGCACCACTAATGAAGCATGGCTTGGCTCAGACTGGGAAGAGAGAAGCATGAAGATCAGTTTAGTGCTGTGCTCTGGAGACGGGTTTGATCACATAGACATACCAAGCTGAGGAGCGCAGCTGATTATGTCTCTTTTAGCATGTGTGTGGGTAGCTGTTGCTTTTAAAACAGGATGTGGTAAGACTGGAAGGTGTTTAGAAGATGCTGTGTTGATCTTCTCATTAATGGTAGATCTGTGTGTGTGTGCAGGCACAGGCATTAATGGTCGTCCAGGCAGCAGACAGCAGCAGCAAGAACGGAGAGGATTATTAGCCACTGTAAGCACAATTATTACGCAGAATCCATCAGAATGCCTGTGAGTTGTGAATAATTTCCCATGATATGAACAGTGCTCTAAAGATAAATGGCCTAATTTTCTCAAACATTATTCAGAGTAATTAGGAGGCTCAAGTCAAATGGCCTGTCTGTGCTTCACCCACATTTTTTTCATAGTCACTGCCATGGGGTTGAGCCTGCTTTACAGAATTTTGAAAATCTCATTCCTGCTGGCCACATTTGTGGATCAGGCTGCATTTGTATTTGAATCGGGTGAAATGCGAAAGGAAAGTCTCAAAATCCAAAAACCCGCGAGAGGAAATGAACAAATGCACGTCACGGAAAACACGTGAGTGACTTGATCCACAAACTCAGATTCAACAATTTACAAATACATTTTAAATTCGAGACTTTGACTTTACAAATGTATGCAATGTTAATTTAAACAAATGTTTTTATTTTTGCATAAAATTATGATATATCTATGAAAACTAAATATAAGTATTTATGAATTTAACTGTATTTGTACAAATTACAGACCGTGAAATTAATCTCTCTCCAAACGGATCCACCACCGCCCTGAATAGGAAAATCTGTTACAGAATGTGATTGAATGAATGAATAATTATTTTACTCATGGCATATTACTGAGCTGCCCTGTGAAGGACTGGCGCCCCCTCCAGGTTGTATTCCTGCCTTGCGCCAGGTAGTGATTCCAGGTAGGCTCAGGACCCATTGCAACCCTGAACTGTATAAGGGTTACAGATAATGAATGAATGAATGAATGAATGAATGAATGAATAATCTCCAGCAAACTGCAATTTGTCTAGACTGTTCAACAGTCCTAGGCTTAGAACCAAGGATGGTGTGAGAACGTTTAGCACATATGCTGCCCACAGCCCAGACCAGCTACCAGAAGAAATTTGCCTGTTCTTTTTTGCTCAAATCTTTAGAAATATTCTCTTTCGTGTGACTAGGGACTAGGTATTCCCATTACATTTGATCTAGATTTTACACTTCCAATTACTGTATTTTTCGGACTATAAGGCGCATGGATTTTAAGGCGCATTATCAATAAGGGCCTGCTAAGGCATCTAGGTTCATATATAAGGCGTACCAGATTATAAGGCGCAGCGCATTAAATAAAACAAAGCTCAGACCGTAAGTCAAACTTTATTTAACTCTTTAACGAAAACTCTCAACTTGTTCAGTTGTAACTGCTGCTGTCGCTGTGGCTTTGAGACGAATAGAGACAGTGGAGACCCTTCTACCTGCGGTTCTCTGTTCGATAACCCACTGTTCTATTTAGTCCTCCAAATGTGGCCATCTTGCTTTGTTTCCTCGGAAACTCAGTTTGCTCTTCTTACCTGGCGTAGGGTATCTTCTTGTTTCCTCCACTTACGCACCATAGATTCATTTATGTTGAATTCTCTTGCAGCTGCTCTATTTCCATGCTCTACTGCATGACTTATAGCTTTAAGCTTAAAATCTGCATCATAAGCATGTCTCTTAACAGGAGGCATTTTTGGAGTAGTCGGTATAAAAAACTGAAACACGGGGCTCCTGCGCACATGCTGTATGCATCACCGCGCTCAGTGAAGATCCTGACTACTGTGGCCGTAATGCTTAAGCCATTTGTGGGTACACATATAAGGCGCATCGGACTATAAGGCGCACTTTTGATTTCTGAGAAAATCATAAGATTATATGTGCGCCTTATAGTCCGAAAAATACGGTAAATGCCAAAGCACCACAGAACACCTTAAAGACTTCGCATGATTATAGTATAGAAACCCACGTGGACAACACACCAAACTCCCCACAGACAGTCACCCGGAGCGGGAATCGAACCCACAACCTCCAGATCCCTGGAGCTGTGTGACTGCGACACTACCTGCTGCACCACGGTGCCACCCATCACATAAATCAATAAAGCTGAAAGGATGAAGTCTAGCGAATTCTCAGAAACATGAAGCCAGACACCACATATATTTGAATTTCCCGCTAACGGTTTTGGTTTGTTCGTTACCAGATCTCCATGCTAAACTAGTAATGGGTGTGATTTATTCTGTAAAGCTCATCCAACCTTGCAGCAGTACAAAGGATAACATTTTAAATGCAGCTTTAATAGCTCAGAGAAAGTCCTAGGGAAGAGCTGTAGACTATTAGTGTTGGAAGAAGCCCAGCTGACCATTCACTGGACTGACAAAAGGAATATTAGTTGCAGAGATGCGCAAGATAGAGCAGTAGAATGAGTGAAACGTTAATTTGTTTTCCAGTGCATTCAAAACAAAGGGCCTCCTCTGGCTCAAAGGCATAGAACAAAATTAATCAGACAATATTAAACCAAATGGAAATTGTACCAAGGGAGCTCCTACTGTGAGTCTGCTAGCTGTTTTCTTACACAGTACATGTGTGGCAGATGAGGAGCTGTTAAGAGCCACAGAGACTCCCTACCCATCAGCCATATTCACTTAAAAACACATTAAAGAAAATGTGTATATGTGTGTGCGTGTGTGCATTTCCTCGTCAGTGCTGATGAAGATGATGGACGAGAAATTCAATAGAGTTTGATTTGCTAATATGAATATTGTATAACAGAGGACTAATGAGAAATAGCAGGAGGAAGCTGAGTTGTGTAACTCAGTAACTGCAGCATTAACTATTTATAACAGGGAAAAATGCTGTAATAGAAATGTTACTGAGCTAAGTATACGAGTGTACCTGTTCCAAGACTAGGGGACAGGACCACACAGACTTGTTTGACAAATGGGAATTAAATAGAGAGTAATAGCAATTTTAAATGTAATTGTAGTTTGTTGAAGACTCAAATACTGTAATCATTTCCCAATCGTGTAATACAATTTCCTAACTAATAATGCCATAATGTAATTTTATTATTACCTTATTTGGAATATAATTACATTTTCAAGTGGTGCTATACGTAATATAATGTTATTGGCCATTTATTCACATCAGTTTAATTATTTCATCATTCACTCATTCATTATCTGTAAGCGCTTATCCAATTCAGGGTCGCGGTGGGTCCAGAGCCTACCTGGAATCATTGGGCGCAAGGCAGGAATACATCCTGGAGGGGGCGCCAGTCCTTCACAGGGCAACACAGACACACATTCACACCTACGGACACTTTTTGAGTCCCCAATCCACCTACCAACGTGTGTTTTTGGACTGTGGGAGGAAACCAGAGCACCCGGAAGAAACCCACACGGACACGGGGAGAACACACCAACTCCTCACAGACAGTCACCCGGAGTAGGAATCGAACCCACAACCTCCAGGACCCTGGAGCTGTGTGACTGCGACACTACGTGCTGCACCACCGTGCCGCCCAGTTTAATTATTTTTTTAATCTAATTTATTGTATAATACTATTTAGTTTATGGTTTGTTTTGAATTTATATTGGTTTCTACACTTATATTACACACATAGCAAATTCACAAGTGTTAATTCACCACTATTAATATTAACACTCGACAACACTCTGGTGAATTTGCTGTAAATATGCTGCTGACGTTATGAATCTGGAATGAAATGTAGCTTGGGGTCACAGAACATTCACAGTGTTTAACAGGGTTCATTTGTCAGAAAAGTTTGGGAAAGCCCATAGTAAAGTGTGAGTAGTGGAGAAATATGTAAAAGATGCTTTATAGGTGTGTGTGTGTGTGTGTGGGTGTTAGCAAGAAAGATAGAAAAGTTGTACCCCTACCCTGCAGTGAAGTCTTTAAGAATCGATTTGCTCACCACATGCTGTGTGCTTGTGTGTGTGTGTGTGTGCTTGATCCTGTCAGCAGTGCAGTCTTTGCGCAGCAGGTATGATCGTATTGCTCAACATATTGAGTCTGAGGAGAGGAGGACTCTAGACGATGAAGAGCTGGCAGAGATTCTGAGTAAGAGGAGAGCAATGCAGAGATCACAGGTATCTACTGCAACACAGAGCCAGGTCTCCATGACATAAAAAGCTCCTTGATGATTTAGAGACAAAAAAATTAAAAAAAATTGCATTTTGAGAATACAGTAATATAATCAAAATAATATCATAAAGGCCAATTACTTCCAGGGAAATAACATTTTCTAATAGAAATGGCATGGATAATGTGTATCCAGAAAAAAAATATCATACTAGAGCTTAGAAAGGGAACATCAAAAATGTAATTTATTTTTTAAAAGAGCAGGATTACTTGTTCGTCCCTTGTAGGGACGCATACATTAGTGAAGTGGCTAATTGAAACTCTGTAAATCTGTGTCTGTGACTCCCAGAACCTGCAGAGAGCTCTTAGAATAGACGTCTGGACATTAAACAAATCAAATGTTTTGAATACATATATGAGGGAATACTGATTTCTCTTAATGTTAACTGTGGGAGGCTGTCATGTCACACTGGCTTCCTCCAGGCCACAGAGCTATGGAGAGAACAGTTTTCCCATCTTCAAAATCTCTGAATTCACTTCACGAAGGCCTTGCCCATTAACTGATGAGTTCATTCAGGGGAGTTTAATGAGGTAGAACTCTGTAATCCACAAGGACTGGAGCCAGACACATGATCTAGAGGGTCATTTAAATAATGTAGGTGTGAATTTTGTGTCTTCTACACACAACTTGGCAATTGAAAATGTAACTAATTCTCTACAAAAACAGTGAACACTTAAAAAACTTAAGTATGTGATTGCTGTCAAATGTTAAAAGTCTGAGTAATATTTTACCCTCCATTAGCTTGCCCTTGCTGTATGCCATGTAATATTTGGGGCTTGAGCTTCTCAAAGGGCAATGTTTAAATTCCTAGCATCTCTCTTTGCAGTTGGCTTTGCCTGGAGGTAGAATGCATAAACATAGAGTTAGCCTATTTAAATAAGAAAGTTAAAGTATTAAAAGTTAGAGCACTGAAAATAGTTCTGGAAAAACTGAACTTTTAATAAATATTGTGGCCCTATTTGAGACTAGAGGGCATGCAAAGTTGTGGAGATAATTTTGTGCAAAACCTTTCCTTCAAAGCAGTATCCACAAGCTCAAAGTCTTTTTATTAATGCCAAAGATTGCAGTGGAAGTAGCTAGTGCACTCTTCAAAATGCGCTGATCAAGAGTTATTCTCATATGTCCCACCCACCTTTAAAATATGCCTTGACTAAGAAGCAATATAAGAATGCAAAGGAGAAAATCCAGAGGCAAAATCATTTTTGAAGGAAAGCACCTCAAGAAACGGGCTTGTAACTCACTCACCTACATAATCTCAACTACACAATCCCATTTCACCCTTTGCCCCTACCACTTAGCCGTATCCCTCTATTTTGCCTAGAGGTAGGGTGTCTGAATTCTTGCTGGGAAAGGGTGTAGAATGAAGGTTAAGGCCCTTTATGGTTCAGAGGCACACTCCAGAAAGAGTGTTATGAAAGCTTTGTGAATCACTGGCAAGATGGCTGCGCAAGCGACCCAAGAAATCATTGTATTACCTCAGTTTAATGTAATTTTAATGTATTACAATCCTTTATTTTATAAATAAATGCTAATGTCTAGGTAGTTAGTTCATGAATTTCCAGTTACACATTAAACGGGGAAGGAAATACATTCTGCAATTAAATTGAACTGCAGATATTTGCCAAGTTAAAAAGTAATTATGAATATTTTAAAAATAAATTTTTGTTTGTGGGCTGCACGGTGGGGCAGCAGGTAGTGTCGCAGTCACACAGCTCCAGGGTCTTGTAGGTTGTGGGTTTGATTCCCGCTCCGGGTGACTGTCTGTGAGGAGTTTGGTGTGTTCTCTCAGTGTCTGCGTGGGTTTCCTCCGGGGGCTCCAGTTTCCTCCCGCAGTCCAAAAACACACGTAGGTAGGTGGATTGGTGACTCAAAAGTAAGTAAGTGTGTGTGTGTGTTGCTCTGTGAAGGACTGGCGCCGCCTCCAGGGTGTATTCCTGCCTTGCCCAATGATTCCAGGTAGGCTCTGGACCCACTGCAACCCTGAACTGGATAAGCGCTTACAGATAATGAATGAAAAGGATGAATTTTTGTTTGCATTTGCACCTTATGTTTTGCTTGCACATTTCATTATATTGTGTAAATTAATTTACACAAATTAACACAATACTGCCTAGTTTGTATAATTTTGCCCTTCCTGTTTTTGGTTCTGTCTAGAGGCTTTAGGCTAATGTATTGTATGTGTGGTATGGATGATCTGGCTATTGATGTAATGTGCAAAGTGTCATAATGACAGCAAGGTTAATCTTAATGTCACTGACCATTGAATCATACCAGTAAAATTCACAGTGCTCAGGGTAAAATGTGTAAAAACTGGTGATGACCTTCAGAAATGGTGCACTGCATAATGGTGTGTCCCAGCTGACTGCGAGAGAAGTGGGTATGATTGAGTGAGTTTGGGTGTTTCTGTGGAGGGAGTGGGGGTGGGGTTAATTGAGTGTATATGTGTGAGTGTGTGCTTCTTTGTGTGTGTAAAAAAATAGGTAGCTCCCTCTCTCTCTCTCTCTCTCTCTCTGTCTGTCTGTCCTTGGATGTTGAGATTTCTCCTTTCGCATTATAGTAACCATATTATACTACAATTCATAATGAACACCATCCTGCTGCCTTTCACAATGTTAAAATCACACACACACACACACACACACACCGGTTCATTTGTGTGAAAGTGCTCCCAATTGATTAGCATCTCTAATGCTAGTGTTTAGTAAATAATAGTGTTTGTTGGATCTTTGTGAGCAGTGCATTATGAAAAAACTTTGCTTTAGATGTTTGCTGTTGACAGAAAGTGATTCATTTTTACGTATTTGTTTTTAAGGATTTTAGGAATTGTGTTTTAGATGTGAAAAAAAAAACAAATAAATAAATAAATGTTCAACACATGCACACATTTTTTCTGTGCATATTAGTACATCTAAACCATAAAATGTAATGCTTTAAATTTTGGGAATCTTTAAGACAAATTCCCTAAATGTGAGTGTGTAAAAAGATATTGGTCCCACAGTGTGAGTGAGACCTGCTACACACACACAAACACACACACAAAATGGCTAACCTTTTTTCACCACAAAGGCCTTGGGGAGTAAAAGAGGTGTCATAAGGCCTGGCAGAGTCAATTAGGTACTCCTCGTCAAGCTCAGTTGGTCTCAACACACACCCAAACACCACACACGCACTCACACAAACACACCCACACATGCACACATTAATACACCTACATCCTCTTTGGTCAGTGGGTAAGGCTCAGCTGGTTCTCAGGGGGTGCATGTCACGGATGACTAACGTATCCCATAATGCCATCTGGCCTTCATATCCCAGAAGACCTCTGACCAATCACAACCTGGCAGTTACCACGGAAACACCTGACTGACACCAGACGACCAGCCATCACCATAGAGATGAGTAGACTTCTAGGGCAGCAATTTTTTTTTTTTGAAGGAGGATGCAGTGTATGATTGTTCAAAATTGGCATGAACATTTCTCCTGTGTGAATGTCTTCCGGGGATTAGAAAGAGGATGCTGTGTGTGTGTGTGTGTGTGTGTGTGTTAGAGGCAGAGACATGAGATAAGAGAAAGGTCTGCTGTAGTCTAATCTTGACTTAAGGGGCAGTCTGGGTTATACAGAACACTGATGCTTTTTACCCTTTAAACCCTGAGGGCCCAAATATGGGCCCCAACTTCAATTTCCCCCTTGCATTACCTCATACATTGCATATTAATTTCATAACAGTTGCTCAATAATTTACCTGGTTGTACGTGGACATGTTGAGAAACTGTAGTCCATAACACAGTTTGCTTTGATGATGTGTAAAATTGAACATCAAAACATTTATGATTATCTTAACACTCATAAATGTTTAAATTTCATCTGGATGATGGCATTCCTAAAATTTAATCCCAATAAATGCTTCATCTGTTCCTTTTTTATTGGATAAAAAGGATCTACACCAGGGCCAAAGAAATCCTTATGTAAAAATACTTTTTTTCAGTATTCAGTATTCATTTTTATTCAGTAATCTTTTCAGCATTTTTTTCCAACAAATCTGTTTCAATTAATTGCCACAGTGCAGTCCATTATCATGTACATTTAAGTCTAACATTCACTAAATTAAATGAGATACTACAATTGTTTGGTTAAGTTTATCCAACCACCACAATAGTGGTTACAGAAGAGTGCATTTTTGGGCCAAACTTTGTGTTAAATCTGAATAATAAGTCTAGTGTTTAAGAGATTTAAATTGAATCCAAACTCTATGAGCTCTGTGTCCTCTGATCCAGGACTTGCTCCGAGTTTACAGACGACAAACCCTGTGCCTGCCAGTCCTACAAAATCCTGACTGGGCCTTTAATGAAATAATACCAGACTGGAGATTCACGCACTGCTGAGCACCTCATCGTTTATCTAATGTTTCCAATCAGGTTATTTGTCTGCCCGAAATGGAATAGTGGTCTGGGGAGGATTGGGCTGCCTGAGCACAGATTGGACAGCCTGATTTCTCTGGAGCTAGAAGAGGATTAATGATAGGTTTCATCGCAGTGTACTGCACCACAACATTCTGCACACCTATATTCATACACTCTCACACACACACACACACACACTCCCAAATGCATATCCACTTCTCCCTGTTCCTCTCCTTAAGGCAGGATTTACTGTGGTGAATGTAATTTTTGAATGAGGTTAAGGTGGAACAGATCATTAACCCTGCCGTGAAGTTTAATATTCCTTTATTCACAGCATACATTATATTCATTTTTAGTGCTGCAGTTTTTTCATAAAAGTACAATTATAGTTGACTGAGTTTGATAATGATCACATCCTCCAGGTAGAATTTACAACACCTGATGCATGATAATGATCTGTCAATTTTGTGGAAAGAGAAGAGATGGATAAATGGGTAGAATAGATATTTTCAAGCATGACTGAATTAAAGGTATTATATAAGTTTATTAAATATGCCAAACCAAGAAAAACTGAGTTTTAGGTGAAAAATGGTTTGATGGAACACACATAAAATATTTTCAATACAAACTAGACCGGACCAGAGGTCATTTTGATATCAGAATTCCACTTATATGATAAAATGTTTACATTAGTTGTCTTTGGGTTGTGAACAAAGCCATTCACAGTGTGATGTCAAGTGGTGCATTTCACAGAATCTTACAACTTTTGATTTCATTGGGCTCCTGAAAGCATTGGCCATGTCCCCTGGCAATCGTAGGCTTTAATCCAGTGGTGCCTCGGCTGTCTGAGGCTGGGAGTCCTAGAGAGCATAATTGGCTTTGCTCTCTGAGCGAGTTGGATGACCCCCGCTCCCGTGTCACTGCCCACAATGCTGGCTAGCATGGGCATCTGTTCGTTGTTATGCCAAATCCCAATAATTTGCATTCTCATCTGACACGCTAAACTGTTCAGTGTATCAGCTGCATCAGCAGCAGCTCAAAAAGAAGCCTCAGACAGACTCATGTTTCTCAGAGAAAGCACACATTCCTGTGGCACTGCATGCAATTGGGGAAATTCAGTGAAAGGGGAATTGGAGGCTAATAATTGGGGTGAGATTTTGACAAAAACGGAATAAATACGAATAAAAATTAATACCTTTGCTTTCTTTAACGTGATTTTGGAAGTCAGGGAGTTGTAACATCTACCTAACAAAAATAGACTTTCAAAATTGTAAAACTATCTCAGGCACACAGCACATTCATAACTGATTCATAAAGTAACTTTCAGTGAGATACATCATCCTCTTCAGACATCTGCTTTCTATCACCACCACTGTGAAGTTTACCTTCTAAGATATAATTGTATTTCAAAAATAACAAGAAGAAATGGTGGAGTTTCCTTTTAAAGGCACAGTAACAAAAACACAAAGTGTTAAAGGGATGTTGGAAATTTGGCCATTTAAAAATGAATCAAGACAGGTATATAAACCCTTCCAATTATTGTAACAGGACCTCATGAGAAGAATGATAAAGTGCAAGAAATATGTAGGATATTATTAGTATAATATAGGCTAAGGTTGGATGTTGTTTTGACACAGGACTCTGAATTCCTGGAAACAATGAAAGTGCTTTCATCCTCTGAATTTTTTGTTCAGTCTGAGCAGTGGTAGGCTAGAAAGCATGAGTCTCTGGCATTTTTAAAAGGCCTGCTGAGGAGGAGGAGGGCTGTGAATAGTGCCTTTTTTCCTCTTGACAGACAAAAGTCTATTGGGTAATCTTAATTATGATAACAGAGTAGGAGTTTTATTTTATAATGTTCCAGCTAATGGGCATAACCCATCCTTTCTCCTCTAGCTCTCTTCTCTCTCTCTCTCTCTCTCTCTCTCTCTCTCTTTCTCTCTCTCTCTTTCAAACACACACACATGCTTGGTCACACTTGGCTGTGTTTCCATTTACTCTTCACTGATAACTCACCTCCTTCAGCAGATAAATATTAAATTAGTATAAATGACTGCATTGTTCAGCTGGCAGTTCTGCAGTTGGGCAGTTTTGCCTTGTGCTCTCTCTCTCTCTCTCTCTCTCTCTCTCTCTCTCTCTCTCCCACACTTGCTTAATTATGGGAGTGTTCCCTGACTGTACACCATTACATGCATTCTCCAGAATTGCTTCCTATTATTAAAAATGACTAAATGATATTGATTACGTGTGTGTGTGTGTGCGTGTGCGTGGCAGACTCCTCAACACCCTGTACTGAACTATAGCCCTTCCTGCCACTTGATAAATTATTAATCCGTTATTTATATCTAAGGAGATGACTAGTCATATACACATATAAACATACACACTCCCTAGATGACAATACTCATTGCTGCTGTCATATGAGAACCTCACAACACAGTTGGTTTTTTAAAAGTAGTATTATTGTAATTTTACACTTCAGTTAAAAACTCTCATTAAAATTTTAAATTTTTTAAACTTTAATAATGTTACTAATTAATTTATTACAGCAGCAGCCACATTCAGGCCTAGTGCCACAAGGACAGAATAAGAAAGGTTAATAAAGAAATTAAACAACGATTGCCCTGAATACAGAAACATTTTACTTTAGGACTTTGCATTATTACAAATTTGACTGCCAGCAACACGTTCCAAAAAACAACAACTATCCATTTCAGAGGAAAGCCAGTCTATAATGCAGTGGTGTCTGAAAGATCAAAGGTCACAGGCGTTCATTTGAGGTTCTTTGCCTTCCCTTTTACACACATAAATGTTATTAAATCCCTTAATCCTTTGATGATGCACATTCCTTTAACATTGAGGCCTAGGCCTTTTTTGATGTTCATTTTTACATGTCAAAGTAGATTTTCAAATTCTGAATTTGCATTTCACCTACTGCTTTAAACGTGAGCTTTGTACATTTGCATACATAAATGTTAAAAATGTTTTCCTCCTCTTAGCAATTTACACAGTTATGATAGGCGGTATTACAACAGCACAAACAGAACCAGTAGCAGAGGTGATATTTCATTCAGACTGCACACAGCCATGCTTGCTAAGAATGTGAGTCACCCATTCAGTCTTGTTATGATTCAGTGGACATGTCCATTTTAGTGCAATTTGACATAAATTGCAAAAGATAGCGTATGAAGATTTAAATGTCTGTCAGTGTCTGACATACAGCTGAGAGATTTGAAACAGAAATGTTCCAGTCTTCCGGTCGTGAAAATAATAGAACATTTCATTGTATTTCAAATTGGTACAGACACATGCATGCTTTTTAATATGATATTGCTATTAGTGGAGAGCAGGAAAGAGGAGAAAGACAGAGGCTAATAACCATCAGAAATAATGAAATCACTCAGCGTATTGACCTTTCATTATACAAGTCCCATATACAGACCCTTGTCTGTGTGTGTGGGTGTATGTGTGTAGACTCATCAATGGCTTGTATTGCCTCTTGCGCCTCTCTCTCTCTCTCTCTCTCTCTCTCTCTCTCTCTCAGTCATACACAATCTCTGCTCAGTAGCCCATCATGCAGCGCCAATTTGACTCATGTCAAATTCTTAGAACAACCCCAACATCACATCAAATTGTTTTTCGTACTGAAATGTATTCTCTGCATTTTCAAACTATACATTTCAGGTGTAACACCTGAGTCGCCCTTCTCAAGTGTCTCTAAAAATTTCTGGAGAGAGAGAGAGATAAAAGGAAAGAGAGGAAAAAAGACAAGAAAGAGAATGAAAAGTAATGGAAAGAGAAAAGTCCAAAAGTAAAGAGGGATGGTGGAAACATAGACAGTGAAGACAGATAAATGAGAGAGCTTGAAAATTACGGAAACAGAAGAAATGATGGAGAGTCCAAGTGATGAACAGGGACGGGAATGGTGGAAAGAGTGAAAGAGTGGGAATGATGGATAGAGAAACAGTGACAAGTCTGATGGAAAGAGATGGAAATTGATGGAAAAGTGACAGAGATGGAGAAAGAAGTGATGCAGTGAGAGATGTGATTGAAAGAACATGGAAAAAAAGAGAGAGGGAAATGATAGAAAGAGGAAAGAGTGATGAACGGAGAGAGAGAGAGTGGGGAGGAGGGCTGGGAACTGCTCGCAGCTGTCATGTCAGAACTGAAACGAGTGTTTTTCTGATAAAGACTCTGGATTTTTATCAGCACTCAGTCTCTAGGGGCTTCCATCATGGTTTCTCATGGCAAGAGTACAGTTCATAGCAGCAATGGTGTGTGTGTGCGCGCGCGGGCGCGAGCGAGTACACTAGAGAGAGAGGGTGAGGGAGATGACGTAGATTTCTGATTGCTTGTATTAACCTGTGACTTCGTTTGGCTAACAGTTAGTTTAGAACTGGTTTAGAAATGTAAACTGGATCAATGTTAATATTTGATCTTGTCCTTCTCCCCTCCCCCGTTTCCCAGAGATGGTACGGTCCATTTAGAGAGACGTTCGTCATCGCTCCTCGCGCTGTGCTGATCCTTCCGCGCGAGGCGCACTGCCTCACATTCACTCAACGCTAACACACTCTCTCCACTCTCTTTTCTCCCTCTCTCTCTCTCGCCCTCTCTCTCACTTAATTTCTTTCTCTTTCTCTCTGCTTTTCTCTCTTCTTCTCTCTCCGCTATTGCTGCCCTCTGCATCTCTTTAATATATCTTTTCCTCTCTTTCGTTTCCTCACTCTTAGCCGCTTTCTCACTCTCTCCATCGTTTATTCTTCCCTTTTCTGCTCTTTTCCCCCTCTCCCTGCTCTTCTCACTTTTCCTCCATCGTCTCTCTCTCTCTCTCTCACACACACACACACACACACTACCTGAACGCTAAGGTAACTGTCGTCATGGAACTCCTGGGTGTCCAGTGCACTTTCAGTTCTGCGTAGCGTTTATGTTTCTTCTGTAAAGCCGCGGTCTCGCGCAGCACGAGGAGGAGGACACTCTCGCGCGCCTGTGTTTGTAATGAGTCTCGCTCCGCGCTGTTTGCTTTCTCTGAAATGATGGACGACAGCAAGCACTTCGCGCAACGCGTCGATGGCGCGATACGGTGCGCGAGTCCAGATGCGGCGAGCGCGCGCGCCGAGCGTTCCAGGCTCGCTGAGCTCGAGGAGCCCGGAGCAGCGGGAGCGCGCGACGGTAAGAACCCCTCACCTGCATCACACACCTGACGACGGGGACGAGCACATGGTCATGCCGGTCTTATGCCTTTGCACAGATGCGGCAGCCAACACAGGGCTTCATCTGCGCCACCATTAAAACACTTCCGACTCTTTACTGGCCCCAGCGTGAGCTGCCGCCCAGACATTCTGACCCTGACAGTTTGACGCTGAGTCCTGTGTGATATCAGCCACAACACTGAAATTACTGCCTTGATTGCACTCATTGCTCCACTGACCGCGCTCTTTGTAGTTCTACAATTAGGCACAGTAGATCATCTGTTGCTCTGCATACTTTCTAACCCCCTTTCACATTGCTCTTCATAGTGTAGCAAATATTATTTGGCTCGTGGACCATTCAAAGTGCTGCAGTAAAATGGTGGTGGTGTATTAGTGTGTGTTGCGCTGGTACAAGTGGATTAGGCACAGCAGTGCTGCTGGAGTTTGTAAACACTGTATCTGCTCACTTCCCACTCTGTCCTTCATCAGTGGTCTTTGGATATTTTTGGTTAGTGACTGACATTAAGAAGTTTAAAGACTCCAGCAGCACTGCTAAGTCTGACCCACTCTTACCAGCACAACAAACATTAACAAATCAGCACGTCAGTGTCACTCCAGCTCTGAGAATAATTCACCAGTCGTATCTTACCTGCTCTGTGGTGGTTGGGTCCTGGTCATTTAAAACCAGGGTGAAAAGGAGCTAACAAAATGTGCAGAGCCACAAATTGACTACAGTGAGTAATTGCAGAATCCTTTATAGTTATTGGTGCTGGAAAAATGGACAGTGTGTGTAGAAACGAGGTCATTTAATGTTCTGTCTGACTGAAGTGTGCATACATGGTTAAGATTATATATAGACACAGTTGAATGCATATGTTTGGGCTGCACTTGGTCAAATGACGTTGTTTGGTATTTTTCTAAGGGAAAATTAGTGTTACATCCTCTGCAGAGAACACATTATGTCAACATTTGAGACGTGCAGTTAGTTGTATGAGCAATAGTGTGTGAGATGTGCAATTGATATATTTGAGATTCATGCAGAGACTGTTTAAACTTATTCTATGTCCAAAGATCAACAATGTAATTCATTCAACCAGAGGCGTGAAATCTTTTTTGTACAATTGTATATACATCTTGTAAATTTATTAGGTTTAGACTAAACGTCAGATTTAGTCTACTGGTCATACTATAGTTCTCGTATTTTCCCAGGAAATATACACTTCTGAAATATACACACAGAGAGGTAGAGACTCACACATAAACACACATACTTTTGTCTGTGTCTGTCAGTGGGTCAATGGGGTGACTGTTCATCTTGGCTGCATTTGCCAGGAGAACCTTTGGTTTTCACTGCCAGAGAGGGGGCGGGGTTGGGGGGGGTGGATGGCAGAGAGAGAGGAAGACAGAGATAATTGGCAATAGAAGTCATGTATCTGCATTTAAAACAGATTTAGAAGTATTAGGGTGTAAAGTGTAACATTTGCTATTATTCAAGTTGCTACTGCATCTGCTGTAGCTGAATTCAGTGGCTAAAAACCTGATACCAAGTAAACAAACCAGCTTTTTCCTGCTAGTTCACATGTTCAGACGTCTCCTGAACTACAGTAATCACACCACCAACCAAGGCTTCATAACTGATCTCAGTGACTGCGCTTAAATAACCACAACCACCAATCCAGCCTGTATAAACATACTCACAAATACAGCATGTCAAAACCACACCCACCTACCCAGCCTTCTTAACCACACCCACCAACCCAGCCTTTATAATGTCACCGCTACTAGTTTCTGCCCTGCCACTCCCCATGCCTAGTGGAGCAATGAGAAGTTTGTACTTAAATTGATTTTATTTGAAGTAGCAACAAGCTTGTGACCACTTAAAAAATCTTTGTTAAATCAATTCAGTTCTCATTGGACAGACAATTTAATTTCCTAAGGAAATTGGAACAGACACAGAGAATTCAAGAAGATCCCATATCTATTCCCAAGTTTATGACATTATATGAAGCACAACATTCCTTTTGGATCAATATCAGCTATTTGTGAATAACTGTGATTTTTATTCATTGATCTGAATGACCACCCAGCCTTGGGCAGCAGCTTTTTTCCAGTTGAGTTCATCACAATTTTATGTTTTTCACACAGTTTCCCCAGCCGATGCTGTCCTTCACACCTTCATTCAAACTACAGCCGCCCTCGGGCTGCCCACGGGCCACAGTGCACTTTTCTTGTGACATAAAACCCAACAAATGTTTGCTCCGTGTCCTTCATGGCGCTTTATGTCCCTGCAGTGCATCACGCAAAAAGAAAAAAATCAGCATAAATTCAAAGAGACAGGTTTGACTTTATTTTTTCACATGACAGCTGATATATTTGCTCCCAGGATCACAGACACGCTGTCTAGGGAACCTGTTATGTGAACATCCTTATTCTATTAGAAATCAATACATTTGGATGCATTGCAAACATAATATCCATAGGGGGAATTTAAGTTACAAATAACAGTTCATAAATGGCTCTTGGTTTGGCTGTTTAAAGGGTTTTTGGGGAAAAACTCTTAAATATAAAAGAACCCTACATTTCTTAAAAATGTAAGAAATGAAAAAACCTTGATGCCTCATTGGCACCCTTATTTTAATAATGGGTAAAGTATCATTTTAATGTTACTACCTATATGGGTCGCCAAGCATCATCACTGTCAAACTAAAGCCATTTTGGAATCATCTAAAAACACCAACTGATGTCAGTTTTTGAATATGAAACTATTAATGCAAACTTTATAATGAAAATCATGGCCAAAATTGATATCACAATATATTACTCAATTTTGGTTGATACAATATAATTCCGATATCGATATAAACAAAATAAAATTCACTGAAAACGTAACTATAAACAAACAAGAAACATTACATCACCGTCAGACTCTTGACTTTGAAAAAGATGTTGTAAATAATGTATATTAAAATATTGACAATGTGTTTAAAAGTTATATCATTGCAATTGAAACATTTTATATTGTGATATATATTGATATTGAATTATTGTCCAGCCCTTCATGAGCAGCACACAAAGGGCAGCCATGGCTTACTATCAGCTATGGCCCTATGGTTAGAGAAGAGGGCTTAAGACTGAAAGGTCATTGGTTCAATTCCCAATGACTGGCAGGAAAACTGGGGAAGGTGTGAGAAAAAGAACAGCACTGTCCTCCTCCCTCAATCTGAGTTGCCCTTGGGCCCACTGAACCCACAACTGCTCCCCAGGCGCCGGAGATGGCTGCCTGCCACTCTGGGTGTGTGTTTACAGCCCCTAGTGCACTGGTGTGTGTGTGTGTGTTCACTGCCATAGATGGGTTAAATGTGAAAGACACATTTAACCTACAATGACAAATAATTACACATTGTTATTAATACATTTCAGCAGAAGATATCACTTGATTCAGTGTAGAGATTAGGGTTTGTTTAAACTTGTAGGTTGGCTTTTAGTCCTAATTTTCTTATTAAATTATTCTTATTTTATATATATATTAATAATTCTATTAATTATTCTTATTTAAAATTATTTTTTAAAAAGTAATGCATGACATATTTTGTAAGCTAGTCATACAGAGCAATACAAGAAAAATGTAACTTAATGCACTTATTAGGGATTGTGTATACTTCGTGATATTTTTACCAACTGGAAACACAGAGGTGTTAACGTGAAAAAAGGAGTCAAAAGAGCACCAGAAATTCCTCATTGCTCCAGCTTTGTCCTCTGTTCATTGTTTGTTTTCAAAGCACTCTTTTCACTCGTAGCACATTTAGTGTCGCATATTGTGACTTCACTTGTGTGGTTTGTATTGATGCCTTTGGGTAGTGTTGGGTTCCTAGAAACAAACTGCACCAGAATATGTTTAGAAAGGGACATAGACCCACCTGCTCAGACAGTCTCAGCCCACTTGTTTGGTGCACACCAGTGTTCAAAAGGAAGCATTCAAAGCATTAACAGAGCTAACACAAAAGGGTTCATTTTAATCAAACCAACGCTGACAAGAATAAACACATGCGGAGAGGGCAAAGACAGCTCCTTCCTTCTCTCCCTCTCTCTCTCTCTCTCTCTCTCTCTCTCTCTCTCTCTCTCTCTCTCTCTCTCCTGCTCTCTCGTTTCTCTCTCTTGAATTCACAAAAGCCATATGTGAGTAACGGCAATGTTTGCAGACGTATTTCAGTTTAGACCTTGGATCCAGGATGCAGGCCAGGATTTTTGAATCGCTGGTTTTTTATTATACAATACCTGGCCAGTCAGGTACATAAGCAATTGCAGCTGTAGTGTCATACCAACTGGCAATTTTAAAATCCTGGCCAGGAACATGGATCCAATGTCAGTGTTTGTGAGTTTGCAGTGTACTTCTGTGTATTTTAGTGTCAGAACCTGTTTATTCTGCTTCAGCCCTTGCTGCTATATTTTAATTATTTATTTGATTTTTTTTTAGCTATAACATTTTTTGAAATCTCATTGAAAGTAATCTCTCTTGTAATAGGCCAAGAACACATTTAAATATATTAAATACGTTTATCCATATTGACATCACATTCAAATATATTAATGTGTATGAACGTCACATGTATACATCATAGTAAATAATGTAACATTTTCATTTTGTGCAAAGCCTCCATTTTTGAGCTGTTTCTGTTTATTTTGCATTGGTTTTACTGCCCTCATCATTCTCTCTGATATCAATTCAGTGCACCTGTTTTTACTGGTGTGTGTTTATCGAGAGTGTGTTGAGGTGGTGCAGGTAATGATGGGTAATTATGAATGAGGGAGAAATGATAGTTTGGTAATGTCTACAGGCACATGTACAGTATGTTAACGTGTTGAGGTCAGAATGCTGTGTGCTGTTGTAGGGCATGAGTGTGTGTTTTAAGCACAGTGTCATGATGTTAAACACAGATGTGGAGAGGGAGTTAATGGCTATTTACAGTCTGGCATCAGAATGGCAAGATGGAGTTACCAGTGTGTGTGTGTGTGTGTGTGTGTTTGGCAGCAAAATGGCAGTATGGTGTTACATCCAGAGTGAGGGAGACCGGTTTAGCTTTAAGCCTCAAAGGCTGCTTTACTACACACAGATCAAATCTAGTCTTGGACTGAATAAGCCTGAAATATCTAACCTTACCGGTATAGTTCAGTTTAATTCTGGATGGAGATTCCCAGCTAGTATGTGTCATTTCCAATACTCCTACTGAAACCTTGGCTATTGGTTGAAAAGGAGACTGATAAAAAAAAGCAACACTAGTAAGATTTGGTTATTTGGCCCCTGGGCTCCCTCTACATTTGCTGAGAGCAATTTATTTCATACAGCACTGAAATAAAAAGGGCTCCAGAATTACATAGTGGAGTTTCAGCAGTGCTCAGCCTAGGGGCATAGCCACAGATTGGACCCAGAAGAAACCTAGCCAGTTCTCATTTTTCATGTTTAAGTTCCTTACTTTTCTGCAAGGGCACATTCCTGCAAGTAAGATTCAAAGCTGAATGGCTTGGAGCAAAAAGCATATGAGCAATAGACTCTGCGTAACACTCAAGGCAAGGCAAGGCAAATACATGGATAGATGTGATGGCTCTGCCAAAACTGAAACCATTGTTAAAATTAATTCTTCCGCACCTGTAAGGTTTGCATTTGTCATTTATTCCAGGAAGAATAACTGTGCACACCCATTATTGCCAAGGCCCACCTAAAGGTCAGTTTCTGGCTCCGCCACTGGCTGAGCACAGAGGAGCAACAACAGAGGCTCCTTTCTCCTTATTACGGGTCAGGGAAGCATCACAGTGATTTTGAAGCTGATAAAAATACTACCCTATGTTGCTTTAAGGCTAACAAGGTCTTTAATAGTTTGGTTAAATTAAGACATAGCCCTATTTTAACTGTAGTATTTTACCACTAAAACACATACAGCAACTCTGGTCTGGAGTTCAGTTTTCAGGGGCAGAATTTGTGCTGATACCATTGCTACAATAACTACTTCTTTAATCATGTTCTTTTACAGTTTATTTGATATAAACTGAAGTATGCAATAACTGCTAACAAACCCAATACTTACCGTGAAAATAAAGGAATTGTATTTCTAGTTATATGGATGTCCATCTTAAAACCTCAAATGTTTGGTGTCATTACACCCTTTATTTCTGTTGCTGTGCTGCAAAAACATTTTGCCCCCTCCAGTGTTTAGTTTATTTCTTTTCTTTCAACTCAGTTCTGGCTCTGAGTGACAGATGGGTTCCACCTCTAGTCCTTGAGCCTTCTTTGCCTGAAACACAATTCCATTCCTTATTAAAACTGGCATTGTTTAATGAAAACTAACAGTTTTTCCCTCATGAATTCAGGGTTACAGCCTGGCTGACAGGTAACTGCGCATTTGTTTCATTGTCTGCAGAAATGTGTTTGGCTCATTAGTCGCTAGCAGAGATCCCTGTAAACATGCCATGCTCAGCTCTCTTTATTCTGTCAAAACTGTCGAATCTCAGTGCACCTCTGTGCTCAGGTCTGAAAACAGCTTGGTGAGGGCTATGTTTACTGAAGGTGCACAAGGTGAAGTGTGAAGTCAAGGTTTGTAGTCTGAGCTTGTCTGTCTCTGACAGCTCTCAGTATGACCCCTCCTCTCAGTCTGAAGCCCAGTGTTAAACAGCATTAGAGCCTCAATTACACATCAGCACACATTTTATTATTGCACAGAGGTAGAGGAAAGAACTGGAACAGTCTAAGATTAAGCTGAGTTCTTTCAGCCCTGCATAAAATTCCTTTAAGTTCCTTTATCTCAACTGAAATGCCTGAGATAGCTGTAGAAAATGGAATATTTCAGGGTTTATTTTTTCAGCTTGTTCTGTGCTGCACCTGTAGTCTTGTGAGCTATCACAGACAAATTGCTACCAAACTGGGAGCTTGGTTAAAGGCGACGTTCACTAGGTTTTTTCTCTCTCTCTGCTCATGAAAGAGCAAAACATCAGCAGTACAGAGAACTACAAATGTTGAAAAGCACAAACCGAGAAGAGGATATTGCTCTATTCCTGCTCCTTTTGTGGGTAAAACCTGCAGCGCAACTGTGCCTTAGTGGTTGTAGCTGAATTTGGAAACATTCCACCATAAATGATCCTAAACAGCAAAAAACACTAAGGCAAGGTGGCACTGCAGGTGTGATGTATTGTGGTAGACTCAGATGATGAACTTCCAAACACAGATTCGTGGTTTAATTAAGTAAAAAGTGTATGTATTCTCCTTAAATGCACACCAGTTCTTGCTGATTGAATTTAGCAACTGTCCACTTGCTTCAATTACAAGCACGTATAGTGTCAGGGGATGTTCTTTTTTGTGTGTGGAGAAATGGGTCAAAGTGATTGTCCATGGTAAACAATCAAATTCTAGCGATGTAGCACAAGTAGATTAGACAGAAACACTGGGGCATTCCTCTAAGCCAGGTCAAGCCAAAGTGTGTCCTATGGGTTAGTGTTGACCTAAGAGGTTGTTTGCCTTGGCCTGTGAACCATTACCATAACCCCAAATACTGACCAAATGAAAGAACCAATAAGTATTTTTGTATAATACATATAATTTATTCAACTGATGTTTCTTTGTAGTGTCTAGGCTGAGCTATTTTTGCTCTTAGATGCTTCCATTTTATAATAATAGCACTTACAGTTTGCAGGGCAGACCTAGCAGGGTTGAAAATTTATGAGCTGACTTTTGGCAATTGTGGTATCCTATGATCACATTTAAAGTCACTGAGTGCTTCAGTACGACCCATTCTTTCCCATCATAAAACTCCCGAGCTGTAGGTCTTTCACAGTTCCATTCAGGCCTACTCTTTCATGCAGAACTGAACTGTGACATTTAGCCTTTACTGCATTCACTACCTATTTTGTATTCTGACACAGAGTCTCAGTGGTATGGGTTTGAACTTAAAATTCTGCCAAAACGTATCTTCTGATATTATCCTCCTTTGTGTTTAGCATTGTGGTGACCACTTCTGTCAGTCTTAGCCTTTCCAGCATGTTTCTATTAATTCTGACTGTATATTGAAATCCTACCCACACTACATTATCTAGCAATGAGTTTCTGCTTATGACCGTAGCTGAAATATTGAAACTTAATAAAATGATGTATAAAAACAGTGACAGCAGGGAAAATCTGTTGAGTTCTATTATCATTATAAGCTATACAGTTTTATATGAAAAGCACTGGATTTCAATGGCTTGCATAGTAATATTGGCCTCAAAACATTTCAGCCTAAATCTGAAAGGATTAAAGGCAGAATCTACAGTTGTGGATAAACACTGAGAAACCTAGCATATCAGACCAAGACAGTTTGTTTTTTTTACACATGTATAGTAAACACACATAAACACATTAGACCAGTTTCCATTGTATGAATCTTGTTTGTGATTATACTTGTGAATATCACCTTTTAATAAAGGTGAGGGAAATATGTTTCTTTATATCAAAATTTGAATATTTTAATGTTTGAATGAGGTTATATGAACTTTGATGGCCTTTCTAGTGTTAATGACAAGGTCTTTGACTGTTGACTGCTCTGAGTCAGCCATAAAGCTGAAAGGCAGCAGATGTATGAGTCGTCCTACAAGCTTCACAGAGATGTTTTTCTCTAGTGTAATGTCGCCTCCTCCACACTTTGAAATGTCACTCTGCTGCATCACACCCCTTTATTCTCTTGCCTCCTTCCTCACAGTGTAAGAGGCAGTGCTTGTTATCCACGCATCAAAGCCCCATTTATACCTGTGTGTGTGTGTGTGTGTGTGTGTGTGTGTGTGTGTGTGTGTGTGTGTGTGGACTCAACGTGCTAGAAAGCAAGACATAACAGATTTCTGACAGCAGTGGCTGCATTCTGTTCTATGGATAACTTTTGATCTAATCGTTATGAGATCTACTTAGTTTGTAGTCAATTTAATCTATACTAATGCCATTCAGTAATAGTATATATTAAAATCAAAATGAAATTGTAATGAATTTAGTAATAAAGAAAGGATTTAAGAGACTTCACTGCCCAAGGCTGTTTTCGTCTAAGGCTAAAGTGTATATGAAAGCTTACCCTAAGGCCTTTTTTGTCTGGGTTAAGTTCCATAAACCCACAGACGGGAAGTATAAGTAAATTTTTAATGTAGAGAAATTAACATAAAATAAATATAACATAGCAATTAAAAGAAGAAAACATTTATTTTACAAACAACTACACCATAGCTCATTAACCAGTATAACCAATATAAAATAAAATGAATGAATGAATATTTAATATTAAGTGTGTTCACGTTTCGCCCAGTGATTTCGGGTAGGCTCCAGACCCACCGTAACCCTGAACTGGATATGCGGTTACAGACAATGAATGAATGAATGAAGTGTGTTCACGTTTTGGTTTATTAGGGCTTCCATTCTAATGGGAAATCTGCAGGGATGTTTTTTTTTGGAAAACATTTTCAAGTTCACTCCAGTCTTAAAGTCTTTCACAACTGTAATTGTAAAAACACTTGTTATAAAATTCAGCAAAACGTTTCCTCACCATTTGCTGCCTCTCCAGTCTGTTCCCATGCTTGAAACTGATCCAGTTGTGTTTTTCAAAGCCCCAATGTCTCTAAACTTGGGAGATAGATAACTGCATTACTGAAGGTGCTACAAAATGAAACAACTCCAGTTACAAATGAGTTTCTGTGGTAATTCAAACAAGGAATAAAAACTTACAGACAGGTAAAATTCAGAATATGGACATGAAGGGTAGAAATTAAACCCAGGAAACTGAGATTAATTCGTTTTATTGAATAAAAAGTTTTTTGAGATGACAGCAAGTGTGTGTGTGTGTGTGTGTGTGTGTGTGTGTGTGTATGTGTGTGTGTGTGTGTGTGTGTTTAAGCTTGACGTTATAGTATAGAGGCAAGAGTGTGCAGTAAGGTTGGTGTCTCTTTCAGGATGCAATTCAAATTAGCACAGCTTTTTATAGACACCTGGACTTGGCAACAGAGTATGTATCTGCTGCATGTGTATGTCTTAAACTCAGTGTGAGTGTGTGTGTGTGTGTGTGTGTGTGTGTGTGTGTATCAGAACGTCAGTACTTAATCCGTTGATGTGTGAGGGTGAGCTTTGTAGTAATGTTTGGGTGTGTTTGTAAGGAACAGCAGAACCTCGCTGACATTATTCCCTGGTTGTGCTGGAGTTAGAAGCTTCAGGTAGGTTGTATGTATTTATTTATCTTTGCTATATTAGTGGATTAAATAGTGCATGTTCTTATGCAGAAAGCGTCCGTCTTAGAGAGATAGTGTCAGTGACGCTTCACATACTTGTCTTGAGTTACATCAGACCTAAAATACACAGCAAGAGGAATTCAGCCACTTCTTATAAGTACACAGGCACCTACACACTCTTGCACATACACACAAATTCACACACTCAATTAAATCCTCACACGTCTATTTTTCTTGCTTTCTTTCTGTCCTTTCATTCATTGCAGCACTCTGAGCCCTACAGCGTGTTCTATTACATTCACTCAGATGGTAATCGTATCTTGCGGTAGCTCATACTTTGCTGTCTGCTGCAATTTCATACAAGCTTTGGGTTTGTATTACTTTTTTCAGTTTTAGTTTGTGTTTTTCAGTTCTTCCCGTTTATTTCTCAAGTTTACCTTCTTCCTGAGTGATTAGGTGGCATTTTCTATAATAAACAATATCCTTGCTTTTGGAAAATAAAACCATGTGAGGGAAGAAGGAAAAAATCGATTAGTTATTTAATCCCAGTGGCCTGGGTGTATCAGAGATTCTGTACAAAACCTATTTCAAACATGGCCATTCCCAAGTAGGGGACTCTGAAGCATGAACTGGTTTGTTTAGGAGCTATAGAGCAAAACCATTTATTAATATAACATAAAATAGTTGGTGATATTTGTGTTATTTCTTGATATTTTAAAAAACAGTATGCTTTTATAAGCATATGATGAATATGGTCAATACTGAAAGAAAACTAAAAACAGTGCACATTACAGAGAGAATGGACAGTTTTTTTGGACTTGCAGTGTATCTTCTATGATATGTAATATGTACTGTGAATATTTTATGAGTACTGGGGTTTGTTTGGATTTTTTTTTCATATAATCAAAACCTATATTCATCCTAATTAAAAACCTGCTTAATTATCAAAATAACCGATTGCTTAGTTACTAGTATTATTGATTTATTGATGTCTGACCTAAGTAGTTACAGTTCTTCCTGGACACAGTCTGAGGTTAAATGACTTTTTTGGAGGCCAAAAATGCAGGGGTCAAACAAAGGGCAGCAGTCCTCAATCAGGATTTGTGCCAAAAACCTTCTAACTATAGAATCCTAAGCCTGTGCGCTCATGCCTGTGATTAAGCCCACAATTAACCCTTTGGTGTTATAGTGCACTGACAGTACCAGAAATATTGTGTAATCTGATATTAATAATTTCTTACTTCTAGCTCATTAAAGTGATTTTCTGGTGCACATACTAAACTTACAATGACCAAAATTGTATTAGAAATAAGAAGAGAAGATACACTCTATGCCCTAAAGTTTGTAGACATACTTCATATTTAGAGGATTTTGCTACTTTATATTGCACACATTGTGGACACCTATACACATGCGATATTTTACAGCAGCTCTAGCAACCCCAAGGGCACTATGCTTAATGCCTAGCATTGGTAAGAGGGGTAAAATCCTGCACTATTGAGCTGGGAAACAGTGGAACCATGCTCTCTGTTGGAACTCCACCTAATATTTGTAGGTTAGTTAAAAGTGGGTTTTTTTTACTCAGAACTAATCATACAACATCATTACCAGACCTCACTAATGCTCTCAAGGCTGGATGCAATCAGATCCTCACAGCAAGTGTTCCAAAATCTAGTCAAAATCACTTGAAGTACAGCCTACCTATTAACTGCCTTAATTAAATGGAATGTCTGTGATTATCAGACACTGCAGTTCTCTCTGGTTTGTTAATATTCAGAGGCTCCTTGTCTTTTAAGGTGGAACAAAATGTCTGTTTTTATTCACTGTTAGATTTAACACACAAACTTGTTTGTATCACGGTTTGTTTAGTTTTGTAGCATTTTCAGTAATGCAGTTAGCTGTCTCCCAAATTTGGAGACATTTCCACATTAATTGATCTGAAATAGCTAAAATATCTTAATAATACCCACCTATGGAGATTAAATAGAGCAATATCGTCATCTTGGTTTGGCTTTTCAACGTTTAAAGTTCTCCATGTTGCGTAAAGAATACACTTTTTTTGTCATTTATTGACACCTGGGCTTCGTAAATACATTGGAGTGGTTTTGAGCACACAAACAGGCCTGAGAGCTAGCAAATGGTGATAAAACATCTTCTGAATTTTATAAAAAGTGTTTTTGATTACAGTAGTGTATTAGTAGTAGTGTAGTATGATTTACACATTCTTGTATTTATAATTGCATTGATACATATTAATTATATTTAAATATAATAAATTGCAGAACGTACTACAAAATTAAATCTGTAATAGTATAAAAATATTTGAAAAGTATAAAAAACCAAAGGAACTGCAATGCTAAAGGTCAATGCTCATGTGGTTGTGAATATTGTGTAATATTCTCACTATAAAAATTGCTAATACAGCTACTTAATTATGTGGCCTCTGATGACTATGTGTGTTAAGTAAGTTCAGTTAGTGATGTTTATGTGATTAAACGCATGTGACAAGGAAATGATACAGCACTTCTCTCCAAACATCTTTACACTGACTCAGGCCTGTCACAAAGCATCAGCTTCTTTTGTGCTCTCCGGTCATTGGTGAATATGTGTTATAGGTTATGCCTGAGTTTGTGAAAACAATCCGTTGTTTATTGCTCATTATTGTGAATTGGCCTTTGCAATACCAATATCACAGAAGAGCACATTATACAAATAATTAAACTTAAGACAAATGTGTTATAATTAGTGCCTTTCAAGTTACAAACAGTATAACCTGGGTCTTTAGGAACTTTTTCTAGGGAACATATCACACCCTGGTCCTGTCATGTGTCTGTTTTCCCCGTCATGTGCTCTTGCACATGGATCTGTTTATTGTGGTTCCTGTCTCCGCCCAAGTCCCACCTTTGTTCCACCTTCTCGTCAGTGTCTCCATCTGTGTCTCCTTTGTATTCCTGCCCCCTCGTTATCTGTCTCAGGTGTCCTTGTGTGTATTTAAGTTCCTTTGTCTCAGACTTCCTTGGTTGGACATTTGCGTCTCTTCCCTTTGTATGTCAGTCTAGTCTGTCTGTTCTTTCACTGTGCTCAGTTTGTCTGTATCTCTTTCTCGAGTCTGTTAGCATTTCTCCCTCTCTCTAGTCAGTTAGCATTTCCCTGTTTCTGGTCTGTCAGTACTTTCCCTCTGTCTCTAGTCAGTTAGTAATTCCCAATCCTGGTTTGTCTGTGTCTGTCTCCCAGTCTAGGTCTCTGTTTAGCTCTCTTTGTCCATGTTAGTCAGGTACAGGTTACTCTCTATCTATCCAAGTCTCTCTGTCCAGGTCTGTCTTTGTCTAAGTTTCTTGTCCAAGTTATCCAAGCCATCTGTCTGTTTTGTTATCTTTTGTTTAAATAAAAAGTTACTGTGTTATAGCGTGTGCATCCACCTCCATCAGTCTGACCGGTCTTGACAGAACAAACATGTACAATATTTTATTTATATTTTAAAATCAATATAGTGAACATTTAAAAATAATAAATGATGCGCAGTTGGAACACAGTAGTTCTTTATTGTACCTCTGAGGTTAGAGGGTACTTTGAGGTATAAAAATATTTATCATTTAAACTAATTTTTAAATAATGAATAAGGTGGCACAGTGGCACAGCAGGTAGTTTGATGTGTTCTCCCTGTGTCCGTGTGGATTTCCTCCAGGTGCTCCTGTTTCCTCCCACAGTCCAAAAACACAACTTGGTAGGTGGATTGGTGACTCAAAAGTGTCCGTAGGTGTGAGTGTGTAAGTGAATGTTGAGTGAGTGTGTGTTGCCTGTGAAGGACTGGTGCCCCCTCCAGTGATTCCGGGTAGGCTCTGGACCCACTGCGAATCCTGGATTGTATAACTGTTACAGACAATGAATGAATGTATAATGAAATGTCAGCTGTATCTTTCTTCCTAGATGGTAGTAGAGTGTTTAAGTAGTTTGAGCATGATATCTTAATATTGTGCCCTCTCACACTTTGTTTCTTTGGTGCAGATCATTCAGACCTTTTCTCTAGTGTTTTTTTTAAAGGATTAGTTCACCTTTACTTGGGTGTGCATTAAGCAGCTAAATTATAGTCCACCAAATCATGGTTCTTGGTCGGTTTCCAGGGTAACCCTGGTTTAGTTTGAAGAATTCAGTATGAGAGCATGCTTTACTTTGCTGCATTCTGTCCGCATAATATGCCTGTTTAAACATTTGAGTGTTTGCAGATGTTCATATAATTCCTCCAGTAGCAGCTGTTGTTATAGCAAACGAGTAGTAGTATAGTAGCATTTGTTTCTGACACATAGGCCAGAGCACATATTTGATGATAATTTTGATTGGTTTAATGCAAACTGATGCAGGATTATAGGATTATCCAAAGCAGTAAATAAGATTAAACACCTGTATTTTTATTAAGCTGAATATATCTGGATTTTATACATTTAAATGTGCTGTTTTTGACACCAGTGAAGGAAAAAAATAGAAGTCAGAGGGTTTGTATACCTGCCAAGTCTCTTTTCAAATCAAATAATACCCATTAGCAATGCAAAATTAATCAAAATACTATGATACATTAAAAAAATCCCTGTGTGAAGAATGTTAGACTCAATTAGAGTTCTTTGGGGCGTTTGCTGATGCAATATTGAATAGGTACTGGCCGAAACTCAAGGTTTTAGTATTAGCAATGAAAAAGATAATGTGGTATCTTGCTAGCTGTAATAACAATAATATTGTTTTGTCCACATCATGTAGTTTGTATATTTGTGAAGGGATTTTTAATGTCCAAATGTCTTTTGTAAAAATCCTCTTCAAAACTTCTGAAGAGTCAGGTAGCAGCTAACAGAGAGAAGGAATTATCTGCTTCTTTCTCACAGCTGTCCCTGACCTCATCCAGCAGTAATTACTGTTTTTGGAGACCAGTGTCATGATCTCTCTCCCTCTGTCTCTTTCTCTCTTTCTCTCTTAGAGTTCCACAGGCAAAGAGGCACTGAGGTCAGCAGCATAACTGACCACAGCACATATGATACATCACTGGACAAAGGTAAAAGCATTGCATTTTGTTTAAACACATGCAAAGTTACCCAGTAGCTGTGACAAGAAATATGTCACACTGAAAATAGTAAAGGGAGATGATGTATATAGAGATTTACAGGTTTTTTATATCTGTAAATATATGATCATAATTTATCTCTCACAGAGGCTTAAGCGGATCACAGAGGTTTGTGGATGTTAAAGTGAGAATTCATACAAGAGTATTCAGATTAACCCCATCTTATCTGAAGTTTTTGTGGCAATACATTCAGAGGCAGTGGTTTTGTCCTCTTTTACTCATTACACATGAATCTCAGGGAAGATGGACCACATGCATGTACAGTATGTACCTTGGCTTAACATAGCACTGTGTGTGCTACCTTGTTTTCATCATATATAAACATAGCACGGAAAGAAAGGACATTTGTGTTTGGTAGATCAATTCTTTATTGTACAAATGCTTCTTGGCAATAAATCATATACCGTTGGAAAGCCTGTTAATTTCCCAAACATGCATTTGTGTGATGAGCAGTAGAGCTGAGTATGTGGGTTGCGCCCATGAAAAATATGCCAAATCCTCTCTGCCAATGCCTAACAGCTTATTTGTATGATGGTGTGGGGCGGCTTCTCCCTCACTGGAAAAACGAGTCTTGTCATCATTGGAGGCAATCTAAATGCAGAGAGATGTTGAGATGAAATTCTGCAACCAGTGGCAATCCCTTACCTCCACAGTCTGGGACCGAACTCTATCCTCCAAGATGACAGCACTCGCCTTCACAGAGTGGGGTTTATCAGAGACTACCTCAGAAATTGGCAGTGGAGAGGATGGAATGTCTTGCCAGCGTCCTGACCTCAACCTCATTAAAAACTTGTGGGATCAGCTTGAGTGTGCTGTTCGTGCCACAGTGACCAAAACAACCACTTCGGCTGACTTGTGACAAATGCTGTTTGAAGAATGGGATGCCATCCCACAGCAGTGTGTGACCAGGCTGGTGACCAGCATGAGGAGGAGGTGCCAGGCTGTTGTGGCTGTGTATTAGTTCTTGCACAAGCTGCTGAGGCTCCTGTTAAATTAGTAAATTGTTAAATTGCCAGTATGTTCTTGTTTCTTCAAACTTTCATCATCCAGTCACCAAACACCAAACGAGTCAATGGCAGAATAAGCTGTTTGGCATTGGCAGAGAGGATTTGGCAAATTTTTCATGGGCGCAACCCACATACTCAGCTCTACTGCTCATCACACAAATGCATGTTCCTTACAGATGTGGCACCATTTAAAAGGGAAATGAACAGGCTTTCCAACAGTATAAGATTTATTGCCAAGAATTATTGTTACAAGAAAGAAATAATCTATTTGATGCACATGTACTTAAATGTGTATGTACATACACTTTCATATAGATGAAGAAGCAGTGCATTATGCATAAACTGCAGGTTTACACTCATCACTAGTTTTCTACATAACACACAACCAGAAAGATTTGCATCTGAAGAAATCTTATTTCTGCAGACTTTTACAGTAATAAAATTATAGGACTCCCTGATATTATATTCCACCTTCACTCAGCGTGGTGCTAGCAAGTGTGGGCATATTTTAGCTAACATAACAGAACTGGGAAGTTGGGGCTTTTCCACTGCATGGGACCTACACAACTTTACTCAGCTCGGGTCTGCACTTTTCCTTTTCGGCCAAATCTGGTACCTGGTTCCTGGAACCAGGTCCTTTTCAGTCCCTGCTCATGCTGGGCTCCAACCATGCAGTGTAGATACAAAATCATGACGTAAACCCTGCAGAGCGCTGATTAGCCGGAAAGACATGTCAATCACCACAAAATGCAGAGCTCTTTCAAATCCAGCACAAACTTGACACTTGTAAAATCCCTTAAGTTACAGCAGCTTTCACATTTCATTTTTTTATCAGAGTCACAAAGACAGCTCATAAAATTACCTATAGGTGTTTTGAAGAGGTTTATATGTTCATTGGGCCAATGGCCAACAAATATTTACATCGAAAACTGAATCTATGAGAACTGTGGTGCAGAGCGGTGTTCAGTCCAAAAACAAAAACAACACTTGAATACACAGTAAGGAAACAGCACCTAAATTCACCGGCTTTGATTTTGTGGCTTTCATTGCCCGCGATTCCCGTTAGAGCTGGTGTTAGAGACAATTCCCATTAGAGCCGAGTTGAATAGAGTAGGACTCATGCGGTGGAAATACACCATTAGTGTTCTCTTCCAAGTGTGTTGAGCTGACCAATAAAATCCTGCTGGTAGCAGTTTGAAAGGAAACCTTGGTGGGCTTCATATGTATTGGAGGAAGCATGTTTTCATCATTGACGCTATGCTACAATTATTTTCTTATACAATATATAAAGGCAGTTAATAACAACATAGTTACAAGCTCATTGCTATACGTTTAACAGTTTAAATTTAGTGGGACAGTGGCTAGAATCTGATCACCACACGTCTGTTTAACAGATATATACTGCACTCTGCATGGTGCTGGACGTCATTTGCCATATAGTTTCTACACAGTGATGAACAGTGTGCTATAGGAGAAGTCCATTTTGACATGTGGCCTGAGGGCTTGTTCTCTTCATGTAAGAGGCTTTAATAACTTTTGTTGGCTAAACTGCTCTGGTATTTTGCTCTTTGTTGAGTAGCAGTGAAGAAAATTATGAGTGAAAGCGAGAAAGAGAAATAGAAACTTGTCCAAAGCTTTGGGGCTTCGGTGCTATCGTTAATCTTTTAATCTTGATTAAAGTAGAATTCCTCAGACACATTATTGTATTTGAACTGCAGAAGAGGAGAAATGGGCAAGTTAAATATATGTAATTATTTATTTGTCACTGTATAACAGAAACATCACGCTGTCTTTTTTGTTTGATGCATTTTTATAGTTTCTGGGAGCTTTTTGTTGATTTGTGTAATCAGAGAAACAGTTAAAGATGATAGAGGTAAATATGCAGATAGGTGTCACATATGCAAATAATTCATTACATGTAAAATGAATAATTGCTTCCACAGAAAAGCAGTTATAACATTTAATAGTGTTTTGCTAATTTCCATATTTAGCCTGTGTATTTGTAGTTGTATTCCAGCACCACAGGCCCAGCTTTTAGGGGCCTACACTTGTTTTTGGCAAATTTCTGTATGTTACAATATCTGCTTTGGCAAATGCTGACTGGGTGTCTTCTTTTACTAGTTTAATGTTATAGCTTTTTTGTTTATCCTCTATAATATTCCTAGCATATTAAAAATGTGTCTGTAATTTTTTGTGCGGCCATTTTGTTTGCAAACCTCATAATATTAAATATGACAAAAAAAGTATGATTTGTTGTGAAAATGCCTTCCAGCTGTACTATACTCTGACATGTAACCCACCAATTTGGACAGATGTGACCCAAAGTTTTATGTTTCATTGATGTAAATATTCCTCTGTGAATGAAAGTGGAGTAGAGCTGTGTGAGTGATCCCTGTCTTTGAGTTGATATGCAGCCACCGGATGGATTCTTGAAAGCCTGCTGTGTATCTTTCATCAGACATTTGGAAAATCACTCATTCTCAGCAGTCCTCTCATCACTGTCTGTTGCTCCCTGATCCTCTGTCTGTCTCACTGCATGATTTAGAAAAGAGCAATTCTTATTGTAAAGCATCTGCTGTTACGTTACATAGAGAACACAGCTTGGTTTTTTCTAATGTTTTGTCTACAGCTTCTTTTTGTAAATTACCTTAGAACATTTTGTCCCCCAAAGAACTCAATCACTTAAAATGCAAAGCTTTGCTGCTGTATTGTGTTAGTCAGTTTTGTGTGTAGAAATGAAACCGTGTCTTGGGAGCATATTGAAATTATACCATTTTAATCACATACCAGAATAACTTGAATAATATTCATTACATCTGATTGTGTGTGTGTGTGTGTGTGTGTGTGTGTGTGTGTATCTATGTGAAAGTGAGTCAATTAATTTGTAAATGATTCCCAGTTTAATTGCAGTGCCAGTCAGAAAGATGGAATCCTAGAGCGTGTGTCCAACTTGGCACACAGCACAGTAGACTGTGACAAATTTCCACTCTGGTGTTTTGGATTCACATGTAACGATCCAAATCCTATACCCTGGACACTTTACAGAAAATGTAGAAAGTGGATTTTTTTGGCCCTGTACTTCAGGTACACCTGCAATGATGACAATCCAAAGAGTAAAGGACAGTAACTAAGCGTAGTGCTGTGGTTTTGTCATGACATTAACAAAGGACACAAATACAGGACTGATACTGCACATGGGGCATAGGCTTGGATATTTTATTACATTGTTTAATCAGCTGAGAGGTAAGTATAAACACACCCTGTTTACTTTTATACTACATAAATAGAGGATAACATCTTCAGTTTGGTGTTTGAGAATACTTTGGGAAAGGTAGAATGGTCTTCCTTCTTCTCCTTCGCCCAAACTAATGCTTCCCAACTGTCTGTTAGGTGAATTAATCATAATTTTTCTACTCCAAGCAGGTTGAGTTGTCAATTTATTGTGTAGTAGATCACAGAAGGAAGCATTTTGCTGAATGCAGAAGTCTCAGTGGAAACAACTCCTTAGCAGTTTGATAGGATCACGTGAGACCTAAGTTGTGGGGAACTTGCAGTGACTAAAACTGGGGACAGTAATACAGAAAGAAAGAAGAGGCAGCATTGACCTATGCCAGCTTCTTACAGCTTTATGTTTACTGCTCATATTTAAAAAACAAAACAACAATTAGAGGCCAAATAGTTATTAGTTGCAAAGTTTGAGCCAGGTATTACTTGCTAATACAGTGTAATCTGAGCAATCCAGTAGTGCTATACATATGTGAAAGTTATTGTTTACATTTATATTTAATTACATACCAGAATGAACATAATAATTATTACCAAGTTAGCTAATGTTGAATTTCAGAGGTGCTAAGTAGAATTTTTCATAAACAGCTTGACAGCAGGGGTTTGAGGAAGAGAGAGAGAAAGAGAGAGAGAGAGAGAAAGAGAGAGAACAAGAGAGAACAAGAGAGAACATTCACCTGTTGGACATTCTGCACCTTGGCCCTAGCTCCTCCCATATGTGTGCCTGTGTGTGCTGTTTTGTGTGGAGGTGGGGGTTGGTTGAGGTTTGGCTGATACCGCCCAGTTTGTTTGAGAAAGAATAAGCAGGGGAGTGGCAATGAAACACATGTGACAGTGCTGACACTCTCACCAAAGAGAGAGTGAAAGAGCAAGAGACCTACAGGAAAACAGTGGCAGAGAAAGAGAGAGAGAGTTCAGAGGTTTTGTGTTTAGCTCATTAAAGGTGATGATATATTATTGGAATTGGCACATATGAAGTTCAAGTTATGATTGGAAGCAGACTCGGGAAGAGTGTGGAATGAAGTCGGACGCAGAGGAAGGGCAAGCCGGTGAGTAGCTAAAGTTACAGTTGTTCTTTCTAAGGCAGAAAAGAATTGGTTCTGCTAAAAAAAAAGTTTAAAGACCTGAATGACAGGTTTTGCTCTCAGTGAGCGGGGTGTGGGGTCAGATATGGGTGGGTTCAGGTTCTTAGTTGAATGCACTGAAACCGTTATGATCTTTGGACCTGTTTGCATTCAAACCAAGGCAGCAGGAAAAGTGAAAGGAGATACTGTTTACTTTCAAAACATCTCTGTTTCCATTTAAACTCAGGAAGCGAGGATGTCAGGTCTGTTTGGGTGTAAACTTCTGACATTTCTATGACAAGGTTTAATCTTGTGCTTCTTTATTCAGCAAAGAAATATTAAGATTTACCTTTATTTGATTTGATTATTTATCTGTCACCTTTAAATATATACATATACACAGACGTGACCAGGGGACTGTGTTTTACACACTGTAAAATTAAATTAATTGGAAATATTTCAGTAATCTCATTTTGCCCCAAAACTTGAGAGCTAAATTTAACAGATACTATGATAAGCAATTCACAGAGACTGTTCAGAATTATTTAATTTGTCTTCAAACAGTGAAAGGATGGACAGAAACAACTGTGAAATTTTTCAGATAAAAAGATCATTTTTACCTTGACTTTCTCTTGTGTTTTAAAGATGAAAACTTTAAATTTTATCAACAGTTTAATATACTCCCAAACTTTCACCCTGCACTTTCATTTTCACCTTTCTTAATGTGAGTGGATTATATAAGTGGTCACTGACATATTTTTATGTACTGAATTTTCTAGGCTGTTCTTGCACTTTATTGTACACTGGTAATATTAAATAAAAAGTCACAGTGCATTTTGATTTTCAGGTTCTGGCGTTTTTTGGTTGATGTATTCCAGAGTCTTCAAGGCTTGAAATTAGCTTTTGAAAATGAAGGAGGATATAAATTAATTTGGAGCCTGAGCTCAGGGCATTCATTGCTCATAAACTGGCCTCTCTTGCTGATCTCTTTCTGGGCCAATGCCCTCTCCATTAAGTACACAAGAGCACTAATCTGTCATTGGCCTTGGCTCTTTGTCTCTTTCTAAGTGTTTTTATTTCTCTTTTTTGTCTTTGTGCTTTCTTCTGAAGGTCACATTATTGGATATTCTTAGTCCCGCTTTCTACTCAGTAGTTTCTGTTAATTTCATTACACTTCACAATTCCTCTGGTAGGACTATATGAATCTGCGTTGTAGAAATCATGCAGATTTGCTGAGGTTTAAGAATTTATAATATTTTAACAGAAAACTTTGTTACTGAGATATTGATTTACATATAGAGGCAGACCACCAAGGCTGCTGTGGTCAGGGAGTGGGCACAATGTTTAAAACTCCAGCAGCACTGCTGTGTCTCATCCACTCATCCACAGCAACACACCACTACCACATAAGTGTCACTGCAGTGCTAAGAATTATCCACCACTCAAAAAATACCTGATATGTGGTGGCCCTGTGAAGATCCTGTCAATGAGGTGAGGAGCCGGGTTAAAACGGGGTTAAAGTTTCCTGTCCAAAGCTATCCATTTTATGATGTATATACCATGGGAGGGAACTATATATAACATTGATGGCGGCACAGCTCCAGGGACCTGGAGGTTGTGGGTTCGAGACCCGTTCCGGGTGACTGTCTGTGAGGAGTTTGGTGTGTTCTCCCTGTGTCTGCGTGGGTTTCCTCCGGGTGCTCTGGTTTCCTCCCATGGTCCAAAAACACTAATTGGTAGGTGGATTGGTGACTCAAAAGTGTCGTAGGTGTGTGTGTCATCCTGTGAAGGACTAGCGCCCCCTCCAGGGTGTGTTCCCGCCTTGCGCCCAGTGATTCCGTGTAGGCTCTGGGCCCATTGCGATCCTGAATTGGATATGCGGTTACAGATAATGAATAAATGAATATAACATTGATTTTAGGCTTACTTGTAAATGATTATCATCAACCGATAATAGTTAATATTGGTCAGAAACTTGCCAAATATAACAATTTGCATCCCCACTCAGTAACTCTACTCACTCTAAACACAGCTGTGAGGGACTTTATTTTCCTTGTCTTATTTTTATTTTTTATTTTTTTTACATCTCCCTAATTCTAAGACCTGGATTGAGTGTTGAAAGTTTTCTCCTGATATTAAATAAACAACTATGTAAAGCAAATCAAATGTATAGCAGAACGGCAGTAATAACTTCAGAGCTTTTATGGAATAAGACTCTTTTGTGCACTTAAAGCGTGTTCTTGAAAGAGTGTCTTATTTGTGTAATGAATTAGGTTGTTCAAAGCAGAAGTAATTTATCAGTTGTTCTGAAAGTGCAGTTGACTGGCTCATTTTTGCCAGCACTCTCATTGCTGTAAGGAGCCCATTATCTGCTGCTTGTGTGATTGTGCAGCTGTGTGACTGCATTATCCACTAAGAGCTGCATTATGCATAATGGAATTTGAGTGCTTAATTAACATAGACATTAACACTGACTTTTTGAAACAGTGGCTGCAAAACCTCATTTTGTTGCATGTTGCAGAGTTTGTGGGTCTGTTCTTTGTTCTTTGTGGTTTTAATGGAATTTAATGTTAGCAAGATTTACTGAAACCTTTTACACTTTCACACACTAGTAATGACCGTACAACATGTAAAGACTAGTAATCTGATATGTTCAATATCTATTCCCAGAATCAATATCTATTTTAGTCATTGCTCCACACACTTGCCATGCCATTTCTCTTATGTTAGACTCAAAAAATTGTTGGCCAGCATCATGCTGAGTCTCTTCTGATGTTACTTTATGACTGTGCAGACATTTTTGCAACCCAGAAAGTCAACATCTATTCTGTGTGTTTTGGAGTGCAAACAGCAATCAGAAGAACAGATTTACTGCATTCTGAGTAGTCTCCCATGGATTAAGTTAGACTTGGGCTACAATATCTATTAAAACCTGTCATGGAAACTGGACCATAGTGTTTTATAGACCACTGAAGTCATGCGTCATCCTACAATCTGCGTCATTCTGGAGTCATTCTCTTGCTTGTCTAAACTGGTTTTCTCTTTGACAGAAATGAATGAGATTTTTGAAAATCACAACACACCCTGTGGTTAAAAAAAAAAAAAAAAAAAAAAAACAGTTCCAAACCTAGTATGTTAGTTTCTCAACTGAATGCAACTGGAACCATTGTATTATGAGGTTGTTTAGAGTCCCAGTTATGAATAATGCTATATCTATGTGAGAAAAAGCTACAGCTCATGCAACCTAAGATCAGCCTACTCGTTATATACATTCTATTATTAAACATAAACAGTAGTATTTGAAAATAACACCAGCATCTCGAAATGTAGGCTACGTCTGCCACAGCAAATTAACTACCACATTGAATATAGCTTGCTTATGTTATTTTTAGTCTTATGATGTCTTTTCAATGTGTAGTATTGTTAGCTCATAGGTAGCAAAACTCATATTTAGATTTATTTATAAAATGTCAGAGACATTTGGGAGGGAAAAAAAGAAGAATTTGTATTCATTCATTCATTCATTCATTCATTCATTATCTGTAACTGCTTATGCAATTCAGGGTCGCGGTGGGTCCAGAGCCTACCTGGAATCATTGGGCGCAAGGCGGGAACACACCCTGGAGGGGGCGCCAGTCCTTCACAGGGCAGAATCTGTATTCAAATATGATATTTGTTTCTAAAACAGAAATTAATTATACATTAATTATTACAAATTATGGACATGATGCTGTCTACAGAATAAAAACTGCAGTGGCATATCAAAGGAATACTAGGTACGATTTGGGTGTTTGCTCCTGGGGTTCTCCCTAGTGTAATTCATATTTACAGCACTTCATTGAAAAATGTTTTCCTACTCTCCTCCAACAGGTACATAGTGCAGTTTCTGCAGTGTTGAGCCCAGAGTAGCAACAACTACTTTACATATTGCAGCAGAGTGAAGCACCACTAATTATTTTGAAGCTGTACTTTTAAGGAAGACTATTACATAGTGTTCCTTTAAGTTAGCTTTTCCAGCTAATTTAGCTTTTTCAGTATAGTCTATTATTTAAATAGTGATTTGTTAATTAAGTCTGTTGTACTAGCTTTGCACATCATATGAGAGTGAGTACCTGATTAATCGTTAGGATGATCAGTAGAATACTTGACTTCTTATATACTTTGTAGTGACAGTTGTAAAATTGTGATGTTATTGGTTTTGCCGTATGGTCCACCCTCAGTGATGTTTTGTGAAATGGTTGAGGGACTGTGAGAAAACAGTTGGTCGAATGTTGGCAGTAGAGTCCGTCTGGCAGTGTGCTAGGTCATGTAAACAGAAGCAAGCAATCAGAGCCCTTCTATAAAACACACACAGTCATACACAGACACGCATGCACACAGACACATGCACCTGATAAGGTTTAATGTTTGGAGCTGAGTGACAGTTACTCAGGGCTGCTGTACTGATCTGATTTGTGCTGCTTCTTCATTTTGTCTTTGTCAACATCGAGCTGCCAAGGCCTCACGATAACAATTCCCACATCAAACAGACTCTCATGAAAGGATTTATACCATCATGACTCAGTGTTGTTATATGGTTAGCCAGCTCCTGCAGTGAACCACATTCAAGCTGATTTGTAATGGGGCCCTCAGAGACTGAGGATCCAAGGTGAAGCTGTTATTTCAATCCATTTAATTTTTTTTTTCACGCTATTCAATGCTTGCAAGCTTTGCTTTTAACTTTCTCTTCACTATTTGGTTTTGTACGAGTTCTTCACCTCCTGACCCCTGCATATTTGTACATGTGCATCTAAGTGGATTCTTAACCAGACACCATTTAACAGTTTCGACTGAGAACCATCAATTTAAGGCTTTTCTATAAGACAAAAAGCTCACGGTTTTTACAGGCCATTCTTTTCCTCTGTACATGCTGTGGCATGTGGTATATATTACTTTCTGTTATTTGTGATGGGGTATTGAGTGCTGCTCACGTGTTCTCAAAGTTTTCCAGGAAAGGAAAAAAGAAATTCTCTTGTTCCTGCAAGAACTGAGAAGTCGATGACCAATAATGAACCCAACAATACAGAACAGAGAGCTTTTTTAAAGCCATGAACCTCAGTGAAATACAATATCCTTTGATTAGAGGTCTGTTATTGGCATTTCCTTAAAACTGCAGGATGAGGTATTTTTATGTTTAGATCAAATCATAAATTTCAGTTCCTCACTCTCAAAGCTACATGACCTTCATACTTGTTTCATAGTGACCACCACATAATTACTTACTAAATAACATGGTTTAAGATTAATAACTGAATAATAAGCATAGGGTTCCAAGGTTTTGAAAGCAGCAGTTCAGAGGTCTCTCTTTGTAGCATCATAGACTAATAAGCAAAAATGCTAAAAAAAAAAAAAAAAAACCTGTTAGCAAACAAGGGGTGGCACGGTGGTGCATCAGGTAGTGGTCCTGGGATTGTGGGTTGACGCCGCCTCCAGGGTGTGTTTATGCTCTCTGGATAGGCTCCGGACCCACCGCGATCCTGATCTGAATAAGCAGTTACAGACAATGAATGAATGTTAGCAAACAGTAATATGACATTCTCCGTGATTCCCTTTTTTACTCTCTTTTGCTTCTTCTTCATTTCCATTCTTTCCCCATTTCACTCTCTTCGCCTCCTCTTTCTCTCTGTCATTCTCTCGCTTTTCATTTATTTTTCATTTATTCATTCCTTTATATTTGATATAATGTCCCATTTCAAACTCTTATTTATAAATCACTAATCTCCCTCTCTCTCCCCCTCTCACTAGCTCTCTCTCTAACACACACACGCATCGCACACACACACAATCACACACGCATACATTCTCTCATTATATTTCTTTTATAAGTATCCTTTCAGGTTTTGCATAAAGCAGAGATGCCGCTATGCCGTAAATTAAAATGTGTATTTAAATGAATTCTGAGTGCTCAGGTCATTCCAGAAAAGAGATAATATATGTGCATATTCAGCTGCTCTGCTGTTTGAAGCAATTTGCATTAAATAGCTGACTTTGACTAATCATTAGTCCTAATCGCTGCCTCTTTCCTCTCTAAACACCATTACTGTAGTCTTTAATATCCCCTTCACACAAACACACAGCTGGTCCTGACCAACTATCAAAATGCACACATTTACAGTCAGTCATTATACAGCTGTAAACCCCAATGTACACATACAGGGCCAAATCCTAACCCACCCACCCCAAACACCCAATCCACGCCCACATTCATTTGCACATTATATATCTAAAACCCAAAACACACACATACAGAGCTCTAAAATCCCAACACATACAGCTGTAAACCTCACAGAGACCTATACATCCTAAACCCAGGCACATTTATACAACAATTAAACCTAACCCACACATATAAAGCTCTAAACCCCAACCCAAATATACACAGCTCTTAACCTCAACTCTAAACTTAAACACACCCACCACAGACATGCACGGCACTGAATCCCAACACACATATATACAACCCTAAGCCTAAGCCATAACCAAAACACATTTTACAAAATCTAGATGCTACACACATACACAGCCCAAACCCCAACCAACACATATACAGCTCTAAATCCCAGCCCACACTCATACAGCTCTAAACCCAGCCACACACATTTGTAGCAATTTGCTTTTCAGACTAGTAGATTTTAATCTAATTACATCAAAAAAACGTTGCCTGATTAATTTTGTGTCACATTAAATATTAGACTTGTGCAGCTGCTGAAGATTGTCTCAATTTATTTGAAGCTTTCGTATTCAGATTCTACACTCTGTGGGCACAACTGAATTTCTGCCCACGGTGGATTTACCATAAAGTAGCTGAATTAGCTTGTGATAAAGTTTTTCTACAAACGTTTTCTCTTCTCTATTTCTGTAGTTCTGCTGCGTGAGGAGGTGCTGTGTCTCCAGGAGGAGGTGGCTGAGCTAAAGCGGATGAAGGAGATGTTGAATAAGGAGCTGGAGGAGAGTGGAGGTGGCTGTTCTGCTGAGATCCTCTCGGCTGCAGAGCTCCGAGTGCAGCTCTCTCAGAGAGAGCAGGAGCTGGACAGAGCCAATGAGGCTTTACAGGGTGAGTCTAAATTCAGTTGACCTCTTCCAGGAGCACTGACCCCTAGGTCTAAGCCAAGAGCTGAGCCCAAATGATTTGAACAATAGGTTCCAGTCAGGAAATCTTATTGCCCAAAAAATTGTTCAGGAGCCTTATGGTGATGTACAGCGTTTAAGTTATTTACAGCTTCAAACTGAATGTTGTCGAAGCAAATCTGAGGCCAGTGTGAGACATTATTGAGAACTCGAGGAGATGTGCATGAGGTTCCTGAGTTCATTTTCTCAGTGAATTATCTGAGCAGCAGGAAGTGTTTTTGTCTTTCCGTCTGGTATTCCGTCTGTATCGTGGAGAACAGGAATATTTAAGGAGATGTCTACTTTGTTTTTCTTTCCTTTGGATTGTGTACAAGGTAAAGATGCCAACTGACTATTCAAGATCAAATGCACGTTTAGGCTTAAAATAGTCACAACACACTTAAAAATCACCAAAATAGCCACAAAAACACTAACAGCACTGAATAAATGTATGTATGGTGAACATTTCTTATTTCTCATTAATGTGAATTCGAGTCTATTGTCTGTGTAAGGAGGGGGGGGGGAGCACTCTCTTTTGCCAAAACCATATGATGAACCTGGCAGTTTTTTCACATGATGGCTCTCTCTAAATGAATCCCTTCTGCAGTCACTCATAATTACCCTAGTGTCTGTAACCTTTAACCTCTCTGCTCAGTCTGTCCCCTGTCACCTCTATCTTTCACCCTTAGTTCAGACAGCACAGGATGAATCTTCATTAACCCTGCCCCTGATACTGACCCCTGGCCCTTATTAATCTTTTCAGGTGGGGCACACCACAGTGAGCAGTGGTTGATTTGGGGCCTATAATAACCTCTTTGTTGACCTTCACAGATACTCACTGATGTCACTGCTAGGCATTCTTTATTTTACCACCCTGGAAATTAACCATTATTTTGATATTTATGTTGTGTAGGTCGACACAAACATTTGGACATATAGTGGACATATTGTAATTCAGCTTTGTTAAAGGTACCCCATTTTGGAAAATATTCATATAAAATTTTAAGATGAAATGCTAGAGTCAGGAGCAGGTGTGCCTGATTTAGTGGGCCTTGTGAGTTCCATAGCCCCTAGTGTTGGGCTGTGGAGCAGTAGAACAACACTCTTTGTAGAGATCTAGAACCATAACTTTGGAATAGGATGGAGAGGCTTTTGTGACCCAGAACGGATTCAAAACCAGTACCCCATTAATGCTCTTTTTGCTAAATGCCATAATAACCTCACAGCATTGCTCCTACACCTAGTCTTAAGTCACTAAACTGACCATTCAGTTGCTGCCATGTTCGTATTCATTCAAACTGGCCTTTCACCACCTGCTCTATGGAGGCAGTGAAATTTATCATGAGCTCATATTATCGTCCCCTGAATCTTTTGCATAATATCTTTCCCAGAGCCACCCCCGTCAGCCTCTTCATTTAAGAATAACAGAGTCGTGAACTCATTCACTTGAGCTTTATAAGAGTCAGAATTTATTTTAAAGATCATAACCTATTCAGAGAGTGGCTTATTCAGAGCAGACTCTGAAAGCAGGTAGTTATTACAGTGCAGCATATTATTAACATCCAAGGTGTGGATTATGTTAGGGGTGTTCATTTGTTATCGTCTGTGTATCAGTGTTTTGTTGCCCACCTTTCGCTTGCTGTGTTTCTTGTTTGTGGAAGTCAGTTTACATCTGGAGTGTGTGTAATAAAGCTTTGTTTTGTAATTTCATATTCATCCATGCACTGTATCTTCTCTGCTTATCAGTGAGTGATGATAGTGCTGTTTGTTTATTTTGTGCTTGTGCTTGGGGCTGGTTGCACCTGTTAATGAGCAGTGTTCTACAATGATTATTTATATTTTATTTAACAGTCATTTCTACATGGAAGTCCCACTGAGACTAAAGTCGCTTAATAATATGGTCCATTTACAAACCACAAAACATGTGTTCAGTTTTCAATTACCATTGCTAATGACTGTAACAGCGCTTCTAATTAAATAATAGAGCCTGATGTCTTTCTCTCAAAACACATAAAAACAACAAACAACCAACCTATTCCACACACAGTGTTTGTATCTTTTATAGGGATGGCCATAGGCAGGGGTTCAACTGGGAAAATGGAGGTGGGAAAAGCCCAGATTTTTCCATGAGCCTCTCCAATGTAAGAATAAGTATATGGAGTTCTCAGCACTAAATACAGTGGAAAATGTGATCAAAACTAAAAGACTTTCTATTTCTGACTTAAACCTTAATTAAGTCGATGAAGTTGCTAATTGTTTTGTTTTGTTTCTTTTGTTGTTGTGCCAGCCTAGCTTTGAAAGCTTTAAAAATGGGTGTTGGTTGTGTAATATTGAAAATGTAAATCATCTGTAATATTGACAACATGAAATTTGAAATATTAATTTAATTTAAGTTTCACGTTCATGGAAAAACATTGCACAGATAAGCAATCTCATAGACATGTGACAAATCCCACTCTCACGTCTCTTCCAAGCGACACAAACAAACACTAACTGCATGGCAGAGAGGTGTAGCTTTACTGAAGGAGTGATGAGAGTGTTCTTGAAAGGAATGCTGGCACTTTTCAGCACTTACAGTCAAAGGGGTCCAGGAAAGACACGTTTTTTCTAAATGGAAATTGCTCTAACAGCGTAATATGGCAGGGAAACATGATCTCAAGTGTAATCAAGAAACATAATATGAAAAAAAGATTTATAACATTAATAAAATATATATTGAAAAAATAAAAATCATTTTATCAGTAATATATGAGGTTCTCAGTATGTGCAAAGCTTTACAAGCAGAGGCTAATACAATGTATTGGTGAAGTGCTGTGTGGTTACCCAGGCAGAGAACCAAATGCTAGTCTTTTACATAGAGAACAGTGATGTTACCCACTACACTACACTACACCAATAACTATTATTACAGCTCAGTTTGCAGCATATACACAGGTAGTGAATAAAAACACAAAATGTCTCAAAATTAAGCTCACTAGCTTTTTAGTAGTGTGTTAGGGCAGAGCAGCTGGTCAGGGCTGAACTCTGGCTACAGTACATGCTTCTATTTCCTTCACCAGGTGCTCCTGTGTCTGTGTGTGCGAGAGAGAGAGAGCACACGTCTATTTGAGAGGGTCTTTGTGGCATTTTGGCTAGCGTTTCACTTCCACATAATGAGTCTTTATTTGGGGCAAATGGGCAGAATGTCCTTGCAAAAGTCAACATGTAATTTGCAAGTCAGACTAGCAGCTCCGAGGAGCAGCACTATGTGAAATAAGAAATGCAAAAGTTGGAGACACAGGAGAGAGAGAGAGAGAGAGAGAGAGTCATGGTATCAGTGTCAAACTGATCAGTCCAAACAGTGTTAAAGATCCCCTCCAGTGAAATCAAGTCTTTTAGGAAGCAATCCCATCAACTTGCAGGACAGGATTTTTAGGTGAACTCAGACTGCAGACGAGAACCAGAGCCAAAATGGAGGTAGAGGCGAGGACTAATTGCATATTCATAGAGCTGAATGAAGGCAAAGGTGTATGGGATTATGGCACATTTGACTTGAAAAAAGGATTTTGAAATCTGTTGTTTTTATGAACAGAAATGTTTTTTTAGCAGTTGAATTATTGACCAGAGGGGGACTAGGTTCTCTGCAAGTGTGGATATTACTACACTATTTTGTCACACCCTATTTCTTTATTTTTTTCTTTCACTGTTTATAAATCTCTCTGTCTCTCTCTCTCTGTGTTGCTCACTCTTTCTTATTCTCATGCTGAAGCGATGAAGGCGGATCGTAAGAGATTAAAAATGGAGAAGGCAGAGTTGGTGAATCAGATGCAGCAGCTGTATGCCACGCTAGAAAGCCGTGAAGAACAACTCAGAGATTTCATCCGCAATTATGAACAACACCGCAAAGTAAGATACCACATGGCATTTAAAAGGTTAATATTCTACTCCACTAGTATAGAAGTGTTTAATGTTCCATTGATTCACAGGCCAAAGGGGATTACACTGCTCTAGCTAACAGTAGTTATTGGGCTTGGTGATGTCAGACTCATATGCAGAGCATTTCATTCTATAAGTAATGCTTTTCTATGGAATTTATATAAAGGAATATTTGAACTAAAAGACTGTATCAGCAGTGTCCCACTTAAAGCAAAAGGAATTCACTAAGTAGAAGTATATCTAAAGTGTAAATCTTAAATAATGTGTAATTATTGTGTGTGTGCGTGTTTTAGGAGAGTGAGGATGCAGTAAAGGTGCTGGCTAAAGAGAAGGACCTGCTGGAAAGAGAAAAATGGGACCTGCGACGCCAAACTAAAGAAGCCACAGAATTGGCAACTGCACTACGCTCTGCACAGGACCTGAAGGAGAACAGGATCAAAGAACTGGAGGCAGAACTGACAATGGTAAGACACACACGCACACATACACTTTCAGAGTGACTAAGGGATTTTCATGATACAAATGTTAGTCATAAGGATCTCAAAGCATATTTCAAATCCAAGATTATTGTGTATGAGGGTGTCGGCTTGTATCCAGTGGGTCCTTTGCGTTGTGGGCTATGTGTCAGTTTCAAATTAAAATCTATTGACACCCTCAGTTGTGTTGTACGATGTGTAGACTGTGAAAATTGCATTTGTATATGAAAAACAACTCTTAGTATGAGGTCATAGCAAGCCTACCTGATCATCTTCATGCAAATAATACAGTATTTTGGTGTAGTGTCAGAAAATTTAGCATCATTCCACACCAGGGTTCAGACTGATGTATCCATGTCTCATTAAAATAACTTTTATTAACAAGAAATTCTACAGATCTCAGATCTCATGAGTACACAGATGGGATGCAACCAATGTATTAGGCCTCAGTCACTGTATCCCTATTTTGCATAATAATAACTTTATACATATTGTACACAATGTCTTTCAGAGGTAATACAAACACCATGAATGACTCTGTGTACTCTGTGAAACTATTTGCACCCTTTTGTAGTGTTTGTGAATATGTGTAACTCTGGGGAAAAGAGCATTCAGAGTGTTACTTTTCGCACCCTCAACCAGTCAGTGTGTAGCTTAGATGCTGGAGCATTAGTATGTGTGTATGTGTGTGCCTCTTTAACAGATGAGTAACTATGTGGCCCAGAAACTCGAGTGTCAGCTGTTCGTTCGAGATCCAGAAAAGCCAGTGTCCCCCAGAAATATGTCGGTAAGATCAGCCAGGCCTACCGGTCACGGCAGATTCCATCTCTGATTGGCCCACAGTGACCCCGCCCCCTCTGCCGTGTGTTATTCCAAGTTTCTGAACCAATCTGATCTGATTGGCTGCACGTGTGTTCTGTAAACTCTCCAAACCAGCCAACATACAGTAGAACATGTCTGCATATGTGGCTGGAGGCATGGGAAACATTTTTCTTTATCTGTGTGTGTGTATGTGTGTGTTAGACATGTGCTGCATACCAGATTAGATTAAGAACTGCTGTGAATAACAATGTTTTGAAAAGAGTTACGTGAAGCATCTCTTCATTGTTCTAAGAACCTTCACATAATGTAAAGTCTCCTTACATTATGTGGAGTTTCTTTCATGATCATTTACCCATTCATAAAATTGATTCTTCAAAGAATTAATCATTTTTAAGGGACTCAGACAGGTTAAATTTTGGTATGTTTATTTTTTAGTGTAGAGCCACACACTTAACCATATATAGCTGAAGTTATAGTAAATAACTAGAAACTGAGTTTATTAACAGAGATGCCCACTCAGTTCCAATTGATGTGCTTCATTTTTAGAAAAAAGGTGTAAAGCAAATACATTACAGTGAACAAAATAATAGAGAAGTACTTTTCTTTGGATGGTTTTTGCTGCATCTGTTCTAGGTAATGCTATCTTTCTTTCTCTATGTACTTGGACGTGCCCAGAAGAAAGAATATATAAAACGATAACTGTGCACTGAGATCATTTTGGCTCAATTTACTGCATGAAAATTATTAATTTTAGAGTATAGCACATGCCTTGTTTGTACACTGCAAAAATTTGATTTTGGCAAGTGAACTCCTCTTGAAAAAAGGCACTTTACCTAATATTCCTTATTATGAGATTGTGAGATTATTAATTGCTTGCTTGTCCGTTTTGCATGAACAATTTTAATTAAAATAAATAAATATTTTCAATTAGATTTTTTATGTTTGAAATACACAGTAATGCTGGTAACTGTAGTAAATAATGTTAAGAAAAAATGTTAAGATCCTAAGTCATAAGAAATGTTGAGTATAGTGTCTTCATTCAAGACATATAACTTGCCAAGGTTTGTTTGCAGTATAATGTACACGAGTGTGTGTAAATGTGTTAAAGTGAGATTACAGTTGATAGTACTGAGAATCTCTATAGATTTTTATGTGGTAGTTGTTTGATGCCTGCTGCCTGAGCTGACTGTAGACTGAAATCGATTAAAGTACAGGTGCAGAGGAAGTTAAGAAGGTATGTGTAGATGTAGACAAAACGTTTAGAGAAGCATTGTGACTCATACCTTAAATTATATATCTGCCTTTGATTAAATAGCCAGTCCAATATATATATACACTATAAACACCTATGAATAATTTATCCAAATGAAAACATAACTTGTGCATGCCTCCTTCTGGCAGTGAACCAACCCGGCAGATTCTCTCAGTTGATTTGCTCACAGATAGCCTAAGGTCTCACCCCGAGCTGTGTTGTTCTTATTTATCTAGTGAATATTTCAAGGAACATTGGAATAAAAAATTGAATTATGTTTTAAAAAACAGAGAAAACTGCACCTCTACTTTAATTTAAGGTCATCTTAGTTCTGCAACTGACATTTGGAGATGTTTGTCTTAAATGCACATTAAAATGTTTTTGTTTGTCATGTAAACAGATGGCTGACAAAACAAAAAGGGAAAACCAACATAAATTGCCATAATAAGGTTTTAAGTTACTACAAAGCTTAATTTCACCTTGGCATAAATTCTACAAATGTCTGAAACTGCACTAAAGGGAGTGAAAACCATTGTTTTCCCATTGTTAACACCGCCATTGTTAACATTTAACAAAATGTTATCTAGAGACTTAAGTGGGTTCAGAACTGATACCTATTAAGGCCATATGATTACATAATTTTATGACCTCTTGTACCCTGAAGCTGAGATATTGTCATCCTGGATGAGTCCACTCTTATCAGGACAAATGATAGGATAAAGGTGATCCAACAGAATAACTGTTTTGATTTGCATGTGACCCTTTCCTCTGCAGAGAAAAGAGGGACCAGACAGCTCCGGCAAAATGCTCCCACTGCACAAAAGGCGAACAGCACCTACCTCAGTGTAGGGGTCTGTAATTTGTGTCCATTCTCCCACACATGCTCCCACCCACTTGGAATTTGAATTTGGTGAAGGATGACAGTCAGTAGGACTCTGAAGGACTGTGGCTCTGCATGACTGAAATCAGATATGCAGAGGGGTGTATACACTGCAGTGCCAGTCTGATCATGTCTCACATTGACATTCTCAGTCATCTGAGGACCTGTTGCTTTTTCATATCACACTACATATGAGCATCGTGGTCACTGAAAATGTGCTTTGACTATTACTTTCATCCCTGTTTACTGATTTCTCTCCCATAGACTAGTGCATATCTGCCCACTTGGCCTGGGCATTGATTAATTGTACCATGCCCACACCTGTCTGGAAGCATCTTGGTATTTCTTCAAGTTTTTCCCTTAATTTGTTGCCCGTCTGTATATGCATTATCAACACACATGTGCATTTGACTTCAGGATTGCACAATCTTTTGTCTCACATTCATACATGTACAAATGCACTCGTTAAATACCCTTTTGTGTGTGTGTGTGTGTATGTTCCAGGCTAAGCAGTCTTTGGCTACGCTCACTAAGGACGTTCCTAAGCGCCACTCTTTGGCCATGCCCACAGAGGCCGTCGTCAATGGCAACCAGGAGTGGGTGATGCATGCAGAGCTGCCTCTAACCGCAGCCATACGGCAGAGTCAACACAGCCTGTACCACACACTCGACAGACAGGGTACACATACACGCACACTAAAGTGGAAATTACTGTGAATTTTCTACATTTTTCCATCAGTTATATAAAGTTCGAACCAAGTCATCTGGAGTGCTTTGATTGAAATACTCCATTTTAGATCAACTGACATCATGTGAGACTTGACCACAGTGGTGTTTATTAGAACCAGATACGCAAGGGGATTAATGTTTCAAAAACTACACTAAAATGACTTTTTTGTGACATATTTGTTTACATCACAACCCCTGGTTCCTGTACAGAAATCGATCAGTAAATATCTTAACACTGAACAATTTCACTTCTAATCGCTCTGAGTGACTCTGTTCACACTTTAAAAATTGTATTATGTGGAATGTATGATAATTATCAGAACACTAATATTATAAACAGTCACACATTAATATATGCCAAAGATTACACAGCCTGAATTATGCACTCAGGTTACGTATGCACACATACAAATGCACACACAATCAAAAATATAATGTGTCGTTCAGTTGAACATTATATTATAGGCACATGCTACTGTATGAGGCACAATACAGGAAAACCCTTTAAAGCTTTTAACCCAGCAGGATTCCCTTTTGGTGCAATGGACTCGTCCTGAAACTGTGTGTTTGTTTGTGTGTGCCTCAGTGTTAAAGGCTGCGCCCCCGTGTGTATGTGACATTGATGGAGTGTGTGTGGCACATTCCTCGGGCAGTCTGAGACTCAGCCCTTGTCACTCACGGCAACCGTCACTGCTGTCAGATGCCTCGGCTCTGGAGGGAGAACGATCATCCACACCATCTGAACTTAACTCTCCACGACATAGAACACACTCCCTCTGCAATGTGAGATCAAACACACAACACACACAGGGAAATCTAGTCAGTGTGCAATACAAATTAACAACACATAACTCACTTTTCCCTGCAGAATAAGAAAGCATATAATAGCAGAGAACACACTCCCTTAACGTTGTCAGAACACTTAATCACTCGTATTGATCACGGTGGAGCTTTCACTGTCATGGTGCCTCATAGAAAAATAGTACTTTGTGCTTATGGCAGCATTTTAGTCTCCTAACGTTTGTAGACCTTGGATTTGAAGCCTTTTTACCACAAACATCATCTTCTACTCATTTAAACATATTGGATGGTGCTTTTTTGCTCCAGAAAGTATGTGTTAGTCATACTCTAGTCACAACCACTACCCACAGGATGCTGTTGGCTGGTTTTTTTAGGTTGTGGACTGCTCTCAGTCCAGCAGTGAAACTGAGGGTTCTAAAACTCCAGCAGCACTGCTGTGTCTGATCCTCTGGCACCAGCCCAACACACCACCACATCAATGTCACTGCAGTGCTGAGAATGATCCACCAACTACTCTGAGGTGGTGCTGTTGAAATTGGGCTACCAATTTATGCAGGCCAATATGTCTGTTTTTATAGAACCACATAGTGCACCTATAAGGTAATAGAAGCTGAAAAGATGGACAGAAAGTCTTAAGATTAATGATACAATAATAAAGCTCATTCAACTTTTCTCTGATCTGTTGTTATTTTCCACAGTCTTTAGAGGACCTGGAGGATCAGAAAAGGAGGAAGAAGAAGGAGAAGATGGGTCTGGGCTCGCTGTCACGTGTCTTTGCCAGAGGAAAGCAAAGGAAGTCTTTGGACCCTGGCCTTTTCGATGGTACCAACACACCTGACTACTACATAGAGGAGGATGCTGACTGGTGATAGAAACAGAGAACTTCTGACCTGTGTGTGTGAGAGAGAGTGAGTGAATGAGAAAGAGGGACAGAGAGAGAATGTGTATGTATGTGTTTGTGTGAGTATGTGGGTGGGTGTGAGTGAGAGAGAGAGAGACAGGTCGATCCTCAGGGGAGTAGGTGTTTGCTCCTTCTGTTGCTGCTGACTACATGAGCACAAAATAAAAGATAAAGAGATCCTCAGTGGATTTGGATCTGTCGAGTCATGAACCACTGCACATTTCCTAACGTCTTCATCCCCCTTTACATTGACACTGTACTTGCTCTGGAAACTTGAAGGACTGGTGGATTTGTAAATAACAAACCCATCATGGTTCACTCTGTGCTTGTAAATTGTCCATTGTCCTAAAATGCCTTTTGTTTATTTTCTTTAACCAAGTCTGTTGTCTGTGGGTCATTGACTGACCATGTTTGTTGAGTGGGTCATTGTCTGACCATGTCAATTGAGCCCTCCTTGCTGGGAAATGACAGGCTGCAGGAAGCTAGACAGACATGAAACATTTAGAATTTCTCAATAACATCACACAAACACACATACACACCCACACACACGCAGAAAGAAAAGAGAGAATGAACGCTCTGAACTCCTTAATATCAATCCTTTAGATCTCTGCATTAAAAAAAAAGCCAGTGTACGCTTTAAAAAAGTAGTCTGTGAGAAGCTTCTCATTTTGCCTGCCTTTCCTACAGGAGCACTCTAAACTGCCACTAAAATACTTACATTTGTAAGATTGGAAGTTTCCCCTGAATGCTGATCCAGAACCAGTTTTGTCAGCACAAATAACCTCTGGGTCCTTTCTGCACAATTTCAAATCTGGTATAAGATCAGTAACTAAGGGAAGCTTCCATTCTCCTCTGCCTACCTACAGAGAGGTGTCATGGAAACGGCTGTCTTTGCTGCTTGGCAGATGAGCTAGGATTGTCAGTCTATGACAAAGCCCCTATTTCCAGCGTCTCTGAACTTAAGAACATATTTGTTTCTTTTGTTTCACTTTATTTGAATTCCATGTTTGTGTAAATGTGAATTCTGTAGATTTAAATTAACTCTCAGTGGAACAGTCAGACATCGTATATGGCCAAAAGTCTGTGGACATCTTCTGTATTCATATTGTGGATATAGACATTGACATGCGCATAATTTGTATAATTTCCATTAAAAAGCCTAAAATGGTACAGCTGCACATAAGCTGAAGTTCTCCATATTCAGTGCTAAGTGTCTGCTAAAGGGGTATAGAAACACAGCATTAGCGTGTTAGCAGCGTAGCTGTGTTCACTGGAGTGATGTTTATGATCCACAAGTAATTGTCCAATATTAGTTTATTGCCACACTACTGCTCTCATGATTAATGCTATTGGTTTTGGAAGACATTTTGGATGAGACGATGTCCTCAAACCTTTGGCCATATAGTATACATTTGAATAGTGAAAAGCCTCTACGGCTGTCTGGGGTTAGCTGCATCTTAGAGATATGAAAGGCATGGAAACAAACATTAAAGAATAAAGTATTTTAAAATAAAACCTGTGCAAATGAAAGAGGGTGAGAGCTCTTTGCATGTGTGTGGTTTGGTGTGAAAGCACTACACCTCCCAGAGCAGTCGAGTTGTTTTGTCTCCTTCTGAGGTGAAAATAAGCTGCCCTCAGTTAATCATCTCCATCTCACAGTAACACGTGATCTCTTAATTCACATCTAATACTCTAATACAAGTGACAGTGCTGCGTGCATGTACTGTGTCCCTCATGTGTTTATGTTCTCTCCAACAACCAAGGAATAGCATCTTAACAACAGGGAATGTATTAATGTGATTTTTAATCAGGTAATATTTTGAAAGAATAGTTAAAACTGGAAATAATTTAGTGTTAGACCTCTTCCAAATATGTCACAAATATCAGTCAGTTCTAAATCATTTTTGATCAATCTTTTGTCTGTAGACATCCCTTTATTTAAATATTCAGTTTTGCATGTACAGCTTGTATAATCTTCATAGAAAATGGAATGGGATGCTTTCAATGCCACGCGTGGGCAGCAGGGGTATGAAGCACCTCAGGGCTGGAACAGTGAAACTGTTGTATGGGGTGACGGAGCATCATCTGATTCTCTGGAATGAGTTAGAAATGAGTTGTAATCATCCAAGTGCCAGACTTCACTACCCAGTAAACAAGGAACGATTCTGGACGTTCAAACTAGGTCTAAAAATTGTCAGTCCATCAAGGACATTTTAAACGTCAATGGACGTCCAAAATGCATTTTAAATAGGGCTAGCAGACGTCCTCATTTTTATACTTAAAAATATGTCCGGGCGACATTTCACAAACGTCGGGGATTTTGTTTTTCTAGAGCTTACATAGAACTTCGAGAAACGCTTCGTTCACAAACTAGTCCCGCCCTCCCCTACTCCGATTGGTTCGCTTGAGTGAGAAGGGGGCGTGGTGAAGTAGCCTAAAATCTTCGGATTGGACGGTCTGACTGTAGAGCTGCCGTTATTGGTCGATAACCTTCTCTGTAAACATTTAATTGATCAGTCTGCACGTCAGTAGTCGACCCCCCCTCACCCCCGAGACGTGTCCTCTTTTTCACCATCTCAGATCTGATCACCCTATTTGAAATAAGTCAGTTATTTCGGGACCAATTAATAACGTGAATGGACGTCCAAAATTCGTCTAATAGTCGTCTTTTCAATGTTTGTGTTTGGACGTCTTTTCAAATTTCATTTTCAAACTTAAGAAAATGTTGATTAGACGGCAGTCATTTCGTTATTTCAACGTTGAATCAACAGTTAAATGTATACTGGGTAATACGCTTGTGACTGAATGCCATCAGATCCTCACCGAGCACACCTTTTTTCCAAGAGGAACACTACCTATTAATGCCTTTAATTGTAGATGAAATGTTGGAAGAGCTGGTGTCCACAAAATTTGGGACATATTAGGTATTTGCGAAAGCAGAGGCGACAGATTAATATGAAAATTTTAATTATATCAGAGACTTTTTGACAGAACAGATGTTTGATTGAGAGGATAAGTACGTGCTGCCATCTCCTGGTGGCATTATATAAGTTCAGTCCCCATTACTCCCAGTGTGAAAGTGCCTTTGTCATTTGAATTAATATTCCCTTTCTTTCTTAAATATACACATATTGTCTCCTACCTTCCATCAAAAGTTCCAGAGTGTGATTTCTGCAGTGCTGAGCCTGGAGTAGCAATGACAGAGGTCCTGTTCTCCTAATTACAGGTCAGCGAAGCATCACAATGATTTTGAAGCTGTAATTTAAGGTAAAATGTTATGTAGTGTTCCTTTAAACGTGACTCTCCAAAAAAAAAGGTCACACACTAATAATTAGTTCAACAGCCGTGCATTTATTCTTGGCCAAGTTCTTATTTTAATGACCGGCGAATGACGGCCATACTTTGATCCTTCTAAAACACACTAACATCTTTTCAATGACCAGAGGATACACTTCCTAAGATGTTTAAGCAGTTACGCTACTCACTGCATCACTTACGTTGTGCAACCCAGCTGTGTACTACACACTAATACTCTATGGTGCATCCTATTTTTTAACATTAACAATATGCCTTTGGCAAGTTAATACAGAAAATATCATATAATTAATATAATATTAACATACTGCTCCAAACAATGTGCTCTAGAACAATGGACTCTCATGAATGAATAGTTAGTAAAAATCAGTCTTCTATTTTGTGATCTGCTTTTGCAGATTTCCTAGCCTAGTAAATATATGTAATATTTTTGTATGTTTCTATAGGCCTCAGATCATAGCTGTGCTCTTAAAACCTTTGTCAATAGTCTTGCCTCTTTTCCCTACATGCCCCACTCCAGACTCAGACAGTCTGTCGAGCCCTGTGCGTCTAAGTGTGAGTCTGTCCGACTGTGAGGAGCAGATGGACAAACTTCAGCAGGTGGAGCTGGCGCGGACAGTGCCCATGTCCCGATGGCGAGCGGGCACAGTGCAGGCCTGGCTGGAGGTCATTATGGCCATGCCCATGTACATCCGCAGCTGCGCAGACAACGTCAAGAGCGGCAAGGTCAGAAACCCCACAACTGTTTACGCACACGCCGTAGTTATAATGTAACATGTGCGTTTAACTGTTATAGAAATATTTTAATATGTGGGCCTATTGTACCATATATATACCATAGTGCTGCTTCCAAAGAAGATGCTGAGGCAGGCAGCAGGTTTTCCGTTGCATGAGCTCTTTAATGATTTACCAAGACTGACAAGCTAGGTGTGGTGTGGGATACCAACAAGACTGAATACACTTACCATTACACCCTTAATATAAATAATTTGAAGTCAGAGAGAGACAGTTTGTGTTGGTCGTCTCACCTCCACTGCATCAGTGCTTAGAATGATCCACCAGCAAAATCATACCTGCTCTGTGGTGATCCTGGAGTGGTCCTGACCTTTGAAGAACTAGTGGATTACTATCTGTAATTGTTGAACTACAAAGTCCTTCTGTGTGAACAGTGGAGCTTATTAAATGAACAATGAGTGCAGATACAAGACACGTGTTCCTAATCTAGTGATCGTTCAGTGTTTGAGTGTGTGTGTGTGTGTGTGTGTGTGTGTGTGTGTGTTAGGTGATGTTGGCCTTAACTGATGCAGACCTTGGAGCTTGTTTGGGAATCAGTAACTCAATGCACCGCAGAAAACTTCGTCTGGCCATTGAAGACTACAGACAGGCAGAGTCAGGACATGGGTGAGTCAGGACACACACACACACACACACACACACACACACATAGAGTCAAATCCAAGGTACTTCTTTCCTTGTTCACACAAAAAATATGAATGTCATAAACGTACCACAAGCCATTCATCCCTTTTGACTGTAGCTTTAACACTCAATTTATATCTGTTTTGGAAGAATTGAGGAAATGTTTTTCAATAGAAATGTAAAAAATTTACAAAACCAGAGGCAGAGAAAGCAAGCCAACATTTAAAATATTATGCTGAGTTCATTCTATTATTATTATTATTATTATTATTGCCTTTCTTTGTTTTTTTTCTCTTCACACCTCATTCCTCACTTGTAGCTCACTGTAGTCAATCTGACAACAGCTGCTGAAAAATATTTTATTTATTTAAATATAAATATTTATTATATAAAGACATCAGATTTGAATTCCATTCTACATATGGAATAGTATCTATGGCAAAAGGGCTAACACCTCTCATCAGGCTGACTATAATGTTATCTACTTTAAACACAAATGTGTTCAACATGGAAACACCCAACAGGTGCAGGTCCACCGTATACAGTCACAAAGCTGTTTGAAACAGCTTAATACAAAGTGTGTGTGTGTGTGTGTGTGTGTGTGTGTGTGTGTGTGTGTACTGTCAGACTATCAAAAGCAGCTGATCTGGACCACCACTGGGTGGCACAGGCATGGCTGAATGACGTTGGACTGCCACAGTATTCCCAGTTCTTCCACACACACCTGGTAGATGGACGCCTACTGAGTACACTCACTCGCAGTGACCTGGAAAAGCACCTGCATGTGTCCAAAAAGGCCCACCAGAGCAGCCTGCTGTTGGGAATACAACTACTGCACATGCTTAACTTTAACAAAGAGGTACATAAGCACTCTGCACATGAGCATCAACCAGATATCACAAACAAAATGTCTTTTGTGTGTGTGTGTGTGTGTGTGTGTGTGTGTGTGTGTGTGTGTAATTTATACCAAGTCTCCCTGTTTATAGTCAATGTTAACTCACTCACTAGATGTTCCCCAATCACATAATGCTACTAAGTGGAAATGTGAAGGCAGGTTAACTGGCATCTTTGTAAACTGCTGCTAAAACTACATCATAGGACAACTCAACAAAGCTGGAGGAGAACCCTAACTGCCTGATTCGCTTATGTTAACTAACAGATGACTGTGTTGGCTAGTACCACACAGTAAATGCCAGAGGGGAGCATCATATCCAATCAGAGAGAGAGAGACCATTTCTGCTCTCCAGGACTCTGCCATAGATGGCTGTGGTTTGACTGGGAAATGCCATTTGATCCTCACGGGAAAAGCCAAATGTTCATGTTTCTAAACAAATAGGGGATATTTGGTCTCACAGAGAGTTGAAAAACAAACACATTTATGCAGAGAATTATAGCAATAGTTATAGTGCTGAATAATATTGTATACCTGTTTGCAGATACTGCAAGCAAGACGAGTCGACTGTGAGGGTCAGAACACCGACCCTATGATGTGGAGCTGTCCGCGTATAATTAAATGGCTCAGAGACATCGATCTGAAGGTATATTCTTGGTACACGTTAAGGAAACACAGAAGAAAATGGAAGGAATGACTACTTGTATATGAAGACGTGGAGAGGGATAGAATTGGTCTCAGCTCTGAATGTGTGTTTGCAGGAATTTGCAGACAATCTTCAGAACAGCGGGGTTCATGGTGCTGTCATGGTGCTGGATGCTTCCTTTACGACAGAATCTATGGCAACGGCTTTAGGTATCCCTGGAAACAAGCACATGGTCCGTCAGCACCTGAGTGAAGAAATGAAGGCTCTGCTCAGCTCTGCAAGGTGTGTGTGTGTGTGAGAGAGAGAGAGAGAGAGAGAGAGAGAGAGAGAGAGAGAGAGAGAGAGGTGAGAAGTGAAAAATGCTGAGATACTGCAGGTTTTAAAATGGACACAAACATAACACTAACATTCGTCCCAGTGTGTCAAAAACGTTGAGATTGTGGCTGATCCACACACAGAAATGGATTCTCTCTCTGCAGTTTTCACAAGCTTGGTGTCCAAGCCCAGGATTGTACTGTCTGAATGGTGTTATCATAGGGTTTCTTCTTCTTCTTTTTAGATTGGGCCTTGAGCAAGAAGTTGAGCCTTTGGGAACTCCACCCACTCTGTCTCGTCAGAGTTCTCTGAGACGCTCCACCATTGGTCGCCAGGATGACCAGCTATCATTAAGAAAACTTACAGCCAAGGTGTGGCTCAGAGTTATTTTTTTACATTACACTGATGATCCTGACCTTTTAAAACCCATTTAATGCATTTTAATCCCTACATTCATAGGCTACAATTGGAGGACATGTTACTACTATGTACAAAGAAATGGTTAATTCATTGAGACCAATGGCACATTTAGTCTAAGTAGGAACCAGTAAGATTATAATAAGTAAATAAATTAATAAGTATAAAATGGTATATAGGGCGACATAGTGGCACAGCAGGTAGTGGTGCAGTCACACAGCTCCAAGATCCTGGGGTTATGGGTTCCCATCCCGCTCCAGGTGACTGTCGGAGTTTGTTGTGTTCTCCCTGTGTCCACGTGGGTTTCCTCCCACAGTCCTAAAACACACGTTGGTAGGTGGATTGGCGACTCAAAAAAGTGTCCTTAGGTGTGAGAGTGAATGTGTGTGTGGGTCGCCCTGTGAAGGACTGGCGCCCCCTTCAGGGTGTGTTCCTGCCTTGCACCCAGTGATCCCGGGTAGGTTCTGGACCCACCGTGACCCTGAACTGGATAAGAGTTTACAGACAATCTTATAAAACAATGATAACAATAAGTTTAATAATAAAAAACACCCAAAATTTGCATTCATTTTTAAAAGTAGTGTACACAGACTGTAAGGTAAGAAACTATTTGTTTGTGTTTTTATTCAGTTGAAATACACAATGTGTAATTGAAATTTGTCATACTAAATTCATGGATGAGGGTGGTATATTCAGAATGAAATGTTTTGTTGTTTTAAATTCAAACAAGCTGAGTTATTGCTTGATAAGTGAGAACTTGAAGCCTTGACCCGACACTGGTGCATTAGTATTTAAGTAGTTTGTTTAATCTCTTTTGCCTGCTAGTGGTCATTGCTCTTCACATAAACGGTTCTGTAACTGAGATCATTTTTGTAGTGGTTAAATTAAGTAATTTGTAGGGGTAAGTTTTTAAGATTCATCCTATTTTTCTTTCCTCAGCCTCCAGTAAGCTTTAGCCTGAAGAACCTCAGTGGGAAAGACCTCAGTTCCCAAAGCTCCAGCTCACTGCAGAGAGATGGATGTGAGGAGAACACCAGTCCCAACAGCCAGCTCTCTGCCAGTCCATCCCCTACTCCAACGCCTTAATGAAAAACTGACAGGATGTGGTGGAAAGCACTTTTGAAATCAAGGGTTTTAACTAAGTTGAAACTGCACTTTTAAGCTAATGGACATTTTTGTGGAGATGTTTGTGTGTGTGTGTGTGTGTGTGTGTGTGATTGTCATTAAATGTATATTTGTACTGCCACGGTTGAATTTGCACACCTATAAAATTTGTTACACATCAACTTCATGCATCAACATTGAATAACAACGCATATAAATATAATGAAAGACTGTGAAGAATGATTAAATATTGCACATGCTTCCATTTGTATATCTATTGCTACTGCATTAAAAATAAGCCAAACATGCAATATGATAATTGTGGCTAATGAGCGTTTCTGTCGACACAAATTAATCTTAGTCTTTTAATAAGGTTTTGTGGGATTCTGAACACAGTCCATTAGCAGTTTATACATTGATCATATTACAGTCTTTGTTACAGGATTTTTAAAACTTTAATATACAGGATGTCCATTTTTCATTGGTTGTCTTTTACTGTGCCTCAGAAGACTGTTTAAGTGGAAGTCATATCTTTCAATATCTTTGTACCATGCCGTCTGAAATGCTCCTTATAACTTAACTGCAAACGAGCAGCACTAAATAGCTTAATGCTTAAGAAGTGGATATTTGTAAATTAACTGTACAGGGATGACTGGTCAGATTGAATGTTCTAGCTGTAATTTAAAAATATAAAGGATTTTTTAACCCAATAAAGTCACTTTAAAACTAGCCTAGGCTTCATATCTGAATGGAAAAAATAAAACATCAAAATGGACAAAATAATCCTGCTTTGATCTTTATAATATGTCATGTCCCAGGTATTCATGGTAACGTCTATGAAAATTACTAAAGTATTTACAAAATTCTTACATAAAATTAAAAAATCGATTGTGGATATTCCTCCCTTGCAGGGTAATAAATAATACATTGTCGTCTCCTTTTTTAATCAAGGTCCAAAGTTTTGAACTGTGCGTAGAATTACATAATGTACAACTTGAGTCTCAAGTGACATGACTCCATCAGCCCTAAGAAATGATGCTGGGAGTAGCAGAGTTAAAGCGCTCTTTAGAACCTCTGCCCTGCAAGTACAGAGCCATGACTCACCGGTACAGCAACACCACACCTGCTCATAAAGCTAGTTAAACATTGCAGGATTCCCAGCACAGCAGCAAAGCTATGATTTAACTTCAATTCTGATAGTAGATATTATTTTCCAGAAGCAGCCTGATAATACTGCCCCAGAGCAGCCGTTTGGTTATTGTGCTACCAAAACAATGACTTGCAGTTCTGTCAGCTATCGTTTCTTGAATTTAGATATAGTTACACAATTAAACCTTATTCTGCAGGTGCAGTAGATAATGAAACAAAGAAAGAAGGAAAACAACCAAAAAATAAACCCCATTCACTTTTCTTCTTTACCAGATAAGGGCAATAAGGTAAGAAACTACTATCTGTATTGCTAGATACTGTTGAATATTAAGGTTCTCAATAGGACCTTTGCCACAGAATATTAAAACAAACAAACAAAAAAAAACATTACAAAAAAACATGGTCACTGGGTAGTTCTTGCTTTTTTTTGGGGGGGGGGGGGGGGGGGTGATTTGCCAATTAAAGTCTTGTAAAAGTTAAAACCCCGACATAATAGGCTACCAATTAAAGCGTAGTCTCATTTTGCATATATTACTTGTGTAATAATCTATAGGAATTACACGTCTGTGTAACGTTTCTGTTTCCTCCGGTAATTCTGCGGAGCTGGTCTCCTCGCTGTGACTGGCTGAGACTAGTGCTCATTTATACTGAGACCGAAGGGTTAACACTAGACTGAAAGGAGGGGACAGGAAGATGTGGCTTGTTCCTAGGCATGACTTGAACTGAAGAAATTCAACGTTTTTCTGCTCAGCAGCGCGACCATTCAACGTTAGGCTGGTCGTATTTGTACTCTTGTGTAATTACGCTTTGCAAAGTCTACAATTACATTACACAGAAAGTGTTTGTCGGTGTTTTCGTCCCTCAAACGCCCAGCTGCCTGCCTGAAAAAACCCCGCGGATTCTGAGTCGAAGATTACGAGGTGAGTAGTTGGTAGTTTGCAGACGTTTCTCTACGACGTTTTAAAGCTTCAGCAGCATGAACTCCCTTTTCTTCTCTTTTTCCGTTGGCTGTGTTTTTGTGTGCTGTTCCGTTGTACTGGTCTGTGGTTGAGACTCGTGTTTGTCGATGTTATTTGTCGCTGACTACATTCGGTTTGTATTGAACAGTTTTAGTTTTGGAGCGGGTATTGGCCTCCAAGGGTCTGTTACATTTCCGTAGTTTGTCACATATAAACATTTAAATTCTACTTTCCTGGGATTCCTGTCAGGTTTGTAAAATGTATGAACCTATTGTATTGGACTCTATAAGTTTATGTTCGATGTGAATCGGTTAGTTCCATATTTTCAAACTATTTAAGGTCAGTTTACCTTCGGGGTGTGGAACTACTCTCAGCGCCGAACAACAGTTTACACCAGAAACATAGCCATTACGCTGCTGCTTTTCTACTAACAGCTGGGCTCAGTTTGTAGAATAATATAAGCTTTGTTTGAAGACTTTTAAGACCTGGGAGATTTTTAACAAGTTCGAATGAGAAGCGGAGGTGAAACTGTTACTGCACACATCATCCACCAATCACCTGGGCTGTAGGAAAAGGCGGAAACGGTAGGTGACAATCTTACACACACACACAACCTAATTTTATGTCTAATTCCACGACAGTATTATTCATCAGTTAGTAATCAATTCAGATTAATGCTCTCATTATATGTTCTTAATTAGCCCTTTAATCTGAAACGTGCATGTTTAAAATGACATGGCACTGTTCAGACTGACCAAGATGAAGGGGGTCGTGACCCTTTTCTTTTCAGTGGAATGAGGGAAAGAGGCACATGGAGACCAAAGACCATAATGCATTTTTGCTGCCAATAAAAATGTCAGTAAAAATGCAAAATATGCAGAGTAAATAAAATACAGTGAGACTTTACAACCCATTGCATTATTGCCATTCAAAAAGTAATAAACATTTGACAGTATACAATCTGTATTTATACTGCAACCCATGCACTGTAACCATAAAGTAGAAGACTGTCTGATAACCTTTAACATCTAAAGACAATGGGTTTTTAGTCTCAATATAATGTGGCAAAGGCTGAGGATCTTACAGATTTGTACTGAAATGGTAACTTCAAAAACTGCGTAACAGATTCCAATATCAGATATATTGTACATTCTGTATATACTTAGATGAAGATTCCTCACGTTTATCAGCTGTTTTGCAGCATTTCTACTCTGCAAGCTTGGGCTTGCTCTCTTCTGTCAGTATCCAGCTATTCCTGTCTTTCCCTTTTATGTCTCAGCTCTCGAATCTGAAGCTGCATTCAAAACAAATAGATGATTGCCAGCTCAGGTTCTAGAATTCCCAAAATACAAAAAACAACCCCCAACATTTGGTTGCTTTGCCATTTGTGTGGTCCATTATTGGGTAAACTCTGTTGGCCCCTGTACACAGCGATTCGCCTTGTTCTCACCGATTCACACTTCACTCTAAAATATAACTCCTACTCACACAACTCTGTAAGGCGGTAGAGAGACAAGTGATGATTCAAGTTGAGATGACTTATAATGAGGAGACATGGCAAAATGAAATGATTGGGTCTGACAGTTCCTTAGACTAATCACAGAGACCCACTGTCAGATGTCCTCCCCTCAACTCAGGCTGACATGTGACATCATGAGAAAAGAGACAAACATGGGACATATTAAGTGATTGTTTCTGCTAGTGTGAATTCAGGGTTAGTATCTCCACAAAATATGTAGGTACCTCCAACTTTTATTCTTGTTTTTTCAATAATGAAAATGGCACAAATATAAATTGGTTACATGTTCTTATACAAGATGATTTCTTGCCTTTTTACACCTTAAAATCATTCAAAAGAATGATCTGAAACATCAGCACTTAAACAGAGCATTACTAAGTCTGTTTATTAACTTTGCTAGGTCCTGTAGTTTGCAGCTAGAGAGTGGCCTGGTTAAGGTGCTTAAAAACAGTCAACACCAGGCAACACTCCATACACTTTTTCCTCACTATTATGTAATTGTTATATAGTAAAATCATTAGCTGTGTAAAGGGTAATAGACATATTAAATAGTAGTTGAACAAGCTCAGACTGTATTATTAATGCCTGAGATATCGTCTGTAATATAATCTCCATATCTATTACTCAGCTTCTCTGTAGTTATCAAAGTACACACCTTTTAAGTGGGTTTGCACTACTGTGTTCCACACATGAACATTGTGCAAGGCACCAATGGAAACTTTGCACTAATCACACATTCTTGTTGTTTTCCTGCCATACTCATCAGCGGAAAGCACATCAGAACCAGGACGTGATAAATTGTTCTTCCAGAGTTGGAAATCAGAGCTGTGTTCGAACTCAGCCCCTACTCATTCTTTCCCACATTATTAAATTAAAGTGCACTGTTACAGGGAACTGATTCGGGAGGGAAGTGAACAATTTTGTACACTGCCACACAAGCTTTTCTCATTATTGTGTGACGGGAAATATAAAAACTGTAAACTCATGGCACAAGTCCAGTGTAATCACTGAATAAACAATAAATCCCTGAAGTACTTGAAAAGCTGAAATGTTCAGTGAATCCCCTACATTTTTAACATTAAGTTGAGGTTGCCATTGCTGCTCTTTGGAACCCTCCTTAGATAAATGTGTAAGTGTTCAAATCAGACAACACATTATATTATGGGGATCTGTTGGATACATTTTGTGTGTTGTTTTCAGATAGTAATACAAAATGACAAATATGGTGAATAGACACAACCCATTACTTATGTCAAAGTGCCAAAACTCTGGCATTGCCTAGATTAAAGTCATTATAAAGGATGTAATTCAGTATGTTTACGGAAACTGGCTCTAAACTGGCTCTTTAATGGAATTTACCTTTTTTTTTTTTTTTTCTTCTCTTCATTGTCAGATATGGTCAGAACGACAGCTCAGCCTATTTCCAGGAGCTGTGTTTTTGAACAGGCTGGTTTTACAACTTAGTTTCCTTTCCACTTGGGAGTGAGGAGTTATAAAAAGAATAAAAGTCCCCCAACATAAAAATGGCTCTTTAAATTTTCACAGATAATTGAAGCAAGTCACAGTCTTTAGAGCTCACTTAAACAAGTCAGTCTTTCTGCCAAGATAGAAACCAAGATCCAGCAGTCAGAGTTCAAGGAGGTAAGCGGCTATAACTTATCAAGGATTAGGGTTTTTCATTACCGTGAAGGATAAGGGGGAAAAAAGGGCTCCGTTCATGGAAAAAGGAACGAAACCTTTCAGTAAATGCCAGATTTATCTACTCTTACAGGGAGGCACAGGAAGTAAAGCAGTAGTAAATTTAATCTTGCTAGCCTTTAAACACAGGGCAATTTTATTTTTTTTGTACTGCTCTGATGTCCTCAGCTGTGACTACATCATTAGTCTGCAAATAAATGAAATTTGAATTATTATTATGATATCAATCAGACATTTAAATTAGATGGTCTTACCATCAGGCGATCAATGGTTTGATACCCTTCCAAGGCTGGGAGTGCTAGAAAGCAAATTTGGCTTCACTCACTCGGTGTATAAGATGACCTCTTCTTTCCCCAGTTCTCTGTTCACATACCTAGTGTAACACCTTTCAACTGATAGATCTGGGCAGTTTGCCTTCTTCTACAGTATGTTAAGTTGTGTAGTGGCATTGTGTTAATATTGGCATCATGTGTCTCAGAAGAAGAACATGTTTAGCCCACACCATCCCAAAGCAGGTGCCATGAAGTGTGATCAGGGAGTACTCAATAGCTGGATTTCTATCCAAAATGTTCACTAATGTTATGTGCAAAAAAGAAATATTGAAAGTAAAAATGTAGAAAAAAAAGTTGCTTTTCTTATCCACTGCCCTTTTGCGAATAAACTTCAGATGACATTGGCTCTGTGATTGGGCGCAGCATTGGTACGCAGGAGAGGGAGAGATCTGATTGGAGTTTTGCTTTGATAACAATATTTATTTTACGGCCGTTTATATCAAAAGCACACTTTATATCTCCGGGGGACGCTGTGCCACATGCATTGTAGGTATGAACCAGTTTATGAAAGTTTATAAACATTTTATCAGTTTTTGCATACTGGATGCTGTGAATTAGTAAATACAGTCAATTTTAGGGTGTACCCGTCTATACAAGCTGTATGTGAAATTATGCTTTGGAACAGCTGAACATGACTCTAAAATCACCATGCCCAATCCCTGGCATCAACTAGTGCAGTATCAAGGCCCTCAGCAGTGGGCTGCTTTTGTAGCTGAATGCAAACTAATCCAGATGTGTTCATCATCTTATAACTTTTTCCAAAAAATGTGGAATTGACTACTGGGGCAAAGGAAGCAAAGTCTTTATTAAAACCCCTGATTCCAAAATAAACACTGGATAATAATTAATAATAATTGTTAATCTTCCTTGTTTTTCAGCTCCCAAACACACCTTACTGCAGAGAGAGAGTCCCTGTTGTGAGCAGAGATGCCCTACAACATAAATGGATCCAAAAAGAAAGCATATGACTGAATAAGAGGCAAGGCATGAGTGAAAAACAGAGTATCTCTTTTGCTCTTTCCTAACAAACTGGACATGTCTTACGCTGGTGAGACTTCAGCCGGTTCCAGCGCCCCAAGTGGCTCCAGCTCTGCTTCCCAATATGCCGCAGCAGCGCTGGGTGTCGGGTTGCTGGCTCTGGGCATTGTGATGGTGGTATGGAGTGTTGCACCGGCTGGTTCAGGGGGAAACAGCTCAAAGCCTGGCAACGGCGTGGGACATACCAACACATCAGCAGCGGCCTTTGTGATGCTCGGAGTAGGAGTGGCCATGTTGCTGTTGGCCCTTTGCCTGGGCATACGCAACAAACGCAGAGCACAAAGACAGCAGCAAACCAACAGCAACACACAGGCTAACCAAAGCCAGGTAGAAGAGAGGTAAGAGCTCTCACACTTCGTGGACGATTATGGGAGGGACGTGATTTTACAGACTAATCTGTTAGGGTTTAAACATTTACAAATACTAAGGTGATATACTTTTCTAAACTTTGTTCTGCTTTAGTGATTATATCCTTTAAACCACCTAGTTCCACTGAGTTATAATTTTGTACAAATATCAATATTCTACCAATATATGCCATGCCTGGCGCTGTAGCCGTGTAACAAAATGAGAAAAGAGATAACACTTTATATATCTTAAAGTAAATTGCAGGTCTCAAAGGAAAAAAGCCCTAAAACTCACAAGACCTGGACGTTTTTAGAAACATAAAAAGCTCAGTATGACCTTTGGTGTTTGCAAAGAATAAGCGCTGATGCACACCATCTACTTTATTGTGATAGGATGCATGCAAATACCAGATTGAACATTGACAGTAGATTCCATGAAAGTGTTTGTGTTTTCTGTGTAGGCCAGCGGAACCAGCTGAACATTATGCTGTGCCCAGTTACGAGGAGGTGGTTGGCAATGAAGAGTATCCCATTACCCAGTTTACTGCACGACAAGACAGCACCACCCATCTCCCAGCCTATGAAGAACTAATGGAGCACAGTGGTTTGGAAGGTCCCAAAGCAGAGCCCGCACAATCTGGCCAAACACAGAATGGCGTGAACGATTCTGTCCCAGCAAACACACAGCCTACGCGATCAAGCCGTAAGAATGGACGAGCAGGACTCAAACTGCCTCCTCTCAAAGTGAGACGCATCAAATCGGAGAAGCTGGGCAGGAAGTCATCAAGCAGCTCCTCACAGCCCCCTGTGTCTAACATCGAACCCCTCACTCCTCCGCCACAGTATGATGACTCACTCCCGGAGCTTCCACACCCACAGCCGTGACTGATGCAAAGCACACACTAAAAGACTTTGAAAACACTCTAATAAGGATTATAAAAACCCTGAAGTCTGACACACACTCACTTCAGAAGACAGCAAGTTTTTAGTCTCAGACTTTAATTTTGCAAAGGCTGGGGTCTGGTAGGTTCACAATTTGCATGAGCCAAACATGATTAATTTTATTACAACATCAAGCCACGAAAAAGACTGACTTAAGCTGTCCTGACCACTTCACACTCAACAAACGTTGATGGGAGTGTGCCACGATTCTCAGCATTTTTTTCTAACATAGGAAGTTCTTTCTGAGATCACTTGAAACTTCTTTTGCTTTAAGGTCAGCCTAAGTGTACACCAGCACTGCTGTGATGAAGTCGTGATTTGATACTTCGTAACTGGTAAAATATGCAGTAAGCTTTGTGGAGACTTGTCAGAAATGCTTGGGCTGTACCGGCACAAATATTTTCAAAATGCATTTGGTAAATGAAAACAAGTTTTGTCAGTGCCTAACTGTGTAGTCAATAATAATAATAGTTGTTCATGACTTAGTGTGTAATACTTGAACATGAACAAACTGTACTAACATCATGGTGTTCATCAAAACCCTAGTCAGTGTTTCTACAGCTCTCCTCATACAAAAGAAAAACTGGGATATCTGATGTCAACTGATTTGAAGTTACATTATTGGACCAAATCTTGGTTCCTTACCTTTAAACTGGACCACTAGGATTTATTTCTAAATCTGCTTAATCCTGCAACAACTCTTGAGCTACATACATTCATGTCTTCATTAAAGTTATGCAAACTCCTCCATGTGGTTTAGAGCAAGGGTTTTTAACCTGGGTGTTGTGACCCGGGTCTTAACCTGACCTTGTGAACTGGGCCTTAATGTAGTCCCCAGGGGGGTTGTGAGAGTGCTTCTAAGATGTCTGGCAGCTACATAATACAGACCTGTAGTTTCAGCACCTTTTTAAAGGATTATATAAAATATGCAAAATTTTGGGTAATCACTGAATTCAGAATGAATTCTCTTCCAACCTAGCAACAGTTGCTATGGAAGAATTCTGAGAGGAACAAAGTGTCGCTGTCCAGTTAAAAACATGTACCTCCATTTTTGTCAGTTTCTAGTTTACTACATCATTTTAACACAGCAGCGGTTTTGGGTATTGTTTCTAAACCCAGATTTCCACAAGAGGAATGTGTCTTGGTTTTAATTCAGTGCCTTCTGAGGGCCTAAAGAACACAGCCACACAATACTGGGTTTGGTATTTCATATAGAGATTCCTCTGGATTCCCTGAATCTTTTAATGTACTGTATGTAATGATGATGAGTTCTTTGGTGTCTTAAATGTAGAGAACCGATAAACAATTGTTTAAATATTTGCCCACAGTCTTTCACATTGGGGTGAATCCCTCCACATCTTAACTTCTGAAAGGATCAGTCTCCCTGAGATGCTTGTTTTAAACCCAGTCATGTCACTGTTAACCTGTTGCAGTTAACATAACTTATTTTATTGCAGCATAACACAACTTTACCATCCTTTTGTTCCCTGTGCCAACTTTCTTGGAACATTTCAACATTAGAGATATTGTATTTGTACTATTTTCAAATAAATATAAGATTTAAATCATTTGTGTATCACTTCATTCTTTTTTTTTATTAATAGTTTGCACAGCAAAACAGGGTTTATAAAACTGTGTTTATTAAGCAGAGACATTGTGTGCATGTATACTGCCTGAAAAAACTAAAACAGTTTGTTTCTTGCATCAAGGCTCAACTATAACTGAATATATGCTTAATTGTTGAATTCTACAATAACCGTTTTAGGGCTGGCTTGTTTGTGTCTCAGTCTGATGCCTTTTCTCAAGTCTGAGAAGGCTGGCTCTTTTTGATGTAGTGACAGTGTGTGTGTGTGTGTGTGTGTGTGTGAGAGACCATCTTTCTTCATGACAGGGAAACTCTTTCACACTGCAGCTGCATGTTAAATTACTCATGCTCTCTCTTTCACACACAGACTCTCACACTCACACAGAGAGCATTCTCCCATCCTTGGCCACACATACGGATACAAACCCACAATGTATTTTCCTCATTCTTGGAGATGGTTGTTGATAGTGACGTTCTAAACCATTCATTGTGGTATCCCTGTTTACTTGTGTGGAAAAGTAGATTGCCAGAATTTGCACTGGTTACTCTAGCAACAAACTGTTCATGTAAACAACTGAAACACATAGGCACATTTCCCAGTAGCTTTCTAAGATGAATTCCCCTACTTTCTGATGTGTGATGTGAAATTGTGCATTGTAGAGAAACTAATTGAATGATTTTATATGTTGCCATTTTATCTACTAATACCAAGTGGAATATTTGTCATAAGAATCAGAAAATTTACTCGACAATGTTGGTGGACGACTACTGACGTGCAGACTGACCAATTAAATATTTACAGAGAAGGTTATCGACCAATAACGGTAGCTTTACAGTCAGACCGTCCAATCAGAAGATTTTAGGCAACTTCACCACGCCCCCTTCTCACTCAAGCGAACCAATCGGAGTAGGGGAGGGCGGGACTAGTTTGTGAACGAAACGTTTCTCGAAGTTCTATGTAAGCTCTAGAAAAACAAAATCCTGGACGTTTGTGAAATTCCGCCCTGACATTTTTTTAAATCTAAAAAAGAGGACACCTGGTCACCCTATAAAACTTAATCTTGCCTGTATATCAAAATCATTAGGTCTTCAAATATTTTAAAGTGGTTTTTAAGGTAAAATGTCATTAAGAAGTGAAATATTGTGCTGCTCTTTCATAACAAAAGAACCTAAACAAGATTTATTGATCGTTTGTTCAATCGATTGATCTATTTATTGTTGATAATAGCGATTAAGAATATAGCCAATTCATTCATTCATTATCTGTAACCGCTTATCCAGTTCAGGGTCGCGGTGGGACCAGAGCCTGTCTGGAATCATTGGGCGCAAGGCAGGAATACACCCTGGAGGGGGCGCCAGTCCTTCACAGGGGAACACAGACACTCACACATTCACTCACACCTGCGGACAATTTTTTTTTTTGTTTTTGGACTGTGGGAGGAAACCGGAGCACCCGGAGGAAACCCACGCAGACACGGGGAGAACACACCAACTCCTCACAGACAGTCACCCGGAGCGGGAATCGAACCCACAACCTCCAGGTCCCTGGAGCTGTGTGATTACGACACTACCTGCTGCACCACCGTGCCACCCGAATATAGCCAATTAATATATATATATATATATATATATATAGATAGATAGATATTTATTATAAAATGGCAATTCTCTCTTTTAATACTACACTGCAGTTACTATATAATGACAAAACAGCAAGTAATTGTTTAAGAATTCAATTACAATTATTCATTACACAAACCACTTTAAAATTGCTTTGTACACCAATACGCATTGTGTGAATGATCCCCACCTCCAGCTTCATCCCTTCAACCCTTTGCTGCTCACCATAGCTTGGAAACCCTGCCCTGCAAGTTGACAGAATTGGTTTCTGAGGTTTATGACATAAACCCTCACAATTTGATTTCACCAATAAGAGACCGTCTTTGGCACACTGCAGTTTCAAAGTGGAAAGCCTGAGCCATAGTACTGATTTTATCAGGCTGATTTTATACGACTTCTAGCTAATAAAAACACCACATTTTTAAAAGGTTTCAATGTGATTGGAGAGGGGTTTAAAATTACACGTTTCTCTTTGTATTCTATTTGTGAATTCTGTACTTTTTAATTCTGCTTTTAAGAGCAGTTTAATTTTTGAGGGCATTGTATTTCAGTGTCAGTAATTGCAGGAATTCAGTAGAGCTGTTTACATTTTACTCTTTACATAAACCTATTCTTAAAGCAAATAGTGCCGCCCTGAGGTGTGACGTGCTTTCACTGTTCAAACTTTCTGTGTTTCATGAATAAAAGGCAATATTTGTTTTGGTAATTTAGTTGATAACGTTGGGTGTGGTGTGGTACATTCAAAATGTATCAATGTGTTCCCAGAAAAGATGGTCGCCACCTAGTGGATTAAGGGAATCAACACACCAGGAGTCTTCGTTTAATTCAATATTAACTGAGGGAAATAGCTGTGAAGAGACTTTTGCAATTCTGTGTAAGAGCCATAATAAAAAAAATTGTTCAATAAGAAAATACAACGTTCAGTCATTAAAGCTGGTTTAATTTTTTCTGCTTCTCTGAATCCAAACAATCCCAGACTCACTGATGTTTACGTCACATACTGGTAGTGCGGACAAAAACAGCTGTGGATTTTTCAGATCTGATCAAATGTATGTGTGATGCAACTTCAAATGTCTATATTTCCTTAGACTTTCACCTTTTATAAGCAAGTACAGGAGTTGGACAATGAAACTGAAACACCTGTCATTTTAGTGTGGGAGGTTTCATGGCTAAATTGGAGCAGCCTGGTGGCCAGTCTTCATTAATTGCACATTGCACCAGTAAGAGCAGAGTGTGAAGGTTCAATTATCAGAGGGTAAGAGCACAGTTTTGATCAAAACATTGTAATGCACACAACATTATGAGTGACATACCAGAGTTAAAAAGAGGACAAATCGTTGGTGCACATCTTGCTGGTTCATCTGTGACCAAGACAGCAAGTCTTTGTGATGTATCAAGAGCCACGGTATCCAGGGTAATGTCAGCATACCACCAAGAAGGACAAAACACATTCAACAGGATTAACTGTGGACGCAGGAGGAAGCGTCTGAAAGGGATGTTCGGCTGCTGACCCAGATTGTATCCAAAAAACATAAAACCACGGCTGCCCAAATCACAGCAGAATTAAATGTGAACCTCAACTCTCCGTTTTCCACCAGAACTGTCCGTCGGGAGCTCCACAGGGTCAATATACACGGCCGGGCTGCTACAGCCAAACCTTGGGTCACTCGTGCCAGGAGCAAGGAGCGCAATGTCATGTGCAAGGAGTGCAAATCTTGGGCTGTGGACAATGTGAATCATGTATTGTTCTCTGATGAGTCCACCTTTACTGTTTTCTCCACATCCGGGAGAGTTGCGGTGTGGAGAAGCCCCAAAGAAGCGTACCACCCAGACTGTTGCATGCCCAGTGATGGTTTGGGCTTCCATATCATGGCATTTCCTTGGCCCAATACTTGTGCTAGATGTGCCCGTCACTGCCAAGGACTACCGAACCATTCTGAAGGACTATGTGCATCCAATGGTTCAAACATTGTATCCTGAAGGCGGTGCCGTGGATACGTTTGATGGTTTGGTTTGATGAACATGAAAGTGAAGTTGAGCATCTCCCATGGCCTGCACAGTCACCAGATCTAAATAGTATTGAGTCACTTTGGGGTGTTTTGGAGGAGCGAGTCAGAAAACGTTTTCCTCCACCAGCATCACGTAGTGACCTGGCCACTATCCTGCAAGAAGAATGGCTTAAAATCCCTCTGACCACTGTGCAGGACTTGTATATGTCATTCCCAAGAAGAATTGAAGTTGTATTGGCCGCAAAAGGAGGCCCTACACCATACTAATAAATTATTGTGGTCTAAAACCAGGTGTTTCACTTTCATTGTCCAACCCGTATAGTTCTTCTAATGTTCATTCATTCATTCATTGTCTGTAACCTTTTATTCAGTTCAGGGTCGAGGTGGGTCCTGAGCCTACCCGGAATCACTGGACGCAAAGCGGGACACATACACCCTGGAGGAGGCGCCAGTCCTTCACAGGGTAATATACACTCACACATTCATACACACCTAAGGACACTTTTGAGTCGCCAATCCACCCACCAATGTGTAATTAAATTACTGCTACCCCTTGCCACACACACACACACACATCGCCTGCCCCTTCCCCACATACACACACATTTGAGAACTCTCATTCATTAATTTATTCATTCATTATCTGTAACCGCTTATCCAGTTCAGGGCCGCGGTGGGTCCAGAGCCTACCCGGAATCATTGGGGGCAAGGCAGGAATACACCCTGGAGGGGGCGCCAGTCCTTCACAAGGCAACACAGACACACACAAACATTCACTCACACACTCACACCTACGGACACTTTGGAGTCACCAATCCATCTACCAACGTGTGTTTTTGGACTGTGGGAGGAAACCGGAGCACCTGGAGGAAACCCATGCGGACACGGGGAGCGGGACTTGAACCCACAACCTCCAGGTCCCTGGAGCTGTGTGACTGCAACACTACCCTTCTAATGTTCAGTCCTAAGAACATAAATATCTTGTCAATTTCTTGTAGTTAGATAAACATATAGGTGATCTTTGAAAGTAATGATGTGTGCAATATATTTTAGTTCATTTAGTTCCTTTAAACTCTATGTAGAAACCACATGTTGCAGATGCATAGAGTTGCATGTGAGGCCACATATGGTGCATATGACAAATTATTAGAATATCAGTAACTAACATGACATCTTACAGTTTAGTTAGTGACCCGATATATACCTATCTATGAGAGGTGATTTACATATTTATGGCAATATTTCTGTACATAGTTTTATCAAAAGATGAGTGATGAGCATTAACTCATAAAAGAAGTAAACCATGATTTTCTTTTTTCTAACTTGGTAAAGACTACTATTGCACTGTCTGTTTAGTCACTGAGAGTTCTTACACTCTTTCTTCAGGAATTAAATAAAAACAGTACCATCCTCTGTGCATTTTATGACTTTTTTTAAGAGGGCTGTACATGTTTGCCTTTTTGTTTGATAGAGGAAAATTTATAGTTGTGACTGACTGAGAGACCTTATTTTGAAAGTTATCATTGTAAATACTGTATTTACTAAACATTTTCTTCCTATCTTTCAAATGAACCATATTTCTTGCACTTTAGATTCACCCTGGGCCATGCCTCTAGTGTGTTATGATGTATCTTATTACTTCTATCCTAATCCAACACGTCTGAGGCAGCTGTTTACCCCATCTGTCTCCAGAAAACTATTGATTAACTGAAGTGAATCAGTGCATTTTTAGTAAAATAATAAAATAGCTTATCGTAGCTGTGCAGATGATACTACAGTCCCATTGATACACAAGCCATGACATTGTCTAGAGTCTACAAATAACTGGATGAGGGAAAGCTAATTAGATTTGGTAGTAAGAAGCAAACTCTTGAAGTGACTACTCCTTTTTAAAGCAAACCTCTAAGGACTAAAGGCCAAGTGAGAAAATTTGGCCAAAAGACTAGAACTTCAAAAGTCATTTATAATCAACAAAAAATCCATGTTTTACCATCACAGGAACATATCAAAATTAACACACTGTATGTCAGAACCAAACTTAGAACAACTAATTCAATCAATCAATCAATCAATCAATCAAATTTTATTTATATAGCGCTTTTCACAACAAAAAGTCGTCACAAAGCAGCTTTACAGAGATCCGGGTCCAAGCCTCATATGAGCGAGCCAGGGGCAACTGTGGCAAGGAAAAACTCCCTCAGCACAGGAGGAAGAAACCTTGGAAGGAACCAAGACTCATACGGGGAACCCATCCTCCTCAGGTCTACACCGGAGACACAACAGAGAACAGAACAGAACAGAAGTAAAAGATTCATGTTTTCATCTTGGGCAGATGTGCTCTTTAAATGTAGGAACCCAGCAGATCACTCTGGAGTGGTCAGTTATTAGTGCTGAGAGTCACGTGCCTTCACCGAGCACTGCACCTAGTAAAGCACTGCGGCATATTATTTGTTTATTAGTTTGATCATTCTTTCAATTTTAACTTCAATTTTAACTTTTTAATTCTCCATTTTATTATCTTTTATATGTAAATTTATTATTATTTTTTTTTTACTTTGTGAAACACTTGAATTGCTATTGTGTATCAGAGGTGTTCTATAAAAATAATTCAATTAAAACTACAGGTAGACAGATGTTGGTGGTGACTATGGATTTAAATGATCTTCTTATTGCACCTTTGCTCTGATATCTATTTTAAGTTTGGAAGTTTCCTGTGCAACCAACTGAAAACACAAGAGGGTGCACATGAGAGCTTTTAATAAGTGTGAGTGAATGAAGCTAAGCTATTCATTCATTTAATTATTTATAAATGTTTACACACACACATATAACCATAGGCTTCTGCTCCGTTTGAACTATTGTACATGTGTTCTTCCCTATGACCCCCCATGTGGGAGATCACTGAATGGATTTAGAGTTTCAGAGGATTTCTATGGGATGTTGTTTATTGATCTGCAGAAGCTGCAAAAGTAAAAATCCTCGCCAGGATTTTTTCCAACTGCCTAATGTCTTCAAACCAAGGTGTCAGGCAGCTGAATATTAATTTTTGAAGAAAGATTCATATTCTTCAAGATTCCTTACTAAATTGGGAATGGTTGGTGATATTAACTTCCTGTTTGTGGAACATTAGTAAATGGGAGGAAGAAAACTTTTCAAGATGGGTGGTGACTATGGTGGCCATTTTGAAGTCGGCAATTTTGGATCCAACTTTTGTTTTTTCCAATGGGAAGAGGGTCATGTGACACATCAAACTTATTTCACAAGAAAAGCAATGGTGTGCTTTTAACGTAACTTTATTCTTTCATGAGTTATTTACAAGTTTCTCTTTGTTTACAGCCATTGACATGTCGCAGAGGTTAACACGTGAGGAGCAGATAGAAAATGTGTTGATGTCTGGTGAATGCAGTAACTGGGTCATTGCAACAGATTTCAATGCAAGCCACCCTACAAGACCACCCATCTCCCATGCTACAGTTAGCAAACTGCTTGCCAAGTTTCATGAAACTGGTTCAGATTTTGGGGTACAAAGATAGTGGGGCTATTCTTCAACAATGGAAACTTCAAGGCCACTGGATATGCGAAATTGCTACATGATGATGTGTTTCCCTCTTTATGCACTGAAGCTAGCACATTCCCTGAGTTTTTCCAGCAAGATGGTGCACCACCACATTATGGGTGTCAGGTCTGAGCATTCCTAGATGAACAGTTTCCTGGAAAGTAGATTGGTTGTCGTGGGCCAGTTGAATGGCCCCCAAGGTCTCCCGATCTGACTTCCTTAGATGTTTATCTTTGGGGTCATCTGAAGGCAATTGTCTATGCTGTGAAGATATGAAATGTGCAGCACCTGAAATTACAGATACTGGAAGCCTGTGCTAGCATTTCTCCTGTGGTGTTACTATCAGTGTGTGAAGAGTAGGAGAAGAGGGTTGCATTGACACAACACAATCCAACACAATGGGCAGCATTTTGAACACATTTTATAAGTGGTCAGAAACTTGTAAATAACTAATGAAAGTATAAAGTTAAACGTTAAAACCAAGCACACCATTGTTTTTCTTGTGAAATTCCCAGTAAGTTTGATGTGTCACATGACCCTCTTCCCAACAAAAGTTGGATCCAAAATGGCCGACTTCAAAATGGCCACCATGGTCACCACCCATCTTGAAAAGTTTTCCTCCTCCCCATATACTAGTGTGCCACAAACAGGAAGTTAATATCACCAACCATTCCCATTTTATTAAGGTGTATCCATATAAATGGCCCACCTTGTATATAAAACTATAAGGAATCCATGTATACTCCAAGATAAAATAAATGGCAGACAAAAAATATCGATAAATTGTGGGAGAGTTGCTTAAACTAAAATGTTCATTTTGAAATTTCTATTACCAATACTTACAGTCTTGATGTTTTCTCCTCCGTTAATCATTTGCACAAAAACAACTTGCATGCAAATCATGCCTCTTAGTGTAGAAAATACATACAATTTTAAATTTGCAGTGGAGCACAACACTGTTTTCTCAGGTAGTGTAGCAGTCACACAGCTCCAGGGACCTGGAGTTGTGGGTTTGATTCCTGCTGTGAGGAGTTTGGTGTGTTCTCCCCGTGTCCGCGTGGGTTTCCTCCGGGTGCTCCGGTTTCCTCCCACAGTCCAAAAAAACACGTCGGTAGGTGGATTGGCGACTCAAAAGTGTCCGTAGGTGTGAGTGTGTGTGTTGCCCTGTGAACGACTGGCGCCCCCTCCAGGGTGTATTCCTGCCTTGCACCCAATGATTCCAGGTAGGCTCTGGACCCACCGCGACCCTGAACTGGAAAAGCGGTTACAGATGATGAATGAAATATAGGATCAGCACACAGTGGGGAGCTCAAGTAGCAGGGCCACAGTGCATGTCCTGCTTTTATTCACCCAATAAAAGAGATGCTGCTTTTGTTGTTTATTCTCCATGCTAATGTAAATGTGTAGTTGTAGTCATGTTTGATGTGTTGTTATCTGTGAAGGAAAAGCATCATCATATGTCTTAGTCTTGGGGCATTGCCCCTGCATTTGTCTTTGGCATTCTACCTAAAAGGTTTATTTTGTCCTTGGCTTCTTCAAAGTCTTTGCTAAAGTATAGTTTTATCTAGGAAGAGTATAAAGCTTAATGTGAGGTAGAGACAAGATTGTTTGTAAATGCAAGTTTTTAATAAACAGATTTTACTGAATGCTTCTTTTAAACAAAAGAAAACAAGGGGTGAGATACACATTTTGGTAAAATCTGTCTATTTTTTGGTGTCCATGCTAAAAACTAAGCAGCTGTAGTAGCAGCGGACCACCCCGCCCGTGCCTTCCCAGATAAACCCCAATGCCCATCCATTCAAACACTTCGGAACATGGCCCTGGTCCCATTCTTTTAAAACAGAACTGATATGCATTTTCCTACTCGTATTATTTTATTATGCTAATTATTCTTTTATCATTTTTATTACGACTGGGCGTGGTTAGCTATAGCCCCTCCTAGTTTCTTGAGTTTTACCCGCCCCCTTTCCCCCTCTCCCAAAGCAGTGATTGGTTGGTGGACTGCACGCCACTGATTCTGCGGTAAAGATGGCGGCGTCAGAGGGGGCGCAGAGTGGCTCGGAGCGACCCCGTTTGGGTCTTTTTTAGAGAAAACAAACAAAATCCGCTGTCGACCGGGTTCGAGTTCACCGGCACACAGAGCGCGAAGACCCGGCGCGTGAAGCTGAGCGCGCGGGGATAGTACCGTGTGTGTGTGTGTGAATGTGTGCCGAGAGAGGGAGAGGGAGAGGGAGAGAGAGTGTGAGTGTGTGAGCGGGTGGAGGATCGGGGAGCAGGCCGCTGCGGCTCTGCGGCTCTGCGGCTCCTCGGTGATGTGATCCGGCGCAGTGTCCCTCACCGCGGATCTCTGTTCATCACCGCACGGCTCGCGCTATGGGACAGCAGGTAGGCCGCGTGGGAGAAGGCGCTTCTTCGGGGCTCCAGAGCCAGAGCCCGCCGCAACAGCAGCCGCACTCTCACTCCCAGCCCCCGCCGCAGCAGCAGAGTCGCGCGGGCACCCGGGCCAGCAGCTCGGCCAGGAGAGCCAGAGAGGCAGCCGTCTCCGGAGCAACAGCCTGCAGACTCCCGGCCACTGCCAGTATACCGGACCCCGGGGTTAACGTCTTCACGCAGCACTCAGGTAACGGAGCACGGCTTTACCGGCGGCTTTACGTTCGTCCGTCACCCAGCTGTTTGTTTTCACGCTGTCAGATAAGAGCTAAGGCAATTCTCAAAGGTCTGTAAAGCTAGCGGAGCATGCTACGCTTTGCTAAGTCCACTTACAACTGGAGTTCATGATTAGAAAAAATATATATCGCTTGTCTGTAAAGTCCAACTTTTATTTCATTACAGCAACAGAATATATAGTCCTCTCTAGATTATCTTTTGTGTAGTAAATTAAATCTTGATTTCGGTCTGTGTTTTAATGTTACATTTTCAAATAATGCTACATTTTAACTTACTGTTAAATATAAGCCTATTGTGTATTGTGAAAATAGCCTTAAGCATTGTGAAAAAGGCCTGTTACAAATATGGTGTGGTCTGGACAGTCCTTGCATAAAGGTTAGGAGTGCAGTCCTGGGACCCAAAAGTAGCTGGTCTGATCTCCTGGACCAGTAGGAAACAATGAACTGAGCGAGTAAAGAAACAGCACTTTCCCCTCCCTCAACATCCATGGTTTACATGCCCTTGAACAATACACCTAACTCCCCACTCTGGGTATGTGTTGGTGTACACTTCCCAAAAACGCTTAAATGCAGGGTCCAGATTTCACTGTATTGCTGTGCAGTGATGATGAATAACCTGTTCCATGTTTCACACCCTGTTTGTTGTGACATGAACATTGTGAAAGCTAACAGCTAAAGAAAATATCTGTGGTCACCGCAAATGTCAGTGTGTCTGCATTAGAGCTTCCTCTATTTGGATATTGGGAGAGGAAGCTCCTTTTCCTGGCCTGCAGGGTGTTATAAGAACATTATGTAAAACGGAGACCGCCTTCTGTGTGACTTACCTTGTTAAAGAATGGTCAGTGGATTCTAACTGGTGTCTTTCATTTAAGCAGGTTTAGTGTTTGCTTAGAACGGACAAATTCCATACAAGCTCAACCTGAGGAGAACAGCTTATAACTGTGCTGACAGAATGACAGTGGTCGCAAACTGTTCCTTTTAGAAGAAACAAGATATGATCCCTTCTACAATGCTCACAGTAGGCGCTATGGTCTGTTCGAAAAGCTGCTTGCCACTTTATCAAATTTCACACATGCCATTTGCCTGACTCAGTTTCACTTGACTGCAGGGTAGGCACACATCTGATGGTGAAGATGATAATAAGGATGATGTAAGTGTCCTATTGCCATGTTGTACTAGTCTTCACTAATCCTTTTGTGAAAAATCACCACTATTTAGCGTACCTTAAGCAACTTTGATTTTAAAGCTTTGTCATAAAGCATTTTCTCATTCCCTGCTAGTGTCATACAGCACTTTGAAGTGACAGGGGGTTGCTTATTGTAAACAACTGTCTTGAATCCTTATTTTCTAAAATAAGAGGAAATAACTTCGTCCCAGGCGTAACTGCAGCCTGTCATACACATTATATGTATTTCCAAATTACAAACATAAAGAAAAGGCCTAGGACAGAAAGGGCAACCACTGACTGAGTGGAGACTCTTGGGTTTTTTAAGGGAACTCCATCTTGGTTGGGCAGTAGTCTTGTCTCTAGATTTCCAAAGGCATTAGAGTCAGCCCTTTTAGCTTCTTTGGAGCTGATTCTTGTGCCCAGTGATGGCCTCTCTTCCCTGAGGTGGGTTTAATCAACATCCAAGCTGGGATTGGAAGTGATGGGGATAGGAGAGAGTTGAGGCTTGGCTGGTAGTTTGTGTGAAAGAAGAGCTTGTCATATCTTGACAGTGAACCCCCTCGGCTGGAAAAGCTGACCTGCAAAGGGCATCGCGTTTGTTATTTTTACTCTCTTGTCCCCCTCAAATGTCAAGTGCCTTTTTCATAGTCAGAGATGTAAGGCTGGAAGTTGTAGTAGTAAATCAGACTAATGGGTTTCGTGCGTTTGCAGCAGTGATGGAGCACCCTTAGCGGATATGCCAGCTGTGATGGTGCACACATCGTCTTGCGTCATGTGAGAAAGGCTCAGGCAGAGATTGAAGCTGGTTTCCTGTGCTAAGCACACCTGGCTGTCCTAGAAACTGTCTGGAGGAAAGAGCTGATCCCCTCACATCTGCTTCAGCTTGGTCACACTAGGCACCATTGGAAACAAATACAGATTAATTTTATCTTCTGTTCATTCATATTCAATCATCTGGAGACCCGTTGTCACTCAGATGACCAGGGTCATTTCACAGTGACTTGCTTCTCTGGACTGTGGGAATCGCTGAATCACTCAATTTAAAGCTGAATCACCAGGCCTACATCTTCTGCATATCCACAATGCTAACCACAAACAGTAACAATGACTTGGCTTCTAAGCAATTCTGTACATGATATACTTCAAGCTTTGCACCCACTCAAGCTTGTATGATTGTCAAGTACCTTTTTGTTTTAATGCTTTGAGTCTCAACGTTTAGATGAATTGCTGTGACATAAGAAACATGCAGACAGGTGTGTAAAAGTCTTATTGTCAATACATGAAACAAAAATGGAAACAGTAACCAGCAGTCTTTGGAAAATTGGTGTATTTCTTTGAAGGAATATTCCAATGGTTTTGACCTAGTTTGTTGGCCTCATTTTTAGTATGTGGCTGGTTAGCATGGAAATAATCTTCTTGTTCTGTTACCATAAACTGTTCCAAAACAGACTAAAGTACAAAGAACATATTAAAATCTTTGGGAAACCAAGAAACGGGAATTGAGGGCCAGGGTTTTATTCTGATATTGTTCCTGTACATAAATGTAATCTTTTTTTTAGTTCAAGGGTTTTAAATGTAGTAAAATGGCATACATTGTATTACAATATGTTTTAGCTCAGTATTCCAGGTTCATGTTAATGTTCTGTTCCTCTGGAGTTCAGTAAATGCATCATCAAACCTAGGTTTAAATAACTGGTCAAATCCAAACATCTGACACATGGTCACAGTTTAAATTCTATTACTTTGTGGAGACAGTTATGATTATCTACTTTATACTGCAGATCTGGCAGATAGCAATAAGTTCAATATCACTGGAGCGTTCCTTCACAAGATTAACGTCATAGCTTCTTATTATGTTTATGCATTGCAGTGCATGGAGCTATGTCCAATTTAGCTTCCTTTTTATTTTCCTTGGTCCAGAGTGAAATTCAAAACACAGCCAATACTGCGTTTTGTTGACGTTCCTGGATGCTTCTATTCACATGTTATCTACCAGCACCAAAATCTTATCTATGCAGCGATTCTGCTTAGAGGAATGCCAGGAAATGTAATGATGAGTGGCCATGTTTCACTAGAAAGAGTGTAGATTTGAATGAGTCAGCTAAGAAGCCATGAAATACGGAAATACGCATCCTGACCCAGAAGGTGCTGGGTATGTGTGTTTTATGTGAACCAGTTTAAACTGTTTCACCTCATACACATGGACACAAGGTTATGATAACACACATTATTGATTTCCCTGGTTAGATCAAGGTTAAAAGGATGGATTTGTGCTGTTGGAATGTGCATCTCCTAGTCTAGCTCAGACTTTCAGACAGTGAGTCACTAAGCGGCTTGCTCTCTGAGGTCACCGGGCCACTTCAGCTTTCTCTATCATTATTTATTTATCAGTTTTGTCTTGCGCTTTTTCTTAGCAGTGTACCCTTCACCGCAAAACTGTGAAGTCTAAAGGAAGACTGCTGGAATGTAATGCACTTAACCTCAGACTATCATTTTCCTTAAAGACTTAAAGCATTTAGTTCTGGTCTCTTTCCATTCAAGGCCTGGTATTTTTCATTCTGATGGTGTTTTCGAGCTTTTACCATCGCCAGAGTGGCATACATTATAGAAAAGACTGCTTAATGTGGTCCTTTTCGATACATGTAAAGCTATCTCTCTCTTGTGCTCTCACTTTCTCTCTCCCTCTTGCTGGCTCTCTCTGCCTTATATCATTTTAATCCACTTTCATGGAACAGGCAAGCATCACAACCAGCTAAAATAGCCCAGGATCTCTGATGCATAAGCAGATTTGCATTAGGAATAAAATTGGATTACGCAAATCCACTTTTCTACACATACATGCAAAAGATGTGACAACAACAAGAAATAAGTGATCCAAGCAATGTCACGTATTTGGAAGGGAGGTACATTTCTCCCTCCTGAGGTGTACAGTTGGTAGGCTTGGTCTGTGGTCCGATCAGCTCTCGGTTCGAGCACTAGGGGGCGAAAGAGTGCCTCATGGTTCATTGCTTAAATGTTTCCAAAATGGAGAATGTCTTTTTCTATTATTATTATGCTATAATTATAGACTGTGTGCCTATATTACAACCTGTATGGCATCACTGATTCCATCAGAATCTTTGTGGGATATGAATAATTGATGCCTGCCTCTCTGGTCTGGGGTTTGCTGAGTGAACGTGTGGCAGTGTTCCCTTGCCTCTCCCTTAATCCTGCCTCATTTAAAAGGCCTTATCCTGCTTGGGCCCCTCCCAGAGCAGAACTGCTCTTCCTACCCTCATTAAAGTGTGGATTAGTGGGAGGAGAGGAAATGATTTGACTCAGTTGGGGGTAGAGAGGACCTCACTGTTTTGCATCAGTGGACATAAGCCCGCTTCTGTGTGTAAACAATGGTGGGGTCCACTAGATCATTGTTTCTCTTTTTAGTTTCAGGAACCAGCTGTCCATGGTCCTCTTCCTGTAAAGATGCATCCAGTTGAGTTCCACATAACCATAGTATAGATGGTTTTTCAGGCCTTTCCTACAGCTGGAGTTGAGTCTGACTGCTCCTCGCTGATCACATGACTCCTCTAACCAGCAGTACTCTTTCATTCTGTATTCTTAGTTCTCTCGGACATGTTTTGTCTCCTACTGCTGTAAGTCTCTACCACTCCTGCTCATCTTGCTCAGCCATCATCGCGACTTATCTTTATCCTCTCTGACTTTCACAGGAAAGCATTACCCTCTCTTGCTCTGAGTCTCACTCTGGTTTTCATTTCATCTGTCTCCTGTCCTGTCTTCTCTCTTTCTGTGTCTTTTCATCTTTTATGTTTCCAGTTTTTCTGCACATTTACATATTTAATCATTGCTTTTATCCACAGCTAATTTCATGTGAAACTAATTCCAATATCAAGATCATCATTTTCTGTATTCCCTATTATTATAGATGTTTCATGTACCCCTATTAATAGCCTTGCTTGTGTTTTGTCATTAATATCTTGCTGTGTAATCAGGAGACAGGCTTGTTTTCCAGTACATGATCACTGATTTTACAGTTAGTAATCTAGTGCTGCTTAAGGACACGTCAAACAGAAGCCATTAGAGACACTACTTCACTCAATAGCCTGTTTTCACTGTATGGAGACACCCTTTGGAGGGTTCAACCCCCTGATCCTGAATATATTTTCATGCTTGTAGTTCTTTGACATGCTATTTGATTCTTCAGTTCTGCACCGACTCTCAGTATTAGCTACAGCATGTGCTCACACTCAAATAATAATTAAAATGAAAACTACCACAATTATGGTTACAGGAACTCATAAATCTGTGATTAAATTTACATAAGAGTAAGGATACATCAGGTCATATGATCTGATGTGCACTAGCTCCACCAGTGAAGACCAGAACAGGGTGAGTATACAGCAGAGATGACTGAATGGAGTGGCCTCAGGCTTTACTTCATTGGATTCTCATCATCATCTTTAGAAGTACTGCTCAGAGCTGTCTTTGAACTATGCAGCTAAGCCCATCAGTTGTGGTACAGTTTCATTCAATCATCTTGAATTTACAGAAATTATGCACCCTGTGTGTAAATATAGACTTTAATTTAAGAAGTAATACTGTAAAATTACTGTTTAGAAGGAATGGTCCACAAAAAAAAAAAAACCTATTCACTTAGATTTTTGAATTTTCCCAACTGTGGCTGATCATCCAAGAAATGGTTTGTGTCTGAAGATTGCCCTTTTAGTTTTGCACTTGAACTAGAAATCCAAAGGCAGGGAAACAAAGGCAAATGTAGCTAGAAAGTAGTGGAAGTCACCTTGTATCTTTGTAACTTTGGGAGGGTTCACATATGCTGTGTTATTTTTAAAATGGACAATCACAGGTTTTTTTTTTCCAATTTCCTGTACAATTTAATAATTAGGTGTTCAACAAAAATGTTTGATTGGTTTAAAGTTTTAAAGTTCTGGTGTACTGCAATGGGCTGGCACCATGTCCGGGTGTGTTCCTGCCTGGCCAAATAGACTCCAAATAGACTCTGTACACACTGAGACAATGCTCAGGATGAAAAAATACAGAAGACGAATAAATGAATTAATGTATGTGAAAATCTTAATTGCTGAGAATTTTAGGCAGATATTTTCACTTCAGTGGTGAGTGTACCAGCATTTAATGGGAATTATGGCTGTATCGTGTGCGACAATATTGCAAAATTTTAAACTATAAAAATATCAATATCGTGATTATCATGATATTCTGACTTGTTTACATAATGACATCATGCGGTTACATGTAATATGGTGTACATTAATTGCGTGAGTCATTTAGGCACAGAGACAGGTCCGGTGGAAATTTGCTCTGCGTTCATTAATTTCCTACAAAAGACAAGAGACTATAGTTGTTGCTTCTTCTAAATGTTTGAAACGGTTAGATTTGTACTAAAATAAAATGTAATTAAATATAATTTAAATAAAAAATTTAATATATTATTAATTTTATACAAGGAATAATAACATATTTTTTATTTTGTTGAAATAGTGTTCTCTTGAAATGCGAAAGTATTTTCAGTGTTTTTTCATATCGCCAAGAATATTGTCATCGCCCTGAAATACCGCCCTGAAATATCTTGATATTATGTTAGGGCCATATTGCCCACCCCTAATGGGAATGTCTACAATTGTGGAGAAATGCAGTTCTCATCAGTTTGTTTAGGTTTAGAAGCCCAGCGTCAATACAAGTGGAATGGTATTTTTGAAGGAATAAAAAAAAAAAACTACAAATATTTGCATGTGACTTAAGTTTCATTTGTCTGTAAGTTTTTATTCACTGTTAGAATTACCACCGAAACTCATTTGTAACTTGAGTTTAGTTTTCTAGCACTTTCAGTAATGCAGTTAGCCACCTCCCGAATCTTGAGACATTTCCACCATAAGTGTTCTGAAACAGCAATAATTAGTCAATATTACCCACCTATGGAGCAAGAATAGAGCAATATCCTCATCTCCCTTTGTACTTTTCAGAGAAATAGAGAGAGAACGCCCCTGCCTAGCATACCGGACACAGACAGGTTTTACACAGACGGGCGAGCTAGCTGAATTTTATAAAAAGTGTTTTTTGATTACTGTCATGAACGTTACATTTAATGCCTATACGAATGTTTAGGTTAAATATATTAGGTTAAATATAAAGTATTATATAATATAAATATTTATACCACTCCACCCACCACGCATCTGAAAAAAAGTGAATTGTAGAGCAAAATATTTATATTTATAAATATATATAAATAAAATGTTAGGTCTAATACTTTGTTCTACAGTTCACTTTCTTTTCGCATGCGTGGTGGGGTGGTACATGGAAAAATGGCCAGAAAAAAAAGCGTGTGTGGATTATTGTCAGCATTACATGTAAATACTTGGCTGGGGTCATTGATAGATTTAAACGGTAATCAAAATGGCTGCATATGTGTGGTATACATTGTGATTTTTTGCCTCTTATCAATTTGGTCAATGTTTGTCCGAAAACAAACCAGTCATATTTGTTGCTGTCTGCGTTGTTGCAACGTGTATTTACATTTCTTGGGAGATGGGGGGAATGCATTCAATGCAGAAGCATAAATTGTCCTCAAAGGCTGATGGTCGTTTGTGGATATGTTTATATTTTGGAATGGGATTAGATAAGGTAACATTGCCTGCCTGGATGAACCTGAACTTGTTGTGTTATATAATGATAAATGGTTGTTTAAAAAAAAGCCTGTGCAGTAAACAGCAGAGCATGACCAAACAGGCCCAGTATATTCAACACACACATGGGCGCGCGTGCACACACACACATGCACACAGAGCTTTGCCCACCTGTGAGATCACCTTAGGATGGTTGTCTATTCAACTCATCAACTTCTCATTAACCTCTATGGCTCTGTTTGGCCAAGCTTATTAAGCAGTGAAGGCTTAGTTTCTCCTTATCTCTGAGACTGATTCAGCACTGCCAAATCTTATGAGATCGACTTCACCTGTAGACAGAGACGACACCTGGTCTTGGAGTGCTGGCCTATATACTCATTGACTTAACTGAGCCTGGAAATGACTCTCACAGCTTCCTCCACATTGTTGTGTAGGTTGTTTATATCCAGGGTTGGGCCTCATGAGCCAGAGTCAAATGCTCTTTTGTTCTTAATGTTCCCATCTGGAATTGCTGCAGTTGTAGTGCTGTATCAACAAAGACTTCTCTATAGTGTTGTACTTGAAGCTAACTTTAGACTGAATATGGTGTTAATTTAGTGCATGAATGGAACTTAAAGTCTGTTTTATCATAACTTGAGTGTTGTAAGGGACCAAACCCAGGGCGTTAGCCTAACTCCAATTCGGAATGCATGTAAAGTTCTTTCTTTTTTATATTTTAAGACAGTTTTGTGTGTGTGTAATTGTTTGATATTTTGATCATGATTATTTGTGTATACCAGTTTTCTTTGGCAGTTGATTTTAGTCACCTCACCAATAGGGCTGGACAATAATTCATTATCAATATATTTTGCAATAAAATGTTTCAGTAACAATTATTTGTTTTTTATACACATTTTCAGTATCCCAGTATACATTATTTACAGCATCTTACACTGACTGACGGTCATTACATGGCACTGCCATAATTACATTGCTCTTAATTTTAAAGTTATATTAAAAATATTAATATTGATTTTTTTGATGTTGTCACATTGCTTTCAGTTCTTGGCAGTTTTTCTATGACATTTTATTGTTCATATTGATATTGGAATTATATTGTACTGACAGAAATTAAGAAATATATTGTGAAATAAATCTTAGCCAGATCATCCCGCTCTACTCATCAGTTTCAGAAAAGTAGCGAAAGATATGAAATAGGTCTCCTCTCAACTGCACATGATATTTAACTTTGATATTACTATATATTAAGAAACAAAACAAAACAAAAATACCTCAAAACATGGGTGCTGACCAAAATACTAGTTTTATCCTGTTTAGATTCTGGACTGTGCTTATGTAAATACCTGTATGATGCAACTGAGGTGAGTAGTAGGAAAGAAGCCCCTATAGGTTGTGCAAGCAGCCGACAGATTAATGAAACTCCTTTAGGGGCATTGAGTCTGGGTCAACTCATTCCTCATTCACCAGGAAGGAAAAAAAGGGGGGGGGGGTTAGTTGAGTGTGCTGGGGGAATCTGAGTAACCTCTCATGTAAACTTTTGTCAGATACTACTTCAAGTAACAATATAATTATCATTTTTGTTCAGTTTCTGCAATTAAATGAGCACATTCCTAGCTAAATTAGCAGACAGCTATATTTCTCTCTTGTTTGTATGTGTAGTCTGTGTACAGTTTGGTGTGATATATTTTGTATTCTTGTCTTTATACAGAATTAAGACCACTTTAAGCTTTAGCCATAAATCTAATTCAGTAAACAAACAAAAAAGCATATTTTGACTCCCAGTTTTTAAAAAAGAGCTTTTGTAGAATCTTCTCAGTTAATTTTTCTTGCTTTCATTTATTACTTTTTGTGTCTCAAGCCAGCTGACACTACATGATTGTGAAATAACAAGTGACAGTAGGAAATAATCCAAGTCGTCTTAAATAATTGCAGTCACCTTAATCGTTTATAATCAGGTAATTGTGATCTAAATGTAATGGGCATACATCAGAAACAAAGCACATTACCTGTCCAGCAGAAAAATAGCAACCATGATGTTGCTTTCCAGTCCCTTCAACATTGTTCCAGTGCCCCCCTTTTTAAATGTTTTTATTATTAGAATTTTTTTAAATAACCTCAGCATTTGATTTATTGATTACTAGCAGGATGTGGAGTATTTCAAAATATAAAAGTCCTTTAGAATAAATGACCTCTAATTATTATATAAACAACAAATTATAATAATCTTGGCATTATACAATCTAATGCAACTAATGAGCCTCATGTACACCATGTCCAAATGTTTGTAGACATGTTTATAATGGATGAATAAATTCCGCCACTTTAAGTTGCACCCATTATAAACACAGATGTTCAGCTGAGTGCACACAGCTGTAATCTTCATAAAAAATATGAAATGGGACCTTCTGGATTCCCTTCACAAGGTCACATGCCCGGTGTCTGGCAGAGAGGAGTATAAATTCTAGGGCTGTCCTGAATACAGTTTTTGGGCTTCGTCGCTTCTGCCGGGATATTCAGTGAATATTCAAATACTCAGAGTGTGTATGTTGTATAGTGTTGTTATTAACAAAATCAGCTTCCAACCTCTGCTTTAATATTCCCCTCTCCAGGCTGCGCCATGACTCAAAGCACGGCTTCGCCCACTACACACACTCACCTGCTAACTAGCATTCTAACTGAGGAAGCTTTCTAACTATAGCTTTCGAACTATACTCTAACAGAGTATATTCAATTTAATCAGTTTGAGTGGAGGTGCTCTAATTTCAGGCACAAAGCTGACAAAATGAATTGTGGTGTTGCCTCGCTTTGTTGTAAGTGTGTTGTTTTAGCATGTTAGGCTGTTTTATATGACTCAGTTGTAGGCTTCATTTTCACAAAGACTTTATTGTTGATGAGCCTGAATACGGGTGGAGTGGGGAGAGAACAGTTTTTACTTCTGGAGCCTGAATGTGGTGGAGCGTTGCATTTATCGATAATCACATTTATCCAAACATCTGATTCTCAAAATTAGAAACCGAATATATACCCAATGAACAAATATTTGAATACCTGAATATTTGGGGGCAGCCCTATTGTTCAGAAACTCGGCTCTCAGCGCCCACTGTAAATTTAAAGCTGCACTTTGACCCCCAGCATGGCTCCGCTCGCTGAGTTGTTCGCTAACTCATGCGCTACACATTGCCACTAAGGGCACAGAGTGTACACATAAACTAGAGCTTCTTGGAGGTGTCCTAATTTGAGGTGTAAAGTTGACAAAATGAACTGTAGCTTTGCCATGCTTTGATTTGTTGCTTTTATGTAGACAAGGCTGAATACATGTGGAGTGGAGGTTTACCTTTATTGCCACATTTGTCAAAAAAAAACAACGAATATCTGAATCTCAAAACTTTAAACAAAATACCTACCCAACAAACGAATATCCAAATATTCGGGGTCAGCCCTAATAAATTCCTAATTAATATTATCTAAGGGTATCCTATAATGTGGTAGGCTATACCATTCAAACCAACAGCTATGCCCTATGTTTAGGTCTTTGTTGTCAAGAGGAAATGTGGAAAAAACACACATAATGGGCATGAGGAGACACATTACACCTCCTTGTGTGTTTGAGTAAGGCAGTGTCTTTATTGGATGTGTGGGTATATGTGTGTTGATTGGGGGAGTGAGTTCTTGTGGTTAAGGCCTCTCCCTCTCACTGTAACTCTGAGCCTACACTCCTTACTGTCTACTCTTTCAGTGCCTCAAGACTTCTAGACAGACAGCATTACTTTAGGCACTGCAAGCTGATAGTTCCTGAATCCTCCATTAACCACAGGTGTTAAGCCAATAAAAGGAGGTTCAGAAAAATGGGAGATCATATTCATCCAAAGAGATTGATGACATTCCCTGGTTGGTCACTGGTGCTTATGTGTACCTTAAGGCAATGAAGGGATTAAAATTCAGAGAGAGAGAAAAACAAGGCATAAGGAGAATGTGAATGTAATATTTGTGTAATTTCCTGCTGTCCAGAACACGCAGACCTCAGGGATTTAATCTCAGCTGTACACTTTAATTAATCTCTTTGTGACCAGGCTAACACATGCTTGGTTGTCGTCTAACATTTGTGGCTGAGTGTGCGCCAGTTCCCATGATACGGGCTTAAGCTGTAAGCCTTTTCAGCCATACGTGCCTTATGATACTGTAGGGAACATACATGTTTTACATTTTCAGCATTGGTGGATGCTCTTACCCAGAACAAATTACAGTTTTTTTTTAATCTCGCTGCATGTGGGAGTCCTGCTGAAGGATTTTTATTGATATACTGTGATGTGGTTGACTGGGTTGGGAATCAAACCCCAGTCTTCCATTTGGAGAGCAGCTGTGTTACCCTGGAGACTATACCAACCCCACCAGTTTTCTAACCTCACTCTGGAATAGATCATTATGTTACAATGCCTAGAGATAGCGTGGTTTCTTAGTGCTCTTTCAGTTAATTGTTAATTACTTTGAGTTGATTACATGTTTATCACTTAACTATTCAGTAATGTGAAAGAGTCGTAGAAAGGAAATGCTGCATTATAAAAACTATCAAATTTCTTTAGCATAATAGCATAGTTTGACATACTTTAACATCTGTAATCCATTCATTCATTCATTCATTATCTGTAACCGCTTATCCAATTCAGGGTCACGGTGGAGGGGGCGCCAGTCCTTCACAGGGCAACACAGACACACACACACATTCACTCACACCTACGGACACTTTTGAGTCGCCAATCCACCTGCAACGTGTGTTTTTGGACTGTGTGAGGAAACCTACGCGGACACGGGGAGAACACACCAACTCCTCACAGACAGTCATCCGGAGCAGGAATCGAACCCACAACGTCCAGGACTCTGGAGCTGTGTGACTGTGACACTACCTGCTACTCCACCGTGCCGCCACATGAGAAACAAACATGTTTAATCTCAAATCACTTCCTATGTTTACTATGCCATTAAATTACTTAATCTAGGTCTTAATAGTGCATTATATATTTATAATGCAACATCATGTATATTTATTCATGTGTCAATCTGAAATCTAGTGCTACCTGTATTTCAGTTTAGTGACTTATATAGTTCATTATATAGGGGAATGAGGAGCTATTTGAACTTCAGCCAAAGACAGGAATGATCAGTGACGTCAGTTTTTCCAAAAAGCCGGGTATTGCCATAAACACAAAGCCACTTTTTCAAAAATCTCCATCTTGAATGGCGTTTTTGAGAAAATCTCCCTTTTCTGTGAATTTTTTGTGCATTAAAGGCCAAAAAGCAGACAAATCCTTTGTTTTTAGAAATATCCAGATCTGTGTGGACAGGGCCTTATTCTAGAGCCAGTTAGTTCTTCCTTCCAGCTTTAATATTTACTTCTTTTCTGGGAATGCTCATCAATAGATAATGCGTGCACATTAAAGTAGCTGAAATCACTCATTTAGATGCTTGCCTTGATAACTGATGAAATAAAGTTTAATATATGTGATGACTGTCATACCCGGAATGAAGCATCCACAAACTTTCAAAACAACTTATCATAAGCTATAAGTTGCTGTTTCCCCCAGGTGTATTGCTTTTTGTGTACTTCTAGCTTATAAATAGTATGTACTTTTTTTTCCCCCTCTTCTTCAACCATTTGAAAACAATGTTAAATTATGTGTTAAATTCTGTTAAAAAAAACAAACAAAAAAAACCATATGTACATTTTACTTAAATTTTAAATCCATATAAAAATGCACAATGAATGTGTTCTTTTGTTCTCCTTCTCCTGAAAGTTAGTTTCAGCGGAGTGAGTATTTTAGCTTGTGGTGATATTATTGTCAGATTGACAATTTCACTTCCTTCTTCATTCTTTTCCTCTCAATCTTTTCAGGGAAATCACAAGCTAAGAATCCCACTGAAACTTGCTGACTCCTGCTAGTGTTGTCTCATTTCCTCTTTCCCGCATGACCACCAGCTTCCAGTTGAGTCATAATGAGGGGAAAGGAGGTCTGTCTTTAAACTCGGAGCCACCGCGCATTCTTCCATTAAGTGTCTTCATTCTCTCTGTATACTTTTTGATTACAGGTATTACTGATATGATACACTGTATTAATATTGAGGCAATGTGTGCAGAAAATGCTAGATCAGATATTGGAGAAATTAAAGAATAGACTACATTTGATCTTGTAAAAGATCTAACCAGAGAAGTCTAATGATATAATTTAGTGCACTGTAAGACGATGCAAATTAAAGTAAGCCTTGTGAAAAACATATTAATGAGTAGGGATGGGACTGTCAGTCAGGAAATGATTTAAATTTGCAGCTTTTCAAATATGCAGTGCTGAATAGCATATATTACTTTAAATGGGCTGATGAGTGACGGAAAATCATTAACAGGGACACCCAGACTACTATTAATTTAAGAATGACTAGCCAGCTTAGGTTTATATTAGAATTGCGTTTTATATAGTCAAATTTAAGTGATGTGATTAGTTAAAACTGAATCTTGTAGCATTTGTTTAAGCACTTAAGCATGGTTTTATTAGATAGCTATCTTAAATGATTTAATGAAATATAGCCAACACTAAACATCTATCAATCTAAACATTCTGCTCTTCAAAAGTACAATTTATACCTCAAATGTCTGTTAAATTATTGATCAATTCTACACATCTGTACAGTAAGTAGATAAATGGCCAATATTGTTGACGTAATCATGCAACATGAGTAGCAAGTAAGTGAAGTAGTTTCACTGTGTTCATGTATGCACTTACAATTTGGCATAAAATGGGGAAAAAACTGAGCATTGTGTATTTTCTGCTGTGCTAAATATACTCTAGGTTATATTTTTCTTTAAATTTTCCTATGGATCAAAGTAATCAGTGGCATTGAATATGATTGTGTATATATAGATACAGGCAACCAAAAGGCTAACTGCTGGTTGTTATATTGTGTCATTCTTGAGCAGTAGAATGCTGGCCAACTTATAGTGCTCTAATTAAAAAGGAGATAAAAAAAATGAGTAGATCCTTAATTGACAGCACTATATTTTTTTTAGTATCCATATTGGTAACTGAAAAGTCTGTGCACTTCACAAAGAGGTGCTGCTTGGGCCAGCACCAACTTCCTTTTCCTTCAGTGGTCCTCTTTGTTTGTCAGTTAGTGCTTTGCCTTCTGGTCTTTGGAGTCCAGCAGAAAGTGGGAGGGCTCATCCAAAGGAAGATAAAGTAGAGAGTGAGTGGACGTTCAGAGAGCCTCATTAGAGCCCTTGATGGACAGGCTAACACAGGATGTTTCTAACTGCTGCGAGAGCGATAAATTGAAGGTCAGATAAATGGCTTTGGGTGCTTTTCCACACTATCCCCCAGTGTATAACTCTTCAGTCTCCTGTCAGATTGATGGGCACTGGACAGCAGGCTGACTGTTAGGCCACTTAGCAAACATTAAGGCGCTAACCAAAAAGGATGCAGTGACAGTCCTCTGGTATAGTGCACTTAGTCAGAGCAATTAAGTGTAGTGCAGCAGTGATTCATATTATGTAAGCAGACTGTCTTTTCACACTGGCAGATCTTTCGGAGTGAACTACGGTGTTGTAACTATTGAGTCAGTGAGTCTCTGGTGATATGTGAAGGCCCGTCTTCAAGCAGTCTCAGGATTACTGGGTGGAGAAAGATAGAGCTAACACCTGAGGCAACCTCTCACATGGTTTAGTTGTTGCGCAAGTGTTGCTAAGTTGTGACCACAAAACAAATCTGAAGTATGGCCTTTCCCAAACTCAGTGTCTAGGAGCTTCCTAGGGGCAGTGAGTAAAGGAGGTCTTGTATATAAACTTGGGATGAGCACTGTTTCATGTAATTGCTATTACATTATCTGCTTTCTATCTGCTTTTTCTGCGGTTAGGATTATATCACTATGATTTCGCAATCAAAATTGTAAACTGATTTACACTATGAACAGCAAAATAATTTTAATAAAAATAAATATAAGTTTTACCAATATTAATTATAATTATTTCTACAGTTACAACTGCTGTTTATTGTTGGGTTGCTGTCTATGCATTCTTAATAGTGCTAAAGCTGCAATCTAAAGTATAGCAATCAGTAACTTTGGAGTGGGTAAAACCACTGTCCTCCAGACAGCAGATTAGTGTTTGATTCCCTGTTTGGGTAAGGAGAAAAGCATTGGCTATCCTAATAAGAGGCCTTGCGATCTTAAATACTGTTTCTTTCTAGGTAAGAAAGTCTGTAAAATGCTATAAATATAAATGTTGTTGTAGTTATTGTTGTAGCAGGTTTTGAACTTTTATCCTTGTATAGCTCTTAACACTTACAGGAATGTATACGATTGTGCCTAAGCGCAGTTACATCTGGTTGTTTACATTCTGAAGCTAAGAGTCGTTCAAGGTGGAATGGTGTGTTTGAGGGAAAATAATAACTGTTGTTTGTACATGGATGAAGTTTAACTTGTCTATGTTTTTATTCACTGTTTGAATTACCACAGAAATTCATTTAACTTGAGTTCTGTTTTGTATCACTTTCTTTAAAGGCTAAGCACCAGCTATATGAAAGTGTCAAACAAATAAATAAGGTTTAAAAGACAGTTGGACCCCACCCCCCACGGTATTTGGAAACTCTAATAGGCGTCTTGCCTGTGACGTAGATGGTGGACAACGACTCTAGATGTTGCACTTAATTTAATGCAAAATGAGGAAAATGTGTGTTGTTTTTGGCTGCAATCATTCAATGTACAGTGGGACATCTGTGCACAAATGGCCCAAAGACCGCAAATATCCAGAAAATTGACTAAATTTGTCAACTTTAAATGGGCACTTTGGAAAGGACCATCCGCTCACTCCGTTATCTGTAGCTCATTTCACTGGCGCTTTTCCTACAATATGGGCATGTAAGGAAACCAACGAAAGGTGTTCAAGAGCCTCTGTAACATGGAGGTAAACAGAGTAAATACACTTACTTCGCCTGTTTTAGTTGGTGTTAGTTAACGTTAGCTTGACTTGCTAAACTCGGTGGCTCAGATTATACTCGGCTACGTAGTTGCATTACGGAGGTTTATAGTGTCGGGTGAATTCGAGTTCGACTTCGATCACATTTACAAGAATAACGGTACCTCTACATTTGAGTTTAGCTTATTGCTAGACTATTGTCATGAATAATGTTGGTTATTTAGCTAGCTAGATACTGTCATAATGGTGTTTTACCGCGGCGTTGTCCACCAGTGACGTCACATGGTTGCGTTCAAGAATTTCCGTAGCGAGCTCTGGTTTTTTTGTCAGTTTCATAAAATTGTCAGTTTTAACGCAAATGAAGCATGCTATTTTCATTTTAATTCATACTTATATATGTCAGTAACTAAAATAATGTGAAATATTCATGGAGGTCCATTAAGTGGTGCTTAGCCTTTAATGCAGTTATCCCTCTCCAGGGTTTGGAGACATTTCCATCTTAAGTGATCCAAATCAACAAAACCTAAATCAATATTATCCACCTATAGAGCAGCCTAGAGCAATATTCTCATTTCGGTTTATGTTTTTACATTTTTGGAGTATTCTCCATTTCCTAAAAATATAAAAACAAACAGGAGAACTTGCAAATGGTGAGGAAACAACATCTGAATTTTCTGAAAAATCATTACAATTGTGAACTATGCCTTTAAGGAAAACTTTATATTTATATGAGCAAAATGTAAATATACCAAATATCAGTGATGGCATTTCTATATTCATGTATTTATGTAAGCAAGGTGAGCTGACACCTTGGACAATGTTAGTATGTGGTGTTTATATGGACAGTGTTAGTATGTGTGATGTTTATATGGACAGTGTTAGTGTGTGGATAGTCAGGCCCAGACATGTCAACTGATATGTAGTTGTTGCCTTAATGTCTGTCTGATTGTTTGTGTGATGAACACATTTCATTGTGTTTTAACATATGTTATGGCTAAACCTTGAGGCTACAATTTTGTCAGTGATTATAGCAAGCCAATTGGTCGCTGTCATTTTTTTCACTATCCTGATTTAGCCCTGACACTTATTTACCATCAAATATAGCATGAAATTTGAGCACCTTTGAGAAAATGTAAGTTCTATGTGTCATATTCTCTTCTGCTGAACCTATAGCACCTTTCTCTGCCTTTCAATGGAATGCCTTGTCCAGTAAATCCATATCAATGGATTTGTGGATTTGTAATTTATTTTATTATAGGTTCACAAAACTGGGGGAGGATGGAGGGCTGTTTCTATATTAATAGGACAGTTCTTTCATCATCATGGAATTGTTTTTTTTTGCAGCAATTGCTAAAGCACACCAGCTTTGTTCTTGCTGAAGGACCTTATTCACTCTTCATTCATTCCAAATGGACAGTACCAGTCTTTCATAGTTGACTCCTCATCTGTGGTCATTGTCTGAGGGGAATCATTGTTTGGTGCTTCCTGTGGTTCACTCCGTGCATTTGCAGTCTGGTCATTCTGAAAGTATTTATGGGCAGATTGTTTTGTTTTATGCTGTGGCTAAAAATACCTGGCTGCCCCTGCGTTTTGAAGTCTGCATTGTGATAGCGCGCTTAGCAGATACAGATACGGAGGCCTTGGGGCAGGATGTTTTCTTGCTTGTGCTATCATGTGCTTCAGTGTACCTCTAGGGTGTTCATCGTATAACAAATTCTCTCTGAGTTTCAGTGTGAAATGGGGGTTAGATGATATGAAGATATGTCACATTGATAAATTTCAAGTATCCTCTAGTTTTTAAAGGCTGAAAAAGTCCATATATAATTATAATAGCATTTTGTGTCAATCGTTAACAAAATTAGTTCAGAACTACAGGGAAGAAGAAAAAAAATGTATCAGAAGGTTCAAGGTTGAGTGGAAGAAAAAATTGCAGTGGTTCAAATATGATTTTGAGAGTGGGGTTTTCCGTTGAGCAGGCCGATTCTCCTTTATTGGGTGTAACTCATTTTTAGTGAGCACAATATTCAAAAACACTGTTGTATGTATATAACATGACTGCTCTTTTTATTTGTGTTTAATACTGGTGGGCAGTATAGCAGCAAATCATCATCACAATTAACTGAACGTTTTACCTGGAAGTTTTTATTTTTATTATAATAATGTCTGAAGTCGGAACATGTCCAAATGACAGAAAGACAGCTCGTGTTGCTTGGTTATTGTCTGTATTTAGATTCTCCTTTCATCCACGTATCATCCATATGGCAAATTGAATGAGGTAGAATCTCTTGACTACATATGCGGCTTTATGGTTTTAAAGGAAAGTATACATGAGCACAGAGGGTGACGTTGTTAACACAGAATATCAATTGTCATTTGACCAAAAAAGGATGAACAGAATGAATTAATTAGCCCTAATCATATAGAGCCTGCAGTTATCCACCTATCTTCATAATGACATGCACTGCCTATCATATAGTTGATTATATACAAGTCCATAAGTACATTAATGTATTATGTTAATTTATATTTAAACAATTACTTACTATTATGTATATATTCTTTATCTGTATAGTGGAGAGTTTACGTTTGATGATGAGTTACGTTGGAAGTATTCGGAAAAACTCCCCTACTTCTAAACTGATCCTGTTTTACTTCTAAACTGATCCCCCCCCCGCACACACACACAGGAAACACACACATGGTGATGCAGTCTATAGGAGGGCTGTTGAAAAATGTCTCATGTTTATGCTTGTCTGACAGAAGGTTATTTCTATATTCTGTTCATTTTCTAGTTTGAATCAGTTGCAGTTCTGAATGAGCATCATGAGGCTGGTACAGGAGGCTGTCTGTTGATCATATTCAGCACAGGTCACTTCCGGTGTTTGTTGTTCATTTAAATCTTTGAGTGAGTTTTTTTATAGCTTTTGTGTGTAGATACCTCTTTTAATGTCTTGTGTTTTATTACTACTACCATTAGTTTCACAGTAAACAAATAAAAGATGCACTAATGTTGTTAGATTTAGCACAATACTGTATTTACGTTGTTACTGATGTGATACATGGCAATTATTAATAATGAAAATTGTGAAAAAGTTGAAGCCTCTAAAATCCCATGGCCCACCAATGTCTTTTCCTCAAACCCGTTATTTTAGACTAATGTGTCTAGTTTTAATAGCTTTTTTTTTCCTCATATAGCTAATAAATGATACTTTTTAGGCTATAACAAGGGGCTAACACATATATCCAATATTTTTCATATGTTTGCTATACTGATGCTGATTCATGAGCCTATAGACTGTGTAGGAACTGGAATTAGGTACATATTTATTAAACAGGCAGAGAAATGTAGTTTTTTTTTTGTATATATTGAATATTAAGGAGTTTTATTAGCCTTGTAGCTTCAAAGGGCTGGTTTAGTGAGTGTAGGGTGGACAAGGGTATTTGTATGAGAAGTCGCTGCAGAGGTGCTGCTTCAGCTGCTGTCTCAATCCCAAGGCAGCAGCTGTGTGAGGGGCTCTGATCAGGGCCATCATGCAGCCCCCTGCTCAATATCCCCATTCAGCTAGACCTTCTGCCCTGCTCATGCCCCTGTCCCAGCTGTCCCAAAACACAACTCCTAAACTGGACACACATAACTTGTGCAGCAGGCACTACGCTATCAGGCACACGACATGCCCCACATAGGACAACTGTGCAGGATGGATCCAAATGCTTCTCCACAGTGGTTTAGGGCACAAACCAAGGAAGAACCACCTTTGGATTCCCAGAAGATAATGCAAATTCTGCACAATATCGTCCTAATAATGGCCTGGTTTTTGAGTGTGAGAGGAGATGAAAAGTGTTGAAAAGGGCTGTGGTACTGTCTTCTGCAACATTTTTCCTAGTTTGATATTCAGATAGTCTTTTAGTTCTTTTAGAGTGTTCATAGCCTTTTCCTGACCAAGGTAACACCCTTAAGGACTCAAGGAACATCACTCAGACAGCTGTTCTTCACCAGTTATTTTCCATTTGGAAATCCTCAAGAGATTTTCTTTTCAAAATGGTAGGACCTTTTAGGTCTTGAATAGTGTGAATTATTGAACATCCTGTTCTAGTAAAACTTTAGAAGTGATAGTGGAAATTATATGCCTTAATAATTTGATGGCTTGTTCTTTCTATTAAATACTTGCTCTCAATCTTTTCCTTTCAATTATCTTCACTTTATTTCACTCACTCTCTCTTCCTCTCTCTCTCTCTCTAAAAGAGGATATGTGGTTGGAATCACACATGGAGCAGAAATGTAGACATCTGCCAAGAAAAAAAATCTACCCCCACTACTCTGAAATGACTGCCCCTTGTCCTGCACACACACACACACACACACACTTCTCCCTTGAGGGACCTCCAACAAGACCTCCATATGAGCTTAACTCTCCAGACAGCAGCCCCCCCACACATATACCGTCTCTTATGCACGTGTGTCTGCTTTTGAACAGTGGCAGTTACCATGTAGACATGGGGCTGTGGTGGATCAGTCTTCCAGGAGCTTTCTTGGAGTTCTGAGCCACATCAAAGAGCTAAAGTGAAGGCCTCTGGCTCCCAAAAGAGCATCATCAGACAGGAGTGTGTCAATCCTTTTTTGCTTCTTTTCTGCGGGGACTCTAGCATCTACAACCCTGAGGCCTCAACTGGACTAAAATTTATAGGATCAAGAAACAAATTTGACAGGGTTTGGACTAGGTGTGGATGGGTTTTGGACTTGTTTTACTGCGACCATGTACTGGGAACTATGGATGAGTCAGATGACCAGGACCGGAGAACATTGGATGATTTATCGGAACCAAGGTGGGGTGAACATTTTCTGGTGTGGTCTGCCTTAACATGCAGATCTTAGCAGCATGTTTCTACTCGTGTAAACACTGGCATTCTACCAACTTTCCATGTTTTTTGGGAGATTTAATTATCATCTCTAGTTCACAGTGTACAAGGTGTTGTTCATTTCATTTATGTCTTTGGTTGCGAGGACAAACTTGCTGTAGGGTTAGGGCTGAATGATTTTTCGGGTACATGTTGTGTTTGTAATATAAAGATTTTTGTGATTTAAATGGTAAAAAAATATATTTGTTTCCTTATGTCTATATTCTAGAGCAGGTGGTCAGCGTAGTGTGTGTTTGGCCTATGGTGAGAAAGCACTTCAGTGTTTTACATTTATGACATTTAGCAGAAATGTAAATATATTGAGAGCAACTTACATAAGTGCTTTGTGTTCAGTCAGAGTTTGTAAACTAGCTAATATACAAATAGGTTAGAGTGTAAATTACCCTGTTCTTAAACCCTGACAGAATAGGAAAAATAGACAGTTACACACAGCATATAAGTTTATGAATGTATAGCCAAGAAAGCCCAAGCAAAAAGGTTTTACAGATGTTGACTTATGTTTATGGAAAAATGTAGGAAGTGGGATTACAGTCTTCTCAGAGAAATGTGGCAGTTATTTTATAGGTTCATAAATTAGTAAAACGAATAAAATGTAGATATTTTAGAGCAGTATACAAATGTCGTCAAACATTTATGTACCTGTGGCGTACAATATATACATCAAATATGCATTAGAGCAGTAATTAACACTAACATTTATTATAATTATAAAACTGCATCTAAAATAATATTATTGTTTTTATTAAAAGTATGAAATTTGAATGATAATTAATTATGTTCACATTTATTGAGGCAGTCTGCTTCACATCTTCCCCACCCTTGGCCTTGACAACAGCTATTGGCCTTCTTTTTTGCCTCTTCACACTTTCCCTTGCTTACGTTGTGGTAGTTATCGGACGCAGCTGCCTAGACATGTTTTTTCCCCCGCAAATGTAGATTCGAGTGTGTGGCTGGCAGACAGCTGTGAAGGAAGGCCAGTAGACATAGGCATGCTTGGGCAGTGGAGGAGGAGTGGAAGTTCCCCAGCATTATTTTTCCAACCATGCGCCCTTGGCCCCTCCTCTTCGCTCCATATATACAAGCTTGGACAAAATCTCTCTCACACAGACCTCTCGCACATCCCTAACTCACCAACTCCCTTCTTGGTTCTCTTTGGGAAAGAAAAAAAGGTACAATCATTAGTTCTCCTAGGAGAGGGCTTAGAAGATTATGCCACTGCGGGCGCTACCTTCCAACAGCAGCTTTGAAGAAGACAGGAGAAGGCTGACCGGCCCACTGGGCCCCAGACTTCAGGACGTGGCTCGCTATAATTTTCCAGGTATACTTATCTTTCAGTGGTTGTCCGCGTTGGAAGATCACTGGTTTGAACTAAAAGGATTTGGATTGTTTGGATTATAATTTGGAAATTTGGACTACATATCCATATGGATTACTCAGAGGGATATTTGTGTCTGTAAATGGATTGCACGTTGTGATGCCATGTGTGGGTTTTATATGTGGATTAGTATGGGGTCTGTGTAATGCCTATAATATGAAATGTTTGCTGTAATATTACATTGTCTTATTTCTTCATCTTTTCTACATGCTGTGACTCGCATTCTCTCCACCCTTAGGTTCTCTGTTCTCCTGCATATCTTTAAGCTCATTCATTTGTCATTCCTTCTTTTTCCTCTTCCCTCCCTCATGCATCTTTCTGACTCAGCCTTTTGGCCCATCCCAGAGGAACTGCCTTGTTTGACGTCTTATCATACCATAGCGTCCTTTTTCCAAACCGTTTTCACACTTTTTTTTTTTTTTTTTTTTTTTTTTTTTTGGGTCTGACGTGTTCATTATTTTTTATTTCTCTCTCTCTCTCTCCCTCTCTCCCTCCCTCTCTCTGTTTGGGACAGAAGCCCTGCACAGGCCATTTGGGCTGGACTCAACTGCGCTGACGGAGGCAGTGCGTTGGAGCTCTAAGGAGAACCTGCTTGGTGCTGCAGAGAGTGACCCCAACCTCTTTGTCGCACTTTACGACTTTGTCGCTAGTGGTGACAATACATTAAGCATTACAAAAGGTACGGTTTAAATGAAGTTGCCTAGTGTCTCAGGTTGGTCTTAATCTAAGCTCCCCCACCCTTTGATACTTACATGCAGTGGCAGTATTGAAACACAGGTATCCAGTATTACACAAGGGTTAAACAACAAATCTTTCTGTATCTGGATTGTAAAGGTTTACTAGATGTTTCTCTTGGTGTTGTTTTCATCATCAGAGCAAAATAGTCTTGTTTCAATACATAACCTACACTTGTTTTTGATTTCTAGATGAAAACCACCTGACACACTTGGCTTACATAAAGATTTATGTCATGGTCATGAGGTGAAAAACTGTTGCTTTGCATCAGTGACCCTGTGTACCCTTGTTTATTCATAGAAATTAGAAATAGTTTTTCTTTAGCATTTAAAGTGGGACAAAATTGGGCATTGTTTCCTCTTTATTTCAAGTCCCACCCTTGCTGCAGCACCATGTGATCAAAGCCAGGCAGGCTACTGCTAGTATTGACATTTTGAACCTTTTACTTTTAATGAAGCAACACATACACACACAAAAAAAAAACAGGAACACCGTTTCTCTATTTAATTCCTCAGTAATGCCAACGCCTCATACCAGGCTGTTGTAAATGAGGCTAATGTTCATAGCATGAGTCAGAGGTGAGCTTGGACACTCCTAGCTCAGTGTGTAACGCTAATGCCCACACAGCCTATAATCCTCCCAGCTGGTCTTGTAGCAGGTGGGTAAACACAGACGGGCCTGATCAGAGTGAGGGTTCTAGTGTTTAGTGGCTACGTTTTAATCTGTCTGTATCTCTGTAGTACCATGCCACTGCCCACTAAAGCCTAAAGGCTGTAATATAGTAAGACTGGCCCCTTTTGTGTCAGTATGGAGAGAAATGGGCCACTCTGGGTTTTTGGAGACATTACTGGTGATAGTCAATTTAGGATATCCATTGCTGCAGGAAGAGATATTAGTAAAGACTTACAAGCATTATAATCCATCAGGCTAGAGAGGGAGAGAAATTGAGATAAAAGAGGTGGTGGGATAAGAATAGAATGCTGTTCTAAAGGAGAGAAATAATTTGAGTGAAGATCTCTTCTCTGAAGCTGAATAAAGGTCTTCTACAGATGTAGTCCTTTATATAGCCAGTTCAGTAGACTCAAGCCTCTCAAGATTCAAGAATCTCTCTCTCTCTCTGTCTCGCTCTCTCTGTCACTTTATGTAGGTCTCAGTGCAAACTATACACATTTGCTTCTTCATCCAGTTAAGAAATCTTGAATAGTATATCCGTCTGTCTATTCCAGGAGAGAAACTGCGGGTGCTGGGCTACAACCAGAATGGGGAGTGGAGCGAAGTACGGTCTAAGAATGGGCAGGGCTGGGTTCCCAGTAATTACATCACTCCGGTGAACAGTCTAGAGAAACACAGCTGGTATCACGGGCCTGTGTCCCGCAGTGCTGCAGAGTACCTGCTCAGCAGCCTCATCAATGGCAGCTTTCTGGTGCGGGAGAGTGAGAGCAGCCCCGGGCAGCTGTCCATCTCATTGCGCTATGAGGGCAGAGTCTACCACTACCGCATCAACACAGCCTCTGATGGCAAGGTACAACTTTTTATCATTTCTTTATCAACCATTTTATATACATACCCCACCATTTCTTTAACTCTCCCTCCATCTTGTTCCTTCTCCCTCTTCTGCCTTCATTTATTTTTTATTTTTTAAATTTGTATACATTTTATAACTAACCCCTTTGTCTCCCTCTCTCTCTCAGGTGTATGTAACGTCTGAGAGTAGGTTTAGCACATTGGCTGAGCTGGTTCATCATCATTCCACTGTAGCAGATGGTCTAGTGACCACACTTCACTACCCTGCCCCAAAATGCAACAAGCCCACTGTTTATGGAGTCTCCCCCATCCACGACAAGTGGGAGATGGAGCGGACAGACATCACCATGAAGCACAAGCTAGGAGGAGGACAATATGGCGAGGTCTATGTAGGCGTCTGGAAGAAATACAACCTCACTGTCGCAGTTAAAACACTCAAGGTTTGCTTTATACTTCTTCCCATTTGACACTTGTTTTGTTTTGATTTGAGCTGAGTAACAATAATGTAATAATTTGAATTACAATGCTATACACTTGCATTACAGGAAGACACTATGGAAGTGGAGGAGTTCCTAAAAGAGGCTGCTGTTATGAAGGAGGTGAAACACCCCAATTTGGTGCAGCTACTTGGTTAGTGCTACTAACATGAACCGTTTTTTAATAATCACATAATTTAATGCACCAGTCTCATGTAACATTCTTCTACAATTATTTGCTCATGGAGAACTTAATGGGTTGATGTTGGTCTACTTGTGTAGGAGTGTGTACTCTGGAGCCTCCATTCTACATAGTTACTGAGTACATGCTTCACGGCAACCTGCTGGACTACCTGCGAGAGTGTGATCGGGAAGAGGTGAATGCAGTAGTGCTGCTTTACATGGCCACTCAGATTTCTTCTGCCATGGAGTACTTGGAGAAAAAGAACTTCATCCACAGGTAAAGATGATGTACCAAATAATCCAAGTGCATAGTTGTAGGAATCCAGACAGTGCCATAGCTGCACTGGACTATGCATTGAATACTTAATTATTAAAAATTATTGTTCAGAATTTTGCATCACAGAAGAGTTGGCATGGTCTTATACACCCCCACCCCCAGACTGAAGCTTTGAACACTGCCCAATGCCCATACACATCTTGCACATTTTCCTTTTGAAAACTACTTATTTTTACCAAGGCATTCCCAAAAAAATAAACTATAGTTTAATAAGTTGTCTGTTGGGTTCTCTTATCTTTTTACTTTTGACTTAACCATAGAACCAAGCTAGGTGACTTTTGCTTTTGTCAAAAAGTAAAAAAAAAATAAAACAAATCATAAAGATTTCTTAATATCAAATTTTATTTAACACACACTTAATAGGATTTTGGAGAGAGGTGTGTTTTTCCTACTTTCATTCATTTATTTATTTATTTATTTATTTTTCTTTTTTTAAATAAAGGCATTTTCACTTAGTCCTGCATGTAGCTCAGGTCTTTGCAAACTTTATTTATTTATTTATTTATTTATTTATTTATTTAAAGTATTATTAATGTTACATTTATATAGTGCCTTTCTAGAAACCCAATGACGCTTTACAATCAACACTCAACATTTAATCCACACACACACACTGGCGAGAAGTGGCAGCCAAATGCGCACAGTTTACTCTCGACCAGGAATGACCATCCATATGGAGGACTGCATCGGGCATTAGGATTTCACCCAGGATAGAGCCTCAGTCCATATCTGGGCGCATACACATTCACTCACACACATACAGTTATTCATTCACTCGCACATCAGGACAGTTACTAGAGAAACCAATTCACCTAACCTCCATGTTGCTTGTTTAATGTCATGGAGGACATATGAAATATGTTCTCACTTTTCTTTCTCTCTCAATCCTCAGGGATCTGGCAGCACGAAACTGTCTGGTAGGGGAGAATCATGTGGTTAAAGTAGCGGATTTTGGTTTGAGCCGGTTGATGACAGGAGACATATACAAAGCTCATGCTGGAGCCAAGTTCCCCATCAAGTGGACTGCACCAGAGAGCCTGGCCTACAACACCTTCTCCATCAAGTCCGATGTCTGGGGTCAGTGTTTCTTCATTCCAGAACGATCCGTGTAGATCGGATGGATTATTAGTTATCTGAGAAAGTGATAGAGTTATTGTTCAAATGTGAACAGTGAAAATGAAAGCAGTGTGTCTAATTGTGTTTTGTGTGTGTTCTGTAGCATTTGGAGTGCTGCTATGGGAAATTGCGACCTACGGCATGTCTCCCTACCCTGGTATTGACCTGTCTCAGGTATATGACCTGCTGGAGAAGGGCTACCGTATGGAGCAACCAGAAGGCTGTCCTCCCAAAGTCTATGAGCTCATGAGAGCCTGTGAGTGCACTGCATAATGTTTTTGGCTTCATTGGTCATATTTTTAGCTCAGGGCAAATGTGCTTAAGATATACACACATTTATGTACACACATTATTATGACATTTCATTTAATATGCAGTGTCTCTTCCTTTGTGGTTTATTTTGATTAATGTATAATCATATGCATTTTCAGGTTGGCAGTGGAGCCCACTCGACAGGCCGTCATTTGCAGAAACCCATCAGGCTTTTGAAACCATGTTCCATGATTCCAGCATATCAGAAGGTAGTGCTAAGTCTTCCAGCTTCAGCTCTTAGCCTTATTGTCGAAGCATATTTATTAGTTGATGGCATTATGGCTGTAATTATTTTTTTTGTTGTTGTTTTATAAACAGTAGCAATATATGGTTTAGCGCATTTTTTTATCACTTTTAACACTAGTTGCACCTTTTAAAAATGTCCAGTACTAAATCAAAGTAACTGATTTCCTTTATTACAAATGGCAAAATGGCATCAGCACTAGGACCTGAGTTAGAGACTTTTCTCTATCCCAGGTGATTTGCAGTTGACTCACAACATCTCTCCATTAACTCTTGTTTTGCAGAAGTGGCAGAGGAGCTGTGTAAGACTGCCTCTTCTGGTAAGGGTGGGGCAGTGCATGCATTTGGTCACGACCAGCCCCTGCTTCCCTGTAAGTCACGCCCACAGAAGAAGCACTCTGACAATAAGGAAACTGCAGAGGGGCTGGACAGCCAGCAGGAGCCAGGAGCCCACGGCCCTGCAGGTACATCGGCCTGGCTCTACCACTCAAGAGCCCAACGCAGGCTCAAGAGAATGGGAGTAGTGTTCCTCTTAGACTAAAAAGTGGAACTACATACATACAAGCATAGGTGTACTTATATTTGCATTATTTAAATATTTTAGTGTACTGTATTAAGGGGGATTTATTTATTGTGGGGAATTTATGAGCAAATCTTTCTGCAGAAAAAAAGCATGTAAATACTTATTTTGTATTATTTGCATTATAACTATTTTACACATGTACCATAGTTTAGAAAAGTACAGACTACATTTTAGGATCAGTTTCTAAGACACTGGTTAATCTCAGATTTAAAAATCTGTTCAGTTAATATTAATCAGTGGGTCTTGCTAAGTCCATAAATAGGGTGAGTTAATGTCCAGAAAGTGTTATTTCATTTAATTTGGTTTTATGTTCAAAATAGAATTATAATAATGAAACTGTATCAGAAATGTTGCAGGTTGGTTCACCTTAGAAAATGATGTACAATTTGTAAATAAATCATTTTCATGTTTTTTTTCTCTTTGTAACTTTATTATTATTAGTCTTTTACTATATTGTCCTTGTGCATTGCCAATCACTAAGAAAGTATGCAGAAGCACCTCTCAGTTCCAACTTCAAATACAACTGCATGTTTACCAGCGTGAAGAATTATTGGTGTGTGTATTAAAAAAAAAAACTATATATATATATATGCAGGACACCCTTTTATTTCTTTGATATGCTGCCTTCCCATTGGAGAAAACTTGCCCTTGATCCAATATGGTGGCTTTCAAGATGGCGGCCGTGTTTCACACATAGCTCAAAAGCTTCTCACTCATTACTTGCTGGGGTATTCGGATAAAAGTGTGTCCTTTTGACTCACCCGTGTGTGTGTGTGTTTTACTTTTTAGAAGCATGTATTTTATATTATATAGATATATAAAACTCATTGCATGGTGTGTTGCTTTTCATTTAAATTAAAATACAATTAAACACTTTTTTCATTTATCAGTGCTAGCTGTCATTTACATTGTGAACATTTGTGAATGGCCAATTTCAAAATTACTTGGAATAAAATTTTTACAACATAAATTTTAATATGAAACTAAGGATATTAATTTCCTTCTCTAACCAATTGGAGAGACCTACTGTAGACAAGGTTTTCATGATGACAGTATGCTTGATGTTTATTCATATGGTTAAATCTTTAAAAAATATTATACATATTACATTCTCTGTATTATCATGACTTACATAATATTCCACCATCTCTCCTAAAGCCCCAGTTCATTATTAATAGGGAAATAAAGACGAATCAAGCCTCTAGGCACTTAATATTTTACAGATATCAGCCTGGAGAACTGTGGGAAGAAAGAAATTTACATTAGCTAGAGTTCCCCAAAAGTGGATTAAACCACTATTCTGACATAACTTGCCTAAATGCTATTCATTTTCATGATTGTGATGCACTATTTCAGTGTCAGTTGTGTGAGATTACTCTGCTTTAATTTAAAGAGTTTGACCCCTTGTTGATCTCTGACTTGAGCTTTGTTGTTTCGTCTTTAGGACTTGCTGCATCTATTCTAGCTGGTGATGGTCGTTCCAACAGCTCTCCTGCTTTACCCCGCAAACAGAGAGACAAATCTCCTTCCAGCCTCCTTGAAGACCAATTGGATGCCAGCTTCACCCGTGATCGGAAAGCTGGTTTTTTCAGTTCCTTCATGAAAAAGAAATCCATGTCTTCATCCTCATCCTCTTCCTCATTTCAGCCTCAGCACAACGTCCCGGTGCCTCCTGAGAGGAGCAACTCCTTCCGGGACATGGACACACAGCCACACAAAAAGTACGATCCCGCAGCTGGCTTCAGTGCTTCTCCGCCTCTACCCCAGACGGATGGCCTAGGCTTCTCTCCATCTCACGGAGAAGGAAACCATGTCCAGTCACGCTGCTGTGGTGCCACGTTTGGGCAAAAAACATCAGGGTCCAATTCCGGTGGTGCTTCATCGCAGGTGGGCAGCAGCAGTAGTTGGGCAGGCTTGGCAGGTTTTTTCACTCCTCGCCTTATTAAAAAGACACTTGGGTTACGCACAGGGAAGACCTCTTCAGCTGATGATTCAGGGAGTGGAGGGGCCAAGCCTTTCCCTCGCTCTAACTCAACATCCTCCATGTCTGCTGGCCTGCCAGATTTGGAGCGCATGGCACTCACCCTACCCAGGAACCGTAGCAAGCCAACTTTGGAACGCACAGCCTCCACTGCTTCACAGCCGGAGAATGGTGCCGCTCGGCCTTCTGATGCCCTGCTAAAGAAGCTGGACGAAGGCACAGCACAGATACGGGACAGGCCCAAAGCCAAGCTGTTGCCACGTGGGGTGTCAGGAGGTGTCAGGGCACCAGGTGTGGGGGGCGAGGCTGAATCAGACGCTCATTCACGGGGTAAAGACGGACAGGATGAAAGACTTGGCTGGCCTTCTCCATCCAAAACCTCCACCACAGGATCCATGGTGGGTCCACACAACCACAAAGTCCCAGTTCTGATCTCCCCGACCTTAAAGCACAGCCCAGCTGATGTGCACCTGGTTGGGGTGGACTCTCAGGGCAACCGATTCAAGCTGCTACCTGATAGCAGCAGCGACCGTGACCGGCCTCGACTTGTCAAGCCCAAGTGTGCCCCACCTCCTCCACCGACACTGCTACGCTCCCTCCAGCATGCTTACAGTGCAGATGGAGCAGAAGAAGCCGCTATTGCTCTGGAGTTGAACGGAGATGGGCTCAAAAGGTCAGGGAGAGGGGCAGGAGGGGCACGACCATGCATACCACCACCTCAAGTGCCTCCATTGCTCACTGCTTCCCCTGGTAGCACAAATGCCCCAACCAAGATGGCCAATGGTGCCTCTGGTGGCTCAGTCCCTGCGTCCTCCTCCAAGCTGACACTGAGAAGGACTCGGCAGCAGGCCGAGCGTGTGCCCCTAGAAAAGATCAGCAAGGAGGCTCTTCTGGAATGTGCAGAGTACTTGAGCAGCGCTCTTCACAACAGTACTGAGTCCTCCTCCAGTAGCCTTGTCCTGGACGCTGGTCACCAGTTGCTAGACTACTGCTCAGGCTATGTAGACTGCATTCCACAAACACGGAACAAGTTTGCGTTCCGTGAGGCAGTGGGCAAATTGGAACTGAGTCTTCAGGAATTACGGGCTTCTTCTACTGGTGGAGCTGGGACAAGCCCCGCCCTTGACAACTTGCACTCTTGTATTAGAGAGATCAGTGATGTGGTGCAAAGGTAGTGGTGGGTCCACTTTCTCCCCAACTCCCAACCTGCCCCTCAAAACTTTTCAGAGATTTTTTTTATATATGTAACATTTTGTTTAAAAGATTGGCGAAAGAGAGTAATCTCTAAGAAGTACCTCAGTAAAATCACTACAGATAGTCTCTTTCCCTCCTTCATTGTTTACAGTTGACCTTCTCTTTGAAATCGCCAAGTGGGAACAGAATTTTACACTTCTATATAAGCTTATTATCAAAATCCAATTTACAGTCACTGTCCCTTTTATGCAGTTTTAGCTACTTATTTTGCGACAGGCTGGACAGAATAGAGACTAATTAATACCCATTCTTCAGTTTATTTCTTGCATTTATACAACGGCATTAGAAAGATTTTTTTGACTGTTGGGATTGTCACACCATTTACTCACAAAACAATAACTGGATATTGTCTGTGTCTCAATATAAACCTGATCCACTCAGTAGAATTCAATCAGGCATGTTGGGGTTCATTGTACGCCATTCAGTTTTAAATAAGCAGTACTGAGCCTTCTGCATATGTCATGCAGTCAGTGTCACCTTTAACATGATTTAATACATACATTTTGCAAACACATTTAGCATTTACTGAAGAGTGGTGGTAAAGAATATGGCAATTAGTATGTTCAAAATGTTTGTGCATTATTTTTTAAGAACTAAAAGGCCTTCAGTTAGAATGGAATAAGTGTCATTGCCCGTTTTATTTAAGTGACCTTTAAAGATTGTTATCCAGTCAGACAAGACACGTATACTGATCCACTACTGGAATTTTCAGTGCATTGTGGTCTTTCTGTGGAGAGTATCTATTCCATTTGTTATAACATCTACAGAATCAGCATCAGTCTAAGAGTGTTGGAACACTGACCAAACATTATTCAATAAACATAATCTAAAAATTTCACTTGAGCATGTTCAGAATAAGAACAGTAGGCCAAACAAACTGTGAATAGGGAGAATCAAGGAGGCATATTCATTTCAGTAACCATATTTGTTGATTATATGTTTACATGTACCACACTGATAGATATGTAGAGCCACTTTGATTATGATTTCATTACATTTGGCACAATGGGTGTGCTTGTGCCATAGCCATAGTGTAAAATAATTTGCCTAAGGTAAAGTGTATTTTAATATGATTTGTAAGCCATTGTTTATAATTACGCCAAAAACTTTTCAGTACCCAAAATGTGCTGTTTTTTTTTTTTTTTCCTTTTTCTTTTTTTTCCCCACTTTGGGCATGGGAATATTGATTATTGGCTTCAAACCTTAGTGGCTCCTGACCTCAACAACTGGGTTTGCTGGTGTTTGTTGAAGAATGTTACGTCAGTGAGACCTGTGCATATTTTTATGAACAGATTTTTATTTGTCCAGAAGGAACACAGGCACAGCTTCGGACACTGTGTTTTTCCACTGTGACTGGACACTCACTGCAAAAAAACACACACAAAAAACACAACTTTACTGCAATATTGCTACATTTGACACCATAAACTGCCATCTCTATAGCACATTGATTTCTACATTGTTTTTAAACTTTAGAATGTTTTCATATGTAAACTTGAATTTTAAATTATTTTTCATTAAAAGCACAGTTTGTTTTCTATGTTGTTGTAGATATAAATGTGTGTTATTTCCGTATCCACAAAAAGCATTGAAAGGTCATATTTGTTTAGATATTGTAAAGTCCTCTGGTGGTTGGGTGAGCAGAAGGATATTGTTCCTGACAGGAAATGTTGATATGAAAACAAAGGTCCCCATCTGAGCATTTACAACATGAATGTATCCATCTGACAAAGACAAGAATGTTGCATTATTGTGTATGCCTTGGTTTGCCCCTGAAATCATGAATTGCTACTGTATTTAAGTACACAGTTGTATCAGTTTCAGCCTTTTCACAATATAAAACCCTTATAGCGTAATGTAAGATTACAGATGATCTAATAACAGGGTGCAATTGCTTTTCTCATTTGTTCTCATCTTGAAACACTCAAAGTCTGAAGCGTTGCAATATTGTTAACATTTTGTACTTTTTACACTGGATGCCATTTTAAGCGCAGAGGTTGTTGGCCTTGCGTTAAATCATCTATGGGATGTAATATGGAAATGTTATTGTGTTTTATCTTTCATCTCTGAGTTTCAGTTCCTCTGTAGCAGAACAATGTGCATAACAATTTAGGGAGCAATTCAGAAACTCCAATTCAATTTTTGTTTGGCCATTTTCTCTGAGATACTCATTTTTCCCCAGGCTTTCATGGTGCCTTTTGTAAGAGATTTCTTTGTTACAAAACAGAAATATTTAAAATACACCATGTAGATGGCAGCGGGCTATGGTTACTCTGTTCATATGTTAAGTAACTCCAGAGCCATCTGGTGTTCAAACTTCAAGAGAAATATGTGCCATCTTTTGCCCTTTACATGAAAGAAACGTGGAATTTTTCAGCGTGCTGCCATTTTGGGATTGATTCATTGACTAGATTTAATGGAATTATCCCATTTTGGTGGATCTCCATCTGAGGCAAACATTTTAGGAAATGTAGCTGAAATACTACAATTCAGTTAGCATATTAAATATCCAAATTATCAACAAAGGTCCCGTGTGTTTAAATAGCTAAAGGTCTATTGTAAATATTCACATGAAATTGGTGTTTTACCAGTTGGTGGGGGAAAGGGTTTAAGATTATTTCTAGTTTTCTCATGTTCCTCCGTGATCTTTGGGAGTGGTTTTCAGTTAAGCCATTTAATAACACAGTGCATATGTTTTATTGTCCCTGCTTAATTATTGATTGAGTAAATGTTCCCTATAGAAAGAATGGTTATCATTCTCATAAGTTGCCAGCTATGAAAACAGACATTTATATTAATGTCTTTTGTGGGGGTTTTAAGATCTGTGGAAAATGGTCAAACAGAAATTCCCAGTCCTGTTGTTTTGCTTCTCCATGATCAAAGCCATCTTACAGTACGTACTGAACATGTTTTGTTAGTACATACAATCCATCATTTCACTAAGGACTTGTTTCAGTTGAAATGCTGAATTTCACTCTGCATTTTTAATTTTGACACTGTCTTTCTTATTTATGTTTGTTTTTTATTTATGCGTTTCTTTTAAAATATTGAATCCTGGAAGATTGTCTTTTGTATGGTGAGGTTTTTAGTTTGTAGATATTTTTTTTTAATTATGATTATGTAGATTTTATATACCAAAGGCCACCTCTGCAGTCCTTCAAGTGCAATGACAAATGGAACACTCTTAATTTTGAATATGTGAATTTTAACAGGGATTTAAAAAGGGCAGAGGTTGACAAATTAACAGTATTTTTCTGTTATGTAAAAATATATATTTTGTGTGATTCTAATTTAAAGCTCACTTTTAAATAGTATATAACTGTGAAGTGCTCCCTCAGTGTTACACTTGATGTAAATAATTAAAATCATTTGAAACCTATATTATTTTTCTTTATTTGTTTATATATTTTTTACATTTTCTATTTAAGTACATTCTAAAGTAATGTTCAGTGGAAATAACATTAACACCTCCTTCATACATGGAACGTCAGCATTGATACAAAATGATTTACTGTAACGGTGCCTAAGCTTTGTTGTAGTAAAGTGGCTGCTACTGTTGTGTGACAAGGCAAAAATATATCTTCAGTTTTCACAAACATTTTCACAATACACATTATGCCTCGTGATATTTAGTCTATGTAAAGTTTAAGTAGGAACTCAAAAAAGCTGTAAATAATGGTAATGAGTGTAAAAAAAATTATTTTGCCATGACCTCAGGGTGCTCCGGTTCTTCCCACGGTTCAAAAAACACATGTTGGTAGGTGGATTGGCTACTCAAAAGTGTGTGTGTGTGTCTCACTGCAAACGACTGGCACCCCCTCCAGGGTGTGTCCCTGCCTTGTGTCCAGTGATTCAGGGTAAGCTCCAGACCCACTGTGACTCTGAACTGGATATTGGACAATGAATGAATTCATTGGATAAAAAATATAAATCTTTCAAGAATGATGAAAAGATTTATCAAAATGTACACACAGATTTTAAATTTAAACCAATGCTAATTCTGGCTTCAGTGGCTACATTCACACAGCCCTGTGTAGTAGGTCCTTCAATAACAGCTTCTACACTCAAGTACTGCACAGTATGTCTAATGCAAATACATTTATACACTGCTATCACAGGAACAGCTCCTTTTCTAACATTCAGTGCAGTATGTAGGAACCTTGGAGCCGTTTGCAACACAGCCTGTACATTGCTGCTGGTGCTGACTTGTGATGAAAGCATGCTTACAGGCAAAATGAGACATGAAATCCAATCTAATCATTCACTGTCATGCTGCACGACCACAAATCAGATACATATGACTTGGGACCACATTTGAACGTTACTCAAATCTTATTTGAAAAGATCAGATTTGACATGTCCATCCAACCTTGAAAATAAATCTTATCCATGACACAAAATGCAAATAAATGAATAAATAAATAATAGTTTTGAATCATTTAGGCCAGCACAGGAGAGCCATCCACATAGAGCCACAGCAACAGAGTCCTGCTCTCGCCCTGTCTCCTGCTCTAGAAACCCACTTGAAAAACCCGAAGAGCAGGGAACTACCAAGAATTGAACACACGGGGGAGGCATTGGTCAAGCTTTGGCCCATCCTCCCTCGATTTTGGAAGGCATTTTTTTCTGGCGTTGCGGAGTTGAGAGTCCTAGCCGTGTCCTGTGTGGGAAATGGAGAAGTCGTAGAGCTGCTGCTGTTTAACACGACGGAGACACTCTGCCCGAAGCTGGGAAAACCTTCACAGTTTAGGAGCTTTATTTCTTCAGCGCATTGAAAATGAGTTGGGGAACGGACCTGTGGGTAAGAAACGATTAAGTATCGTTGGCTTTTGTCAGCACTGAAAGTCTCGCCGCTTTTATTTGGTGTGAAAGAGAGCTGCTGGTAGGCTTAAGTTACCTTGGCCAACGTTCACACAAATCTCTCATGTTAGATCTTATAGACGGAGCTAGCTGGCTAACTTCATCTCAGAAACCGTGTTTAGACAAAGGAGCGGCTTTACCAACGGCAGTGTTTGGGAAGGGTTTGGCGTTATTCCTTTAGTTGGCCTAAATGTAATTAAACCTTTCGTGGTTCTGCCACAGCCACGAAGGCGGTTAGTTACCTCAGGTTTTTACACTCTGTTTATCAGGCACACCGAGGTGGACTTTTGGGACCAGCGTTTTCACCTGCTTATTTTTTTCCTACGTGTGTTATTTGAGCAGACGGTTTTTTCTACTCGGAGTAGTGAGTTATGGTTCTGGGTTGAAGTCATTGTCGGTGATTGTCAGGTGCCGAAACAATGCGGATACGAGGTTAAAAAAGCTCCGTTGGTACATGTCTTTTAACCAGAATATCTACATTTTTAACAGGCGTCAATAACATATGAGTGGTCCGGGCTCAGACTAACGTTAACATTTACCGCACGTTCACCTTGTACTTCCATCCACGCAGTCCTTCTCGGTAATGTGGACTAGCCGTGCTAGGAGTGGAGGAGTCATATCGCAGACACAAGTATTGTTTTAATAATGCCACGTATGTTTTCGGTAATGTGTCTTATTCCACTGACAAAAACCGCCATTCGTGACAAGATATTTTTAGTCAGACTGCTGCTTTGTCGGTACTTTACATCGGAACAAGGACAATGAAGCCCCTGGAAGGTTCCCTGTGTGGAGCCTGGGTGTTGCCCAGTGTTTCAGCGGCGGTCGGAGCAGTGACTCCAGGAACAATACGCCGGAGAGAGAGCTGGAGACACTGCACACAGCTTTCTGCTGTTTGCTTGATGTGGGTTGAACATTCAACGCCCCCAGATTCATCTGGACGTTATAGGCCCAGTATCTGGAAGGATATGTGTTCAGAGAGAGAGAGAGAGAGAGAGAGAGAGAGAGAGCCCTTCTGTTCCTGGCTTCAGTCATTCATGTCATCACTTCTCAAAACTGAGAACTCAAAATCTAACCTTGATTATAATGTCTGAGAATATTATTCAATTTTTACATAAACACTGTAATGTCTCAAAGTTGCTTAGATATTACCCTAACTCAACCTGCCTGTCTGCAGCTCAAAAGCCCTGTTCTGCAAGCTGTTGGAGTTAGATTTCTGACTTAAGGAACCTTGGCGGTCTGATTTCATTTGTTTGAGACTGTCTTTGGAACAAAACCAAACTGTAACTGGTCGTCCATGGGGTTGATTACTTATTTCACAAGTGAAATGAATTCTGGCAAATTAACAAAACCCCATAAACAGGGTAAAAGTGGGGAGAAATTATCTGTTTAATTGTTTTTAACTTTCTGCATTTCTTGTATAGGACAAGTGTAAAATACTGAGCTTACGCAGCATTGAAATATCTGGGATATTTTTTGCCCTTTCAACAACCATTAAGTAATAAAACTTGCATTGCTATGACGTTGGTAGGCTGGTGTTTGGTGTGGACTATATAATACATTCTCCAACGTTTTGTTTAGATTCTGCACATTTCCCCAAATTTGTACAGTCAATTCTGCGCAGTAATTAATTCTGTGCTGTCTCTGATGGGCTTCTGCTGACTCTCCACAAACACAGAAAATCAAAGCCCATTATTTACTGGTTTTGATTCATTGCCGAGGTCCCAAAGCCTGTTCTTAGACTTTCCATGTAATTCTTCTCTTGTTTCATTTTAATACATTTTTCATGGAATTTAATGTCTTCCCCCTTCAAGTGCTTTTAGTTTTCTTCCTAACAATATTTAATGTGATTAATTGTAGGTGAAAAATTTATTTTTTTAACCAATATTCCTGGATGCATATGACAAAATGCAGACCTCCAGCACACACAAGATGCTTGTAAAATCTCCAAGCTACAGTAGTGATCACATTGGTTTTTATCTGTCTCGCAATGGCTGCTCATTATATTACACTATGGTGTTTTGAAGAGGTTCAAACGCGCCTTGGATTGGTGGCTGACAAACTCCCACAAGAAAAGCATGGAGCAAAAAAGTAAAATCTCCACTGATCTGTCTGAACTAGGGGGCAAAGCTGTGTTCAATCTTAAACACAACAACAACAACAACATGTGTATATATACAATAAGTTTTCAAAGCTTGTGGTTACCATTAGAGAACATGTTTGTGAATGTCATCAGCTACACTTTGGCACTATATAATGTAATCCTGAGCAAGTAGATTTGTGTTGAGTAGAGCTGGTCCCATGCAGTGGAAAAGCACAAGTAGTTTGTCTTATTTTACTATTTGAGCATAATTGCATACATAAAGTTCAGTGAATCATTTTGTTCTAAAAATATTGTTAGAAGTATAAATGGTTATAGTGAAAATTGCTGAGTCAACTACGTATTTGCTGATTACTGATGTTCTTACTCAAGTTCTGTTTTGTATGTTGACATATGCTCACACTATCTCTGAGAATCTGAATGTTAATCAGTGGCCGAATTACTTTTGTACTAATATATTTTTACACGTTTCTTACTGGACACAGCCACAGGGATTGTAAAGAAATCAGCCAAAGTTAGTTTGGGAAATCTGCCTGTCCCTTAGTAAAGAACAGGTGGTAATTAGCTTGCGTTTAGTTTAGGTCATCAGTGAGGTTTGGGTGTGGATCTGGAACTGTGTGTAAGGGAGTGGTGGTTCACATTAACAAGGGAAAACAGTTTGTAAGGACAGGGTTGATGTCCAGCTCAAAGTGCGTAACACTGCAGTTTCAGGGCTGGCCAGTGCTCAGGACTTAGATCGTTGGCTGTGTGATCCCAGGGGTCGCCTGGAGCTGTGAGGGGAAGCATGGCTGAATCTGGCAGAACAAAGACATGTTGGGAACTCAATCACATATTCGGCTATGAACAGGAAACCGACATCATGAAGCTAAACAATCACAGACAAACGACTAGGGACCAGTTACATAAAATTTCTCATCTCCATAATTCAATGTACAGAATAAATATGTGGATTACATAATTTCAGACTTTTAAGGCCTCGGTGCTGCATGGTGAATGGTTTTTGCAATGGAGCAGCTGTATCATTTGTTTATATGATGATTTACTTCACACCAGACTGGTTAAACCTGTTTGAACACTTTCCATCTTGGAAAAGAGATTTTGATTTTGTGTGTGAGAGTGAGACGTATGATGGATTGATAAGTCTGAGCATTCACAGTATGCAAAATTGTTTTCTCATACTGTGATACACATCTAGAAGGCTGCAGTATGGCCTTACCGTGAGGAGAACAACACTTGAAAGACCTCCTCCTACTGACTCAGGCAACATGAAGTACTTCTGTCTTCAGTCATTGTATATGTTAGATTCATGGACAAAGGCCAGGACAGCAAGGGGTTTATGGTTCATAAAATATAAGTTGAAATTGCCCCTTTCCAAAAATAAAGGATTTAAATCAGTTTTGAGATTGGTTTTATCTGTATCAGAGAAATTCTTTTACACACAATATAAACCACCTTGCCTTAGTCAGTTAAGGTAACTGCAGGAGAAGGTGTCCACTTTTTTAAGAGAGTTCCATTAAAGCTAATCCTCTGTCCTTGGCAGGACTGTTCAGTCTCTGGTTGGCTGTCTCCATGATGGCTTAAGCGCCTCCTGCCAGCTCTTGTTCGCACCGGCTTAGTATGTTCACTGGCAGATGTAGATAGTTTGGTTAGGAAACCACAAAATAAGCCTATTATGACTGGTAGTTTTAACACCTGTGCACTGAAAACAAGCTGTACATCGTGAGCGTCCGGTCTAGTGAGATGAAAGCAAAGCAGCAGTGACATTAAATATGCTTATCTCTTTGTGTGTCCAATGGTCATTTTTCAGAAATTGGTGTTGTTTTAGAATATCTACATAACCATAATTTACTTTAGGGATGCACATTATTATTGTAAGATATTAACATATGTAATTCACCTGTTTAAAAATAAATAAATCAATAAATTATGCTATTACTGCAGTTTCAAATCTTCAAGTAAGTTACAGCATCAATCAAACTTAGGAACAGTGCCGCATGAGCAGCTCTACTGGCCCAGCAAGTAACATGGGATTGTTTTGTGTGAGGGGAACCATGGCACAGTGACGGAGACATGATTTGGTGCCAAATTTCACCTCCTCATCCCAAATTCACTCTCCAAGAGCCCTTAACCAGGGGGTGAAATCAGTATTGGGAGGTGAGATTGGGAACCACACTGAAGTGAGCGTAGTCTGAAAAGTACTGTTTATGCTCTTGTAAACATTGCCATAGTTGTAGATATGCGCTGATTTAATAATTTTGTTTTATTTTTAATGACAAACAAAATGTCTAAGGCAAAACATTATGCATTGTATCCAGAATTACAAACTCAAAATTCCAATTCCACCAACATGAAGTGTACACTGTTCCCTGTTATGGTGCCAGGCTCATTTCCACATTAAATGGGCTCTGTTACACCCTAAATAGCAATATAATATTTGAGTGCTTTTGCTACGACTGCTGTTTTAAATAGTAATTGTGTCCTAGAGCATTCAGTGAATTATGTAATATTGTCCTCATAAACTTAACCTGTGCAGTTAGGCTGCATTTACAGTTGGAAAAGCTGTTGTGACAGTCTTCGTATCTAGTGGATTATGACAGCTAACGGGGGAGTGAAAACTGACTATGACTAATTTGCTTTGTAAAAAGTAGATTTGAAAAACAAAAGACGATAATTGTATATTAATATTGTACTTTTCAGATTCTAGATGTTATGATTGTTGAATATGTTCTTAAAAACAACATCATCATCTGCTACCTGAGATAAATCATGGATTGGACATATGGGTTATCCCTGGTTTAGATTTGGCATCAGTATTTTTTCCATTCATTAGTGTTCTTACTGAGCTTAGATCACTCTGTCTGGCTTTGTGTAAGTGTGCAGGTTGCTGAGTTGTAGTAATCTTTGTTACCTGGGGTTCAGGCAGGTGAGGCTCAGTGACATGATTTGTGTGTGCCAGGTCTAATGGTGAAGCCAAGCTGTCAGGGTGAATTTCTACACACACACACACACACACACACACACACACACAGAAACAAACAAAGTCACAGTGAACTTAATGCATGTAAATGTTGAAACAGAGTTGTTGTATGTTACTTCTGTATTTATTGTTGTGTGTAAAGCAAGTGATATTGGTTTATTTTTAATCGGGTGGTTTTACAGGAACTTTCCCTTTTAATCTGCCTTTAACCACAAAGTAGATAACACACAGTTATGTTATATATATATTTTTTTCCTCTTAACAGATATGGATCACTTTACTGCACTTTACAGACATCAGAGTCCTCCTTTGTATGTAATTATCAGTTATATAAAATAAAAATAACTATTCAGGAGTAAATCTGTCCACTACATGCCTTTTATTACAGCTTCTATTATTTTGGAGTGTTTGCTTTAATTTTTCAATAAAATCTCTTGCTCTTACACACACATTCAAGTTGTTTTAGAATTTAAAGATGAGGAGGTCTCTGACTTTTGCATATAACTCTGTTTTGAATACAGTGCAGTTTTCTGCATGAAGGTGATCAGATCTTTCATGTCTTTTTTTGTTGTTAAATTGAGCAATAGTTTTACATTGTTCTATTTTAATAAATATAAATAAATTAAGCCCCCTCCAGGGTGTATTCCCGTCTTGCGCCCAATGATTCCAGGTAGGCTCTGGACCCACTGCGACCCTGAACTGGATAAGCGGTTACAGATAATGAATGAATGAATAAATAAAGTTAAATAAAGCCAAAAGATCAGGTAACCAATTATCTGATTGCTTTTAGTCTTATGTATTTATTTATCTTGATCATTTAATTCTTTTGAATGTTCTCTGCAGGCATAATTTGACCAACTTTAAAGTGATTATGATGTTCCTGCCCAGATTAAAACAACTGAAGCTCTTCACACTGTCCTAGGCATACACAGGCTCTTGCTGTTTTGTCTGTGTTTTGACTTGAAGCTTTTCACAAGCAGAGCTTTGTAGTCTATAATCTTCCTGCTTGACTCTCTCGTTGCTTTCTGGCACTCTGTGAAAGGCTAGCAGCTGGACATAAATGTGTGTCTGTATCGCATAACAAAGATTTATTCAGCTTTAATGTCAGAGTTGACATAAACAGACATGCAAAGCTGAATACTGTTATGATGGTCTAATTGGATGGTTATTAGTTTGAGGGCGACCACTGTATTATGGAAGACCACCAAGTCTTGAAGGGTCTATAACTCTTTGCATACATGAGACTTGAGTTCTAGGAGTTTTAGAATACGTAAAAGCTGTTTTGTAGCAAACATTGAAAAAGGGAATGCTTTGATTGCATATTCTTCTATGTGTGCAGTGTCTTTCCAAACACAGCTGTATCCTGGATACCTCTTGTCTCCACTAACAAAAGGAAGGCAAGTGCAGCAGCACCTCTGTTTGCTTAAACCAAAGCTGCTTCTATGTATAGAAGTCCCTTACACATCACTTGACGTTCTTTTGGAAAATCCAAACAATTCTCGAAATAAACCAGAACTGGAGTCAGATTGTCCATACTAGACGTGATGTTTTGTGTGATTTTACATGACTAATTGTGGCATGCCATCATTTTTGGGGAATTCCTAACACTTGTAGTGTCTGTGCCATTTTTATACACTAAGACTGTTAGTTTATTACATATTCAGCACTAGAAGACACGTTTTTGAAAATTAGACGAAGCAAAGGGGTATTGTTGTCTCTGGTGCCTCTATTTGCTAATTCACTACTTAGCAGGAACTCCAATAATGAACCTGCTAATTGGATAACAATTTTTTAAGCCGCTATATTAGACTTAATTTGCCACCAAATTCCTATGAGCTAGCAGAGAAATAGGAGGAGAGGACTAGAGAAGGGAGTGAGGATAGCCTGTAAGGGATACCATGAATGAATGATACCATCAATGATGTGGTTATGCTTTTCACAAATCATGGTTCTTAACATCTGTGTTTGTCTCCTATTGAGCTGCAGCTGTCAGCCGTCACCAGTGTAGTATACAGCACACTGGTGAGACAAAATTTCGTTTTAGACAAACTGTAACTTTTGGCATTGTAAAAATACAAATGATTTCATGTACATAAGAATTTTCTACTTTAAGTCTGAGATTCTTGTTTCTATGGGAATGAAAATATCTTGATTACACAGAACTTTAATTATATACTCTATACCTTGGTTTGGCTTACATAAATCAAGGTTCTCAAGCAGGATGTTTTCCTTGCCTGCATCACCAGCTTTTCAACAAAATTCAACAAAATTGTAACCCTGTGAATTCTAACATGACTCAGCAGAACAAAGGCCTTGTCATTGTAGCATGGGGGCATGCAGAACCCACCCTTGCTATTTGTCTGTATTATTTTCATTGAAAATGTATGTCACATAGCAAGATCTGACTACCTACCAGTATCCCACAGCCCAATAATGTATTTCTTAAATAATTAATTAGTCCTAGACCTGAGCCATCGGTCTGCATTGTTCTCCTCTCAGGAATGGGGAAAATGAATTCAGGCTGAGAACAGTCAGCTCTCTGGGAATTGGCTATAGCTCTGCATGGAAGGGTAATAGAGTTCATTGTTCTCAGACTCTCCCCCATTCACATTTACAGGGCCCCTCAACAGCCCTGACGGATCGTTCGTCCCTGTTTACAGAGAGAGGGCGAGAAAGAAAACATGGAGAACTAGATTCTTTCCCCCCTCTACCTTTTATCTAGATGACATGCATTGCTGTGTTTACCGCCTGTGGAAACATTCCCAGAATCATTTGACTTCCTCAGAATGCACTGGGAATGTACATTCACTCACCTTGATTGTTGTTTCAGAGACAGTTTTATACTTCTCTTCTAGGAGACCCAGCCTGTTAAAAATCAGACAAGTGAAAGTTTGAGGCACTCAGTGACCTGCATACTAACATGCAAAGTGAGTTGTGGTTTTGTATAGGACTGGTGTGGTTTGTATGTTTCCACAGTAATCTCCTACAGTGCTCTATTCCCAGAGCACAGTGCCCTAAGCTTCCTCTAGGTTTAAATATGTAACCATCAAGTATTTTTTAAGTCAAGTGACGTTCTCAGTTTAATTGCTTGTTGGGTACCCTACCTCCATCTGTTTCAATCCAAGGTGGTGGATTGTTTTCGTATTTTGTGAGCTTATTTAAAAACCTATTGTGTTTTACAGACAAGTTTAGATAGTTCTACCTGTCTAGGAGAGTCCACCTTCATCCCAAGATTATATTAAAATATGCATGTACGCAGTCTTGTTGTTGGTTTTCTCTATCTGACTAGTCATGCCAAATAACAACATTTTGTCCGATTGGTAATCTCAGCAGACAGTGCAAGGTTTTCTTTGTATTGACAGAGCCATTATTTTAATGTCTTTTATGCGTTCATGTGATTGATCCTCATTCAAAGTCACCTTCACAGTGTTTTCCATGTATGGGGGTGCTCTTTCTCCTTTAAATAAGGGTTAAGTCAGTGCAGGAAGAGGGGGTGGGATGTGTCATGTGTGTCTCAGCCCCCTCCATTCCCAAATGTCTAGCCAACACAAAGGAACCATCTTAAAGAACAAACTGCACTTAATTAAATGGACATAAGAGAAGAGATGCAGCAGCAACGTCCTTCTGCTATAATCTCTCCAGATGTTTCTAAATCAGCATGATCTTCTAGTTTGGCCACCCTAATGATTTCCAAATGAAGCCCACTCTCTTGTGTGATAGCAGAGCCTGCTAGTGTTCAGGGACTGTCTGAATGAAAAATGATCACAGTAATTTCCTCATCTAGGCTGCTTTTACTTTATGGCTTGAAGGGCACTATTATAGCTTTATAATAGAGTAGTTGTTTAGGGCTTGGAATGGCAAAAGAATGTGTAATATTGCCTGATATTCCTCTCTTTGCTGTCATATGTACATTAAAATTGTGGCTTGATCTATGACTTGGACGTCACTGTTGGGTCATACTAGTCAGGTGTTCAGTCAGTATTGAAAATGCTTCTCTTGTAAATATCATCTGTACAAAATGAAGGCCAATAAGAATTATGGTTTTGGCATATGATTCAGTTTTAAGCATTTTTATTATTTATTTATTTATTTTTTACTTTTGGTTTTGCATTTGTCACAGGAAATGTTGGAAAGAACAGTCCATTTTTAGGGTGAATCTTCTTCCGTTCTCTCTACTCATGCCCTTGTCCTCCATCATGTTTTCAGCGAGCAGTGATACAGGAAGGAAGCCTGTCCCTGCCTTGGCCTGCATGCCAAATCTGTAATTGATTGCGGGTGTTTGGACCCCCTCCATGTTTTTCCCTTCACACAGAGGAGGATCTATAAATGCAGTTTGTGACTTTAGCTTAGTGTCATATGCACTGGATGCTTTGAGCACTACGGGGGGGGATTAATAATAATAATAATAATACATTTTATTTATTGGTACCTTTCATGACACTCAAGGTCACATTAGCTTAGCCAGCCTTGTTTCTGACTAACTGTTCAGCACAAATCGTAATGATAACATTAAAGCCAAGTTTGTACCTAATCCTTAAACCATGTTTATATAACACACATTAGCTGGGAAAGTCACTTGAAAATTCCCTAAGTAGAAGCAGGAGAGGGTGTGAGTTGTGCATTGCTCACAGTTCAGAGGGTGTTTTTATGGTAAGAGTTGTGTGTGCAGGAAATGAGGTGGCTTACTGCTGGACGTGATCAGTGGAATTGGTTTCTCATTGTGCTGTTTACAGCCTTTGAGCGCATGGCTTACTCTCAAATAATGTCTCGATTGGTTTGGCTCAATGGGTCTTCATTACAAGACTGCTGTAGAATCTCCCCTTTGGGTTTAAAGGAATGTGGATACACTGCTGAATGGGCTGCTAGTGGTTTAGTTTGTATTTGTAGTGCTTTCATAAGCCATTAGATAAAAAAAGTGCAAATGATATGAGGTGTTGACCACATTGTGAAGTGTGTGAATCCACTGAGGTGTTTGTGTGTGCCTGTAGTAAAAATATAAATAATTAAATCTAACAGGCATTTGTCTGTAAATGTAGTAGCAGGCTACTTTTAAACCTATAAGTGCAGGTGGTCATTTTGTTGACTAATGTGTACATGTGTATCTTTTGCTTGCAGTTCAAGCGTGCAGTGACGCATTTCAAACAGCGTTAAAGTGGCTTTGGCTATATTCACATTACAAGCTTAATTCAGGGTAAACAGATAAAAGAAATCGCTGGCTTTATGGGTTACCAATACAAATCTTTTACCCCCAGCTATTTTAAACTGACCAGTGTTTTTAGCCCCAGGTCAAAATAATTCAGTGGCTGGTTTCGCATGTGCTGGATTTCACCTTCCCAGCTTGATTGCATCTTGTTATTCAGAGAGGGTGCAACTGAAATTAAAAAATACTGACAAGTAATTGACAAAGTACTGACAAGAAAGTTAAATATAGCTTTAGATACATTAGGGTGGATATGGTGGAACAGCACTACAGTTGCCACCATGGAAGCATTGCCATGTTGAATACATTCATGGATATACTGTTGCTGATCACACAAATTCTGCCATTGTAAAGGTATTAATTTTCTAAATTGATCATATATTTAAGTAAGGACGGCACGGTAATGCTGCAGTTAGTGTCCCTGTCGCACAGCTCCAAGGTCCTGAGGTGGTGGATTATAGCCCATTCTCATTGACTGACTGTGAGGAGTCTCAAGGTCCAAAAACTCGTTGGTAGGTAGATTGGATGCTCAGAAGTGTCCATAGGTGTGTGTGTGTGTATGTCAGTGTGTCACCACGCAAAGGACTGGTACCCCTTCCAGGGTGTGTTCTTGCTTTGAACCCAGTGATTCCAGGTAGGTTCAAGGTACCGTACTCTGAACTGGATAAGCGATTTGTAAACGATGAATGCATTTTTAAGCAGTAATATGCAGAGACTCAGTCACTAGTGGCAGTATCTCGCATTATAGCATAAATCTGGAGTAAATTATTGCCATTACCCCACAGTTAATTGTTAGGTTTTAAGATAAAGTGAAATAGTTCCATTCCTTCACAGGTTCCTTTTTGCCCTTTTGCACAAAATCTAGTTCTTTTAACGGGTTTTGTTCAGGATTCTTAAAGCTTTGTGCTTTCCAGCGAACCATTCTGTATTTGCACCACTTTTGATTAGAACCAGTGCTGCAGTATTCAGAGTACTGTTATCATGCAATATTGGCCCTACTGAAATGTCTTTCAGCAAATCACTTTGCTAACTGGTATAATCTTATTTTTGGCACCGACAGGTAAATGCAAGGATAATTCAATGGCTGTATATGACACAGCAATATTTTCTCTTTGTTGGCCACAAGTATATCTGAGTTATGCTAACATATCTGCTCAATACTAAAGCAGGCAAATTTGTAGCTGTGATTTAGCCTAAAACAAAAGCATGTGATTGTGTGTCAGTGAAGCTAAAACAACTGTAATCATGGCATTCAAGCATCGGGCATAGCTCTTAGTGGCCTTTTGAGTCATCTAAGGAAAAAATGAGTGTCGTTCTTTTCACAAATAGCACAAAATAACTTGGTGAACTGACTGAATATATCTGTACACAGTGCTGGATCTTTGTAAAGGAACAGACATCGGCCACATGGCTGCCTGTTGTTCTTTTCTGGCTTGGTTTTGTTTGAACTACATTTGGTAATTTGTATGCAACAGCACATTTGAACAGGCTATAGGTAAATCATTAACATTGCTATCAACCAGATAAAGCAGCAAAAATATTTAAGAAGTTAAATTATAATTAAATTACCTGTATAAGTAAATAACATTTCTGTGTATTCACTTCTATGTTTCTGAATGCTTTTAATAAGCACTGGTGGCAGATAAATGGCTTATGATCCTTATTGAATGTATCCTTTGTTGCAGATGTAAAGACTCAAAGATTAAATAAATAAATAAAATAAAATATTACCCTTCCCCAATTTGGAAAGGAGAGTGCCGTATATATGTCAAATCAGCTAGCGGGTATTTAATTTTCAGCTTGAACTGAGATTTTAAATTGTAATAAAATGTATTTACATTTACATTTATAGCATTTGGCAGGTGCTGTTATCCAGACCACCATACAGTTCTGATCAATTTACAGAGGCAGGAGGTTGTCATGCTAGTAGTCTCACTCAAGGACTTTTATTGATGTAGCATTGATTGCTTACTTGATTGGGTACTGAACAATACGAAAGCATCAGCACTCTTGCAATTCCTGTCAGTAATGAATCTTAAGCAACGCATATGACTTAAATAGATGGCAGCCCCAACATACCTAAAATAAAACTGTAATAGTAAATTAATAACATCTTACTACCTTTCTTGCCCTGAATGTGGCCCTATGGGTAGATATGCCATTAAATACAAACTAACAACATGATTGGGTAATGAAATGTTAAAGTCAGGATTATGAACTACAATTTGTGTTTTGATAACACTAGGATCAGGGGGGCTGTTGTGGTGAAACTTTTTACATCTTTCTTCAATAATCAAAATAAAAATATGAATTATTTTGAAGGCGCAAGTTTCCAAATCCATCTCCTCTTTGAAGGTTTTTGAACATTTCTGGACTAAAACATCAGAGTTTCAAGTTAAATCAGCAGCTGATTTAAATCCCAAATACTCTGGTTATGCAAAGGGAGAAAGTGGGAATTCCAGTATGGATAATTTTTGTGAAACCTGATGCTTAATTTCAGGCAGCAGTTTAGTTTAGCAACACATTTTAAAATAGTGCTGTTGCCCTGCCCTGTGTTCAAACGAAGCTGTCTGACTTTGGCAATTGGCACTGCAGGCCATTGTGAAACTACCACACCTTAGTTTCTGTAGGACTTAAGTTACTAAGTTACTACAACTATGCAAGGGCTATCATCTTTATTTACAGTCAACCATGATGGTTTAAACAACACCCTCATGAGTGACATTTGCATAATGACTCAGATGATTACATGTTACATTACAACCTCCATCGTCTCTTTGACTCACTCAGCTCAAAGTGGTGAATTAAATTAAAAACAATAGTAGTGGAAATAATTAATGTGCAGTAAATCTTGGTGCTTGACTGCTAATCACTTCCAAATGAGAGTACAAATATCCCTTGAGAAGGGATGTGTGCATGGGTTTGTGGCCCAAAGATACAGGGTGCTATAGCAGCCCATACAAATGTTTATGCTCTATACTTTAGAGTGATGAAATGCCCCAGGCTGATGAGGTTAATTACTTTTCTTTGAAGTGGAGATGCAGTTTTAGACTTAAAATCTGTTAACTGATGATCATTAACACATCATCAAGACTAATGGTAAAGTCTCAAATCAGTGATGTGACCTCTCTGGATATCAGTCATAAATCTGATGGTTACAGTGCTGAAATTTGATAGGCTGTGCCTCTTGAATTACAGGGTCAGTCAAAAGTTACAGCACGCCCTTTTATTTCTTTGATATGCTACATGACCACCTTCCCATCAGGTAAAACTTGCCTTTGATTCAAGATGGAGGCCATGTTCCAGATATAGCCTAATATATGCCCCCATCACTTGCTGGGATATTCAGATAAGAGTGCCCTCTGACATTTGACTCACCCTGTACTTTTGTTCAATTTGCAAAATTATAAGAACACACAACTGAGTTCTGTATTTAAATACCAAGGTATTTAAAAAAGCTCATTGAATGGACCAGAAAACACTACAAGTAGGTTTTGCCAAGTGTGTGTGAAGTAATCAATCTACATCCTCGCACAGTGAGCAGAAATGCTGGATTTTAGTCATATTTACTTAGCTTTTCTTCTTATATTTCATCAATATATATGTATTTCTCTGCCCTCATATTCTTTGTTTTGCTGTGTTTAATAATGTTTATTTGTTCTCACGTAAACACAGGTACAGCAATATAACTGGAGAGACTCAGTAAAGGAAGCAGAACGATTTTGAAGGGCAATATCAGCAGCATGTCAGAATAATTCATTTTATAGCATGTTTTACAGTTTGTGGATTGGTACAAGCTCTTTGCAGACTTTGCCAGTTACTGTGGATAGATGCACTTACAGTTTTGTAAACCAGAATAATTATTACACTACTACTAGTGCAGTTGAAGTGGAGTGTAGATGGCTGCATGAAATGTAACATTGAGACGCTGTCCTCTTAAAGGTACAGCAGACACTGGGCTTTTCCAGTACAGTGGTATTGGTAATCCTGAAAATGACTTGATATTCACTTGATACTCTTTACTTCTGATATAGCTTAAAAGCAAATCATGGATTAATTAACAAACAACCAGATAGCATGTAATCCTGTCCCGTAACCCAAAGCTTTTGTATTGTAAGCAAGCGATTTTTAGCTGGCATATTTAGCACTTCCTACTAGGGCTGGGTGATATGGTCCTAAATATCATGATATTTCAGGGTATATTGGTGATAACGATGATATTGGTGACGTGACAAAACACTGAAAAAATACTTTTATTAATTCCATGAACACGCTATTGCAACCAAATAAATGTTATATTAATAATTATATTTAATAATTTCTTTTATATATGTATTAATATTACTTTGTGTATTAAATATTTTACTACAAATGTTTAATAGAAGTGACAAAAAAGAGTAATTTTCAGTATACTTCTGATTTTGTATTTAAGAAAATGTAGCCTATAAATCTACTAAAAAACCAAAGTGCAGAAAATTGTGTATGCTTACAAACTGCAAACTTCATAGTAAATATCAAAACACGTATAGAGCAGTTGCTATGCTGAGTCAGTGTTGTTTGCTGGGGTTAGAGCTCATTGGCTGTTGAACCATTTTAAAGGCACTTTTCATTTTCCTTGTCCTCAAACAGGTGCTTTGGCTTGAGTTGGTGACAGTTGTTTCCCTCTTCTGTTGTTTATAGGCTTTTTTTCATTTTTTATATAATACCATGGTTTACTGTACATCTGATATTTTGTAATCAAACCACCTCCACACGACTGAAGTCACTCCCCTTATTTTGGAGCAAACTCCTCCACCTCAGAGCTACTTTCCACCATCTTTTACTGGGCCTAAATTCCTGACACTGATCAAATATAAAGAACGTATGCTAAATTATGTGTAACTCCATTATATCATTCCTAAACAAGTCAGAATATCATGAATGTTATCCCGCTATTGATTTGTTAAAAACATTTAAAATAAATTGATATTATTGCAAACAATACTATATGACACCGCCCTATATTCTACTAAAAGTTGTACCTTAATATGTACAGATTATACACATTTCTAAACTTGAATCATAAAAAGGCTTTAGAGATGAATTTATTGTATTAAATAAAATGAAAATAGTGTAATTATTGCAGTTGACCATTAGTTTTTTAGTCATTAACTCCCAGAGGGGGAGAGAAAATGTCTCTCTAATTCTGGTTGTTCTCCTCGGGGAGTTGACCTGAAGCTCCTCTCAGTCAGATGTCATTCTCTGGCTCCAGAACAATCATGACCTCACCATCTACAGGACAGATGGCGTAAGGGTCAGCCGCACTCTGCTATTGGTAGCCCTGCAGCTAATGACCACGAATGCTGCCAACGGAACCATTTTTAGGGCTGAAAAACATAGCCTGACAGTTTTCCTTTTTCTTTCTGCACTCTCCTAACTTTGCAGTGTAGTAATTATAGATGTCACTATGATGAAGTAGCCAAACTGTCCTTTTGCAATCCTAGAGTAGCTCAAGGCCTTTCTGTGGCTTGTTTAATGTTTAACATGTCATGATAATTCAGTTTTACCAACTGAATTCAATTTGTGAATGACCAAAAGACCTTATGGCTCTCTTCAGTGAATGCTCCCAGTTATTTATATATTTTACATACTTGTGTATCAAGAAAATTAATTAAATTTAAGTGAACATTTAACTTAATAATTTAAACATAGTTTGTAAACCCTTTTCTTTAGATATGACTGAAGATGTTAAAAATAAATAAAAACAACTGTCAAAGTTATATAATTTAGTCAGTTGTGCGGAAAACATGTGAATAATGAGATTATTGGTAAAACTTTACCAATTTTAGTTTGTATTCTTTATAGAGAGATAAGGGCTTCAGTAATACAAATGGAAAATATAATTCACTGCCCCTTACTCAGTGACACATTAGTTTGTACTCACTGTTCACATTGTCCTTTGTGCTTGCAGTGCGTATGAGGGGGTATGAGCCATTCTTGGCACTCTTGTTGTCATAAATAGCCATTGTTCACAACTCTTGTAGTACTTGGGCTGTGACCTCATTGGTAGCTTTTGCTTTGTAAACATGCCCTATGACAATAAATGCATCAGCTATGGGCTACGGGCCACATCTTTTCATTCCTTGTTATGCTGTGCGTCAATCCTTTTTATCAACGGATTCTCACATTTGACTTATCGTGTTGTGGTAATTAGCATCTGATTACTGACTTTATACTGAAGATTTCTTTAATCTTCTGATAGCAATTTATTTTGCTTTAATATTTCCAAACCTGTTTCTCTTTATGGTGCTGGTTTCTTGTAATCATTGTCGCATTCACAGAAAGTTTTTAAACCAAATCACGGGCTCTAGAGATAAGTATTTGTGTTGATGAATCATTGTCCTTTGTGGTTTCAGTAATTGATCATGACTGTTCTTGTTCATTTCCTGACCCAGGGGCAGATTGCTCAAGTGGGCGAGTTATGAGCTGGATATGAGGTGCATGTGACTTATATGAATGGTCTGAGTCTGTACTTCAGGCTGTGAAATGCTCAGTGTCTTCCCTCCCTCTCTCTCTCATGGCCCAGTGCCACTGCCTGGAACTGACATTGAGGGACCACGGAGGGAGTGTTTATCCAGCTCCTCTCCTGAGGTCCTCCTCATGCTGTTTCCGGTGATCACTTTCAGCTTCAGTCTTGTGCTTTAGTAAGCAAGTCATCCTCAGAAGACAAAGACATACTGTCTTATGTTTATTCTATGTACATATGTACAAATGTGTGAGTAAAGTACAGCTGTCCAGACTTTATCAGCCTTCTGGAAAGGACTGATTTTATATATTGATAATGATGCATTTTCTTGGATGGGTCAGAGTGGTCTCTCTCAGGAAAAAAATGTGTTAATGCCTTATTATATTTTGTGAATAGCCAGTATATTTTTTACCTCCAATTTAAGTTTGAACTTTAATGTCTTCAATGTAAACCTTCTGCCATCGTCTTCACATTTGTCTAGGTGGCAGGCGTTGGCTAGAGATGTGTAAAGCCCTCTAGCGCTGAGAATTGGACCAGAGAAAATGCTGTTCTCTCTAGTGATAGAGCACCTTTGGAATGACTTGGTGTGATTGTGGTTCACATCTAGTTGGATCACATCGGTGCCTGTGCCTGACCACACTAATGCTCATGTGGCTGAACGCCATACAATCCTCATGGAAATGTTGCAACATCTAGTGTAAATATTTTAAAAAGATTAATGACTTTTACTGCAGCAAAGGAAGACACATTGACTAAGCAGGTGTCTACAAGCATTTGTGTGTATAATAAATACTCAATATATCCCTACTGTGAAGATATGTCCCTGACCCATGGTCCTCATACTTTCCTCTGGGTTGGAAAAGGAAATGCTCTGTGGTGATGACTAGTGGGGCTATGAGGATTGAAGCATTTCATAAAAAATAACTTTCCTTTTACTCTGTCACAAAAAACAAGGTCTTTTTACATTCTAAACGACTTTATTGATGGATTGTGCTTAGTTTATGGTGAGGTATAAAAAATGTGTTTGTGGTTGAATTAAATGATTTTTGGCTAAACAACTTTTCAGAATATGGAAACTGCTTATATAATGTTTGATATCAAAACTAGATATTAATTGTAGGCTGTGTTGCAGCACATTCTTCTTGTTTTGTTTTTTATTCAAATGGCCTTTTCTCTCACAACTAAAGTAAATATAAAAGATACTGTGAAATTTACTCTTAATTTTTCCCCCATCCCCCAATGGTCTAATGTGTTCTATGCTTATGTGCCCCCCCCCCACCACCCCAGCTTTTCTCCTGTGAGAGCCTCATGTTACTGCCACTGCTGTCTCTTTCTGGCCAGTCAGCGTTCTGGTCACATATGCAGCTAGAGTACAGCTGAAGCAGCTTTCCACATTTCATATAGATAATAGGCATTTGCTGCTTTATTAAGAGCATCTTCTACACAATTTATGACCAACATATAACATGAATATGAAATAAAATAAAAACAAAAAAATTCTTGGTCATTAATTTAGTCTTTGATTAGTTAGACTGATGATGCACAGCATCACACAGAGAGAAAACATTTTAAAAGCTTTTAAAGCTTAACCTTTTATAACCTCCGTGTGGCACAGGAAAATGCATGAAAGTGTTGCTTGAAAATTTAAAAAGAAAATGGACAACAAACTTCGGTTGTGCTGGGCAATATGAGCACAGATCAATATCATGATTAATTGTACATTTTACCATGATTACGATTAAAGAACAATTATTTTGTTTTTTGTATTTTTGACCCTCATAGTTCAGTGACAAGTCTTGTACTGTAAATATGCTCCAGTATTAAAGCTAGGATATTTTTTCTAATGTTGCTGGGAGCTTGTTTCTCTCTTGGTTTTTGGGCACTGTTTATATTTAGTGTGTGATTGTGCTTTGGTCACATTGGTGACCACATGGTTTACATTTGACTTTATGTTCAGTGTCAGCTTAATTATAGTGAAAACACATCACGTCCAAACCAGAGACCAGAGTCCAAACCAGGGTTTAGGTTGCTTCCATGTGGCAGATAGGGGCAGAATCACGTGACTACAGCTTGGTAGCTTGGTTTTAAAGGGACAGTGGGGACATAACAGAATAATAAATAAGATATAGACAAGATTGTCGATTGCCCAGCCCTAAACCTCAGTTTTCTGGGACTACAATTTACTAAAAGTCCTATCATATGATTTATTGCATAAATATTTAGCTTTTCTCAGCTTTGTAGGAATTTAATATTGAATAACTATGTGTGCCTTGTCAAAATATGAATCAGCACTTTTAGTATATTATCTAAATGTTTGTTGCATGCCTTCATTCTTATATGAAATGAGTTGCCATGTGGATCCTGAAACCCATTTATAATGTAAGCAGAACATAGAAGGATGAAAAGAGGAATTAAGCCAGCAGGTAGCAGGGAGGATGTGGTTGAAACATCAGAGCAAATAACTCCTCACCACCATTCCCCACCCTCACCTGGGAATTTCCTCTAGAGCAACACTAAAAATGAAGTGGGGATAAAAGTGATAAAAAAAAGGGATAAAAAAAGGGATAAAATACTAATTTATATGCATTAGACCAGGGGGCAAATTGAATCATAAATTTACCAACAGTCTATATTATACCTCTTATATTAAAAAAAAGTCCAATTTATTAAATTTTATTTAAATTAAAACTGAGAACAGACACACTTGCCCCTTATATCCTGCTAATTTCAGGAGGTGTTGGCAGGACTCAGTTTAACTGTGCTTGACATATAGTAGGCTGGTGTATAGTTGATCCTAGCTGTTCTGACAGCGTGACATTACCGTCCATGTCTGCTCCTGAGAGCGCCAGATGAGGTGTGTGTCTGTAGTCCTGCATTTCTGAATTCAAGTCTACTTCTAATCTGACTGTGATTTAGTTTCTCTCTTGCAAGCATGTCTATGCAAATAAAGTCCTGATATCAAAGCAGTTTTGCAGCATAATTTGCATATACCTACGTTCCCCTTGGCCCTGCTTCTGACGAGAAGTAAGCTGTTGTGACTCGAGAAGTACATATAGCCTTGTGTTTATTGCCTTGTCCTTTGCCTTGAGTCATGCTGGTGGAGCCCAGCAAGGCTTTCATGGTCCTGCTCCTTCTTTGACCCAGCTTCCTCTCATTATTCTACCTAAGGATGTTTTCTTCTAAGGAGATGCCTCCCCTGATAGGGCCATTGTCTTGTACCGTTGTGTTCAAAATTAATCTACTCCCACTGCAGTAAAGCTTTTTAGCAAGTTTGACATTTATCTTGCTCACAATTAGATCCAATAAGGACTTGTAAAATAGACAAATGCAGCTTAAATTAAAAAATATATTATTTTCTAATATGCCAACAAATGTCATTTTTGTGATTTCCTCATTGACAAAATTATTCAACCCTTTTTTAAATGATCATTCAGGAACAGAGGTTTTAATTAGGTGTTTTCAATCAGGCATTGAAAGCACCTGTAGTTGTGAACAGAATTGTAACAAGCAGCAATTAAGCAGTTTTAAAAGAATTGAGATGCTCGGCTCTTTCTAGACAGTTAGTGGTGTCTTTGCAACATGTTCAAGTCCAGGAAATGGTCAAAAGTCGAGAGGAGGTAATTTCTCTTTATAATTACAAGCATAATTCCCAAGTTTAAAGCTAAAGGCACAGTGAAAACCCTACCTGGGCGTGGCAGAAAGAGGATGCAGTCAGTGTCTGCTGTCTGGTACCTGAAACGAAAGGTGGAGAACAATCGGCTGACAGCTGGGGAACTGCAGCAGGACTTGTTAGAGGGAGTTACTTTGGTTTCGGCCCAGACAACAAGGCGCACGCTGCGAGAAGGCCATGCGTAAACCCATCGGAAGCCTTGATAAGAAAATGAACGAATTGCATGAAACGAATTGTGAGGGAGGGGGGTGGACAACTTGGTCAAGTAACTGTAAAGCACTGAACTGACCTGGAGGTCTTTGCCCAGAGGATACCTGTAGATTGCTGCAAGAAACTTGTCAGAAATGTATTTCATGCCTGAAGGACATTATTACTGCCAAAGGGAGTTGTACTAAGTACTATTAATGTACGTGACTAAGGAGTTGAATAATAATGTCAATGAGGAAGTCACAAAAAGGACATGCGTTGGTATATTAGAAAAAATGTAGTTTTAATTTAAGTTGCATTTGTCTATTATTTTATACGTATGTCTATTAAGTCCTTATTTGATTTGATTGTGAACGATATAAAAAATGTCAAACTTGCTAAAACACTTTATTGTAGTGGGGGGGTTGAATAATTTTGAACACAACTGTAGCTCCCCAGATTTCACTGGCTTTTGTATGGTGTGTTTTCAGAAATATTGTAGGCTTGTTTAGAACATTTTAACAGTCCTTTTCTGAGGGGGGGAATATGCTTTGCTCTGTTTAAGTCAGTAGATCATTTTTTGGCTGTTAAGCCTGTCAGATTTCTCTGTTTAATTAATCTGGTTTACATTTAAGTAGATTATTATAATGAGTGATTCTGCCCATTTCCTGTGCATGTTTGTTAGAATCTGAAGGCTCTATTAAAAACAATAATGCAATGGTATTTATTACACCCTGCGGGCTTGTGCAGCATGCTTCACATTCACCTTACTGACTGGAGCCACTCAGGCCTGTAAACGAGCCTTGTAAATGGAAATTGAGATTTTGTATACAAGCCACAGGAATGATCTTAAGAGTTCAACACATGCAAGCAGCTTTGAACAGGCGATATTGGGGGTGGTTGAGGACATCTGAAAAAATGGCAAAATAATAAAGTTGGAAACAGTCCTCCATTAGAGACCCCATGCATGAAAAGACAACGGAAAACTTATGGATTACTCTGAAATTCTTGGAAAGCCTATGAACAGAGGAACCCCACATTACATTCCCCTCCAAAATCATGTTTCATGGACATCCCAGCCACTGAAAATTGAGACTGTGTTTCGTTCTTTCAATTGTGCTGTGGAGCTGACAGCAGGGGGTCTATAGCAGTCCACAATGCAGTCAACACTGAGATCCCTATCAGGTGTCTGTAAGCTGAGATCCAAGGGCTACCAGCATTGCCAGCATTTTCACCTAGCAACTACAAATGTCAGTCATCCCAGGAAGGCGGTCCATTGCATGAACTCATGGCATTAATTATTCATGAATAGAGGGGTTTTGGAGGGAAGGGTGACGGTGACGTAAGATATAGAGCTGTACACACACTGAGCATGCCCATCTGCCCCTGGCATTTACCATAGCCCTCGGGAAAAGAGTTTAAGCCAGAGGACTGGAAACAGTATGGCACACGTGGAATCTTTTCTTTTGTTTTCTCACACTCTAGGATCTAAAATAGACTGGAATTCTATTCAAAGCCATGCAAAATGGGATTCTGTCTGCATATTATATGTTACCATCTGTGCTTTTTGACCATAATTTTTTAGGGTTTTATAATATTCTGCATCATGTAACTTACATGTAGGTTAGATATTTCTGTGGGTTTGAAGTAGCATTTTCAAAGATTTTTCTGTGGTTCTCTTCATTTTTATGAGCCTCAAAGTGTCAAAGAAGCAGTAGTTAAATGTCAGTTAAGAACATGGTTATGATTTTCCCTATGATTTGCTGTTAGAGGCCTCACTAAGAGGCTGTGGGGGTTTTGTTCCTCCTACAACATGGGTATGTTTTAGAGAGAGGTTACAGCCACAGATCATCCTTCTAGGTGTGCAATCTCACTTTGCATTACGGAATTCAGTAGGAAGTCTCTTACCATCAGTGATATATATTTAACCCAAAATAAGAGTTGTGCAGAAAGTTAGGCCCAGAAGATATAGACAAAAATGTTATCATGATAAATTTTTATGTATCGATATAATTATCACATTATAAAATGTTATAACAAATAATATATATTTTTTTTATGTTAAGGCATTAATAATTTAAAATGAAAAAATATACATTTGCACTATGTGAATCCTACTTTATCCACCAGGAAAGATTCCATCAGACATTTTCAAATGTACATTTTGATTATCCTTCCCAGATAATGAAAAATCAACACACTTAAAATCTTTAACTTAATTCTCTTGTCATAAATAAGAATAAACATAAAACATAAACATCTCCACAGTTCAATGTACATTTACCATTATCTAAACACAAAAAGAGCCATTTCATCTCCATTTTTCCTTACTAGCTTAAAGTAAACAGATAACATGTTAAAGCACATGTCAAGAGACTTTATAATCCTCTTTATGTCCAGGATATGTTATTGTTGTTAGCTGATGCTAATCTGCTAGTTAACATTTTGGCCACACAGACTGAACTTACAATAACTGCCCTCTGCTCAACTTTGCTAGTTACAAACATTTTAATGACATTATTTTGTGTGTAGCAGGGCTGTGGAAAATTAAAAATGTAATTAAATTCAGTGAATGAATTTGAATTGAATCCACCTTACAGGATGTTGAATTGAATTTGAATTGGAATTACAGGAAGTGTAAGTGTAAATTTCCACAATTTATGTTTATATGTTAATTTGTGGTTTTTAAAAAAAAGGCCTATTTACTATAATGAAATATTGTGTACATAAAGACCATACAATAATATCTGTATGAAATTTGTTTTAATTATATACTGTAAAGCTTCATTGTTAAATACCTTAATCATGTATGTTAAATTTATTGAATTTCATGAAATTCCCATTCTACTTCCTGCTATTCGAATTTGAATTGCAATTCCGCTTCCTGTGTGCAATCTCAATTCAAATTCAAGAATTGAATTGGAATTTAGGGGTCATTCTCAATTCAATTCTGAATTTAGTTCAATCCTGGTGTGTATCACTGTATGGTAGCCTCTGTGTGTAATATCGTGTTTATTTTTTTATTAGTTTGATAACCACTAAATTAGCTTGTAGGCTTTGTGTGTGGAGATTTAGCTTCTTTCTCCACACAGAGGCAACGCAACCCTACAGTTGGTTGACTGTGTGTCACGTGTAGCACGTAACAATATGAAGGGATCTGACAAGCTGTTTAAGAGCCAGGGCAGTAGCACGCTTGAGATTTGTGTATTCATTATGTGCTTTCCTGGCAGTTCAAATGTAATGAATTTAAGTGAAACTATCGTAGGTTCTGTTGAACAAGTTGTTAATGGCATGTCATCTGTAATATATACTGCTGTCATTTTGTCACCCCAGCCTACTGAGTGGTATTACGTATTTCTGTATTTCAGTGCTAGTGTATATTACAATCGCTGTTTTTTTTTAAATCAAGAAACTTAGGTTTAAAATAATATCTGTAAGTTATATTGTAAACAACAGTAATTTACCAAGATTCTGTATTTGAATAAAACAATGTAATCAAATCTCCCACAAAACTAAAATGTAGAAAATATAGTGCATGTATAATGACAGCAAATGTAAAGAATTATACAACAAATAATCAACAAAAAAAAAGTTTCACACTTAATAACAGATCAAAGACCAAATATGCTGAATCAGTGTAGTCTGTCTGGTTGGGTTATAACTAACTGGCTGTTGAATTCTTTGTGGCATTCTTGATTTTCCTCGTACTCAACAGGGTGCTTCTGCTTGAGGTGGTAAAACACATTGTTTGTGGTTCCCCCTTTTGTTCTTACATATTACTGTGGTTTATCTGATATTTTGTAACCAAACCACCTCCACACTACTGAATTCCCTCCCTGCTGGTCTCTTATCTATGGTGTCCACAATGGAGAGCATGATGGTCAATAGGTGTTCGTAATGTATTGAATTCAAATGTGAGGGTCTTTCAGTTGCCGTTTTTATTTTTTTTTTATGAAAATATTAATCATGTTCTACAACTAAATGAGTTCTCTCTATACATTTTTGTTTTATTGTTTTAGTTATGGCTTAACTAACTCAGGTACCTGAGTGTCTGTGTGTGTGTGATTGCCATAAAATCTATCTTCACGATGCTTCACGATGCTTTGTCAAAAAATCTAATAGCACTAACTGAAAAAGATCTTAACAAGCATGACACCTGACAAAAGGATTTTTTTTCGGTGAATGCAATGATTGTAGCGTTGTGGAACACTGTCTGCTACCATTGTTTTGTGTGTTCTGTCACAACTGAACCAGGAAATGTTCACTTACATTGACCTCATACGAGTGATTAGGTATTAGGGTTTAGCCATTTTGTGCAAGTTAGACTTCTGTTCTAATTTCAGACTGACCGCAAAGCAGAATAATAGTTCCTGGTTTTGGAAGAGCAAGCTTGTCTTGGCCTTGTCAGCTTTAAGCTATAATGCGTATGAGTCAGGAATGTGTAAGCAGGTGAATTGCTGTGTGAAGCATCACAAGTCTTGGTGACATGGAACATGTTGATTCTAATCACATGAATCAGTCATTTTATGTGTATTTGTGCATCTACACTTGAGCAAAATGATAGTTAAATTGCTGCAGATGGCCGTGGGATAACTGTTTTTCCACTTGGGTGAAGCACCAGTCTGCTGCTAAACAGATTTCCTTCACCCACCATGGCTGCAGGGGCCAGCACCAAGTGCTTACTGGACTGAGAATAATACACCCTTCTAGGCCGCCTGTATAAACCCCCGTTACACACGCATTCTCACTCTCTCACTCACTCAAGCTGAGATCAGTGCGTTCATCTTTACAACACACTGCAAGCTTGCTCTGAGCATCACCAGCCCAGAATAAAGCACCCGTACTGCCCTTGGCAAAACTGCGACTGAGTCAAGCTGTGTTTTGTTTGTTCACTGCCCACTTCCTTCCAGACGTGCTCCTGCACTTAAATGTGCATTCTTTTTCCTGTCACAAGGTTGGTCTTGAGTGTGTACAAAGATCTGCTATGCATTTATTTCAACTTTCAAACCCCATTTACCATTCAGATCAGTCCTTTCGACTGTAGCTTGATTCTAGCATGACTAAAGCAAAGAATTCACCCTTTGGTATTGGCCTTTTACCCCTGAGTTATTGGATTGGCAATGTTCACGTTAGTAATCAAAAACACTTCTTATATCATTCAGAATGTTTCAGCAACATATGCTAGCTCTTCAGTGTGTTTGCGCTGGATACCTGTGCAATGATTTTATGAAGCCCCAGTGTCTGTAGATGAATTAAAAAAAAAAAAAAAAATAGTAACATGCAAGGCTTGCTCTCTCTCTGTTCATGGCAGAAAAAATGTCCTCAAAAAGTTGAAAATCATGAAAAGAGATGAGGTTATTACTTTATTCCAGATTCATAGGTGGGTAATATTTACTTATTTTTTACTAAACTTACTGTTTCTGATTACAGCATGAAAGTAAACAAAGTGCTAAAAAGCTAAATAATTTGAGTTACAAATTAATAAAACTTACTGGCAAGTTAAACATAAGCCACGAACAAACAACAGTCTTTTTACCATTCCACCTTAAAAGACATTGCGCTTCTGTACGTAAAGGAACCAGAGAGAACTGCAGTTCCTCAGAACCGTACGTCATTCTCTTTAACTAAACATAACCCAGTGGGCAATAATTCCTCTAATCTATACTATTTTCTCCTTTTCTATTTTCTCAAAAGGTTCAATGAGCTTTTGCTTGATTTGCATGTGATTCATGAATAAGGGTATCATTTAATACAGTTATGTAGGTATACCAAAACCTTAATATTCATACCAATTCCTGAATACGCTTTGACATTTTGTTTTGATTAACTGTGTTTCAGTATTCCGCACAATTTTGTAAATCATGTTGTGCTGCTAAATATTTCTAAGTCATTTAATAAGGAAAAATACAATTAGCAAAATTTTCTGCCCCATTAAGGTTGGGAATATTGCTGACATGAATTGTGGAGGCATTTATTTATTAAAAATGATGGGGCATTTAGGCAGTTTTCTTCAGTAACTTCATAACGAGATCCGGTCTATTGTTCTCACTCTTCGGAAATCTGCTAAAGCTGTTCTACTTCAGTGTGTCCCACAGCCAGAGTACACACAGTGAAGAAACCTCCTGTACAGGCAGACGTGTTCTCTTGCGCTCTCTCGCACTCTGCCCCCCCCCCATCCCCCCTCTTATCTGGGAAATTTGTCTGAGGGAATACTAGTTTGCTCTTATGAATAAGCTGCCTTAGGGTTTCTGTCTGCTATTTTTTTTTTTTTTTTGGTTTCCCCACTCTCTGTATTTCTCCTGCACTCCGTCTTGCTGGTTTGCCAGTACTTCGTCTTTTGTTTCTCTCTGTATTGGTCTGTTTAGCCCACCTCCTCTCCCCGTCTGACTGCCCCAGGCTGGATGGAGGCCAGTGCTTGCAGCTCTGCTCTCTATCCCTGGTGATTTTAAAAGGACAGGTTTCCAGTCAAGAGGGTTTTCTTTCTCTCTCTCTCTCTCTCTCTCTCTCTCTCTCTTTCTTTCTTCGTTCTCTCTCTCATCTCTCTTTCTTCGTTCTCTCACTGAATTTTGCTCTGATTTCTCTGAATGCTTACCTTAAATAGACTCTAAAGCTACAGACAGACAGTGTCTAGTCAATACTAAGTGGTACAGTCCCAAGCCCAGCACACACGTTTATTTCAGGAATTATTTTGAGAGTCTGATTGCTTGTGAATAAAGTCATCAAATGCTTTCTGGTTCTTGGGCAAAGCTGGCATCAGGCAGAGTTTGTCGTTGTTTTTGTGCTTTCCAAAGAAAAGTGCCACAGTACAAGTGCTTGTAGGTAGGCCCATAGTAACATATTAATTTCCACAAATGGAAATTTTATCATAATGTTTAGCACATCTCACATTCAGAATAGCATTGGCATTCAGGAGCAGCAGTGGCCTTGTCATTAGAGAAGTGAGCTTTAGGCTGGAAAATCGTCGGTTCAATTCAAGGGCCTGGCAGGAACCTAACCCCCAGACGTGTGTGTGTTCACTATCACAGATTAGTTAATTTACATAAGGACATCAATAAAGGTGTTTTTTCTTCTCTTCGTCATCTATCTGATAGTTGTGTACCAAAAAAATGTATAGATAAATATAGATGATGTGTAAACCTTTTTATGTGAATGATTACTAGAATGCAAAAAGTTATTAAAAACATTCAAGTTATTTGCTTATATGTGGATGTTAGGTGAATTTTCCTTTCAAACATTTATTAAAGTATCAATGGTGTTTCTTGTGCAGATGTTTGCTCAGCAGTGATTTATTAATTATTATTTATTTTTTTTTGTGGTCGTCCAACAAGGTCTTGGGTACTCTTCAAACCTACCGTTACATATTCATATATCCTGTCTTAGACAAACAAAACTTTGTCTGGGAAATCTCCTTCACTTCTCAATGCCCTTCTGTCTTCTCTGGTTTCCTCCCATAGGACCAGTTTGAAAACCTCGACAAACACACACAATGGGGCATCGACTTCCTGGAGCGTTATGCAAAGTTTGTGAAAGAGCGGCTGGAGATCGAGCAGACCTATGCAAAACAATTGCGGTAAGTTTACTATTAAAAAGCTGCTCATACGTACACTGGCATATCAGACGTTCATGTCCATGGACTACCTTGAGTTTTCAGCAGCAATGGGTTCATGGACTTTTAAATTAAACAAATGTATAAAATCAAATTAAATGAGATATTGACAAAACCTATATTAAATAATCCCAATCTGTGTGTAATCTGTCAACAACACGTCACTCTTTAACTGGAATATTTAAGGGTAGTTTTAAAAACTAAATTTAAAATCTAAGATAATTTGCAGTCTACCCAAGAAGGGTTTTTCTGAACATAAAAGCATGGTCTATGTTTTTCCATTTGTGGATTTAATCTATAATGTTTATGCTGTAAATATTTATAAACAGGTAATTTTTTAGGGAGTAAATTGGCGTTGTTTGTTTTTCCTCACTTATGCTGTACGACAGCTCGTTCCTTCTCTTCTCTTATTGTTTGGTATTTGCAAATCACGAGTGCAGCCAAAGATTCAAAGTGACACCCAGCCACTTACCTTCAGGTCACTTCGGAATGTGTGTTCCCCTGCTACAAATCTGTCTGGCGCATATTCATCACACTGCACTTTATAGATATAATTAAAAAAGATGTTTATTTAGCTTTAGGACTAAACATTACAAACAAAAACATTTTTAATTTTAAACTATTTTACTAAATTTAATTATTACATTGAGTGAAAATCATAAAATGTATTTCTTCTGGTTTATACATGTAATTCAGTCATGATAGTTTGCCTAAAACAGTTCCCATGTTATTCAATCCATGTTATTGATTTACTCTATAGCATGCTCTAATACCATAATGCTTGTGTATAAGATAGCCCAAAGAGCATTTTCCCTGGGAAAGAATAAGTGCTGAAAAAATCAGAGGCGCGGACATATGCCATAAATCTGCTTCAGGAGATGAACTAAGCTGCAGCTGTGGCCTCTCCTCTCTTTCTCATCTACCCTCTCCCTCCGTTCTCCTGCCTTCTCCCCTCCTCTTTTCTCCCCTCTCAAGGAAGCCAAACCTCCCTATGCTCCCTCCGGGTGTTAGGCTGTTGCCTGGATACAATAGGGGAGTCCCTTGTAATGTGTATGATAGTAGTGATGTGGTGTTCAAGTCCTGATGCTAACTGACAACTAGTCTTGAAATGCCCATTGAACAGTTTAAACACCACTGAGAGTTTGTTTTTTTTCATTTTTGACAACTCAGAGGGTGGCTTATCAGATTAAAATTTGCCCTGATTTTATTAGCTTACTTCATTACATTAGTGAAAGTTAAAATCATGTTAAGTATAGAGATTCATAATGTATCTCAAATATGGATAACTGACATCTCTGAAGTTGCTCTAATGTTATGAAGGCTTTTGTGCATATAGATGGTAGGTAACTAATTGATCTGTGGATGGTGGTTCAATTGTAGTGATTTTGTGTAGATAATAATAATCGATTTTTCATTTCAGCAGCTCTTTAATGTGATTCATTATATTTAGGTGAATTTGTATTTTTATTCTGGGCGGCACGGTGGCGCAGCAGGTAGTGTCGCAGTCACACAGCTTCAGGGGCCTGGGGTTGTGGGTTCGATTCCCGCTCTGGGTGACTGTCTGTGAGGAGTTGGTGTGTTCTCCCTGTGTCCGTGTGGGTTTCCTCCCACAGTCCAAAAACACACGTTGGTAGGTGGATTGGCGACTCAAAAGTGTCCATAGGTGTGAGTGAATGTGTGTCTGTGTGTCTGTGTTGCCCTGTGAAGGACTGGCACCCCCTCCAGGGTGTATTCCCGCCTTGCGCCCAATGATTCCAGGCAGGCTTTGGACCCACCGCGACCCTGAACTGGATAAGCGGTTACAGATAATGAATGAATGAATGTATTTTTATTCTTATAGTGCAATAGTTTGTTTCAAAACCACTTTATTGCTTCCAAATATATCACCGTGCACCAATTAGTGGAAAATATTAGCCTATATTATTGTCCTCCTTCCCTGTTCCCTCCTTGAATGTCATGAAGAAAAATGATCAGAAAAATACCTTTTTCATATTCAAACTGAGCCATGATGTATTTGAGAATGCATTGTGCCTCTAAATGTTTCTTATTTTTTTCTCCCAATTTGGATACATGTAGAATTCTCCTTGGTTTATGCCTAAGTAGTATAATGTCACTAACGCTGTGCCAATATGAATGATATAATAGCGTAGCTGATTAGTATAGTTATCATAAAGTAAATGTAGGGGGAAGTGTTTCAATCTGACCTGCTTTTATAAATGAATTATAGGAAGAACATTTAAGGGAAGTTGTAGGCATCATTAACCCTGCTCAGTGGGTATCTGGGTGGGGGAGAACTCATTTATGCCCCTTTCACATATGAACTCCAGAGAATTTCTAGAGAAACTACAAAGTATTGGGTCCTGGAATGATCGTTCACAAATGCAGCTCAAAGCGGGAGATTTTCTGTCTCAGGCATGCTCTAGCAGTGGGGGATGAAGCATGTGCTTTAGGTGTGGTGCGCAGTGCTTGTACAGTGCGTGCAAGAGAAACTCCGGAACATTTTCCATGCTGTTCTCACCTCACATGCACTGACTCAGACTTTACCAGGAGCATTACTGGGGCTCAAGCAGGATGAAGTCCGCGTAAGGTCCGGGACATATGTTGGGGGTGGTCGCATTCACACATGCATCTCCTATGGGTAAACACTGGAATGTTTCTGGATTACCATGCATGTTTGGAAGGGACATCAGTCCCTCACTCCCCCACTTTCCCTCCCACACACACACTCCATCCCCCACTGTGCCTCCCTTAGGAGAGGAACATGCCTAAACACAGTAGAGCTGCTTCTCGTTTATCAGAGAACTGCCCAATTCCGTCTGCCTGTAAATATAGCATTTGGGGGGAAGAAGTGGGGCAAAGTGAAGGAAATTAACATAGTGCTGGGTTCTCTCTTCAGTCTTTGACCTAGTTTATTTCTCTGATGTGTAAACCACACAGACTGTTTAGTCTGACTTTTTTGTTATTGTAAATAGAAATTTATATGATTTAAGAATTGTTTGTGCTCAAGAATGTAATGTCTGAATCATTTGTATAAATCATTGATTGACTGAAGTGTGTGTTAATCTTTGCGTGTGTCTGTGTTTTTAAATCTATCCAACAGGAACCTGGTGAAAAAGTACTGCCCGAAGCGCTCCAAAGATGATGAACCCCGGTGAGTCTTACTTGTAATGTTTTGAACAGAAGAGAAACCCTTATTTTAGCACTGTATGCATGCATCGATCGATCGTTACACTTATATAGCACCTTCTGAGACATCCAAGGATGCATTACAATTAACTCTGCACAGAACGCTATTCCATTCAACACTGAATCAACACACATACTGGCAAGAAGATGCAGCTAAACGCACACAGCATACTCTGAACATGGAACAAGGTCCACATGAAGAACTGCATTGGGCAATAGTAGGTTTACCCAGGATAGAATATCTGCACATCTACACAACACATGGACTGTAACCCAAAAATGGTCCTGAGTTTTCCTTGAAGAGTTGTATTTGTGACTGCACCTGCAACATTAGTCCTAGACATTACGCAGAATCCCACTAGCAACCTAGTAGAGGGTAATGTCCGTGTTTCTCTTGCATTTGCGGCAAAAGTGTTGCTATATGCATAAAGCATTCCATTTCCTGCTGCAAGAATGTGTCTAAAATAGAAAACTTCCCGCCATGTGAAGCATATGTGAGAGGACCAGTCCGGGACATCTCTTAACCAGACAATCTGGAGTTTCTCTAAAGATTCTCTGGAGTTCATGTGTGAAAGTGGCAGTACAGAATTTCCTTCCCTCAGACTAGGACTTTTCACCTCACCTCTATGTCAATTCACCTAACCTTCATGTTTTTGGACTATGGGAGGAAACCAGAGACCCCATAGGAGACCTACATAGACACAGGGAAAACACGGAAAATTCAACCAATGGGGACCGAGGATCTCAGCACTGAGAGCCGAAAATGCTAACCACCATGCCGCAGTACTGTCCGTAGCTTTGCTTTTGTTTTTATTTTATGATTAATTTTTCAAAATTATGTAATTTATAATTTGTTCATCTTATTAAATTAATATTCCTGAAAACACTGTAGCCACTTTTTACTTATCATAAATGGTAACTTTTTTTTTTGTCCCAGTAGAAAACATGAAAATTAAAGGAAAGTCTTCTAGGTATGGGTTGTGCATAAAATGCTGCACAGTTTAATCTGTAACAAGAACAGCCAGAACATATGGCTTGCACTGCTTAATGTTTTGAAGTCAGAAAACATGTAGAATGATGTAGAAATGCATTATAAGAATTTACAGTTAGAATCATAACAAATGCAATTGTACATATTTAGTGTAATTTCACTACTTATGTCATTATAGACACATTTTTCCAACTCTAAACCCTTAATGGGGTTTTGTCGCCTGTGTGTTGTATTTTTTATTTTTTTTTTATTTTTTTTTTTTTGTTCAATCTAGCAGTTGAAAATAAGACATACAGGGATGAGGTAGTACCTCACTGTAAAAATGTAATATCACTGATATAAACTGACTGCAGAAAATTAGTTGGGCAGCAGTGTAGCATCCACCCTCTTGCTGTAATAAATTCCATGAGATGTGCATCATTTGACATGGAGTACTCCTGTCCTTTGCACATTCCATTCTGTAATGTTGGAGTGAGGGGGATATGCTGAACAGAGTGGGACAGTGGAGGGGAGATTGTTTGCCTTTGATAAAATGCTGCAGCTCCCCTTCTGACACAAAAGGGATGCCTGGCAAGAAGCAGACTCCTCCCTGCATGACAACTGTGTGTGTGTGTGTTTGTGTCTAGATTTTTAATAAAGTGAGCAGGTCAAGCTTGTCTGATTGGCAGTCATTCAGTTTCAATCTCCAGTCCCCTAGAGCCCATATTACAAGTAGATAAAATATGCCTATACCTCAACAATAAAAATAAATAAATAAAAATAAAAAATTCAGGTAAAATTCAGGCTTCTCTCTTTTTTTTTTTTTTTTTTTTTTTTTTTTTTTTTTAAATGTAGTCTTTCATAGCATGTGTCTCCAGCCCAAATCTAAAGAAACAGTTAACCACCCTCTGCATGATTTGGTTGATTTGTCATGTGGAGAAAAAGGAAATAATACATAGAAATTTATCTTCTGCTAAAACATACTTGTAATTCTTTGGAATTCTGTGAAAGAATTTCTGCTGTGTTTATTTTAAGTTTAAGATCAAATCTCAAATGAGTGACTTGGATGTTTCTGTTTTGCAGGTTTACATCTTGCTTGTCGTTTTACGCCATACTGAACGAACTGAATGACTATGCGGGTCAGCGAGAGGTCGTTGCCGAGGAGATGGGCCACAAGGTGTATGGAGAGCTGATGAGATACTCACAAGACTTAAAGGCAGAGAGAAAACATGTAAGTATCTCTGTCACACACAACACAGTACACACAAACTTTTATAATGGCCAGGCTTGTATGAAAGCTTTTTTGACACAGATTTTAACAAGCAAATTATTCTGATAGCCAATATTGTCAGAATAATATGAATATAAAATATTTAATAGGGTAGAAAATATTTTATTATATTTATTATATTATTATAATATAGAAAATATTTTGTTGGTTATTTTAGTATATTTTAATATTGTGCTTTAACTGATATTATAGTACGTTTTTGAAATTGTATTTTCTCTCTCACTTATAAAGCAAAAAGGATTATTATTTTTTTCTACTTCCTAAGGAATCATGTTTCTAATATATACAACTAATATATAATTACCGTATCAGAAAGCCTTCCCCATATCCAAACCATTTTTATCATAGCCAATTCAGGGAATATTATGATGAGATTTTCGCAATGCAGACAGCCAGACGGATCTCTGAGGATAATGACTGAACATTTGCGACAACCCCTGGCAGAAAAGAGAATTACAGCTTTGAAATGCAGTAGAAATCCATGGTGACGGCAACAGGACGGAAGACGTGAATATTCTGAAGAATTTTGGGATCCTAATTTATCAAAAGGCAATTCTGGGAAAAGTCATGAAAAAGGGACTTGGTCTAATGCAAAGTAGTTGTTTAGTTAGCTAGTTAGTTAGTTCATTTACTATGTTTCTAGGCAAGGCGCTTCTAGTAAGAAATCACGACCTCTTGCTCCAGCATCTTTCTCCTAACCTTCCACTTCTGCAGTCATGGTTTGTGAATCAATGCTTTATTTACAAAGTTGATTATTTATTAATCCACTTTTATTTCATAGATGTAAACAGCATTAAATTCACATAGGCAAAAAAAACATATTCTTTCCCTAAAACACTATTGGGAGCGTCTTAAAGTAATAATTTTTTGTTTGTTTGTTTGTTTTTTTATTTTTTTGTTCTGGCTAAAGTTGAAAGGCAAGCTAAGCTTTTGTAAATACACTGTTAGTGTGGTTGTTTGACACTGGGTGCTCAAAAGTGATGGTTTAGTTGTTTGGCTAGAACACGTTCTTTTCTTTACGAGACGTCTTGTTTGATGTTAAAAATTGCACCAGAGTTCCAAACTCTGCTCTGTTCCACCTTAAATTGTGTAGCAGTTTATATTTTAGCCCTAAGATCCACCTTAAATGGTGGATAAATATGGGTAGTAACAACAAATTCTGTACAGAAAAAGATATATTTTATTTTACTTCTAACAGTTATGGAAATAGTCAAGTTTATATATAATTTTTTTTTTATGTAGTCTATGTATTATGAAAGTAGTCTATGCATTATAAAATTTAATGAAATACATTTTCAAAGTAACCCTCCCGACACAGCAAACATTTTAATAGTATTTTATATTAAAGTATTTTAATTTCTGCGATTGGAGTATAGTCTATAGTATAGCAAATCAGATTAGTAGCTGGATTTTAGCCCAGTATTCTGTTTTTCTTGTGCATGTTTACCTGAATCCTGAGGGGTTTTTTTTTTTTTTTTTTTTTCTTGGAAATGTAACCAGAGTCTAGCAGATTTCCCTTCACTGGGGCTAAGGGACCTAGGCAAAGCCCTGAAGAAGAAAGAAAAAAAAAAGTCATATAATTATATGATGCCCTTCACTAAGCTTTACAGTTGACATAATGCAGTTAGGCAGGTAACTAAAACTCATTCATCTGACTGCCAGATAGAGAACACCTCTCTGCTGCTTCAGAGTGCATTTGACACCTGCCATTTTGCTTGTTGATCTAAAGCTTCCATACAGCTGCTTCGTTGTGAAAACCCTTGCCTGAATCTCCCAGTATACAGTTTTTGTGCTGATGTTAATGCCAGAGGAGTCAGCAGAGCATTAGTGAATTTTACACACTATGCCCTCAGCACTTTTTGACTTCACTTAGTAACTTTGCAACATTACCACTCACAGCTTATCATAGAAGATGGAAGAAATTTTATGAACTGGCTTGTTTTAATGGTGTCTCTACATTACAGTACAATGTTCAATTTCAGTGAACTTTAGAATTACACATTCTTTTATAAATGATTGTACAGGCAGACTGAATTGCTAGTTGCTAGATTTTTATCTGTGGCAATAGAAATGTATGAAATATCTGAATTCAAAGATTATGATGGTGTCCAATTACACTTATCCATATAAGGTGTCTTTCTAAAAGCTTAGAAGCATGAATCATCTTCGGATTTGAGACTTTTTCTTCAAATCAGATGTGCCTGCTATTTGCAGTATAAAACGAGTAAATAAAAATATGGGTGCGTTTCATAGGTAAGGAATCTGCAGCTTAACTGACATATGCTGGTTTTGAAAACATGTATCTTTTATGTTATTCAGCACCTTCAGGAGGGGAGGAAAGCCCAGCAGTATTTGGACCAATGCTGGAAACAAATGGACAATGTGAGTGATTGTTAGATTGTTTGTGTACATGCATGGGGCTGACCGTGTGTGTGGGTAATCAATCCAAAATTATTTCTCCAACATTGACCTGGTCTCCCATTCCCTCATCCAGATATTCAAATCCACATCTGTGTGAGTGTGTGTGAGAGAGAGGATGGACAGGAAAAGATAGAAGGAAGGGGGCTGCTGGCATAAATTCATGTACACTCCCCAAAACATACAAGCTCTTTTTCCTTAACTCGCACACTGAGCTTACTGTAACCTTGTACAGAGTGCAGCAATTCATGTGTATGTGTTGTAGACAGCAAAACTGAATTGTTTTTGCAGCTTTATGGTTAGTGCTAGCCAGCAACAGCTGAATCTTGCATCCAGAGTGGCCATGTTGTAATGCCTTAGGTATTCCTCTTTGTGCACTGTCACAAAATTAAACACAGATGTTAAGACACATTTTATTACTGATTTCTCTCATTCACCCCTCTGATTTGTTTGCTACCATAGTGGATTTTGGAATAGATGGCTATTTAATGGGTACAGTGGTTATAGAAAATAGGTGAATTCTGTAGGACTACAGAAAAAATATTGCTGCTCATCAGGTCAGAAGAGATTACAAAACCTCTATTTATTCGTTTATTTTTTTGGACTGTATAATTTAATGTCAGGCTGATAGGACTGATTCTCCAAGTGCTAGACTAGTAAGATTCTGCCATAAAGAACCTCAATGTAACTTTTAAAGATGCACATTCTTTTTAAACTGACTAATTTGAGGGGGAGCACATTTTGGCTTTGTTCTCTCAGGGGTTATAGGATGGTCCTCCTTCTCCTCATCATGCTTGCCAATTCAGGCGTCTGTTAACTGGCATAACAGTTCCCAGCAGTTGGCATTCTCCAAATGCATTAAGCTGGCATTGTAAGCAGTCAACAGATTAAAAAGAGGCAGAGGTTGGCTTCATGTATCTCAAAGGAAGTAGGTGCTTATTTCACCCTCCCAGCTTGGTGCCATGGTGTGACTGAGGGAATTATAGCTAACGGGTGGAATTGGCAGTGACAAAAAAGAAAACAAAAACTGGCTAATATCAGTGTTGATGAGTCAGCCATTATGCAAACACTGAACAAGAATAGTATACATGTTAAAATAACAAGGAGAAAGCCAAGCAGAAGTAATTCCTTCTGAATGTTGTCAGCCCAGTTACTGAAAACACAGGTTCTCTTTTATTCTACAAAATTAATGAGTATGTAGGGGGTTGTGTGCAAGTGTATTTGTTTTATTTCATGCTCTTTATATGTTTTTTATAGTTAAATAAAGACCTAACCAAAATTATATTACCTATTTGCAAATAATCTTGAAGGGTTCACAAACATTCTGTGGCCATTTTACATGTCTTTTACATTGCAGCGAGCTGCCAGCAGATTATAATTCACTGAATGGTTGCTTCATGTGGGACCAGCTCATGTTTCATATCGAGCTAAGCTTCTATTCTTGTTCTTATGGCAGAGCAAGAAAAAGTTTGAGCGAGAATGCAGAGAAGCAGAGAAGTCCCAGATAATGTTCGAGAGATTAGACAATGATATCAACGCCACAAAATCAGAGGTCGAAAAGGTAGGTTCTGGCATCCCCCCCTTGCTCCTGACTACTGCTGCTTTAGTGATACAAAATCTGTATCCCATAAATCCTGTTCCTAAAATTTTTTTGACCTTTCCCCACTTTCACTCCAATCACATTTGGTAAGCCAGTTTTTATTTAACTTTCTACTCGATATATATTCACTAGGTTATGTGCTACCTTTTTCTTTTTTAGGCCAAGTCCCAGCTATATTTGAGAACCCACATGGCTGATGAGAGTAAGAATGAGTATGCTGCTCAGTTGCAGACCTTTAACGCTGAGCAGTGGAAGCACTTCAATGCGGCTATCCCACAAATATTTAAGGTGAGTTTTCATTTCACATTTATATTGGTGTATTGTCTGTTTTTGGCTAAATGTATTAATTAATTCTCATTGTAATGCAACTACCTCTTGTATTTTGCATGTAATATAATGTGTGGAGTTGTATGTTTTTCAGAATTTACAGGACATGGATGAACGTCGGACGGTGAAGTTGGGGGAAACGTATCGGAGCTTTGCTGAGGTGGAGAGAAAAGTCATACCCATCATTTCCAAGTGTCTGGAGGGCATGGTGACTGCTGCCAAAAATGTGGATGAGCGCAAGGTGAGTAAAGATACAAAAACATTATCTTGATATTTTGGGTTGGCATTAGCACAAGGGTAATAAATAATTTATGGTATGCTTTTCTCCGAGTTGACAGCAAATCAATTATTGCTGTATTTATACGGCATATATCATTAAAACTTGCATATATTATATATAACCTCTGTGCAAGGCTCTTGAGAAGAGTATCTTTCAGCCTTTTTGGTCTTAGCCAGTGTAATCTGATAAACATTGACAGAAATCATCGTAACTGTCAGTGCTTAAGCAACCTTCCAATGATTCTTCATAAGAGATTCAGTATAGCATCCTCTGTTTTCCTAATGCTTTCTTGACACGTTGCAGTGTAGGCCTTTATTTTTGTTTGTTTGTTTATTAATTGGTATATTTCCTATTATTCTGGGACCTGTGGCTATACAGGTCCCTAAGGTGGTGTATGAATCTGATCGAGGCTTTTCCAGAGTGTAAGCCACATTCTCTGTATACATGCATTTTTCAGAGGATCTGACCATCTGGGGTCTGTTCATCTCATGTCACAACATCTGGCAAAGCCTATGATTCATAATATGAAAAATGTGATTCATATCCACTCTCAGCTTATGAACTGATTAATATTTAGCATGAATGTGATGCACGTGAATAACAGGAATAATGTTGTTTATGATGTTTATCGGCAATAGTTTAATAACTTTTTTTTTTTTTTTTAACTCTTGTGTTCAGAGGAGGTTATCTATTCATTTTACTTACATTTCAGTCAAAATGACAAAGTAAAAATACTGAGAATAAAGAAGAGAACATGTATAACAGAAAATGACACTAGCTTACAATGCAGAGTATAGTATTCATTTTGTTCCAATTTTCCTCTAATGCACTCTACTGCCACTAACATTTACCCATATTGTCTTCAAAAAGTTTAAAAGGGGTTGCAACTGTGTCTTCCCAACAAGAGCTATTATTTCTTAAATGTGTTACAGTTGGTAACCTCAGAACAGTGCTAAAATTTCCCTAGAAAACTACCCCAACACAGCTTAAGAAAGAAAGATATCTGAATACGTAAATGCTTTATTTTCTATTCAAGCAAATGTGTATATAAGGGGTTTTAAATCAAATGGAAAGTTAATTCAGTGATGAAAAAAAATAAATAATTTTAAGTACTGGTTTAAACAAACTTGAAAACCTGTTTAACTTTGTGTCGTTTTACTACAGGACTCCTCAATCGTAGTAGAGTCATTTAAGTCAGGATTCGAACCCCCCGGAGACTTCCCATTTGAGGACTTCAGTCAGAACATCCAGCGCACAGGATCAGACGGCACCATTGGAACTCCGAAAAACGACGGAAGCAGACCTGACCCCAAACATGCAATCGGAAAGGCCAAGAACAAGCTGTGGCTCTTTGGGAAAAAACCTAAAGTAAGGCTTGCATGTACACTACATACACTTGTACTTTCTCCTACACAGACTCTATTTTATATAGGTGTCGTTTGTAAGTGTTAGCTATTTGTAGCGCGCTGTTTGCATTCCTGGGATAATTATTATTATCCCCTCCCCCCATCCCCTTTTTAAATAATCAAGTTCTCGTCTTTAAATATTATAAAGCACCTTCTTTCTGAATAGGTTATATAATCCTTCAAGCCAGCGCAAGACTTTGACCTGCAAGAGTTGTAAAAGCATTTAACATGCAGTTAATCTGTAACATTCTATTTATGGGCTTACACTTCAAACTGGCAAGCTACCAAGGCATTACACGTGCAGGTTTTTCTTTCATTTGATATGACTTCTGGACCATAGTTTCCTCTCTGTTCATAAGGTGTGCCCTTTTTACAGTCCGTGTTTGTAGATTTGCTGCATTTCATACTTGTTTTTAGCACTGGATTTAGTAATGGGGAAACCCCAAATGAGCGCATTGGTGTTTTTTTTTTGTTATTGACTTTTTTGATTTTTAAATTTTTATTTTTTTTGTTGCCCCAGCTCCCTCCATCCATTCCTCCCCCACCCCTCCCTAGTTTCCCCCATACTCATTTTCAGTCTCCTAAGTTCCCCTCTGAGCGGATAGCTCAGTGTCTGAATGAAATGAGAAAGGTAAAGTCCAAGATCCCGTCTTTCCGGGGTTCGAAGAGAGGGGTAAGAGCTTGCTGAAGTGTGTGCGTGTGTTTTGCAGTGATTTTAGTTACTTTCTAATCTAATCTTTCAGACAAAGGACTGTTTTCAAAAAGAACAAATTTCAGTGAATCTCCATTAAATGAGTCTTTTCAGTCAGTATAATACAGTTATAAGTGCTGGTCTTGGAACAGTTCTTGTCTATATCAGTACAGGAACTGATACTACACCAGTGCTTAAAGCTTTAAAGGCTAAGCACCAGTTATATGAAAGTGTCAAACAAATAATTGTAACAGAATTAGTTTTTCACCTACCTCAGATATACTCGATTAGCAGAGATCTGTCCAAATGTAGCTTGTTTTGTTGAAAACTGAAGCTATGAGGTTAACATTGCTAGCACTAGAGATCCATCATTGCAAAAAAATTTTCTATGTGATTTGTTTGGGTTGAGAGAAGTTTTAATGAAGATTTTAAATAATTTAGGTGGCTTAAATTTAAGTGTGTTGGCAATGTTAAGTCTGATAAATGTAGCAAATTTCAACAGCAGACATAGTCTTGCTTACCGACTACATCTGAGTAGTTATGTAAATAATAATTTCTAAAAAAAACACATTCGGTGAACCCTTCATACTGACACCCAACCAGATATGGGTCTTACAGGCACTAAAAATGATCAGCCAGATTGTGTACACACTTGCAGTTAACCGCTAACAACATAAATATCACCATGATTTTCTGCTCAGCTCTGCACTTGCGTTATTTTTCAAGGTCCCAACCTGTGCCGCCCTGCTAAGGAATAAGTGAATGGTGTCCCTTCATGATACTGATGAGGTCAATTGTGGTCTGTCACCTGGCGAGTGTTTGTTGATTACGATTAAAACACTAACAGTGTTGCTGTGTTAACCGCCTTTGTTAACCTTTTTGTTCTCACCCACGGAAGCTTTTAGTCAGTCTAATTTTCCAGACCTCAGCCGAGGCCTGTTTTATCAGCATGACAAGTGCTGTCCATATCTAAAGCTTTTAAAGCCAGAGTATTGTTCCGTTCTGATGAGCCACTTGTGTGTTTGTGTTTGTTTGTGAATGCTGTGGTCTTAGCCATGCCATGCCTGTTGACTTGTTGAGTCTAGGTCCTAGAGTCGATCCAGTTTTAGGACATTTCTCCCTATTAAAAAGTAAGAGAAAGCACATTCCCTCTTCTTGTTATCAAGGTGTCCTACTTAAAGTTTTTTTTTCTGGATTAATTTTTGATAATAATCTGTGTAATACTGTGTTTCTGATATGGTCACAGTTTCCATCCATGCTAATTTTAATCTTACCAAACAGATTATGTTGTTCTTTAAAATTACTTCAGCCCATTGAACTCTGGGAAGGACATCTCTTGTAGAATCTGTTTTTCTTTTCATAGAGCTCACAGTGACTATAGCTGCGTGAAGGTGTCTGTACACAAGTTGAAACATGTTGGCAACTAACGGCTGTGTCTTTCTAGGCCCCAAACCTGGAGGATCTTAGCCACCTCCCCCCAGAACAAAGACGCAAGAAACTACAGCAGAGGATTGACGAGCTCAGCAGAGAACTTCAAAAAGAAATGGACCAAAGGTAGACCCTCAGAAAAATTATATATTTAGACTTACCAGTTTCTAGTTACTGATATGTGTTTAATCATTTTTTTGACCGTGTTGCTGTTGATACTTTGTGAGGGAATTTTCTTTGTAAATATTCGTCTCACAGAGATGCACTAAACAAAATGAAGGACGTTTATGAGAAGAACCCTCAGATGGGTGACCCCGGAAGTCTCCAGCCCAAGATCTCAGAAACCATATGCAACATGGAGAAGCTGCGCTCTGAGATCCACAAAAATGAGGTAACCTCCCTAGTGAAGCGCCCCATTGTTATGGTCATATAAGGAAATGCAGCCCCCAAAGGCACATCTGGTGAAAAGAAATGTAGTACGGCATTGGGTAGCACTGTTCATTGGTGACACCTTGTGGGGAAAAGGACACAGTGCATTTCCAAAATTAGACTATTTAAAGGGTAAAATGAGCTGTTTTGTTTTTAAGTAATTTGGAATAGATTTCTTTCCATGATTTCTGACATGTTTGAAAAATGTACAGATGTCAATGCAATGCTAAAAACACTTGTAGCCATCTCAAACCCTGAATGGTGTATACATCTCTCATCCATAACTTTTACAGTGCATCTTTTTTTTCTACACACACTGTTCATTCTCTCAGCTCCACAGACAACTGTAGTTCTTCTGTTACAGACTGTAGTCCATCTGTGGCTGGTCCTTCTTTTAGAGACAGTAACCCATCTGTTGCTGCAGTGCATTGTGACTGTAGTACTTCATCAGTGGTCACTGGATGCTGCCAACAGGACCCTTTTGGCTGGATACTTTTTTGGTGGACACTCAGTCCAGTTTGACACTGAGGTGCTTAAAATTCCAGTGCTGAAAATGATCCACCAGCCAAAATATACCTGCTCTCTGATGGTCCTGTGGGGTCCTGACCATTGTAAACAGGGTCGAAGGTTGCAAACAATTTATGCAGAGCAAAAGGTGAACTACAATCTTAACTGTATGTTCAGTTGGGGGCGTGAAAATGGACATTAGTGTAGAAACGATCAATTTTAAAGCAGTGGTGTATTCTATCAAATTTTATATAAAAATACATTGTGGGAAGCCACATAAGTTGATGCCACTATCTGAGTTTATTTAAAGTTAAGTATGTGTTTAGGAAGAGGGTTTTTAAAGCTAAATTGATGAGCAATGCCTTCTGTTATGGGTTTGTCATTTAATGCATTTATAAGCATTCTTGGAGTCACTAAACATGGACTGAAATAGATAATTGTGCAATTTAACAATTTAAGTATTCTGTTAATTAAATTACACTGTGTTTTTATTTTATTGTTAATTCTCAATTCTCTCTCCCTCTCCCTCAGACATGGCTGGCAGAAGTGGAGGGAGGCAAGCAGAGTACCCGTAGTGACAGAAGGTCCAGCACAGACGTGAATCATCATGCACCTCATGGCAGAGAAAGGTTGCTGTTAAATGATTTTGGTGTCCATTCTGACAAAATCATATTATGGTAAAATAATCTGATCTCCTGTCAGTGGTTGTTTGAAACCCTGTCCTGTAATTCATCCACATCAGAATGTAAAACAGCAACATGCCTTCAGTTTAAAACCAATTTCAGTCCAAATCTTTATAGATGGAGTATACATTTTGCAATTTTTTTTGTGTGTTTTGTAGCCCTGAGGGCAGCTACACAGATGATCACAGTCAGGAGCATCGCTCACCCCCACAGCCTGACCCACACGAATTTGATGACGAGTTTGATGATGATGATCCTCTTCCTGTTATCGGGCACTGTAAAGCACTCTACTCTTTTGATGGTATGAATTTGTACCTGTTAGGAATAATAAAGATTTGTCCCTCATCTCTGTATTCTTAAGTCCTATTCAAATAGGCTAAGTTTTCTAAAAAAATAAAACAGGAAAATTGATGTTGAATCAGTGAAAAAAATAAAAAACAGAATTATAAAAAGTATCTTGGTAGCACTGACTCCTGATCGTTATTCAACAATAAATTTTGTTAAATTGACCAGAATTATTTGGACTGCAGGTTAATATAAATAAACATTGTGATTATTATGATTTAAAATAATTATATTCAATGTATTTAGAACCAGTTTTGTGTATCTTTTACACACAAGTTATTTTTAAAGGCCCTGAGCTCCAAACAGAACCAGAGACTTAAGTGTGTAACCTCTTTTCTGCATTCTTAGTGTTAAAATAAAACACTTTGAACTATTTGAATGTTTCTGTGTTTTTAAATGGGTAAAAAGCCACAATAATGAAATTATGAGAACAGCAGCTCAGTGAAGTGTGTTGATAAAGCAAGACTGGAGTTGAAATCTCAGCTGTACTCTGGAAATACCTTCCTGTGTAAAATAAACCATATCTGAAATGTACTTCTGTACTGCTATAATGTGATTATTCCCAGAGTCCAAGAGAAATCTTAATTACATTAACATGTGTGTGATTTCTCACAGGCTCTAACGAGGGTACATTGGTTATGAAGGAAGACGAGGTGTTGTATGTTATTGAGGAGGACAAAGGAGATGGCTGGACGAGAGTCCGAAAGCAGAGTGGAGAGGAGGGTTACGTGCCAACATCCTATGTGGAGATCACAATGGAGAAACATAGCAAAGGTGCGGTCACCTACATTTGAATACTAATGGCATGGTGACCTGTAAGGAAATCACGAATGAGAACATGTGCATGTAGACTGTTGATGCTTGCAGCACAACTCCCTAAATGGTTCACTGTGTGAGTCCATGGACATAACTATATGTGTGCACACATACATTCCTGAAGTGACTACTCTGTCTACTCTCTGACTACTTTGACTCGGCTGTAAAAAAAAAAAAAATGAGGCATTCCCAGTTTGGATGGGTTTTTCTCAGTGGCTGATGAGTTTCCTCTTACAAATTTACTGTATTTTTATTGTCCTTTTAATGTACATAAGTGTCAAGCACACTTTTTAATTTGTCTGTTTATTCTTCATGGATATTTTGAGCAAAGAGATTAAGTGAGAGCATTTCTCATTTTTCCCCGTAACGATTTGTCATCAACCTTCATTTTGAAGTGGGTTCTCATTCCCCTACAAATACTGTGGGATAAAAAGTCTAACAGGATACCAGTAATGTTTTCTACCACCCCCAATCCATGTAAAGTTCTTTCTTAGTTCTTTTATTTAGCTAGTGCCTATATGTTGATCTGCTTTTTTAAGTAGGTCTCATCTTGTTGGCAGTGGTGCTTGTTATTTATGATGCCACCTTGCCTTTTTTGCTCTGACTTGCTCATCAGCTTGTAGAGGTCACAAAGCATTGAACAGCTAAGGAGGTGGCATTGGAATGGTCATATAAACATAAAATGATTTTCTTGTATATGCAGCTTACATTAAACCAGCTTGAGGCATATTCAGATTCTCTGACAATTCTGCCACCATGGTTAATGGGAGCATTTGTTAAATTAAATCATTATTATAATATTCTTAAGTTAATATAAGTGATTTCTCATTATAAGCTCACAAGAACAAAATTAGTACCATTTTTATCACCAGTGCTTACATAATCAGGAAAGAAATGCCTAAGCCTTTATCCTATTGTAGCACACTTTTTTTTTTTTTAAGAACTGTGTCCATATTTAATCCAGTGTTCAATCATCTGTTTCATCATTCCACCTGCCTCTTCAAAACAGAACACTGGGATTATGGTTTTGTGGCTTTTCTGATCAGTCACATGGCCCCTGTGTTTCATCATGTCTGTTGAATTATTCACATACAGACACCCTGCAGTTACCATCCTGAAATATGGTGATATCAGAGCTGTTTCCTGATTAGATATCAAGCCCAGGAAAAGTGGGTTAAAACGTAAAGAATTTTAAGGCAATTAAATCCTTAACAGTGTGTCAGAGATGAATAATTTATTTCTTGCGAGTAAACCTCTGAATAATTCTACTCAAATCTCTTGGTGACTGGTCAACGCCTCTGTCTTGTATTGGTGTATATGACTTAATGCTCTTTCCTCTCTCTGTGGCTGCAGGTTCCTGAGTGGATGAGTGAGGGCTCAGTGGTGTTGGTGGAGGGGACATGCTGCTTTGGGTCTATTAGTAGGTAGTGCAGGGGATTTAGGACTAATCAGAAAACCGATAGAGAGAGGAACAGCAAGGGGACAAACGTAGATGGGACAGGATGCATGTCTTGCATGCTGACACTCTCTTTGCCATTTAACATCATTCCATTGCAGCTGAAGCTTTTCGAGATAAGTGCGGTGAAGGGGTGGAGGGAGGAATCAAAAGCATGAAAGGAAGATAAAACCCTTAGCTGATGCATTGATCCTGAAAGTTTGCTTGGCACTAACATTCAGCCTTGTTGCAGTCCATTCCAATGTTGTCATGGGAACGTACATTAGCCTGCACCATCCCATTTTACCACCTTAACATGCATGAGACAAACTTGTCACTGTGTCCCTGAGGGCTGAAAAATTAGCCACTCATGGGATGTAACCACTTCAGCCTGTTTACTTCTAATCCCTTCTCACCCTACTTACGTGCTGTCTTGTCTATTTTGTGTGCATTTTTGAGTTTTTTTTTTTATTTTTCCCCATGTCATCTACATTCCCGGGTGCATCCGTCATGAATGTTGAATCCTTGTTATGCCACCATTGGAGCATGAACGAACCAGAGTAGAAGCAGGGTGGGACAACAGTAGCCATGGCAACCCAAAAAATCCCAAGTGGCAGCCCCATCTCAGAGTGTACTGTGGATCGGTGGAGCCTGATGCAGTATTTCCTCACACCAGCAGGGGGGGCCACATTATCATTTGCAGATGGACCAAAAACGGGACCTGTGATGACCCTCTGAAATTCACTCAGCATTCCAGCTTTCAACTTTTCTTTCCAACAGACACACTTCAGTCTCAGCTCACGATTTCACATATGCTTGAACATGAGGGCCTCGTAATCAGGCTCCAAAATGTACATCTTTCAATATTTGTGAATGTGATTTGATGCATATATGAAAACGGATGTGTATGCATAATGTGTATACATATGTATATACTTAGTTAGTTTTATTACTGAATTGTAAGTATTAACAACTTTTATTTCATACTGAATGTGTTTTTATCGTGTCATTTTATAGGGTTTTTAACCGAGCGAATGGATCATGCCGTTATCTTTTTGTAATCATTGCCTTTTTTTTTTGTGTTGTTTTGTTTTTGTCTGAACACTACTCTGTATCAGACCCTGGTCTTAACCAATGCACTTTTTACCCTATTACATTTGAATTTGAACTTCCATGAGCAAATGAAAGAGTGAATGAATGATGTTAGCTCTGACTGCAACCTCATATAAATTTATTGTACATTGGTGACCACTATGTTCTGGGTTGGTTTGATCAAGAGCAAACAAGAAATAAATACTGAAGTCGCTTTGTCCCAGTTCTTGTCTCTTTCTTTATGTGCACACTTTTAATAGAGCCCTTAAAGGCTAATCACCAGCTATATGGAAGTGTCAAACAAATAAATACAGTGGAATTTGAGTTCCTAACTTGTGTTTATTGATAGTCAGAAAACATGTTATTTCTTACTAATTCAAGGAATAAGGTTTAAAAGACCGTTGGTCCCCACCCCCCACGGTGTTCGGAAACTCTAATAGGCGTCTTGCCTGTGACGTAGATGGTGGACAACGACTCTAGAAGTTGCACTTAATTTAATGCAAAATGACGAAAAGGTGTGTTGTTTTTGGCTGCAATCATTCAATGTACAGTGGGACATCTGTGCACAAATGGCCCAAAGATCCCAAAATATCCAGAAAATGGACTAAATTTGTCAACTTTAAACGGGCACTTTGGAAAGGACCATCCGCTCACTCCGTTATCTGTAGCTCATTTCACTGGCGCTGTTCCAACAATATGGGCATGTAAGGACACCAACGAAAGGTGTTCAAGAGCCTCTGTAACATGGAGGTAAACAGGGTAAGGACACTCACTTCGCCTGTTTTAGTTGGTGTTAGTTAACGTTAGCTTGACTTGCTAAACTCGGTGGCTCAGATTATACTCGGCTACGTAGCTGCATTACGGAGGTTTATAGTGTCGGATGAATTCGATTCGATCACATTTACAAGAATAACGGTACCTCTAAATTTGAGTTTAGCTTATTGCTAGTCTATTGTCATGAATAATGTTGGTTATTTAGCTAGATACTGTCATAACAGTCAGTCATAACGGTGTTTTACCGCGGCGTTGTTCAGCTGTTGTCCACCAGTGACGTCACGGTTGCGTTCAAGAATTTCCGTAGCGAGCTCGGGTTTTTCTGTCAATTTAATAAAATTGTCAGTTTTAAAGCAAATTAAGCAGCTATTTTCATTTTAATTCATACTTATATATGTCAGTAACTAAAATAATGTCAAATATTCATGGTCCATTAACTGGTGCTTAGCCTTTAAGTATTTTGCATGAATAGCTCACCATTAGGCTTCCAGCTAATCTCTGGATTAGAAGCCTAATGGTGATTTTGAGTTTGCCAGAAATTCTGATTGAAAAATTTGATGAAATTAACAAAAATGTGCCTCATCACATTTTTTGTAAGAGGCACAATGCAAAAGCTCACAATCGGATTTTCTTCCTAGAAGTAAAAATACATCTTGATAGTTTTTTGAGGAAAGCCACTGATGTAGTGTAATTTTAATAATGGTGGCTGTTTTTTACATACTATGAAAACATAAGAATGGCTATGTATTACAATAAAGTTGACTGGTTCTTTGCCTTGAATGTGAGGCCCCTAATAGGGCTTAGTGTGAGTTTTTTTTATTTTATTTATTTAAATATGACGTTTTAAAAGTCAGGTTAATTTGTTAAAAAAAAAAAGCCCCCACCTCTTGGACATTATTTTGAGAGACTTGTCTCTAAATAATGTCATTGAGAACAATATTGTCTCTGCCCTGTAGATGGCAGCAGTACAGCATTTTTTCACTCCATTTACATTCATTTTTAAGACTGGTGGAAATGGTGTATTTTGTATGAGCTGGTTGTTGGCTTTTTAAATTGATTACGAAGTGCGTTAAGAATACAACTAAGATCACTATTATTATTTCCACAATCAGTAACTGCATGAAGAAAATTAACTTGATACATTCATGACAAAAATGTTACTTAAAAAATAAACATAGCACACTTTTAATGTCTTACAGGCTCCCTACGTAAAATCTGAGAAGAGCAATTGTTTGTGGCTTTCTTTTTCTGAGATGATTTTGAAAATATATCCTTCCAACAATAAACACAAATTAACATTTGAGCCTTTTTAAACCTGTTCAGGATGATTTCTAGGCAACTTGGTGAATATCAAAGGCTAGACTATTTTGATAAACTACTTAATTTAGTTGCAAAATCCACATTATATACTATGTACACATACCCCTTGACATACGCAGATACAAATGGCCCTATGGTTATTGATCATGAAAAGGCATTTTAGAAAGCTAGAGTTTATTGTTGTTTTAAATGCTTTTTCATGTTTGAATCATACTAATGTATTAATCCACAGGGTTGGGGGCACAGATGTTGTTCTGCTTGTGATTCTATGCACTCAATTGTTAGCTATAATTTTAAGGTAGATATATAATGTATTTTTTTTAATAATTTAAACATTCCTAGTCTGAATACAAAAAAAATAACCAAAACCATTTTATTTATTGAGTTAAAGATTTTATTTAGACATTTATCTATACACATCTTGCATGAGCATTTCTTATAAAGATATTAAAACTGTAGGACTATTTACATGTCAATGACCATTAGGAATAAAATATATAACACAGACTAGCATTCACATGCTTAGCATTGTAAGGAATATTTACACCATTTTCCATGTATGAATTTCTGATACATGGATGAATTTGTGACTAGATACGTTTATTGCAGACCTTCTAGACATCTTTTAATGTACAAACCTTACACATTCATATTGGAACACTTTCAAAATACCCATCCGAACAGTACCTTCATAGTCCTCCAAAACCCCGTCCATGTGCCTTCTTCATTTCTCCTCCTCTCATTACCTGGCTTTTTAAATATCACCGGAATGTGCCAGTTATGGCTAGTGATGAGTACATTCTGTTCAACACCAAAATGCCATGAAGCTCTTCTCACTGTGTTCTTATCATTTTTTGATACTTCATTTCTTTGTCCATCTGATGATGATGTCTCTGAAGCCCATAGGGCAAGAAAATATTCTTATGAGCTGAGCGTCTTCACAAGAGGATTTATTATGGATTCTGTGTTTGCAACAGGATTAAATCTTATATACAATGTCAGCTGAAGATGTATAGTACCCAGGCACTTTTGAAAGGGCCTGTTCCTTCCAATGCCAGATTTTAGACCCTGGTGTACCATCTTCTCTGTGTGGTGCTTATGCACAGCTCTTTGAGCCAACAGGAGTTCACCTTCCTCAGAGTTCAGTGTGTTTGACAGGTGGCTCTAGTTTTCTGGACAGTGCAGTCAGAATGAGTTTGAATTTGTCATATCGCTCCGTCTGGCTCACGGCGGCCCCTCGGCTGCCCCACAGTAGACGGAGCTGGAAGTCTGTCCTCAGGATCTCCAACATGTCCTCATTAGGACGGAAGTCTACAGAAAACAAATGCAGAAAAACATCAAGTTGTTGAACGCTATCTTTGTTTGAAGTCATTTGTCTAGCAGAGTAGAGAAAGTAAAACCGGAAATCCAGAAGTTACTTTAAATTGCAATGACAGATATCAGTATTGATGGGATAATATCAGCAGAAGACACAAGATCAGGTATTAGAGAGACTACTGGACTTCAAGCTATAGTAGTTTATTGACGTGTACCTGATTGGTATATATGCGAAGGAAACAGTGGTATCACTGACCGCAAAGTAAAAGCTTTACAAGTCCATCAACCATTTAATTTAGTTTATTAGTACTTTCTTAGTAAAAGAAAGTCAATGTTGCCAGTAGATTTACTGCAGCCACCTTGGTAACTCTCAGTGCAAAAGGAAATAAAAGACAAAGTTCCTGTTGGAGTCAAGGCTGGGTCAGTTTGTCATTTGCCAATATTGAGGAAACATGACGTTCGTAAAATAAATCAAATGGAAATATTGTCTCATAACCTAAATATTTTTCCACTTTTGGAAATCATTAAAATCATTAACCAATCATTCTTAAGGAGCTTTGTTTCTAAAATTATTAGTGGATATAATTCTCCACTGCTATAATCTAGAGAGAGGACAACTTGGTGGCAGGTAAAACATTTGTCTCACCTTTGAGTACGCGTTGAGTATTGTAGGTGTAGGTATCTGCATTACGTGCCACAGCCCGTGCCTCCTCTAGATGGCGCAGCATGATCTCACAACCCTGGTCACTACTCTCCCACAGCTCAATTCCCTCAAAAGCCACTGCTGGTCTTTCCATCAAAGTCAGGAGAGGCATCAGCAGCGGAACTGTGGCACTGCTCAGAGGAACCTCCGCTAAAAAGAGCAGAAAAAAATCACTTACCCACACCAACAGTTAACATATCCTTCCATAACTAAAAACAGTAGTTTCTAAAATAGTCATTCACTTTATTGTTAATCTAAAATAATATGGTGGGATTGAAGTGTTAATTTTATCAGCAGTGTCTAAACTTACCGTTCCCTTCGTACAGGCCTTTGTAGAATGGTTTGAGAGATTTCTCGTACATGATGGCAGTCTGCGTGAATTTCCTGCGTAACATTGTCCATGTGTGATCCAGTCTCGTGATCTGTGAACAGACGGAAGATCACAAAGACTTAAGCTTCCTACAGTCTTATCGCAAACCAGGCATCTGCTTCTGTCTTTTCATTTTTGTCTCCAATTAAGCTGGGCTTGTCTGGTGTGAAGGGGATTGAGGAGTGTGTGTTACCTGAGGCATGTCCAGTGCTTTCATTATGGAGGAGAAGGCATAAAGGTCTCCCATGGAGTCTTTCAACTCCAGGGCTACCAGTATGATCCGGTTTAGTGTGGCCGCTCTCTCGTCCAGGCTTCCTGTACACCCCAGGATATCCACTGCGACACCAATTGCCATGGTGGTATGCCTGCGTTAAAATAAAGCATTTATTGGTTGTTAAGAAGTTTAGCCTTATTTACTGATGATTCCCTGGATTAATGGTGTAAATCCAGCAGTATTGTGTCTTTTGTACAGTTAGGGTTTAGGATGCTTGCTATCCAAGCATTGAGAAAATAATGCGTAGGTGACCAGGTGCATGGGATGTACACCTGCATTTACACTGAGAGTGCATATCTGCTGTGAGAGACACTGACAGGGTGCTGCTTACCTTTCCATGAGATCCTGACGGAGTTGTCTTCCATGTGGAAGGGTCACCAGCTCCAGTCCCGACGTCAATCCCATCTGATTTTTCATCTCTTCAGAAACGTTCAGTATTCTGGCAACCTGGAAAACGCAAACACAGCAGTTAACACCAGATCTTTATTTCTGAATCCTATTTCTGGAATGTTATAGGAAAGACTTCTCCTTGTTGTTAGTCTAGAGGCTTATATAAATAACTAGTTTGTGATCGTTTACAATTACTTCTAAAAACTCACTTAAAGGGAACATCTACAATTGTGAGGAACTGCAGTTCTCTATGGTTTGTTTATGTCCAGAAGCTTCACGTCTTTTGAAATGGATCAGTAAGTTGTTTGTCCGTGGCTGAAATCTAACTTGTCTGTTCGTTTTTATTCACTGTTTGAATTACCACAGAAACTCATTTGTATTACTTTTGCTGTTATATTTGTTTATTTTCATGCAGTTAGTGTTCTCCTGAATTTAGAGTTCCTACATAAATAGTCTGACGCAACATAAATACATCAATATTACCCACCTATGGAGCAGGAATAAAGCAATATCCTCATCTTTTAATGATTTTCAATGTTTGGAGGTCTCATTGCCATTTCGGTGCCACAGGGCTTCGTAAACACATTAGACTGGTTTCCAGTGTGCAAACAGACACTGTTTTTTGATCACAGTCTTAAACGTTCCTTTTAAATGGGTCCAACATTTTGTTATCTGAAATCTAGCTGCTGGTTTTCCAGCTTTGTTTGGTATTCTGTTTATAATGCTAAAGTAACTGTGCTCACATTTAGCTGATATTGTCTGACACAGCTAAAGCACCTGGACTCTGCCACCTCTCTGGACTTCACCAGGCACACAGAAAGAACCAACATCTTCTGTCTCAACAAGCCAGAATCACAAGAAATGCTAATTATGGACCTGTCACTACTGATTGTAGGCAACCTGTGGGTGTGTTTGGGTGGTTTATCCCTTGCCATTTCATTAGAAATTGTAGGGAAAAGCATGGTTTGTGTGGTGCTAGTTTTCACTATAAACATAGTGTTTACTCAGTGGCACTACCCCCAACAGATTCCAAACACTGCACTAAAAACTCACACTTTCATTGCTTTGAATTCTGCTTTCATTAAGCACTCAACAAAAATGTGATGATTTGCCAAATACCTCACTGCTGAAGTTTTTTACGCTTTGTAGCTTTAGTGTAGCTTTGATAAATGCTAATGTTAATTACACTGTGAAACTTTACGACACTGTATTTTGTTAATCAGCCAAAACAGTAATTGCAGTCTTCTTGAAGCCTGAATTTTGCCTGTAATGTTTAGACTGCTACCTTGTCTACAAGGGGGTGCTATTCAGTGCTTCACGTTAATGACATTAATCCCACTTTTCCACCAATTGTGTGCAGTGAATGTTTCCAGTAAACTAGCTGAACTTTTAAGAATGGCCTCATGTCTCTGCTGCTTTGAAGGCCCAGTGAGCATTTCCTAATCAGATCCAGACAGTGGAAGATATTTTATAAAACATATTTCTCATGAGGACACTATCACAAGTAATGCATTTGTTTCTTCTGTCGACCATTGGTGATGCATTGCTGCTGTTTTTGCTGTGGTTCTCATGCTTTCAGCTGCAAGTGGCAGAAAAGCACAGCCTTTTATGTGGTGATCCTAAGGCCCTGCCTTTCAATTGCTTGCACCGCAAGGTTTGTTGTTTCCAGACCAGGAAGACTGCGAGAACTGAACAGTACCAATTTTGCCCGTCCAAGAAATATATTTTGCACTGGAAAAGGGTTTCAGACTTTGGTACCAACACCATGCTTTACCAGGTTTACTTGTTAAAGTTTGAAAGAAACATACATAAACATGTAAGTCAGTTATTTTAAGGGGATGTCTTTGATTGTGGAGAAATATTGTCCTTTCATTTGTTTACGTTCAGAAGCTCAGCTTTTTTAAACGTGGAATGGTATGTTTGAGGCAGAAAAAATGACTGTTCAAAGTCAGTTCATGCTTTTCAAAGTTTGGAGTCTCTTAATTGTCTAAAATCCTCCAAAATGCCACTTTTCTGTCGGTATTGTAAGCATACCTCACTGTCTGCTTGCAGGATGTGCTTGGCGATGGTCTTGGGATCCTGACTGACCAGCAGTTCTTTGGCCTTCTTGAGCACAGCCATCTCCAGGGGCTTATTCTCTGGCGGAAGAAGTCTGAAGTTGGCGTCCCCTGGTCTAAAAGCAGAAACTGTCTCAAACACAGGTCTCCGGAAAGCTTTAACCTTGTCTTTTTCTACTGCCTCTTGTTCTGCATCCAACTCCCCATCTTCCTCCTCACTGTCATTCTCAAGGGCCTCAATGGCATGATGGTAGGAGCTTCGATCCAGCTTTGTGCTCGCACCATTTCTACTTTGCTCATCTGTCTTCAGTCGTTCTACATAGCCATTAGCGTTGGCCTGTATGCTGCTGAACGTCTCCCATTCTCTGTGGCTGCGCGGGCTCAGTTTGCAGTAGTTCATCTCTGGACTGGTCAGAGTGATCGATGGCTGCTGTAGTTGAGAAGGTCGCTGTTTCTGGGGCTTCACTGGAGGAACAGGAGGGGCTAGGGGCTGCAGGCATGGAGAGAGGGGTATCCTGGTGTTGGGTACTTTGCTGGGTTTAGGGGGTGGCTTGGGGCAGAGCTGGCTGTCAGAGCCCCGGATGGCTTCACCCAGCTGAGCCTCGAAAGCCATCCTGCGAGGAACTGTGGGACTAAGGGCAGGCTCGCTGCCAGTTCTGAACACAGGAGACTTGGGGCATGACTGGGTCTCCATATGGTGGGCCTGGGCTTGGGGCCTGGAGCCTGGATGGCAAAGAACGTACATGAGTTATTCATGACTATGGTTATTTACAGTCGAATGTAAAATGCCTGCCCTGATAAAAACATGAACTTAAGCTAATTTGTTAGTTGTCTGCGAAAAAAACAGAAAATATGCCTTAAATATAGCAGAAAAATGAATGGAAAAAAGAAATATTTTACTTAAATAAATCAAAACGAGAGGTGTCCAAATATTCAACTGTAAATATTCATCACTGACAGCTTTTGTAGACACTATGAGGGGAGTATTCAAGCCGACATGCTGAGAACAGCTTGAAATTACAGCTCCAAGATTTGACACATAACTGCAAGCTACAAGTAGCTTCCCACACTCCAGTCCTGTCAGTTGGAATGACGTGGACATGAAATATTCCTCCAGCTTTTCCCATTAGAATCCCATTGTCATTCATCTCGCATAAGCTTCCTCCTCCAAACAATTACTTCATATTCAAATTCTACATCTCGCTTCACACATCAGATTCTAGACAAGCCAGTGTGAACTTCAAAGCAAGGATGCCAGCGTTGACTTTGAGAAAAAGAATTTTGCTACAGAGTGGAGCATGCAAGAAGGAAAATAGCAGGGTTTCAAGGCTGTCAGAGAGAGAGAGAGAGAGAGCGTGACAGTGCATCAGTGAGGATGAAAGTGGACGTTAGCATGCTCACCCAGCGGAAGGAAGCTTTCCGACTGATGGGTCTTCAGCGGTCCTCTGCGGTCCTGAACGTGGTTCAGCGATGCTGGCTGGCTCCCGCACTTGTCTTTGGTGCTGTCAAGGACAGATGTGCTACAGTTAGTCTCAGGAAAGTCTCTGAAGAACCTGAATTTCAACAAGGCTCATCGGAACAGCTCTGGAGAAAGGACTGCGTGACATAGTAGTAATTTTATACGCCGCGTATGTGTGCTTCTACTGTTGAATAGAAACTTGTAATTTTGTTGGGGTATTTTTTTCCCAGGGTTTGTTTTGGCATTTTCTCTCTCTTCACTTTTACTCACTGACTCATATACATCCATGGGTTATCCCCTCCTTAGCCACAGGAAGGGCTTTTTCTTCTAGACATGTACTTATCTCTGCTGACTTAACATAAAATCAGTGCATTTTGAGATCACATATGCTTTCATTAAAGAGAGAAACAGATTTGGAAATGCTTTGCATTCACCTTTAGAAATCCTTACTCTAGTTTTGTATTTTATAGGGCCTAGATCCTACATTCTGTAGTGTGGTTTTGTGTGGTTACATATATATACATATATATGTGTGTATTGAGTTGTTTTGAAGTTATTGCTCAGCTAATCAGATTCTGGAACTTGAACAATTCACTTGAACAATCCATTATAAAACTGATTTTAGAGGCCAAGCACAATTTATTAGTGCACTTTATTCACTCTGTAAATCAATTCCAATACATGTAATACTGATGGTGCCCTGCATACCAAATGCAATCTCCCAGAGAGGGAAACTGCAGCATTAGCTGTGTTCTAAAGTCTAGGCTGCAGCCTCATAAGGATAGTCCTCCCAAGACTCTTCAATAGGAGCCAACCGGTCTGAACTGCAGCAGACTAACGAGGCTGGTGATGTCACCAGAAAGGTTCAGATGTATTTTTTCACTGCACAAGCAAAAGATGCATCAGGACCATCCTCCAAATCTCTCCAAAGAAGGCTGCATTTAACTCATGAACTCCTAATTTTCAAAATAGAAGTTTAACCAGTGTTACAGTTTCTCTGGTTTTCTGAGGAGATTTTGGTGGAAATATTTCCCCCAAACATTACATCCTCTCCTGGAGAGCTGATTCAGGAAAGACATTCTGCATCCAAATATTTTAGAATAAGTTTTGTTTATTTGTGTTGCACCAGCTTTAACACTCCCACATTTATTCCTTTAAATTGGCGCCTTCAAATTTCATGCATCACGATGCACGACAACAACACCACTAACCATCATAAAGCATGGAATCACTGTCACACCTCTAAGAACTGGCAAAACCATGACCAAGGAAGCACTTTTTTGGAACTTGTTCCTCACCTGAGGAGGTTCCCACGGGTGAGGGTGTGGTCAGGGACATGTCCGTTCATGATGTTCAAACTCAGTCTCTTGGAGCTCTGGTTCTTTCTCTCTCTGTGGCCAGTCTCCATACGTTGAGATCCCACTCCATACTTCTCCTCCAGGCACCTGAGGGGCAGGGTTCTGTTGATGGGCTGGAAGATGATGGCTCCCACCACCTCAGAGACGGGCTGACGATTCCCGACATAGTATCTGACTAGAGCGGGAACGCTGTCAAATCCCTCCTTCTCAAACAGATACTGCACCCGAGAGTAGGCCTCGTTCATGGCCACCACCTGCTTGTTGATTTTAAAGTGCTGAGGGTTGTTCTTCCACTGGCAGGTCAGGACATAGTTCCCTGGGCTGGATAGAGAGTCCCGGATCAGGAAGTCTCCATCTCTCTGAACCAAGTTCTCAGCCACCTGAGGAACAAAAGGGCCGCTTATTCACTTGTTTTTCAGTCAGAATGGTTATTACATACAAGATTGTATTACTTTATGTATTTAAAAAAAACTGCACTGATATTTTCACACAGTTACAAAGTTCCTAGAGGTTGGTTTCATTTTCTGCTTCTTACAAGCCAAGGAATATAAAACATTCAATGACATTGAGGTCACTGCTCAGATGCGGTTACACCATTGTAATGAGATTATAAGCAGCTTTTCTAATTTGAAAATGTTCGTCTTTCTTCTCTATTTCCTTTTTACTACATATCTACTACATGTCAGCTACATCTCTCTCTCTCTCTCTCTTTCAAATAAAAAGAATATATATATATATATATATATATATATAAATAAGATGTAGTAATGTAGAGATTTTATTCCAAGTCATGTTTTACAATTTGAACTGCTGTATCTATTCACAAAATGTTCTCCCATTATTATAAGCAGCTGATGTGCATTTTTCAATGGGCGCAGAACCTGTGGAACTGCAGAGCCATTAAACAAATATTTAATGCAGCTGGATTTAATTGCTTTTCAACAAAGGAGGTGATTGTGTTGTTACTAATACTCAACCTTTGAACTTTCGCATGAGTTAGAGACAATCAAGTCCTAGTTTTATCTGCTTCTAATATTTCTTTTATTTACATGTACTCTTGTATTATGTAAAGAATCAGTTCTTAGTCAGCATTCATTTTGACACATTTTGAAGGGTTTTCAAGAAATCAAGGCCTTTGTGCCATCTTAACTGCACTGGGCATCAGTTTTGTGGAAATAACTGAAATCATTTACTAAAAGAGACCAGTAAAGAGTGATATATGATGCATGAGTGTGGATGTGTCATATATAAACCTAAAGTGTTTTATTTATTGATGTTGAGTGATAAAAGTTATAGTAAAATGCACTGAATGATACTCCAGCACTCCAGAGAATGCAGATAACTGCTACACAGCCTCTCATTGGTCATGGTGACCTGTGCAAGTCTGTGTGCCTGTAACCACAGTTGGTGCACATAATAATCTTTTTTAAACCGCATTTTAATACAACAAAGCATTACTCAGATGTGATCTATATAATGTAGTGTTAGATTTATGTCTATGGTCAGTATGATTGAGGCTTTGTCAGGATCTAGCAATGTACTGTAAATAATATAGTGATGGGATATAAGAAGGAAGAACCCTGATATACCTTGCACTGATTAACCTGCTATACACTGTTTTGAAAGTTTAGTTTTGGCAAAGAAATGTAACGCAAGTAGCTGCATGCCCAGCGTCAAGTTGCGTATATGTTTTGCAGGAAATTACTTGACAGTCGTGGCACAGCATTCCCGGGAAGTTCCAGAGTATGCTTTTAAAATCAATAACATATCTTTATCCCTGCCATTTATGGAAAGGGCAACAGAATCAGTGAACGGCTGATTGCCTTCCTCCTGTTGTTTATTGTGTGTTTGATCAATGGAGTAGGACTGACTTGTTCCTGCTGAAGGTAGCTTGATGTTGTGGCTAAATATGACCTTCGATGTGGCAAACGTCTTACACACACATGGTCACGTGATGTGTTTTACACAGAGGAGTTCACCTTACACATGACTGATGGACAGAGAGCTCAGAGAAGCACCACATAGTATTTGCTCAAAATTCAGAGAAGTTTAATCCTCTAATTCTGAGGAACATTATTATTATTATTATTATTATTATTATTATTATTATTATCTAATAATTACTTTATACTAAATTTGAAGGAATAAAATGGATGTTTAAAACAATCATGTCATGATGGTCTGTGGTACCCAAAAACTTCCTCTGTGACTACAAGATACTATGGAAGCATGTAGGACCCAAAACATTTTCAGGGGATAAAGACATATATTAAACTCTTAATTCAAATGGAAAAAAGCTATCTTCGAACCCAAAACATGTCTCAGCCTACTGACTGTGTGTAGAGTGAGAGGACATTGGTGTTATATTTCTGCGAGCCATTCCATGGTCATACTAACTCTTTATAACTTGCATGTTTATGGTGTAAGCATTAGACATGTGGGCTCCGAAAGTTACTAGTTATGTCTGTCATGTGATAAATGATAATGTTACAACAAAACTATATGCCAGGGCATCTGACGACAGTATTCTCAGCACTGACCAATGAGAGCTGGCTATAATGAGCATGCTGAATGATTGATCACAGTGTTCATGGCACACAGTCAAGTCCTGGAATCGTGGGAAAGAGAGTGGGCAAAGCACTCCCACCTGTTTTTTTTTTTTTTGGGTGCTGGGGGTTGGGGGAGGTTTTTTTTTTTGTTTTTCACCCCAAATGAGGTTTGGAGACGCATTGTAACCTACCTTATATCTGGCACTTTCACAGTTGTGATTTGTTAAGCAAGACTTTATTTACTCAATATCTGGAATAGAGCCAAAGGTTTTAAGAATGACTTAAGATTCATTTATTTTTTAGACGTTACAAACCCCAGTATACATCACATGACTGAAGTCTTATCCATATCACATTATAATTACACTGCGTAAAAAATATATATATAATATGTGGGTTTTTTTCACAACTGAACTAATATATCATTTTTGGTAGTGCAACTTTGAAATGAAAAGTTTAATTAATTCAGCTTTAGCTTTGAATTTCATCATTGTCCAAAGAAAAACATGTATCTCCAAAACAGTAACTTTCAGTGGGCGACCACATGAAATTATTTAACTCCAAGTAATTTTGGATCCTTTCTATTGGTCAATTAATGATGTAATTTTCACACAACGTGAAGGAATAGCTGCTGTGTTCATATAATGTAGTAAACTAAGCATAGACAAAAATAAAATAAAATTTTATTAAAAAAGATAAATAATTTAATTTTGGACAGTGAAGATCTCACAAAAAATGTAATGTCCATAAGTAAAACAATATTTTTAAAAGCGCAATACTGCTGATGTTTCTCACTTTTTCATTAAATGTATCTGAGAAAGTGTAAAAGACTTAACAAGCTCCTCAAAAACACAAAGACAATGACTGAAGCTCCTTTTGTGTGCTTTCATTTTTAAATGTGGCTCTACCAGTTCTAAGCAGGTTTTTCTCTTGTGGACTGACTAATGCTCAGATACTACTAAACAGAGCACAGTTTAATGCCATTAAAGATGAGCACGTAATGTGGCAGTTGCTGTTGACAGGAAGTAGACCCAGGTCTTCCAGCTTAACAGGTAACAGCAGAAGTTTTGTGTTTGGTCTCTTTAACTCTCTTTAAATGTGGTGGCAAAAAATTAATTAAAGTCAGAGGTTTTTAATCACTGAAGTCTACCCTAGAAGAGCAGGGACGTGGTGCTCTGAAACTGTGTCAAAGATTGGACTGCAGCAAACACAGCCACATGTCCTTATTTCATTATCATTTTCACAAAGAGATTGAATGTTCCTCTGCCAGAGTGAAGGCATGACTCCAGAGCAGTGCAGTAACTCTCCACACAGAGAAGCAGAAAACTTAGCACTGAAAGTTAACACTTGCTTACAGAAACAACACATCAGCTTCAGTTTAGAGACACTATATCAGCGTTTTTCCAAATTTTACATATCCACTTCAAATAAGGTTTGGCTTGTTGAACTTCCTTAACCCTATAGGCATATTATTCAGTCACTAATATTGAAACGTATTATTCACCATTTACCACAAGTAGTGGTACAATGACAAAGTCAAAACAATGAAATCTTGCCCTAAGAAGTTTAGCACTTCCGGTGGCCTAATTGTTAGCAATGCAGGCATAGTACTGAAGATCCCCACAACTGAGAGGAAAATTGGGGGTGAGGGGGAGTGAAGGAACAGCACTTTCACCTCTCTCAGCATCCATGGCTGAAGTGCCCTTGAGCAAGACATCTAACCCCCACCTACTCCCCATACACTACAATGGCTAGTGTTGTTCAACACACAGATGGTGCCACAGATGCATTAAATACAGAAGGCACATTGCATTGTAAGTTGTACAATGACCAATAAACACATTTTAAATATTAACCATAAAATGGAATACACACAGATCAAGCCATGTTTTTCAATGTCTCTAAATGGTTAAATGGTCTAATGGTTTTTACATGATTTTCCCCATACGGCACTCTATGAAGTCCAAGTAAACTATATACAATACAGCTATAATAATTAATTATGCATTATATGATGAAATTTAAAAATTTTTTTTACAATAATGATACATTTGGCCGTATAACTCATCCTTGCTTTGGTGTTTCTGTAAACCTCATAAAGGCTCTTCAGGTACGAAGCTTTCTGAGAGGCAAACTTACAAAACTTTGGAAGTAAATAATAATAAAACATTTTTGTTGGAGATCAAATGTTCTTATGTTGTACTGCTTCCAAAAACGCCTCTTCCTTAAATTTGTAGAGTGTAGAGTTAAGAACCACAAAAAAAATCACTAGAGTGACTGCTCACAGAAAAAAAAGTTATCCACTGTTATCCACCTTTCACCTCTATGCCCAGTGTGAATGTACCTGTCTGGGAATGGCTCCGTGGTACCAGGCGTGGCTGCGTGGCTCTTCACTGCTCTGTTTCAGTTCCTCCTCTAACTCCCGCCGCAGTTTCTCAGGAGCTCCATCCATGATGTACTTGTCCCGGGAGAACTGCACATAAACGGAAACAAGAGAGTCTTTCAGAGCCCTTGTAGCCATGCTCCCAATGGACAAGCTGCATGCCATGTTTCAGCCAGACAACATCCTTCACGCTTCTCTCCTTTTCATTAACTGTCGCCCTCTCTCTCACACTTTTGTTTTATTTCCTTCCTCCTTAAACCCTTCCTCTATCTCTCCGTCACTTTCTTTCTGAATACACAATTGGCTGATGGATGTACCTGTTCATTTCCTTGAGTCAAAAAAATCCCTCCCTTTTTTACCACATAGGAAACTCTTAAAGCCTTGGAGCACGCCCTACCCTTACCTGCAGGCTCTGTCAGACACGCACACACACACACACACACAAATACAAACTCGCTCATTCCTGTTCTGCTCTCTGACTCACCCTCAATTTTTCATTTCAGGGGTAAAGAGAACTTGTGTCACAGGAGAGTTGCGTAATAATCCTGAACCCAACTGAAGGTTATATCATCAATACACTCTTTTACAGGAAATCGGTGTGTGGCCCAGAGCCAATCAAACTTCATTATCCAGGTCTCAATGAAACATGACCCTTTATTAGCAACAACTGGATTCACTGATATCAGCCGAATCTATCGATTGCACTGTTAATGTACCAGACTTCTGTATGTGTACTAATGTTTTGGAGATCAAAAACAAAATGCGTGACCTGTCAACTACTAGTTCCAGACAGACAAGACTGGCACTTATGAAAAGAGTCACACATGCGCCCACATATACCACAACAAACAAGCACTAACCTGCTACATTACAACAGCCCGTGCGGTTTTGATATTAAATATTTTTCAGGAAGGACTGATCTTGCCTAATAACAAGGTCCAAATATTCCAAACTGAGCATGGCCACAGCAGACACATCAGTTTACTGCCTGTTTTATTACGTATTTGTTTTCGGGAGAAAATTGGAAGATACAGGTTAGTTAACTGATAGAACAGAACATTTCCAATACAAAAAAAAAAAAAACAGTACTGCTGTTCTGAAAAGTTTATTAATACAGAGAAAATGGGACTCACAACACCTGGTGTAACACCTGAGAGAACTGATAAACAGTACAGCCCTCACCTTTCAAAGAGAAAATCAGGCTTAGCCTTGCTTCTGATCTGAAAAATCCATGGGTCTTTGTGTACATCCTTTCGCTATGAGAACACAACTCAACATTTTGGGTCCAAAAATGCAACTAACTTCTAAGACTGAATTTCCAAAAAACATGACTTTGAAAATAACTTTGAAAATACAAATCTGTATGTAAGTTGAAATACAGACAAGATGAGGAAATGTTTTACCACATGTAAATAAAATCTACGGATTCATTTGTTTTTAAATATATTTCTGCTGCAATCAGAAATACTCCGTTTTTAAGGGGACATTTAAAGAACATTCTCATGTCTTCATGTTTTTGGTTAAATGCTTGGAATGCTTGCTATGTGCGGTATCTTACCTCAGAGACCTAAAGTACCAACTCGATGTCTGGTTCTGTAGTTGTGTGCCCTGTCAATACCCCGTGTGGAACCACGATTTTAACCTCAGGCTAAATCCAGCTACTGAGAGAGGGCCTGTGCCTTCAGCTTTAAAAAAAAATGAGCCCTGTGTGTTATATAGCAAATAAAGCTGACATAGGACAGGAAATTGGGGGGAAAGAGTGTGCGTCTATGTGTGCGCTTGTTTGTGCAATGGAAACAAACTGATATGGCTTTGGCTGTTTGTTTCAGCAGACAAATAATGAAGCGAGCTGAACCTCCCTCGCGCACGCACATACACTCTCACATAGACACAGACATGACAACTCATATTCACACACATTTAGCAAGCAACTTTATCTCATTAATCGGTGACTTACTTAGCACAGTGTCCTTTTGGATTAAAATAGCTTTTATGGCTTGATTAACTACTGCTCTGGCCGCTCCAAGGCCTGGCACTCTGTGCTGATGATGTCATTGACTCTGTTCTGTGATGATGTCACTGACTCTTTGTCCTGAGGATCCATTGACTCTGTGCTTTGAGTTGATGTCAGTGATGCTGTCTTGCAATAACTGGATCTGTGTATTTTAATATTGTTACTGATGCTGTGCCCCCTGATGTCGTCACTGATGCTGTGTTTTGTCATATTACTGTCTGTCACATGTGATGGGGTGTTGTCATCAACTCTGTGTGTTTTGATGTCACTGGTGCTGTGTCTTATGATGTCAGCGCCTTAATGTCTTGTGATGATATCACTGATCCAGGACTCGCTCTGGTGATGAAGGATGATGTTCCAGCATAAAATGAAAGTGAAAACAAAGTGTACTGCTCATAAATCAGTACATCCACATATGTGCTGGTGTTAGAGCTAAAAACATGTTCCTGCAGACTACTAGAACTAACCGCTTTTCATATTAAAGATTAAAGTTTACACATATTGTGACTAAATAGGGGTAAGGGGCATGCTTAGGCATCACATCAAGAACAATGCAAGGAAGACAAAACATTTATGTAATTTGAATTAAAAGTCCTTAATACAGAAACCATCACATTATTGTGGTAATTGTGAACAGTTTGATCTGTAACCTCCTCATCCATGCGTCTGTACACATTGCACTTGTGGACTACTATATATTCTCTGTTTATAGTTTATATTACAGCCTTTATACTCTATGATGTGTACTCTATTTTACATTTAATTCTATTTGTATTTAACTATTTTTTGACCATTTTGCTCATATATTTGTACTTGTTTATCTTTATGTAAGCTGCTGTAACACACTAAATTCACGGCAGGGACATTTTTTGTTAAGTCTTTACAGTAGTGCCACACAACAACAATAATGTTCAGCCAATTTTTTTAGGGGCATGATGAGATACATAATGCTTGTCACTTAATTCACATAATTCAACAGTTAAGTTTAAATAGTCTCTTTATTTTGTTTGTTCATTCACTCAAACATTACAGTTTTGTGTGTGTGTGTCTGTGTATGAGGCTCAAAAATATTCTTATCTAAAAAAAGATTGAGAACCACTGTTCTGTATTATATCCATTCCCTGTAGATGATGTGTCCATTCATTTCTATATTGAAAATGATCAAGATGACATATGTCCATAACAATGTGCAATATATAAATAACAGGTTGAAGTATTCCATTAATGACAGTGGCGATGCACAGTTTCTTATGCCAAAGGCCTAAATTATGCATATCACTATACTGTTTATGTTATCTATGTAGATAAAAGAGAAAGTGACATGACAAAATTACATAAATGAACAATTCTACTTTGAGAAAATGATCACCCCTGAACATGCTGGTGTTCCTTGAAACAAAAAAAGTGTCTGAAGAGAGTCCTCGCTTACTCTGTATGCTGTCATGGGCCTAAAGTAATAGCTCAGTTGCCTAAAAACGTGCAGAGATTGTAATGGAAGCTGACAGAGGAGAGGAGAAGAAGTAGGGGGCACTGTCAGGGCTGCAGCAGATCATAAGGGAGAGGTGCAGGGAAGCTGTCAGATCCCCCTCCCCCTCCCATCCCCCCTGGACTCCCATCCCAGGAACGGATGCTGTCAAGCATGTTAGCAATGTATGAAGATACAGCAATGAGAATAGCAAGCGGTCTGTGCCAACACAACCCTCTGCTCCCAGCCAGAGACTGGGGAAAGGTAATCCAAAGGGACAAGAGATGCCTATAAACTGGGCTGAAATAAGCACACGTAAGAATTATGGCTTAAAATAATAAGAAAGAGGAATTATTTTCACATGCTAAGCCATGTCCTTGATGCAGAGTCATATGTGATCTGTTTCATAAATCATACTAATATTGGTTATCTGAGTAGCAAGAAGATTAGATCACCCGAGAACCGACAGTGCCGTGCTTCAGCTACAGCAGAGTTTCATCTTGTTTCTAATGCATTACCACAATATAATTTTAAATGGGGCATCAAAGCCCAGTATCTTGTGTGTGACTGATGGTGTTATCCACTACTGTCCAATTTCTCCTACCAATATCATTCATAAATTCTTTGCTGAACTAAAAATAAATAAATAAATGAATAAAATTGTTTTTTAAATTGCATTAGCATTTTCATTGAACGGTTGGATTCTGTATTATTACTGTTACAGCACTCATTCCTCTGTTGTTGTATTCCTCATGTTTTTATATATCAGTCATCCAAAACATTAAAAATACTTCCTTGATTTTACACTCATTGTCCACTTTATCAGCTCCACTGACCATACAGGTGAGGTTTGTAGTTTTACAATAACAGACTGCAGTTCATCTGTTGCTCTCTATACTTTGCTAGCTCCTTTTTACCATTCTTCAAGGGTCAGAGGCTCCACAGGACCATCACAGAGCAGGTATGATTTAGGTGGTGGATCATGTTCAGTGCAGCAGTGACACTGACGTGGTGGTGGTGTAGTAATGTGTGCTCTGCTGGTATGAGTGGATCAGACACAGCAGTGCTATTGGAGTTTTTTTCCCCACCGGTGTCACTGTGGGACTGAGAATAGTCCAACAATCTCCAAAGATGTTACCAAAGATGTAGGACTAGGGAATGACTAACCAGTGGAACAACAATGTAGGTGTGTCTTTTTAAAACTTCAGCAGCACTGCTGTGTCTGATTCACTTGGACCAGTGCAATACACAATAACAAACCACAACCACAACCACTGCAGCACTGACAATGAACCAACACCCCAAAATGGACAATGAGTGTAGGCACAAGGAGGCAGCTTAATATTGAATGGGTTTTTAGAAAAATGCTAGGAGCAAAATCACATTTATTTATGTTTTTGTTCCACGTTCATGTTTTTGAGCCTTAAAGTGAACTTCTGAAGAAAATTGTCATCACACAAACACACCGATCACTTGATTGTTTGTTGAAAGCCACTGTAGCTTAATAATTCATTCTCATCCATCACTCTGCTGTTGATTACTGATTAGCGTCAGCATTTAATCAATAATACTACGCCCTCCAGGGTGGTCTACTGTAGCAGCCCCCTCTGTTTTAATTACCCTGGACAGCAGAAGAGGGCACGTAGGTCAGCAGCGAAGCCCTGGGGTTTATGTTCTGTTTCTCTGCACTCGTGGGTGATTGAACATGTGTCACACCTCTGGACACTCAGTCCTGCTGTTCCCACGGTTACCAGAAACCAAAAAGCGGGTTATGCCCTAGTGAAGGCAGAACTGGGCAGTACTTACACTGAACTGGTTTAGAGTCAGACAGAAAGCAGGAGAGGTCATGTTTTAGTTAGATGAAAGCATACCACAGACCGCTGTGTATAAACACAAGGGTGGGATATTTTAGATGGTCGGGCATTGTGAATTTTTTAAGTGGCCAAGCAGCAACTTAAAACTGCATAGGCAGAACTACAGAACCAACTTCAAACTTCTTTCAAACATCAAGTAAACAACTTTGTTCTGTGCCTCCAGGTTGTAATAAATAAGGGGTTAATGATTTCAATTTTGTATCAACACTAAACTAACGTCACCTCATACAAAGCCAAGTGTCAGTTAGAGGGGTGTAAAGCCCCAGGCATTGTATTTTGAATACGTTGGAGTGGCTTTTATAATCCAGAACTAATCACCAATGACTATCATCAGTGTTCCAACCTCCAGACTAAAGCCCTTTTAAAGGATTAGAGGCTGGACAACATTTTATGTGCATATATATTCATTTAGTGTTGAGAACAGCTCAACAAAACAAGGCTCTGACAGGACAGTGACAATATATAGACATTGACAAGCCCAGTGTACAATACTGACTGAAATAAACACTGATGCCACTGGTGGCTATTGTAGTGAGAGACGGGTGGTGCTCTCTGACGACTCAGTCAACAGCGGTCAGGCCAACACCCCACAAGCCACAAATTACAGTGACCTGACCACGCATACTTTTACACTGGCTGAGAGAACCAGTTGTTTGTCCATAGTCTCCTTTTAATCAGCACAGCATTATACAACACTGAGAGCTGAAGTCTAAACATTATCAGCCTTAATTGAGAAAATTCAAAAGCATATTATTATTAAAAAATTAATTATAGGAGAAGGACAAACCCTTCCAATGTAATTAATTATCTCTCTGTCTGATTCTTTTACCCAGTGTTCTCCCCAACCTAGTCATTTCTTGTTCCACCCATTAGTTAGATCTGAGACATTTAAAGACAGCCACCACATCTTTTCCAACTTCTGCTGTCTTTGGACAGCTCAGCACTCTTGGAGGAGAACATTAGCTGCATTTTGTGATATGTAAGCCAACAGACACCTGTTTTCTAGCATCATGCTGGGTGATGCGGTACAGAAAAGACCATCTCACCCACCCAGAGAGAGCAAGGGTGAGATCTCCTTATTATAATATGTAATTTAATGTAACCATATTTATTTAAAGTAATTTAAGTTGTGAAACCTTAAGAATGTGTAAATATCAGATGATGTTTTCAAAGGATGTAGAAAAATGAAAGTAATAAAAAAACATGCAATGTTTTCTTTTGACTGTGAAAATACTAAGTGAATATAGAGTAGAATTCTCATAGCCCTGAGGCTCAGTTGGTGTATTACATTTTTACAACCGTTTGTGTGATTTCAGTGCCAGTGGAGGTAGGCTTTCCTGGCATCTCCTGCACATTCATTCAGCAGTACGCCATCTCGGCTTGGCCTGGAGCTGTGAGACTGAGCTCAGACCCATTTGGAGGTGTGCTGAGGCCATAAACATTTAAAAATAGCTAAAGCCCCATCACCGAGGCAGCTCCATATCATTGCCAGTGCTTTTAATCCGTCCATCAAGCAGAGACATCAGCAAAGCATTTACGCGACCAATCAATCACCTAAAAGCCTTAGACTTTCAGACGTTTAATAACACTTACATTTATATGGAGCTTGATTTCTACCTTGTGGGGTCTCTCTGAGTGAGGGGCTAAAGGGATTATTATTTTTTATTTTTTACAGATAGTGTCATCTTTGATTCTCAAATTCTGAGTCAAAAAGGGATTACTAGCTTTCTGAAGCGTGTGTGTGTGATGGTAGCTAAATCAGAAATTCATACATGAGCTCTCTTTTTATTTTTTTTAAATACAGATCCTTATGGTTATTAATTTATGAGGAAAATGGTAATGAGCCTAGGACATGATTTATGGATTATCTTGTTATATATGAGTGAGTCAGTCAGTCTAAGAGTCAGCCAGTGAGGCATTGTACAGCTGAAAAAAGAGAGAGAATTTGGTTTTCCATTATATGGCCCATTTAAGTAAATAACTATATGAATAAAGCCAACAAAAGTAATTATTCTCATCTATTAAAATGAAAGACCAATGTTTTAGCAGCAGTCATTTTACTGTACATATGGGTCTTAATGTCCATCCTTCCATTATACTAATTCCTTGAATGAAATGTTAAGGGACCTGAGGTGGGAATACAATCCTCAAATGTGCTTAAGATGAAACAACACACTGTTCTCACTTTAGCGAGGGGGCTCAGGGCTTCCTGTGAGACCTGAGGGATTTGATATTTGGATTCCCTAGAGGTTTGGTGGGCAATTAGTGATCTTTCATGGGCAGTTGTAGTGGTCTTTTGCATTTACTGGTGTTGGGTCTCACCCTTCCTGAGTTGAGGTAAACTGAGACCACCATATTAGTCATCTATGTGGGCTTTCATCCCTCCAAGGCTTGAAACTCACAGTTTTCGTCTATCCATATCACTATCCATATCATCTTAGTGTTCCCGGTCTTGTTCAGGGTCCCAGGGGTCAGCCCCATCTCCATGAGCCCCCAAGTATGTACCAAGGCAACATAATGCTCAGGGGAAGGCAAGGAATCAGAGAATGGACTGTGGTGAATGCTTATGGAAGATTTATGACCCTTTTACTGTGATTGCAAATACATGTTTTGTTTCTCTAGTTTCTCTATTTCCCTCTCTCTGGTACCATACAATGCCCCCAAGACGCCCAGCCGCTCATTCATATTCAGGCTTTAGTACAGTTCCAGGGTGTATTTGGCAGATTTGCGCATGTTGTTTGGCTGAAGTGTGACAACGCAGAGCTCCAAATCTACCTAAGATCCAACCCCCACCCTTATATTTAATTGCATTTTCTCACTTTCTCATATTTTTCCTCTCCTTCTTCGCAGATATTCTGCTTCCCCCGCACTCACTATTTATATTATATGTGTTATATTCCGGTGTTATTCGAGTTTGTTCTCTCATTTTCTACGCTAATTAAAGTGATGATTTAAATGTGTAAAAAAATTAATCAATTGCATAAAAACATTTATTACTGTTGTAACCAAGAGCTAAAATCTCTGATCTCTAAAATCTTAAATCTAACATTTCTATCGGCCTGTTCACTGTGCCATTTTAACACAATATAAAGATTATTCTGCTATTTGATACAACAGAAATGGAGAAACATAGTAAATTCTGTTCAAATCAATTGTTGGTAAAGCAAAATAATCTGTTTAATCTACAGTGTTTTTCATTCATCTGTCTATTTATCCCCATCAGATCCAACTCATATTCCCAGTTTAATTCTAATCATTTCTCCCCAGCTCTGGGCTGGTAAGGGGGGCATGAGGAGATGGGATTAGGGCCTGGGGCAGCTGGGTTGGATCACTTTGAACGGTGGCCTCTTTTTAGTATTTCCTCCAGCATGTTGCATTTGCCCCATAGAAAGAGGAGGAGGCAAAGACGGCTTAGCCCCAGGGCCCCGCATCTCCCAGAAAAAAGCCTGGAAAAAGCCTCAGAGTTAGAGTGAAGATAGATGTGACATGACAAAACAAGCTAATCTAATGAAGTGTGTATAAAGGAAAGTAAAGCAATGTTTTGATATAGAATTTAAATGGGAAGAGTACTGAGCAACATCACAGACCACCCTTCATTTGTTCAGTTTCCAGTTCAAATGTTTATTAAATACATGATATTAGATTTAATTTTTAAATTTAAAACTTTGAAATTGTGATATACAACTCAAATATAGAACAACAGATTCCTAACAACCCTGTAAGACCAAAACTGGCCCCATCAAATAGATGTATCTAAAGCTCTCATCTTTGACAGAGGAGCAGATCAAGCCCATTCTTGCTTCAGATAAGAGAAATCCGTCAGGTGGAAGGTCTGAAAGAATGTGTGGTTGTCTAGAATATGTTACTCAGAAAAGAAAAAAGAATTAACTGACAGACCTCAAACTCCAGAACACAGCAGCACTCAATATGTTGGGTTTTATGTGGATCATGAGAAAAAGAAAACTTCAGAGACTGAAATTTGGAGGTGTGGAAAAATATGATGAAATATAACAACATCTTGTATCTACACACTGTGTCTGGTCTTTCTACAAAGCTTTCCGATCTTACCTACATGTTGATATATGAAGACATTTTGAACCATTTGGTCCATCCGTCAGGACCTGTTGGTAAAGAGTTACTTCACTAAAGTAAATAAAAGCGTATGTTTAATTTTCGCAATGGTGTTAAAGAAGCCCTTCTGAGCTGCTAAGGCTCTCCAGGGCTTTCCCAGTGCACTTAAAAGCTTGTTTATGCGGCTGGTGGCTAAAGTGTCAGTGGAGTGTATGAGGCCGTAATGATGTAGTGCTATAAGTCAGAGTCCTGTGGAAGGTTGAGGTGATGTGTCCTGGGAAGAGCAGTTGCTCTGGTGATTGATGGGAGTCTGCTCGGCTGTGTCAGCAGCCCTGTGGCGGTCTGTCAGTCAGTGGGGCTTCCCACAGTCCCCTAGCTCTGCTGAGCTCACACTTCTCCCACAGTCACCAGCCTCATGCCATCTTACACTCTCTCAGTGTGTGAGAGGACAAATGTGTGTGTGTGTGTGTGTGTGTGTGTGTGTGTGTAAAAGAGAGAGAGAAAGAGCAAGAGATTACTGTGTGAGATCAAACTGTGAGACTGTCCTTGTTAATTTGACATGTGTATGTGTGTTTGTTTTTGTAAATACTTAGGACAGAAATGAAAAGCTAATATACAACAAACCAACTAAACCCAACTAACCCTACAAGTTTTATATTTAGGTTTAAATCTACAGTTAAGTACATTAATATGTGCTATTCATGAAACTATTCATCTTTTCTTGAATTAATATTTTTGAGGATATATTAAAAAAAAAAAACGACTGGCTCCAGTGCCCAGACCCCAGCATCAGCTCTTGATTATTTACAAACTGCGGCCAACTAGTAAGACTGAACTTTGGAGACGTTTAACAGTAAACAAATGATGAAAACAAGGACTACTGATAGAGTTTAGTGCATATTAATTTTCTCTAACTTCTTTGAAATGTTACTTAATTAACATTATTAACATAATGTTACATCATTAAAATATTTCCCTAAGCCTTACAAATAATGATTTTGACTAGAAAAAAGGTTTGCTTCTGACTGATATTGGCTTAGTAATACTGTAAGTTCTCTATGGTACTGAATCAATTTTTTAGATTGAACATTCCCAATTTTCACACCTTTTACACAAGAACAGGTCAAGGTTTTTATGTAAATTTGGCATTACCTTACACATGGGTGACACATTTGATCCCGCATTTCAAATAAAACTATGGAGGAGGGAAAGAAATCAAGGGGAACATATGTGTGTGTGTGTTTGTTTGTGGCTGAAATGGGTACTTCCATTAAGTGTGAATATAGTTCTTGGGTAAGCACATAAGCCTGTTTATTTAGGGCAGCAGTGCCAAGCTTTAACGTCAGGCTTGTGCAGGGCATGGTCACTTTCGCAGCTGTAACACACACGCCTCCTGTCCCTGGCAGCTGCACTCACACCCACCAAAATAAAACCCCATATTGCTTTTGCTTGGAGGAAATGAACTTTGTGATCAGCTCGCTATAGACCGGACCCTTCATGGCCAAAGTCCTCCCCCAACTGTGTGAAAGGTGACTGGGTCCAGTCTGAATAAAGAGCCCATGCAGCCGACTCAAACACTGTCCACTCTGTCTGTCTCACATCTACAGCCCCCACAAACCAGTCCAGCACCACCCCACACACCGGAAGTCTCCATGACAACCCTGCCCTATATTTAGCAACAATCTCCCCCGAAATAAATCAAGCAACTATGAGGAAATCTTCAAAACTTACTTGGGTCCCTGCCTAGACGCTAGCAATAATAAACACCCTGCTCTAGAAACTATGAATTCCAGGTGTGAATAGTGTTATGTTCCAATGTTTGACACTCATTATATTACTTACTTATATTAACTTACAGTACACTTATTGTGGACACTATCCCTAACCTGAGCTGAAGGTCATCACGTTCCGTGACAAGCAGCAAGACGGCCATTTTGAACCCATCTAGCTTTGTTTTCTTGATTGATGGTGTTCCATTCAGAACTTTGGGATGAGTTGGGGTGGCATTTGTGATCCTGAACTACATCTAACTCTGGTATCCGAGTACATTAATGTCCCTGTGATGGCTGATTGCTCTCCAATCCTCACAGACTCTAATGTAAACCCTTGCCAGTAGAGTAGATCTGTTACTGATACAAATACAAATGGTTTTAGTTATGTTCAGTATATTGTATCCATATGAAAGATCAAATGTTTATAACAGACTGGGCATCTTTTATGTTTAAGAGAATGTTAGCATGATCTTGTCTTTCAAGCTGCATATTTTAAGAAGCTACAATAGCTCTGAGGTTTATTGGCCTATTATTTTTAACAGGACACTCAACATTTTATAAAGTATGCAAAACATGTCTTCAAGAATTTCTCATTAGATTGAGTGGGCTTTTGCTAATATTTGGTACAGCTTGACCAACCTTGGAACAGTTGCTTTGAAAGAGCATTCAATGGGCAGTGCATTAGCCTGGGAATTTCAAAATCATCCTAGGAATTTTACATTACCAGTGTCATTCATTCTTCCAGATTTGTCAATTATTCCAGGAATCACTGGTATGATCTGTTACTTCTAAAGCTCTGAGCAAGTGCCAGATCAATAGTTTAAATGTGGAAAGATGCCAGGGGAAAGCACATATGAGGTGTAACCTTTTCTAGGAAAAATAAAAATAAGCCAATCAATACAATCACCAAACTTTTATTCCTGGAGGCAGCGTGATTCTTTAAATAGCTTTGAAAGAGAGCATTCCATCTGCATTTTCCTCTCTAGATTTAGCCTATTAATAATCCATTTATTTTGGATGGAGCATCTCTTGTTACCAGGCGAGCATCACACTTATAAAAATACATAAGGAGAATACATAGACCTGCATCTTACACACTTATCACTTTCGGACCAGAGTGTTTTCCCCCTCACATAGATCAAACAAGCCTTCAACACAACACGTGTTCACACTCAGGGTCAGTTTAAAGGCCATCATAAGACACTGTACTCGCCAGAAAGAAATGACATAGTTGAAATGTTTCTGAAATGATGCCGGAGAATGCACGCAACGCACACACACAATCCAGAGTATCTCACGGAGCTGTTTAGAGTAGATGGCTGATAGACACCTTCACTTACGTTAATGAAAGCAGCAATATATCTAGAGCAAAGACTGGCACAATAACCTGCTTTTATGGCACCCATTTATCCTCTCCAGCCATCTCTAATCTTCACGCTGCTCTGACAGCTACACAAAAAGGCTTTGTATTTTCCAGCTGAAGTCCACTTATTACATTTGTGTTGTTTTATATATCATCACTACCCACAAAAAAATCTGAAAACTATGCAAATGAGTATTTTCCTGATTGGCCACCCTGGATTGTGCATCATTTAAAAGAAGTCCATGGTTAAGCATTCATTAATGCTGTAGGTGGTTACATGTAAATATTCTTTTGTGATATCACACCATTTACTGTAAAGTTACCACTCTGGAGATACAAGGTTTTACTATGATAATCTACAGCATAGATGTCACTCACCTTGGCCCCAATGACTGAGCTCTTGTGGTAGAAACAGCACAAAGCTGCAGTGATGGTCCTCAGAAGACTGCATCTTTCAGACATGGCTCTTTAGTAATTCCTCACTTCTAAGTAGTGGTATTACTTTGGGGATGAATAACTAATTCACACTTACTGAGTTCACACTCAGACTCACTGCTTCCCTGCCCCTCTCATCTTTGTGAGCATGTTCACTGCTCTCAGCATGTGTCTGTGTGCCTGTGCCACTCACTCTGCTTTAGGGGTGTGTGTGTGTGTGTGTGTGTGAGAGAGAGAGAGAGAGAGAGAGAGAGAGATAGATAGAGAGAGAGAGAGAGAGAGAGAGCGAGCTGCTCCATGCTGTTGCTCTCAGCCCCTACTCCATGTATGGAGTTGTGCTTTTCCCATGTGACACTAAGAGCTAGCCAATCAAATCAGATTATCAGAAGTCACTATACCGCCTAACCACACCCTCCCTCAAACACATGCATGCACACACACACACACACTCAAGCAAGAGTGAGAATGAGAGAGTGTGAGACACACACACACACACAGAGAGAGAGAGAGAGAGAGAGAGAGAGAGAGAGAGAGAGAGAGAGAGAGAGAAGGTGGGGGCAGATGGGCTAGAGTTGAAACGTACAAGGAGAATTGGTAAGAGGGTGAGTTGGAATATTGTCACTGTGCTAAAAATGTATTTCCAAATACAAGAATATGTAAACAATTAAGGTAAGGTAAAAGTATTTAATTTCTAATAAGTTTTTACCAAATTAATTCACTGAGTCCCTTTAATGTAAAGCTCTCTGTAACCTTCTGCATCACTACCCTGATACTACCCACTACTCTGCTACATTGTCCAATAATTATTAGTAATTATTAGTTTTTTTATATTCATGTATAGGGTGGCGCAGCAGGTAGTGTCGCAGTCACACAGCTCCAGGGACCTGGAGGTTGTGGGTTTGATTCCTGCTCCGGGTGACTGTCTGTGAGGAGTTGGTGTGTTCTCCCCGTGTCCGCGTGGGTTTCCTCCGGGTGCTCCGGTTTTCTCCCACAGTCCAAAAACACACGTTGGTGGGTGGATTGGTGACTCAAAAGTGTCCGTAGGTGTGAGTGAATGTGTGTGTGTGTGTGTCTGTGTTGCCCTGTGAAGGACTGGTGCCCCCTCCAGGGTGTATTCCTGCCTTGCGCCTAATGATTCCAGGTAGGCTCTGGGCCCACCGTGACCCTGACTTGGATAAGCAGTTACAGATAATGAATGAATGAATGAATATTCATGTATTTATATATGTATTACTACATGAATTTGTACATACTTCCTATTTTTGTGTCTTCATGTTATATTGTTACCCAGCTGAAATACCTGTGCCTTACCACAAGTATTTCAATGTATAAATATCCTCACATCTTATGCAAATCACAAATTAACTTTAAACTTTATTATTTAAGTTATTTCCTCACAGCATTAAAACTGGTGACTGTCTATAATAAGTTTGGTGTGTTCTCCCTGTGTCCGCGTGGGTTTCCCCCTGGTGCTCCGGTTTCCTTCCACAGTCCAAAAACACACATGGTAGGTGGATTGACCACGAGTGAACATGTGAGTGTGTGGTGCCCTGTGATGGACTGGTAGCCCATCCAAGGTGTGTACCTGCTTTGCGCCCCGCGATGGCTTCGGACCCACCGTGAACCAGAACTGGATAAGCAGTTACAGACAATGAATACATGAGTGAATGAAAGAAAACAGGTGCTATGTTTAAATAATGTACAGTAAACGTAAAAACGCTGACAAGAATTTGTCACTGAGGTATTACCTGATGCTTACTTAATTATATCTGCAGTTCATAACATAGTAACCTGCCTGTGTAAAATGTATGTCCTATTTTAGATTTCACATCATTCATTCATTCATTCGTTCATTCATTCATTCATTCATTTTCTGTAACTGCTACATCCTGTTCAGGCTCACAGTGGGTCCAGATTCTGCCCGGAATCACTGGGAGCAAGGCAGGAACACACTCTGGACAGAGTGGAAACCTAGTAACGTTCAAGCTCTCCCATGGGCAATATTACACGGCCAATGCCCCACCAACATCGGTTTTAAAATGTGGGAGAAAACATCATCACTTGGAGAAAACCTACACAGACACAGGGAAAACACACCAAAATCCTCATAGTCAATGACCCAAAGCGAAGTGCAAACCATGGGCTACGAGACCCTGAAATCATGTGACTGCAATATTACAAGCAAGTATCATATTTAAGTTTGTTCCCTGTTTGACTTATTTTATGAAATTTATACCAAACCTCTGTTTATGACTGATGATACCCGTTAAAAGAACAAACAATAATAGCTTTATTCTGTAAAAGAAAATTGCATGTTTGTTTGTTGTTTTTATTCCTATTTCTTACTGTTGATTTATTTCTATTGCCCTCTTTCAATCGGACAGAGAGCAGGAGTGATGAGAGAACATGGTCAATCTTGTTATAGCCCCCTGGAGCACATGGGAGTGAAGTGACAAGCTCAACGGCATCATAGTCATTTATAGATGGTGAATGTGTTTACTCACTTCTGACTCATTCACAGCCTGTTCACACACGCCATTCAAGCCAGATACAACACAGCAGATTAACAGAAGATATTTTTGTAAGATGTTTCATGTTTTCCCAGTTGTTGCCTAAGTTGCTGTTTTTCCACAAGTAAACAGACAGTTAGCACTATCCACATTCATACAACACTTAAACGACAATACTGCTTTCCTTTAGTCTTTGAAGTGTAGTTACCATGGTGTATATTTCATGTTATATATCATGGTGAATATTTGTTGCTTATGTCTCAGCGCAGCAATAGTATCACATTTCACTTCCCTCTCTTGAATCTCTCACCTATTACTAATAGTTTCACTCAAATACATCACCATATGATCAGAAGTGGAATACAATCTTTTATTCACATTACGTTACATTATTTCATTCTTTCATTCATCAAAACCCCACTTACTCTGGGCTAAACACTGAGTCAAACTGCTCACAACCACCTGACATTTGCATATTGTGGCCTTTATTATATCAATATTGCAAAAATTATAATAAAGAAACATTTTACGTGGCACTGCCCAAAATTTAGCATAACATTCTAACAATGAACAAAAAAACACACACACACACACACACACACACAAAAAGCTATTTAAATGTTAATATGATCTGTATTTATCTAAATAATGCTCTCCAGGAAGAGGATTTGACATGAAACAGTTTCTAAAGCTTTAATATCCCTCTATCACCAGTGACATTTAAAAGCTAATTTCAGAAGACCAGTGAAAGCTGCTCCTATGATGCGTTATAAACTGGAGGCAGCAGGGAGAAGGTGATAGTGAGTGACAGCTCACTGCTCCGGGAGCCGTCCAGTGTCTATTAGCATTAGCTCTGGACCACTTTAGTGCAGTGGTGGGGCTTTATGTAAGAGAACATCACCCCAGCAGGGGCCACTTTATCTCCCTGCAGGATGCTCCGTCTGTCCAGCTGCACTGACCCTCAGCAGGGGGATAAAGGGACTGACTGTAGCCCCCAGAGGCTTTAAATGGCTCCCCATATTACTCCCAGTGAGGCTCAGAAACAAAGACCTACTCACTGTCTGACCAACACAACACTTGGCATTATTGCTTTAACGCAACTAACTACAGGGGCTCTGCAAAAAAGGAGGGGCCAAGTGGATTAAGGGCAGACGAGGACTTTCCCCTGATGAGCTACTCCATTAGCCCTTTAAAAGTGGCTATTGCTTTTCATAAATGTGCTATTGTCCATTAACAGTGTGATTTCTCAATGTTACTATTGCGTTTATTTTAATATATAACGAGCATGACTGAACAAAGCCAAAAAGTTGACTTGTTATTGAGGCTATTGTGAGCTAACAAATGTATAAATCAGAATATACACAATACTACTGTCTTTTATTGATATTCTGAAACAATCAATAATAAGCTCTCAGTGATCTCAACTCTGTTCTGAAAGTGTGCATATGTTCACATTGTGCTTCTTTTACACAGTGATAGGAAACACCTTCAGTAGGTCCCACTTTTCTACTCTGATAAACATTACAGGAATAGAGTACAGCGCTACATTTACAGACTGTAGTCCTTATGTTCTCTGCATAATTTTTAGCACCATTTCAACCTCTTCTTCAATGGTCAGAACATCCACAGAGCAGGTATTATTTGTTGGTGAATAATTCTCAGCACTGTAGTCACACTGACGTGGTTGTGGTGTGTTAGTGTGTGTTGCAGTGGTAAGAGTGGATAAGACACAGCAGTGATGCTGGAGTTTTATAACACTGTGCCCACTCACTGACCAGACAATTAGACACATTTACCTCATTGGTACACTTTGTGTTGGCCGTTCTTTAGTCCTTCATCAGTGGACACAGGACTCTGCCTACATCAAGGTCTAAAACCCACATCAACACTGCTTTGTGATCCACTCACACCAGCACAACACACACTAACACACCACCACCAGATGTGAGTGTTTTGTATTTTAACTCACCTGAAAATATATACACAGCCCTTATATTTTTACTTTAAAAGGATCAAGGACAATGTCTCTGAACCCATTACTACAAAAACATTAGTTAGGATTAGAGATGGTCTTTTATATGCTGGCTGACAAAGGGTACGTTTTTGAAAGCCTCTAGTTCTTCTCTCTGTGTTGGGAACACCCTGGACTAGGACTGTGTTCACTGCCATATGAATCAGCACTCCTCAATGGAGCCTGTATATGCCTGCACACATGACTAATGATGGGTAGGGTGTGTAATATTAATCGTTATGAGCAACCGTAAAGAGCAATTCAAGGAAGAGAAGTGGGAGAAGAAGAAGAAGAAGAAGAAGAAGAAGAAGAAGAAGAAGAAGAAGATGAAGAAGAAGAAGAAGAAGAAGAAGAAGAAAGTAAGATACATCTTTGTATTTTTTAAAGTGTCAAAATCTCATCACATTCCTCTATAAAGACATTTATAAAGGACTTGATTACATTCAGCCTCATAAACATTAGTCAGGTACTAATGTTGGATGATTGTTTCTGAATCACAAACACCACTCAAACCCATTCCAAAGCTCCATCACTCCAGGGAATGTATTCTATTGCTCCACAGCTCAACGCTAGAGGGATTTATAATCTTCAAGCTTTGGCTTGGCGTTGAAGTTTATGAAATTAGACTAATGTACAGTTGCTCTAATATCCTGATTCTTTGCATTTGGTCTATGGAACATATCAAACTGTTTGCACACATAAATGTTTTTATCCACTTTGGTCAACTACATACCCATGATGCACCATAAAGTAGCTGAATCTATTAGCTCAATGGTGTGTCGATAATACTTTGGACATAAATTTTATGTTTTTAAATATTAATAGCAAAAAAATAAGATGAAAATGAGCAGCACTGTTGTGTCAGATCCACCTGTAAACATTAACAAAAATGCAGAACAACAGGAGGACTACAGTCTGCAACTGTATAACTCCAAAGTTAAACAAAATGAAAAATATGTTTATAAACAAGATCATTTTAATGTTATAGCTGAGCAGTGTATACCACAAATCATGTTAATTAAGGTATTATATCAACAAAATGTTCCACTGCTCTGCAGGTACTAATGCCAGTTCTAATTTACACCACACACATTTATGGATGAAAACAGCTGGATGTCTATCAGCACTTTTCCTCTCTCAGATCACTCCTAAGAGGTAAACAAAGACATTATGGCTGGCTGGCACACCCTTGGAGCAATTCTGGAATGTTCTCCCAGAGGGTCAGCTCCTTAAACCGGCTAATTACGCTCAATAAAGTGCCAGAGTCCCACGAGCAAATCCATTTTTTCCACAGCCTGTTGCGAAAAATGGAATCCTGCTTGGTGTTCTTATCCGTGAGAGATGAAAATGACTGGTTTAAAAACAGAACTGAGAGAATGGAGCGCTGGCCAGAGTAAAAATACATCCAAACTCAAAGAGCAAATTACTTATAGTACTAGACTGCATGGCACAACTTCCTGTTTAATTATGACATTCCTTACCTCAGAAACCAGTTGGGAATGGTTGAGAGATCACTATTGTCCTCTAAGGACCACCATAGGAACAAATTCAGTGACATTGATACTATATAAACATTTGTAGTCACATACTGTAATTACTGACTTCAGCTACTTTAAGGTGCACCCAGTGTGGGCACACACAGCTTATATAATCTCCAGAGAAAAGCATGAAAAACAAACAAGATCCTCTGGTGAAGCTGCACATGAGCTTAGACGTCCAAAGCTCAGTGCCAATTGTGGGCTAAAGGGGTTATAGGGGGAGACGTAGAGCAGTGGAACTGCATTCTGAAGTGTACACGCTGTTCCTGCAGCAAAGACTACTGAAAAATACCATTCATTTATATGTTCCATAAGCAGGTATCATTTTTAACAGTATATAAATAGCATAACCCTTTTAGTCGCTACCCTAATAAAAAGTGTAATATGGATGCTGTGTTGGCAAGGATATGTGTAAGGTCTTTGCAGAGATATACTCTAGGGTTTCAGCAGCACATAATATAGAACAGTGCTATGAGACATTATGCAGTCCCTCAGTCTTACAAACACACAAGAGAGTCTACAATGATGAGTGGAAAACTAGCCTGATATTACACCTGCAGATAATGAAGTTATGACACATAAATCATTATATTACAACTTGACTACCATGACACTTTTGTGTTTATCATTCATCCAAATCAAAGTTTAGAGCAGCCTACTCACTATTATAGTGACCCGTGTAAAAGAACCTTTCCAAAAACGCTACGTTGAAACACAAACAAATTCTGAACGTCTTACAGAACTACTATTACAGCCAGGATTTTTCTACTTTGAGCAGAAGAAGCTTTATAGGCTCTAGTCTTCTATTTCTGGTTCATTTTCGTCAGATATAAATGCAAAAGCGCCAAAGTCAGTGTGTGTCGGTCCGTGTTCGTTAATTGGTTTTCCATTTCTAATCCTGCAAATAGAAAATCAGAGAATGACCCATATAAATATCATTGATTTAAGGAAAACAAAACTTTTTCTGCAAAATAATGAAACTAAATACTACAAAATATGAAAACTGAATATGAGCAAATAAAATAATTCCTGCTTATTGTGTCTAATTAAGGGTTGGGCTGCAGACTTGAGCCAGAACCAGACATTTTTAACGCTAATAATATATTTTGAAACCTATTTGGAACTTATTCTGCTGGTAGATTAAAGATGAACATACTTGACCAATTTCACGATTTAATTAGAAATATGGCCAAGGACGAGGAACATATGCTGAGATTTCTATGCACTTTGGGGACACGGAAGTCCGGAGAAAGTGTTCTAAGGCTAATATAAGTACGTTTATCTACAACTAGCTTTATCTGTTATCTTCCTGTTAGGTATGAAGAACAGAATATCAATGTTGTCCAATCACAGAGAGATACACCAATAAAAACATAAAAGAACTCACAAATAACAATAAGTAAATAAACACAAAGAGCTCAAATGTAACTGAATGAACGTATTACAGTTTAAAGACCCTCCGCAGAATGCAAGTCAACAACAATATATTATCACCTCTGACCCTAAGTCATATAGCAGCGTCTGCAACCAGAGGTAGTTGTTGCTGTGTAAAGCGTGAACATGACCACTAGAGGGCACTGTATCTCTGTGTGTTTACTGCTCCAACGTTTGTTACTGTGAATGCACTTAGTACTGTAGCTGGAACAAACTCTAAGTCTGGGTTTTAAACAATACACTTCTTCAAAGGAGAACAGACTTTATCACACCGAACTTTGTTAACACAACATGACTAAATACTACATAATACTACATTTACACAGTAATCACTGACATTAAAAAGAAGAATAGCAATGTATTTCTTGGCATTTGCCTTTAATACACTATAAGAGAAGCTGAGGGTAAATATCTGCCCAGGAGTCGGACCTGGCTCTAGGACCAAATGTTTAATGTCACTACTGAGCTAATGTTTTCTCTTGTTATTTATGAGCTGGGTGATGATGTAGTATAATGTTCTTAAGGAGTAAGCGACTTCTCAGTTCACAGTCCCTCTGGCTCTGAATGTAGTCACTCTTAAAACTTGAATTTTGACCACAGCAGATTGATGAACTTGGCTGAACTCACAGACATTACATTAATTTAATGGTAGTTTAAATGACAATATACCATAGTATATACCTATAGGTGTGTGTAAGGACAAGGAGGTATACAGAAAGACAAATAATTAAGAGAATAAGGAAAGGAGAGAGAGAGAAATAGAACTAAAGAGAAAGAGCCACTAGTGGGAACATTTTTAGCACACTTCCAGAACTATGCCCTTAATCCACTCTATAAATGTCTGCAATGGCAGGTAAAAATCAATATACAGATTTTGCCGTAATCTATTATTGTAGAGAATGCACTATCTATCAGTGTCTGTCACCCCCTCATCAATAATCAGTGAATTCTGAAACCATTGAAATCATTTGTATTCTACATACTAAATAAAATACACGCTAGGGTGTTGTAACAAGACCTCAAAATTAGAGGCACAAGAAAAGAAATGACAGATTGAATTCAGTTTTGAAACACTGGCACAGTGAAATGACCCAGTGCTGATCTGAGAGAGACAGCACAGACGTCTAAACACCCTCTTCTTTACTGAATCTACAGCTATTTGTTTGTCCTTAACCTAGAGTTAACCACAGAAGCCAGCACACGTAAAGTTAAATAAATAATAGTTTACATACTCTCCCAGAAAAAAAAGGTACCGTGGAGGTGCATTATTGGTTATTAATGGTACAAACAGTGTAAATGTAACTTTAAATGTACAACAGTGTTTAAAAGTCCAATTGTGTTCCCTAAAGGTACATTACGTTCTCTTCTCTAGAGGGAGAGGTGAATATTTGAATATTGAATATTGAAATGTGTCAAATAAAAATTATATATTTAAATCCTGGCGATGAAATGGTGCGTATTAAATCAACACAACTTTAAAATCTACAGTTATAATAGAATAGAAGGTACAGTTATGTCCCCTAATTAAAGGTACAAATAGTACCCTTGAGGGTGACAACACAGAGACAGAAACAGATACCACCACAGTGACAGATTTTCTGATAAAAGTATAAAAGAATAATACACTTAAGTTTTGTAATTACTGAATAATAAGCCAAAATGTTAGTGAAGGAATAAAAGACTTAAGGCTGAAGGGCTTTGCAGGCTGTGTGAAGTTGATGATTCTGTTGGCTCATTTATGGACCTTCTGTATCAGGTGTGTTGTGAGATGGGTGCTGACCCTGCTGGTCAGAGCCGTGGGTCTTTGTGAGGACATGTGGCTGAAAGGCTGCTGTAATATGGTCAGAGCTCTGTGTGGCTAAAGGGCTCTTTCAGAAGCTCAGAGGACAGCAGATCTCACAGCAAGAACACAGCCACATTGTTCCTCTAAAGCTCTTTCATGAGCCCTTAGCAGCTTACTGAGCAACAGGCCACTCTGTGTGTGTGTGTGTGTGTGTGTGTGTGTCAGAGAGAGAGAGAGACCAGACAGACAGAAGGACCTGTCAAATCCTCATGTGAAAGGTTCTTGCCTCATGAGCACAGCAAGGTCAACTATTTGCTAAGAAGCTTGCCCTTTGTTTTTGGCACTTTCCTTCATCCATTTTTATGTCTAGGCCTTTTAATATCTGACTGTTTTCCTAATGATATTGACATGAGTTTAGCTATGCTCAGGTGCTCCGGAGACAGATGTTCAGTTGTGCACACATAGATAAGTATGACATGAATAGGGCATTCTGGAGAAGCTCTACATGAGCCTTAGGCCACCATGCTTGATGCCCTGTGTTGGATAGAATGGTATAAACCCCTCCAACCATGTGCTGTGAAGCAGTAAAACTAAACTCCAACTGATCCCTTTGCTATTGTATGGAGCTCCAACACTCCAGAGAATGTGGTTTCACTGCTTCGCCGTCCAAATCTGGAGGCTTTATACTCCTCTAGCCAGTGCTAGGCCTTGACATTGCTGACCTTAAGGTCTTGTTCAGCTGCTCCAGAGCATCCAATTTGTTTTATTGTTTTCTGTGAAGGTTATTGGAGCGTTGGAGCACTATGTCATACCTTTGGGATGAATTGGAATGGTGTTTGTGATCCAATATCAGATCTTGATCTCACTAACACTCACATATTTAAAATATTTCAGCATTTAATGTAAAGCTATTACATTCAAAATGAGAAAGACCACCTACTATTAGCATTTTTCAGAAGTCAAGTTCAGACAAATAACATCAAATTAGTCCAAATGTAAGAAGGAATCCACAACCTGAAGGGGACTAGTCCTGTTCTGACCCAGTAGTTATGAGCTACAGTACAAGTCTGTATCATACAAACGTGTGTTAAGGGTATAATCACAAATGCTGTATTCTACAGACAGAGTACAGGGTGGCAGAGCTGGGCTTGGCAGTGCCATTCAATCACACCACTGTTGAAGCATTATTATAAAGTCTGTGTTACCCAGCCCAGGCCAGCTACTGTGCTTCCTGATTGGTGAATTTAACGCTGGGTCTGGTGTCATCTACGAGTCCATGAGGAGTGCAATTAAGCCTCCATAATTTATGACACACCCTCCCTCTCCCTAACATCCTCAGCTCCCTGAGGGCAGCTCTGAGCTCCACACCCACTGAAACACTGGTATTTTTAGACGTCAAGTTCTCCTCCAAACAGCTCCCACCCTCCTCCCTTTCCCGATCATCTTTGATGATAATAGCCGTGATGCGTCCAAATGAAAGCGATCTCTTGTTCACACGCAAAGCTAGCCATCTCAGTGACTGATTAAATAAATGGCTGTAGAAAACATGGCACACCCTCATGGTGCATCTTTTTTTACTCATCCACTCCATTATCTCATACACTAGCATTTCAAATTTGTGGATCATTGGTCGGATTAATAATTATCATTTAAATCAGTGATATAGCAGAGGTTTAATCATATGTATAAACCTTGAATTCAGCTACTGGAAAGTGCACCCACAGCTACGGCCTGGAATGTTGATGAACAAGGATTGAAAGCAGTACCTGGCCCAATAAAGCTCACAGAAATCCAAGTCTAGTGTAAAGTGTGTCCGTCTTTAAGGCACAATACAAAATGCCTGTTTAATTCTAGGGTTAAAAAGAGATTGGAAAATGCTCTTGAATCATGACTGGTTTTGATACCACACTAAAGTCATAAGTAAACCTCAGGGAGAAAACATTTTTACAGCTTCCTACTAATTAGTCAAAACCAAGGACACTGAAGTAGTAGCATCCAGTTAAAATCATTTCAAAACAAAATGAATTCATGTCCATGAAAACACTGATTACAAATTTGTGAGTCGTGATCCTGAACCCCTGAATGCTATCAAACTTACAGTAGATCCTCTAGTGCCAGCTCCCAGTGGCTTAAACAATTCTTGACCTAAAGTTCACCTCTACCCTGCTACTCTAAACCCTGACCTTAACCATGGGCGCAACCAAAGCACTGGTCAGCACTAGAAAGACAACTTAGACCACAACAGGACGAGCACAGGCCATCTGGCCTCAGGAAGTGGCATCAGCACATGAGGTTTTTGAAAATCCTTCTCCATCTCTCGTCTACTTTTCTGATTGCAAACGTCCTGTTAGTGTAAGATAAACAGTCATCAGCAGCTCATGAGTCAGTAGCAGTTGGGAAGGAAGCAAAATAATTAAATCTAAGTCTAGAAGAAATCTGAGATATATATTTGATTACATTTGCTAGAGGCTTCCAAATACAGACTTATTTCACTCGTTTTAGTTTAAACCATCTGTAAGAGCCATCTCTTTAATTCCACTCTCTTTATGAAATCTGACAGATGATGTTATCCAGAACACATCTTTATCACGTTACTGGACTAAACACAGTTCAGTGTTAAGAATCTGGGCCTTATTAGTTTAAGGCTGCTGTTCTGGCACAAGCTGGGGGTTTATCCTCATTCTGCTGTGTTGAGGGCTGTGTTCTACTCACTACTTTGCCAAACCTGAGGTTGTTAATTTGGTATTCTGATGATATGAAATAAATAAACAATGACAGCATAATAAAGAGAATGCCCGTTCTCCATAATGCAAAACATACACAGTGTTACACATATCCACACTATGACACAGTTTTATGATATCGCATTCTCACAATGCATTTTAACCCGCTAATAAAAAAAAAAGCATAGGGTTCAGGGGGGGAGATTTGATCCATCAAAACCCTGCTGTCTCTGTAGTGTTGGATAAACAGAAGAGAGGAAATCCTACACTGTCTAATGAGAGCAAGCACAGCTTCATCATTACCAGGGAGATGTCTATATTGCATGTGTGTGTGTGTGTGTGTGTGTGTGTGTGTGTGTATGAAAGAGAGGGAGGAAGAAGGTAGTCGGGAGGGGTAATATAGGAAGGAGACAGGTAAAACTTAAGGGCTTGGGATAGCAGGAAAAACTAAGCCTATGTTATAACCTAGGTATTACTCCTCCACATATGTTCAGTGCTGAGACCACCCTTGATTTATCTCATTTCCATTCAAAACAGTCATTAAGTTCAAGACATTCATTTCTCTGGATATATTTTCAAGGAGAAAAGGAAAAAATCAAAGGATAATGTGTGAAATAAACAGGAGTTTTAAAAGCAAAGGTTAAAAGCTATTGAGACGCCTATGAACCACGTTTGATCTGGGAGTCCACTAATACCCTAACCATCAGATTAACAGTACATCTGCATCTTTGAGGGAGAAAAGAAAATCAAGTGTGCTCCCATCTTGCTTCAGATTTGGGGGGGAAATAAATCCACAGCTGTTTCTATCCATCCCTCCACTGTGAGAAAATAGCTCAACACCGTAGTTCAAAAAGAATGTGGAGCTGTCAAAAGGTTGTTACAGAGAGAAAAAAAAGACTCATACTCACCAGGCTTTAAATTTGCTTTACATTTTTTGCACAATACTATAGGACCCCCCACCCCCAATAATCCCACTTAATAAAAACAAGTGCATGCTTTTGTACATTCTGTACTATGTACCTGAAGTAAGATGGAGAGGGGGTTACTCTTCACAAAGACTTGTGAACTTTTACATGAACGCTTCTTAGGAGAAAGACTGAGTGAGTGTACGCATGTGTGTGTGTGTAGGGGACAGTATCTCAGCTGGCTGAGAGAGGTGAATGTGTGGTGACAGAGTGAGCTGACAGCCCTCATCAGTGTTTCAGAGATGGCTGCAGGTGTGCACACAGGAAAACCTGATACACCACCATACACACACTCCCCCAGCCCCTCACAAACATCTGTCTGCCACTACACAAACAGGTTAATGTGTGAGGGTGGACCTTCATAAGAAGATGATTAAATCACACTGATGTGTGTGTGTGGCTCCACTGGCAGTGGGCTATGCCTGTTTTGCTCAACCAATGACTGTGTCCAGTGATATCCTGCACTGATGTATGGCCACTGTGCTACTAAAGATTAAAGGGAAAGTCCAGTAAATCTTCAGACATTGTACATTATGAGGTCATTAAGATGTAAACAAACCCAGTAGTTTTTTAGTAAGTCTTTAGTAAGTCTAACTCTAGACTCTGAACTGTTTACAGCAGTGGTGATAGATTTGCATTGTTGACAATGTGACCCCTGGTTCCCGTTTCCTAAAATCCACAATCTCACGCCAATCAGCATTTTTTTTTTACATCTCAGCAACTCATTTTAAATCATTATGACAGCCAAAAGTTTCCATACACATAGAATCATTTCAGGTCAAATCAGTTATACAGTAGATATAATAACAATAGTGTAAAAGTTACAGGTTTATAATCAAAGACATACTGAAATGCATCATGGCATTCATTTGCACAAACTGTGCACAATAAATGTTCTTAAAGTTACTAAATGAGCAATAACATTGTGTGGATATATTTATCATAGTTCTTGCATTTTTTAAAGTTTATTCAAATCATAAATATAGATTTTCATCTGTCAGGGCTCAGATCATAAAGTATATACATAAAGTATAAGCACCTAAATAGACTCCTATACATTATACAGCTGTTTTTCCTATAATATGTATTTAACCAGGGGCAGCATGGTGGTGCAGCAGGTAGTGTCAGTGTCACACAGCTCCAGGACCCTGGGGCTGTGTTCAAGCCCTGCTCTGGGCGACTGACTGCGAGGAATATGGTGTGTTCTCTCCTTGTCCATGTGGGTTTCCTCCGAGTGATCCAGTTTCCTCCCACACTCCCAAAACACATGTTGGTAGGTGGATTGGTTTCCATAGGTGTGAGTGTATGTGTGAGTGTGTGTCGCCCTGCGAAGGACTGGCGCCCCCTCCAGGGTGTGTCCTGCATTGTGCCCATTGAGTCCCACGACGACCCTGAACTGGATAAGCTTTACAGATAATGAATGAATGAATGAATGAATTTAACCAATGATTCAAAGTGATTATGAAATTCTAATGGATTGTTAACTGTTTATTAATGTTCCACAATTATTTTATGCACATGTAGTCACTGTAAAACGCTACAGTTATAATCATGTGAAAATGCTGTACAGATTTCCAACAAGTAAATACAATGCATTTCTTTTGTCAGTGTAGCATCTTACTGTGGTTATTTAAAGCATTTTGTGACTGCGGGCCTTGTCTACACTGTTTCTTCACTGAGATGTTCATTTCCTTGTTTTGAAGCTGTAATTATGGCATTATTGCTAAGGATGTTCTCTGAAGCTCCTCTCAGGAGGATTTCATTACAAACAGAACTGATCTGATGTAGCTCATGTAAACTGTGCCTGCGGTGTTTCCTGTGCTTCTCCCAGGGTTCCGGGGGTTGGATGTGTGCTACTGAGCTTATAACAACACTTCAGCTTCCTATCCCTGCAGCCAGTCAGCACTAATATGAAATAAATAAATAAATAAATAAATAAATATATCAATCAACAAACATGCCTTAATGTAGCAATCAGTCTTTTCTTCATATTTGTCTTCTTCACACAGAGAAACAGTCTATATACTGACACCTGGTGGCCTGGATGTGTCAAGAAATACAATACTACACCTAAACTACCAATACCACAGGATAGCAGCCTTATACAAACTCTCAACACAATTAAAAATAAATTAATTAATAAACAAAGAAAAGGTCCATATCCTCTGTGCAGCCCCAGCATGAACTGTCCACAGAGAGCTTAACTCTTCATTTACCAACCCACATGGACTGAGTTATCAAATAGTCTTTAAGAACTGCATGAGACCACATAAAACCATACACACAACACACAAATGAGTCAGTTTCCCATCCACAGCACTTCATAATGACACACAAGGACAAACACCATATTGATATGAATGGAAATAGTGTTACAAAAGCCAAATGAGCAGATAACGATACATGCAAACAAATGGAAATAAGCAACACTCCTACCTTGACGTATTCCATGGTGGGGTCCATGCCTCCAGCGTCCCTGCGGCACAAAGACAGAACTCTCTTTAGTGAACACATTCAGTCTGCAATTCTGTTTGACACAGTCAACCTGTCTGACTCTGTCCTGCAGTTTGTCCCTCTATCTCTCTCTCTCCCACTGTCTATTCCTGTGTGTTTGACTGAGGCTCATTCGCCCCTGCTTGCACTCCCAACTACTTCACAGAGCCATGTGAGTACACACACACACACACACACACACACACACACACACACACACACTACAGATTATAGATCATATCAAACTAAATACTGTAGCAGAGGAAATACCTTATGAAGAATGACATGAAGGCACGAAGAGAGGAGCCCAAACACGAAGGAAAGCTCAGAAAGTTAGCAACAATTTCACGGTAAGTAAAAAAAACTATCTGCTTAAAAAATCTGGAAGCTTAAGATCACTTTCTCTCTCTGTCTAACTCCCTTTCTCTCACTTTTTCACTCAGTATACATTCTATCTCAATCTATCTATACACAGATATAGACATACGTGTATACATTTTTATTCTTTTTCTATTTCTACATACATATATATGCATATACAATATATATTCCTCTCTCTCTGTCTTGCTTTCTCTCTCTCTCTCTCTCTTTCTCTCTCTCTTTCTCTCTCTCTCTCTCTCTCTCTCTCTCTTTTGAAGTCTGAAATCCAGATTAGGAGGATCAAGGGTAAACTAATTCCTAATTCCCAGGAATAAGTGTTACGCACAACTTTCCATAAGGATTCTGAAAAAAAAAATAGCCAAAAAGATGATGAAGCAGAAATGAGCCATCAGATTAAACACTACGACATCTATATGTATTGTACATACATAACCGTCCATTTAAAGCATACTGCTTTTTTTTTTTTTTTTTTTTAATAAAATTGACCTACCCCTGCCACTGGCTCCAAACTAATTTATATTTGACTCACGCTAACTGTTGTGATGAGCCTGGGTCAGATCAGTGGATTGCTGCATTTCTCCAGCGAGCGAGGAGCACAGGAAGTGTGGTGGCGAGCAGAGAACAGGGCTTCTCCTTGGTTGACTGTTGGTCAGAGTGGTCAGACTCAGTGCTCAGCTCTTTCTCCATTTAGCTCCGTCTGTACCGCCTGCGCTGGCCACCTTTCATCTCAGCTTACACCAAAAAAACACCCTGCTTTTCTCTTTCTCTCTTTATGACTCCCCCGGCCTTTCTTTCTCTATGTTCTTTATGACTACCTCTCTCACTCCTTCTGTGTGTGATTGGGTGTCATGCGCCCTTAGGGGATGAAGGCTTGTATTCAGGTTGAGAGGAGAAAAGGTCCAGAGCCTTTATAAAGCATTCAGCAGAAGCACCTACTTGTAGATATGCATTGGGTTGTTTGCTTTTTTTTTCTCTCCACTGATGGCACTATAAATCATTTTAGGCTTTTGTTCATTTATTTGAGTCCCAGTTTCGATGGAGAAGCCAGTTTACATATCACTGCACACATGAACCTGCATTCAGTCAGCAGGAAAAAAACATAAATGTTTTTTTTTTCATCCCTAAAGAAGCTTTCAGTTAGCAAAAGTTGGGACAATGCACTGTATAACTGGGCTCAGATTTCTGATCCTTACATCATACTATATTAAGTCCTTGGGTAAGACTCTAAATGGCCATTTGAATTACTGGTGATCCAAAACTTCAAAAAGAAAAGTTCCACATTTCTAGCGAGCTCTATAGCTTGAGAGCTCTATACGCTTTCAGCCAACACTTGCTGTTGATCAGAGAGAGAGAGAGATAGAGAAAGAGACAGAGAGTGTGTGTGTGAGAGAGAGAGAGAAAGAGACAGAGAGTGTGTGTGAGAGAGAGAGAGATAGTAATTAACCCCTGCCATCATTAGGCCATAGCAGGACAATGTCAGTGCTCACTCAAGGCTTCTTAAAGTTGACCATGTGTTCTGTGTCTCACAGAGAGCCTGCCCAAAGCCATCTCCCTCTCTCAGTCCTTCTGCCAAACCACAGCTGTATTGTTTTTCAAAGTAGTAATTTGTACCAAGCGGGACTATGGAGTTTATCCTGACCACTCTGGTCAGGAGCAAGCAGCAGAAGGGAGGAATCAGCAGGTCACACAGAGGCGCTCAGGCTATTACTGGATTTCTGTACAGCGACTCACTTAAACTCGGGTGCACTTGACATACAATGAGTGCCTCAAATCCACAGTTATTCACCAGAGGCAAGTGAGCACACCAACACACACACACACACACACACACACACACACACACACACACTGAAGTAACCAACAAAATAGACTCTAGGGGCAGTGTTATTCTATGGTTTGGTCACTGCATCAGTCTTCAGATTTCAACTGGAAAAGATTAGGTAACCCTTCAGTGTGTCAGGGCATTTTAATGCTCTTAATAAGCCTTAAGCCTTCGTCATAATGGACACGCTGATAAAGGACACAGAACGAAATACTTCAAAGTGTTTAAATTCTATAGAGATGAGACAGGCTATCAGAAACTTGACCTGAGCCTGAAAAACATTTCAAAACTGATGACTGAACCCATCCAACACTAATGTAAACAGTGAGGCCCTATCAGGTTCAGACATGAGAGCAGACATGATTTCATACATGATTTCATTACATGTGTGAATCAAGGGATATCAGGCTTCTCTTCCTCTCCAGCTTTTCCTTCTCTTCCTCTCTAACAAGTCTAACAAGTCTCTCTCTCTCTCTCTCTCTCTCTCTCTCTCTCTCTCTCTCTCTGTGTGTTTGTGTGTGTTATATGTGTATATGCTTCATTGAGAAAGGACATAATAAGCAAGAAAATACCCAACACTAACCTCCTGGTTAGACAGATATGTTTACATGCTGCTAAAGGAAATCCTCTGAAACACCTGTTAGTGAGCGCAGAAAGCAGTGATAATGATTATATACAGTGATGGTGTTATGTTAAAAAAAAATACCAGACAGCCCTTAAATGGCTGTGAAATGTCAGCACCTGGACATGGCAGTCATCCAGTACTCCAGGGGATACTGTTCCACCGTGCCACTGTTCCACTGTTGGATGACTTTATAGTCCCCAAGCTGACACTTTGCACTGAGCATTGTGATCTCAAGCAGAAGTATTTTGAAGATGTGTATACACAATTTCCACATTCCTAAATCTCAATGTTGAGGTGCTTTAAAATCCTCTAAGTGACATGAGCTATTAAGTCTACAATCATATTTTCAGTGCTCTGTTAATGCATCCACAGCTGAACATATGCGTTCACAAAAGCACTTTTCAGCTTCAGGAGAACTGCTGCGAAGATAAAGAGAAAATCGTGCTCTCAAACACAAAACAAAATTAATTTCCATTAATCTCCTGAATAAAGGTGTTGTAGCTTATTCTGAGTACAGAAAGCTGTTATAAAAACAAAGAACTTCTGTTTGCATTGCCCCTCTGTCTTGTCCTGTTTTCAAGAGGCTGTTGTCGTTCAGTGGTTAGTGATGTTTGTCTGGATTTATCGCAGCTGTTTGGGAGGACAGTGGCGAGGTGAGAGAAATGGAGCTTTTCCGAGAAGAGAAGACTGACGATGACGCCAAGCTGAAAGAACACCGACTTCTATCAACAGTTCACATCCAGCGGATGTTTAATCAGCTTTTATCTGCCCATTGTGTTCCTGACCCTGACAGCAAACACACTTACACAGCAAATACACACACACTTGTTTTAATATAAAGTTGAGGTGAGGTGGCCGTTCAGTTTATATGCAATGCATTTTACATTTTTTCTTGTTGATATTTTATTTATTTTTTTATGTTTTAATTAACAACATTTTGTACTGGACATATATGAAAACAGAGTCAGGAGGTCTCAAGTCAAGTTTTATATTTCTCTTATTGCATCATGCTTTAATCACCCCAAGAAATGTCTCTCCCACACACACTAGTCATTGTTATAGTTTGTTATTAGTCACTTCATATAGCACTGTATACTATACACCACAGTTGTCCTTTTACTTTCACTATCATACATTGTTATATATGAGTCACACACCTGTACTAACCTGTGTTTCCCAAATGCAAATAAATTGGAGCAGTCCAGATGTTCTCCAACACGCACACAGATTTCTGTCCACTGCTTTCTCTTTAAATGATCTCTAAGCTTCAGCATCAAGCACTGAAATGCAAATTTGAGTGCATATTGCGTATTTCCTGCACTGGTTCTAGTGCGGCAGTAACCTGACCACAGATGAACTTTTGACTACAGCTAACAGTGTGCAACACTCCCCTGAGTATTTGTGAAAATGTACGCCTTAATTTTACAAACCCCATTTCCAAAAACTTGGGCCATTGGGCAAAATGTAAATAAAAACAGAATGCAATTATGTGCAAAAATAATTTAAATCATGTATTTAACTGAAAAACTGTTTCAAACTTTGAAACAGAGAAATCTTATTGTTTTTGGAAAAATATATGCCTATGCCATGATGCTAATTGGTGGCTACTTTCACACTCAGAAAAATGAGCATTACCCTGTGACTCACCTGTAGCTGGACTTGCGAGCTGACCATACAGAGTGCTGAAGGCCAGTCAAACTGCTGCGTATATCCATATTAAATCCATAATCAAGGTCGGAGATAAAGCCTCAGGAAAATTTTGATGTGAAATTATATCTTTGTAGCTATTAGTATCAAGTATAAAGCCAGTACAAATCTGTTCTGATCTTCTTTTCAGTCTTCCTCTCTGGCTCTTTGCCTTCTCTCACACACACATGCACACACACACACACACACACACACACACACACACACACACACACACACACACATGCACACACACACACGCACACACACACACGCAAACACACATACACACACACACAGACTCACATCACCTCATTCCTCATGTCATGCTGAGTTGCAGCAAGGTGTTGTTATGGCGATGAGCGCTGCAAAAGAGGACGTTGCTAGCTCTTTTTATGTGTGCCATTTTTCACCTTTGCTCCTTTGGCTGGCAATGAAATAGTAGACCAACGTTAGATAACCTTCAAAATGTCAGGGGACAGATGTGCTCGTCCTTGTGGCAAGCTAAACACACCTACGCATTAAAACACACACACATAAGCCTAACCACTGTCTGACTGGACTGTATCCAACAAAGAGGGATGTGCTCATATAGCAAGACACCACTGGAGTTAAAATTCATGTCTAGACGACCTTTTATCACGCTGACAGCTAATATAACTAGCTGTTACTTCAGAAAGTACCGTCATATGCGATCAAATGTGTCTCTTATTTTTATGCTGTTTGAGTTGCTAAACTATACCAATGTAACATCAAAGCTGAGATATATCACATCAAATGCTTTTTCTAGGAGTGGTAAAAAAATGAAGCATCTAAAAGAGTAACAAAGTTTTTAAAACAATCACTGGAGCCAGTTTTCATGCTGTTATGTTTATATTTAAGGAATTCTGACAGCATGAGCATTGGAGAGAGCATTGGCCAGGTCCCCTGCTGTGAGGCAGTGATATTATCAGAGAAAGGTGACCTGGTTAAAGACAAGACAAAACCAAACAGTGCTGCTTTGTTGGCTTGCTGTGATAAAATCAAGGAGACAGTGCAGATGAGACACAGGCCTTGAGCTATAGATGGGGACAAGAGAACATAGAGACACAGTTCATACAGACTGAGAGACAGGAGAGGGTGAGAGAAGATGAGTTTCACAGAGACAAGTGTGTGGCAAGAGCAGAGACAGGTAGTAGACAGTGAGGATTGAGAGAGAGAGAGAGAGAGAGAGAGAGAGGTGCTAGTTCTGACCTGTGTTATGTGATTATATCTGAGTTGGCGTAGTTACGGTATACTGCCAGTAAACAATCAAGCTGTCTGACCACAATAAAACCTTGTGCTTTAAGAGGTACAAAACACTAAGACTGATTAAGGTAAAAGCCAAACACAAACAAAAATAATTGTATTTAGAAGCACTGCAATATGGAGTGATACCTGGAAAAATATCAATGTGTTAAAAAGCATTTGATTAAAATGAATACAAAGCAATTATTGTTCTACCTCATTTTCCTTACTGATTGTTGGACTAAATGAAACACGAAAGTGAAAGATCCAAACAATCATGAAAGTCCAGCTCTTGTAGTGTGTGTGTGTGTGTGTGTGTGTGTGTGTGTTAAATAAGCTAAGGGGGAAGAAAACATATAGAATATTTCTACAATTAAACACTGAGTCTTGGGTTCATTGGGGTTATTGAAGCCTTCCTCAAATCAAACAGATGGTTCTTAGGACATCTAGAGTACGTTAGCAGCTAACATGCTGTTAAGCATATCAGTTAGCTCACTAAGAGGAATATAGTGTTATCCTGAGTCATAATCTGTAGTCCCAGAATATTTTTTTAAAATTGCTGTAATGACGATCCTAGATTAGCACTGAATATGACAAGAAGATATTGATTATTAGCAAATTTATTCAGAATTAGCCTGGTAATGCCGTCACTGAAATAACATGAATAAATCTATCCAGAACCAATATGGCTATATTTGCAGACCTCTCAAACAAATGTGAAGATACTGTGATAAAGAAACTAGATTAAAATTGCTATTTGGCTTTTAATAAACCAGTCAAATTATAAATTGACTAGCATGCTAGCTTGCTAAACTTGTGGTGGCTTCTATAGTTTTAAATTAAAAACAAATAAAACTGGTAATGTTAGTTGTTACATTTATACATTTACTCTTTAGACAAATCAGGGCTGATTCTGGCATTGTTCTTCACCATTGCAAATGTAGTTATTGGATATAACACCAATCGTTTGTGTTTTAGGGGACTTTGGTTCTTGCGGATTCTAGGCTGTTGCCTACCTAGTGCAAAGACTACTCATGAACTGCAGTTAAACTAGTAGTGTTTCAATTAAATATCACATATTATTTACTTCAATCATTATCATAGGCTTTATAACAGTTTCCCTACATGGTAGTTTATCCAGAGGTGGAGCTCTGTGACTATGATGAAATCAATGTGTTAGGAATGCACTGCTTGTTTTGAGCAGGATCTCAGTGGTGATGGAAGAGCATGTCACACATAATTACATACTGAAACAGCCTGAAGAGGTGTGACCCATATGTCATTCGCTCAAGTTTATCATTGTTACGGGAAACGCAGCCAGGAAAGATGAGCAGTTACAGTTCCTTCTGTGTGTTTAGCTGGAACCACTGGATACATGAACTCACTATATCTCCAAATACACACACATTTGTTTGGCATATTGATAACACTTTGAAAGCCAAACATCCACCAAGTATCAGCAGTTCACACACTGGGAAATCCAACAAGCTTTGAAATCAAAGAACACTTAAGACACCCTGTGAATTTACAAGGTTAATGTGTGGCTCTCCATCTGGAGCCATGACTATTGTTATGACTGCAAGTTTATCTGTGGGCAGTGTGTATGAGGTGATTCGCTGCTGGGATGGAGAAACTTACTGGCCTTTGATAGCAACACAGCATGGTACCTTCCCAGTGTAGTCTACAATGTAAATTCCGAGCTCGCCTACATCTAAATATTTACTCCCTCTTATATCAGAATGAGGTGGTTCTGCTTGATGACATGAAGGTTGACCAAGTATATCTGAAAATGGTGACCTATCATGTAGGTATAATGAGGTGAGTCAATGTGCAAAAACCAAAAACCTCTGCAGAATAGACAAAATACTTAAATTTATACACACCAGAGAACCAAAAGGCTACCTGTCTAATATGCTGTTTATGTAGGTGTCACATTTCGGTTTCGCAACAGAATATTAGCTAGAAAATCAAGTTTGTTCCCCAATCTGTTCCTCACCTTCACCAACCACCACCCAAAAATAAATAAGAGGAAGTAAAGGATAGTAGCACAATCTAAACTTTAGCTGGTAGTTGCTGGGAGTTGTTTGGTAACTCACCTGTGTGTGGTGCAGTCTTCTCTGGACACATGGAAAGGCTGGTGCTCGTCTATGATATTGTGTATGAGTGGAGAATTGGGCAGTCGACAGCAGCTGGGGTGTGGCAGTGACCCACACATTTCCCATGGCCTCGTAGGGGCGCTACTGCCCCCTTTCTTCTTGCGTGGAAGAGTGCCATGGATGGAGACACTCTGGTATCCAGGAGGAGGAACCTCAGCCACGCCGGGCCTGGAGCTCAGCAGATCCATAGAAGAGGCCAAAGGACACTGACGCCCCATGTGCAGATTCCTGGGCAAACTGGCAAACCTCCCCTCTGCCATCATCCTCAAATCTGTGGAAATTAATTGCAAGAATATTGGATTAATATCAGAAGCCGTTCATGTGCTGTAGGTCCACACATCTTCCAGATTTATGTGTTGTATGTAAAAGACCTAAACTGAGAAGGATAAACCCAGACTGATGTATCACTTTAATATAAACTAACTAACTGTAATGAAGCTTCAGAGAAGGCCTCAAGGTTTCTGGAAATGTCATTTAACAGAATCACCATACTTGTTGTATTTAAGCTCTCCAAGTATTTTAGCAGTAGAACAGCATGTTGACACAACAGGTAGTGCCAATGCCACACTACACTGGGTTCTATCCTGGCATCAGGTCAATGTCTCACAAGATTCTGGTGTGTTCCCTCCTGTGTTTCCCCCAGTGAGAACATGTGAAAAACTGGGTGAGTGTCCTCTGACCAGTGATGGATGGATGTCTACCATGAACAGCCCAATGGAAAACAGTCCAATCACAAATTTTTTATCTTAGTTTCCAGTTAGTTACAACTAAGCAATCTTTACGAGTGGGTAGGCCTTCAGGAGCTAGACAGAAGGCTTTACAACTTAACTAGTGAAATAATAGAAAACAATGAAATCAACAAATCATATTTTGTTATACATTACATAATCAATATCAACATTTGATGCCTCCAAACCTGATACCTCTGAGGTATTTTTCTGTGTGCTAAACATGATGCTACACAGCAAATTCACCAGTGTTAAATCAACATTATTAGTGCAATAATTTAACACTCTCAGTGTTAACACTAATAGTGTTGATTTAACACTGGAGAATTTGCTGTGTAACAATTTTTTTTTTTTTTGCTCAGACAAGGCACACTACTTTATGCTCAGCTGTTTTTTCTGGACACGTAGTGTTATATAATGTTGGCAGGTTATCTGAGGGGAGTGGGATATTTTTTGCAGCCCCACTGTAAAAACAGAGCTAAGCTGTCATGGTGTTGGGTGTAATCTCTCAGGGTGTTTTGCAGGAGTCATGCTGATGGATAAGCAGGGTGTTTATGTCTGCCCCCGAGCATAACACAAACACCAGTGTGCTGTGTTTGGTTAACCTGAGCAGAAATATGAGACCAAGGTACAAATTATACCTTTAGTGCTATTACACACACCGTTGACTCTTGGCTGAGAGGGGGAGTGTGAAAGAAACAGATTAATATGGTTGCCATTTAGAAAAAAATACATTTTTGTCCACATGAGCAGCCGATAATCTTTGGTTCCTATCTCTAAAAGTGATTTACATCTGCATTCCACAGGCCGCCTGTGGCATCGTTAATTGGGCATAAAATGGTGTCTCCATGCGTTCAGCATTGGACACGGGATAATCACGTCTAAACTTGGATGGATACAGCCTTGCGCTTGTTCTTACTTGTCAAACCACAAATGTCTTGCTTATATTTAGGTCATAAAAAGGGTTGTTCAACTCAGAGTGGAATGCTAGTGTTGGCCCTATCATTGGGTAATCATGAATTCAATCCATAGTGAGTGATGCCACTGCTACCTGAGGGTGACTGTCCAAGAGAGTTTTACTATAGTCTTGTAAAATAACTTGTCCAAGCACGTTGAGCTGTTCAATTCAATTGCACAAGTTTTTGTTTTAAAAAAAAAGAAGTGGTGGCTGGCTTCAGAGAAACACATGCTAGCCTCTACACTCCTATTACTTGGGTGAGGTTCATTCTAAATGCTACAGTGACAGTGACATGGTGCAGACACAGCAGGGATACTGGACTTTTGAAAATACTCTGTGTCACTGCTAAACTGAGAATAGTCAACCAACTCAAAATATCCAACCAACAGTGTCCTGTGACCACTGATGAAGGAATCGAGGATGATAAACATAAAAAATGTACAGTAACAGCTGAGCTACTCTCTGTGACTTTATAGCTACAAGGTGGACAATTTAAGCAAGTGTTTCTAAACGAATAGACAGTGTGTGGCACATTGTGAACTCCAGCTTCTCTGCTGTCTTTGATCCACTTGTACAAATGCAAAACACTAACACACCACCACCACTTCTGCGTCACTGCAGAACTGACAATAATCTTTTACCCAGATCACACCTGCCATGTGGTAGTCATAAGCATTTGAGAACAGGGTGAAAGGGGGACAGCAATGCATACAGAGCATATAATGTCTGCAACTGTAGAACTACAAAGAGACCGTGTATGGTCAGTGGAACTGAGAGTATAAACAGTGAGTATAGAAACAAGGAGCCACACACACACACACACACACGCACACAAACACACATACACTTACTTGATAATGCAAAACTCGTGTTACCATTCATTGTGCATCCTTTCCCACAACTATGTTTACTAGAACAAACTATATTGACTCTGAAAGCTCTGGTTGTGTTCATTTCATTGGTCTGACACCTGATCTGATTTATACAGTTACCCTGAGAGCTTTTGTAATTACAGCTCAATCCTAGAAGTTCCATGAGATAGTAAACATAAACCTGTCAGTTGCTGGTTTTATTTCTTCTCCTTCTTTCTTTCCATCGTTCTCATTGTAACTGTCGTCACTGAAACATTCAGCCTCTTCCCCATAAAGGTCAGCACTAAAATTTCACGAATATGTGTGTTAGTTCATAGACTGTTATGTGAATATATGTCCCTGTGTGTGTGTGTGTGTGTGTGTGTGTGTGTGTGTGTGACCACATTAAAGAGTATTATTAGATTAGATTACTATTAGATTATTACAAGAAAACTTCTTGTTCTTTAGTTGAATGATGAATGTGACATTCATCTCTAGACCGTTCAGAAGCCCTGCATATAACTGCATATGTTGAACTGTGTGAATGGCAAATATTAGTAGCTTAATGCCAGGGCTCTTTACTGAAAGGTTTGGCCTTAACTAAAAGTCTACCTCTAATGGTCAATGTTTGCTGATGGGAAGCCATTATTGGCAGTTTATGACCATGATTCAACATTTCTAAAGATTTCAGACCAGTATTTCATATAATTTACCTTAGACTCCCCTGTAAATATGGCACAATACAATATCTACTTAGAACCTAGGGAAATTTAATGTATATCTGAATTACGATTAAAAGAACAGTAACCAATGTTTACACTGACATTCCATACACTCAGCCCACAGTGGTGTCCAGCCTTGCTTTATATGGATGAGATTTTTCCAGATTTCCTGATATTCCATAATATAATGTACAGAATATGGTGAAAGCCCAAAGTTCTTTGTTTGAAAATGCTCTCACCTAGTTTGACAAAAAAGTGGTGAGCCATGACCACAAGCCATGGCTTGCAAATACTGAGCTTTTGGTGGATGTAGCTTTTATAACTTTTATCTTCACCTCCTCATATTGGAATGTTTCATGTTGTTAAGTGAAAATGTTAGAACCTTTACAATTTACTTTTTTCAGTTAAATAACATTTCAAGAGAATTAATACATCACAGACCTGGGTTTTTAATGCATTTTTTAAAATGTTCCAATAAAATGTTCCAAAATTACTAGAAATATATTTGTATATATTAAGTTGACTTATTGAAATTCATTTTTTTTAAAATGGGCTTTAAATGATGTTTATTTCGATAACGTTTCTTAAATATGTGATGCTTTGAAAAAATTTCACGAATATGTGTGTTAGTTCATAGACTGTTATGTGAATATATGTCCCTGTGTGTGTGTGTGTGTGTGACCACATTAAAGAGTATTATTAGATTAGATTACTATTAGATTATTACAAGAAAACTTCTTGTTCTTTAGTTCCATTTACTTTAATATTTCTAACATAGTATTGATAAAACTACAGATACACAGAAGCTATCACAATAATGATTGGGGCACCACAATCAATAATGAAAGCCGTCTGATGATGTTTAATCACATAAGAAAATAAGGACCCTTAAGCATGCTGAAAACAAGCTATCTGTCCCCCAAAGAGAAATACAGCACAGTTAATACTGTTCTATACATACAGTGCCTTGTCATTTTTTGGGGTTTTGTGTGTGTGTGAGTGTGTGTGTGTAACCCAATCTCACACCACAACAGCCTCTCTCTCTCTCTTCAAAATGTGACATTAGCTCATGATCTCATTCCAACTGAGGAGGTAGATTCCACCCCAGGACAAGAATAGTTAAGACATTCCATTAAATATTCTTTCGTTGATGGTTTATTACTGAAAATAACATCATAAGCACAAGATTGTCACAAACCATAAGCAGTGTTTGAAGCTGGAATCTCCCTTGGGATAAAGCTCTGGTGCCTGAACCTGCACACTTAACCACATACACACACACACACACACACACACACACACACACACACACACACACACACACACACACACACACACACACCCTGCTGTGTTTCACAGCTTTGGGATCAGACCAACAACAAATAAGCTAGCCCTTGAACCCCTATCCTCCTGATGCTCTTCCTGTGTTTCTAATGGCTTTATATAATCTCTCTGTGTGATCTGCCTTATGTTTAATAGCTAAATCCTCACAGAGGCCCTGGGTTTGATCAGTGACCCCCTGTATTTATTTACACAGTGGATGGTCACACCTGGAGCACCTGCACACTGTCCAGAGCCTTGAAATTGGACACCCCATTCACTCTTTCTGCTTTTCATGTGGGTTGGATTGGGTAACAAACGCTAACATCCACAGATCTCTGTGGCTGACTGATTATTATGGCTGGTTAGAAAATCCCCCTGTGGTATTCTTGCCTCTTTTCCACAGTCCTTGTGTCACTCACACATGGTTAAAGAGGATGAGCCACAGTCACACACCACCTGAACCTACAACACATCATCAACATAATTAGAATGTTACAGTGGGCTCAGCATTTCTAATAGTTAGGACAAATGTTGTGAGGAAAAATTCATCTCTAGACCGTTCAGAAGCCCTGCATATAACTGCATATGTTGAACTGTGTGAATGGCAAATATTAGTAGCTTAATGCCAGGGCTCTTTACTGAAAGGTTTGGCCTTAACTAAAAGTCTACCTCTAATGGTCAATGTTTGCTGATGGGAAGCCATTATTGGCAGTTTATGACCATGATTCAACATTTCTAAAGATTTCAGACCAGTATTTCATATAATGTACCTTGGACTCCCCTGTAAATATGGCACAATACAATATCTACTTAGAACCTAGGGAAATTTAATGTATATCTGAATTACGATTAAAAGAACAGTAACCAATGTTTACACTGACATTCCATACACTCAGCCCACAGTGGTGTCCAGCCTTGCTTTATATGGATGAGATTTTTCCAGATTTCCTGATATTCCATAATATAATGTACAGAATATGGTGAAAGCCCAAAGTTCTTTGTTTGAAAATGCTCTCACCTAGTTTGACAAAAAAGTGGTGAGCCATGACCACAAGCCATGGCTTGCAAATACTGAGCTTTTGGTGGATGTAGCTTTTATAACTTTTATCTTCACCTCCTCATATTGGAATGTTTCATGTTGTTAAGTGAAAATGTTAGAACCTTTACAATTTACTTTTTTCAGTTAAATAACATTTCAAGAGAATTAATACATCACAGACCTGGGTTTTTAATGCATTTTTTAAAATGTTCCAATAAAATGTTCCAAAATTACTAGAAATATATTTGTATATATTAAGTTGACTTATTGAAATTCATTTTTTTTAAATGGGCTTTAAATGATGTTTATTTCGATAACGTTTCTTAAATATGTGATGCTTTGAAAAACAGAAAGGCAAACGAGCAGTGCGTGCCATGGCACCGAAGAGTTTGTAATAGCTTCAACATGGTGATAGCACAGAGATAAAGATCAGAACACACTGCGTGCTCTAGGCATGATGGGAATGTGAGTCAGAGGGTCATGCAGTCTTACTCACTCAGTCAGTGTCCAGTACTGAGTTAGGAAGAGCTGAGTAACACTGGAGCTTAGCTTCTAAACCTGATCCCTGCCCAGGCCTGACTGTCCACAAATAAAACATCAGTAGAGTCTGGCATCTAGAGTGATACACCACAGAACTGAATATTACATTTTGTCATATTTATTAATGCCTTTAATATGTATAATGTCTGTAATTAACAAAGAAACGTAATGTACACGTAATAGAAAATTATGTCAAATCCAAAATCATTTGGACAACTTTTAAAATATATTTTAGGCCAAAACTTAACATTATAACTATACTATACAACTATACAAAACATTTTTGATAATAGCTTTCTGTGTTTTAGCTTTTAAAGGCATTACATATTTTGGAAAAATCTGGTTCCTATCATCTGTAACCAATTCTGACTGGTATGTTTGTCTGGAATGAAGCACTTTTGTGAAGAATCATTAAGAAACAGCCAGCATACTGACAGCAAGTGATATGTATATGTGAATATTCCTTACTAAAGCAATTCCAAATGGCCAGCCTTATGTGTGGGACCTGCCCCATGAACCATACATAGTTCATTCAAGGACCACAAAGCAATTTTATTCTTCATCTCATTATTCTTTGTATCAAAAAATATATATATCAATATACACTTTCTTAGATCTTGTTCGCTATACTGTGATCGTAAAAGAATTGGTGGACTTCTTCTTAAATTAAATTTCTAGCTGTCTATATGAACAAATTCCAGTGGAGCATGACTGAAAACACTGCTCTAAAGTGATCTGTGCACATCCAGACGTCTCTAATCAAACTAGGCATACTCTGCATGTCTTAAACATGTGGTAATTGAGAGTTTTCCACTGGCATCCATCCCACGGGTTATACAAGGTGCTTTATATAAGCACAGGCTGGTATCAGAGCTGGCGCTGAGATGGTGGAGGTGAGGTGCCTAGCTTCAAGCCTCAGGGGCTCCACACTGTGTGTGGCACAGAGACAGCTGCTGGCTGTAAAAGAATGCAGCACTATAATGGCCCCCTGTGGCTCAGCATTGCACCAGACACTTAATAGTTAACTTTCCCTTCCACCCACAAAGCAGCAATATGCCAAGCAGAAGTATTTAGTAACAAAGTTACAATTATGCACGTAAATGTGGATTGGATTTGTACTTTCAAACAGCAAATCCTTTGCTTCTTCTTCAGCATATAGTAAGCAAAGCAAACATATTTTTAGTGTATCATAAGCATTAAAGATGTTTAAGAAAGTGATCACAACTTCTATATTTATATCTATAAAGTGAGATATAACTTACATGAGATAAAAAATCAGATTGCTTTGTAGTCCCTGAATGAAACAGTTTATGCTCCATATGGTGGGTCTCTTGCTGTGGGGCAGCCATATTTAAAACAGGTTTCGCACAGAATTTCTGACACATAGAGGTCTTTAGGTTTCAGTACTGTAGACGTTTCATAATGCTGAGAAGAATCACTGGAGAAAATGTCTTTTTGCTCCTTAAAATTTTAGTAAATTGTAGTTGCTGATTTCATTTTTCAGATTTATTTTAAATGTAATATTAGCAAAAAAAAGACAGAAAAGACATGATTAATACTGTAAAAATTCTACTTACTGCTTGACTTTGGTAAAGTAATACATCACATGCACTCCAAAAAAATGACACATTTAATTTTTTTTTATCACACACACATGATCCTTCACTGTGTGTATGGTCCTCTTTGAAATGTACAAAACTCTGCTATAAAATGTGCTAGGATCCAGTTACATACATATCTCACACTGATACTGCAAATGGCTTACTAAATCATGGCCTGTATAGTTTTTTAAAGCTTGGCTAACTTATCAACATTTCTTATGAATCAAGAGAGCTTATGAGAGCATGGAGATGTCAGATATTGTATTCTCTGTTATAATAAGACATCCTCACTCCTCCTTTCCTTATAATTCTCACTCTCATTTTCACCATCCAATTGTTCCTGACATCATTGCCTTTGTCATTCTCACACACACATGCCCTAAGGGTCTCTGCTAATACATTCTGTCATCTTAAGAAAAGTTAAAGTGCCTTTGTTTTCTGGGAAAATCATTATTGTAATCTGTACTGAGGCAAGCCCACACTCTTCACATGAATGCTTTTGTTGAAATGGCCCCATTGCCATTTTTCCCTGTCAGGCCTTTTTAAATAAGTTGTTGTGTGGTCATTATACGATTCTTTCATTCAGATTAGTGGGAAACAATTATGCAAGATTATTAGGAGCTGATGAAGGAACAATAACAAAACACAAGGTCACATTATGCTTTTCTTCATGCAGCAAACACAAATATATATCCAATAAAGAGCATTCAAAGGACACAGAGAGATTCACAAACACAGAGCCACTCTCAGCAGAAAGTTAAACATATGAAGGAGGAGAATATTCAGTACATTTCAACACAACAAGCTGTTTATTCTCATCCTTGGCCTCTGACGGCCAGCCACCCCCCACGGGTGCTGGTGGGAATCTTGTGAATAATGCAATTCGCCTTTAATTTATTCAAACCTGCTTAGTGGGGACAATGGCTGGGGTGAACATGTGGGTTTAAAGAGCTCTCAACCCAGAGCCATGCATCACAAACAAGTGAGCAGGAGTGAAAGGGGAGGCCTTCTGGAGCTGGAATCAACCAAAGATCAGGTCAAGAAGAATGCATAAAAACTCAACAATAAAGCTGAACATTCTCATTGGCTGTTCAAGAGCACTGGTCTCTACTACAATGTCCATAGCTAAAGTAGTTAGCCAAACCTAGTATTGTTTATTGGATGGTTTCGTCAAGTTAGTGACCTTAGTGGCCTTAGACTATAATTATGAAATGCCATGAAAATGAAAAAATATACTGATATTCAACACATTTTAACTTTTCTATAAATTATTTATTGCTTCACCGATGTAGCTTCCTTCCACCCAAGTGTCTACCATTACTGTGGTTTCATATATTGCTCTCTGTTAATGAAGTGGTGTATCACTGAGGGCAGGCATGTATTTCATATGTCATAAATGCAGTCTGACAAAGCTAAAAGTAGTTTCTATTTATTTATTTATTTATTTTTTGTGTCATTAAGTGTCATTTTGTACATAACGCAAGAATAGAAATAGATTTAACACAATTAGTGTGTTTATTTACTCTAATTAAACAAAACAGGGATAAGCATACCACACAACACTATGCTGTAAATATGTTTTCAAAGCCACAAAATCACCCCACCAAAAAAAAAAAACCTTCAACAATAACAAAAGCATTGTGCTTCATTTATGCTGGGGTAGGACATGTGACACCACACAGAAAGCTCTGATTCTACTCAGATATTTTTCACTCTGCACAGCATGTACATGCACTTGCAGTGACTCCTACATCAGCAGATTTAAACCAAGCTAATGAGCTTGTATATTTTCTCCATACGTTTTCAGCAGCCAATGAGTTCCCACAGTACCCCCTCCCTGTGGCTCTCTTAAATGCACATGAATTAACTTTTTATCCATGTACTTAAAGAAACAGAACAGAAATTTGACACCACATACTCATGCCATAAATACCACCCTCATTTTGATATACCATCCACATTTTTAAATACCGCAGTATACAGATTTAGCGTTATACTGCCCAAATATATAGGAGAATATTAAAATAAAACTCCTGTATGTGAGAGTTTCTCCCTGTTGCAAAGAGAAGCTTCTCTAAACTAAGGTGCGTTACTTTTTTTTATATATATATATATATATATATATATATATATATATATATATATATATATCAAATATAATGTGATTTGATTAATTGTCCTTATTAACTGCTCAGATGTATATAATGCCTCATATATCTAATAGGTTCACATAAATAAAGATTGCAAAGCTACAGTGAAAAATTGGACAGGATTTAAGTACTTTAAGGCTACACCACGTGCATTAGATTTTCTCATCAGATGAAAGGGAGTTCTCTAAACTTGCAAAAGTGGCTAAGACAAAACTCTGTTTGTGGGTGGAACAAAACATTCAAATTCTATCAGAACATTCTAATTATACACTAGTTCTGGTCCCTATTGGTCATTAAGGTTTATGGTCCATTGTGCCGTCATCAAGCTCGGCATTTGTTTGGTCAAGAGCACACCCCTCTTCCACCAACAACATCTTGAACAATGAAGCTGCCTTAAAAATAGATATTTACAACAGCAAATCAGCCGTAGACAAAACACCAATGCTCTGATGTCTCCATTGTAGGCCATCTCAGAGGAAATGTGTATGGTTGAAATGTGGCTCTTTAATTGCTCAGGAGACATAAGTGGGTATAAGGGCTGGTGAAACTGAACATAATCTGTGACTTTTTTTTTTATCTTCACAAACTAGGGAGGATGTTAGATTCCTGTGCTGCTCTCTCTGGGGAAACATCTGAGCAGCAGTTTTGGCTTTTCATCTGATTTCATTGTTGTCCAGTAGAAACTACTGAGATATTGAGGAGATTTTTTCTTTGTCTTTTTTTTTCTTTCTTTCTTTCCTATGGGACAGCTTTTCTCCACACACAGAGCAGGACATATGGTCAGCCATACATCAACGTCCCCTCCACCAAAGTTTTTCTCCTTTCAGCCCTTTTCTATCATTATACAGAGCCACAAGAGTGGACACCCACAAATTATAGCTTAAGTGTCCCATACAGTCTGCTCTTCCCGAGAGTGTCTGACCATGACGTTCTTATCAGCAAAGGAAGTGTGAATATACACAAAAAGTTGTGAATGCAACACACACCCTCTCACCCAGAGGCGTGGAGCCAGGAATCCTATCTGTTGCTCAGCTACTGTTCCAGAAGTAGCTGCTATAACAACATTACTAATAAACTAGAAGTCAAAAAGAAAAAGGAAGCCATGGAGGAAAGTTCCCTTGAGGTTCAAGTGGCTCACACACACACACACACACACAGACACACACACACACACACACACACACACACACATGCACAAACACACACCAGAATTATTAAATCCAAGTTGTTTACCATACCGGGTAGGCTCCAGACCCACCACGACCCAGAACTGGATAAGCGGTTACAGACAATGAGTGAATAATGAAAGTTGTTTACCTTGTGTAAATGAGGGAAAAGTCAAAGGAAAATAAAGAATATTAGACTCCAAACAACCACGCAACCTGGTACAGCACCAAAACAGTCAATCAGAATAACAGCACCTGAAAGACAGGAGAAAGCTCCACACTCGTTTCAGATCTGTCCATTTGTCCACTGCTCAATGCTATGGGTCTGAAAGGAAATGTAGCTGTCAATAAGCTGTTATTGAGAAAAGGAATGAGATAAAAATAGACCAATGCGTAAATAAGAACAGGAATTAAGCAAGCAGAGAAAGCAAGTTTTGACAAGCTTCAGGTGGCTGCCACACACATGTAGCAGTTTGTTTGTGGCGATCATTGTGGCCCCTGGCCAGTCTTTCAAAGCAAATAACTCTAAGGAACAATAAGTTTCAGACCCCTTCCTTTGTTCTGAGGCTTTAGGGGGTGGAGTGTTATAGAACAGAGATGCTGCTATGGTGCGTCCTGCAGCGCTGCATTCACACTTCAAGCCACAACAAAAAGATAGGCATATCTGTCACAAAGTTATTAAAGCTCTCAGTGGTGGCTGCCACTCTGATCCCCAGAAGACCCCAAATACATATACAGGCCCCAAGAAGCAACTTATTCTTAAACATACAAACACAAATACAACCACCACAACAAAGTCAATAACTGATTCAGACACATTCACTAACAGTTTGTTTTAATGACAACTTCTGCATCTCTATCTAATGCAATGCTACTATCATCTGATTTCAAAATCCCCTCATGCTTCATTATATTTGTGTGGTTTCATCAAATACAGTTTTAAATTTGCGTTCCAACCACTCTTTCCCAACCCAGTCTTGGAATTACTTTGCTTTATTAAAATGATGTGTCATGCTGAAATATTAGACATATTTTAGTAAAAGACCATACTCAAGATTTGTATGATGTGTACAAACTTACAGTTCACAGTGTAGATGAACATATTTCTGAAGCCTACCTAGTATGTAAAATCAGTCTAAAACCTGCCCCTAATAGGATTCTTAACCCTAATCTTAACCATAAATCTGTGTGTAAGATCTACAGTGTTAACCACAGCAAGATTTCGTGTAATTTTGTGTAATTCCTCTTCTGGTACATAACAGAGTTTGGGAGTTTGTATAGATTTATAAGAACAGCACTACCTGTGGGTAGGAGCTTGCTTTGTGAGAATCAATTAGCTATGGATCAAACTAATCATAACCTACAGGTGTTATGAATATCTAATTTTCTTCTTTTGGAAATCTTGCTAGCCTGAAACACTCCATATAACTTCAATATGAATGGGTGGAGCTAAAATGATGTTGGCTTATGTATGCAAATTATTGGATTTTTCAACTTTCATGACAGCACAAATGCAATAAAGTCAACACAGACCACTTCTGAAGTTTAATATTTATATATGGACTGCTTCCAAAATATTTTTTATTTTTTACCAGAACAGAATAACTCTACTGTACAATATATCAAATCGTTGAGTTCTGTTGTTTACATATTGTACCTGTAATTCAGAATTGTTTTTTGATTTTGTGGAGTGTAATCAATTCTATTAAAGCTGATATTAAACCTCACTCAATCCCCAGCCTTAAATTTGACCTAAAACCTCAAGCAAATCGTAACACTGCTGATAATCTAAACTTTCCCAGATAACTGGAAAGCAAATGAAGCATCTGCAGATAATCTCAAAGGAACTCTTAAAATAATATGTTCAATAATATAGTTAAGACAGAGCACATAGGGCAACACCAGACAGACGTTACAATTAGAAAAGTAGCACCAGGAGGATGGAAACAAAACAAAATAGAAGCAGTAAGTTTTATATGTGTGATGTGTAAAAAGACAACCAATAAATAAATGATACATGAAGAAAGAAGTGAATGAATAATGTCTTCTCAAACACTCCCCACTCACTGTAAAAATAAGCCTGTCAGTGTTTTATAAATCAAAACATTACTTCTTCACAATCAGCAACAGAATGTTTTTTTATTAATGAAGGCTTTATTAAATTGAATGCACAATAAATATTTCATATCAATTTAATCTTCACAATCACTACAGATCTACTCTGTTCTACCACTGACAGTGCTAGCACTATCTCCACAGTAGTTGAACAGTATCAGTATCAAATTAGTGTTGAACTCAGAAACTCACCTGTGTAAAAGTAGTCCTGGTAAACAATACAGATGTGTATTTTCCCTTCTCCAAGTAGCAGGTAGAGAATGCCTCACTGTAGTTTAGTAGCCATGGTCAACTCGAGCTGAAACTCCCAGTGACATACAACAACAAAAGCAGCGTGCAGCAGCTTTCAGCTCTTTAACAAACAGACCAGTTCCACAGCCCACTATCTACTGTGCCGGATTTTCTCCTTGAGTCTCTTACAGTCTCTCTCTCTCTTTCTTTCTCTCTCTCGCTCTCTGGGGAGTGATTTAGGATTTCCCAGACACACCCTCTTTGCTTGGTAGAACTTGAGGAGAGTCGTCTCATACACCCAGTTGACTGGCCAGCCCCTGCCCCCAACCTCGGTCATCCTGTGTATGTCTCTGTGTGTGTGTGTGTGTGTGTGTGTGTGTGTGTATGTGTCATCAGATTACCAGCCTCAAACACAACCTCTATTCAGTTTTACACGGTTTAGCAGTTTCTATCATTTATCACAGCCCTGGTAAACAAAGGCTTTACCACTGATTAATGACCTGTTGAAATACACTAGAATTCTCAAGCCTTATAAGTTTACTAAGTGCATCTGCAAACTCTAACATGCTATTTAAATTATTTCTTTTTGAGAGTATTTAGAAATATAGAAAAAAAAATGGGCCACACGTTTCAAGACCTGGTAGCCCACCAACTATGACCCCATTAGATCAACAGAGAAAATCAAGCTCTGAACTTGTTTCAGATCTGAGAACATCCACGGGTGTCTACCTTCCCTTCCACTCTGAGAACTCATGAAACTGAAAAGATATATAGTTGTCAAAAAGCAATTACTGACCAAAATAGACAACAAAAAGAACATTTCTGAATAGTTTGGGATTATTTGGATTGTGAGAAGCAGAATATTTAATCAACCTACAAGCTTCAGACCCAATCTATATTCAGTTCTACAATGTTTTAGGGTCTGTGCTATTGAACACAAAATGACTACAGTTAAACAAAGGCTCTACTTCTGAATAATGGCCTACTGAAATGTTAATAACCTGGACCTCTCAAAGCTAATAAATTCAGTAACTGTATCAGCAAAGTCCAGCTAGTGTTTAATCCAAAGTTCAGGCTGAACGTAAACAGAGGGTGTGGGTTATTGGTGGCTGTGTTGATCATGTGGAGTGGGGGCAGATTGCTCTGGTTGTCAGTGAAAAGCACACTTTCCCTCTCTTTGTCCTCAGATTCCTCCCTATTGTCTGTGAGACGATAACAAATAGTGCGGCGTGCTCTCCTTCCTGACTGCAGCTCGAGAACAGGACCAGGTGACTGTTCTTTTGTTTTCACTCCCTGTGAGGTCCTTAAACTTGTGATACTACCAGCAAACGTATACTCATAATATCAGTGTCCATAATGAACAGGTTTTTTTAAATTATTATTGTTTCACAGTGTTGCTCAAATAACAACAACAGTATTTAGTACCTTTCAAGTAATTAATGTAGTAGAGAAATTAAATTTTAATTGTAGATTCCTCATTTATGTGTTCCTAATTAGAAGTTCAGACAATGTAGTAATTTTAACTTGTCGTGTTACAGTGTATAATTTTGTTTTTGCTATTGACCTCTAAATAAAATGGGTATTCAAATTATAGGTTTGATGTTTAAATTGTACATACATTGCAATTCCATAAGTTATCCGTATTAATGAAATGTCATTGCATTTGTTGTAACAGACAGTAAGAAAAACTGGCTTCAAAAACATATTAAAATCATTTCTCTAAATGTTATTAAGGGAGAGACCATATGTTTATACTAAATTCAAATTTGAAATAAACACCAGTAGCACCATTAATGTTTACTGTTCAACATGTAAACATGTCATATATTTGGGTGTGCTTTGTAGTTACTTCCACTTCATTCATTCATTATCAGTAACCGCTTATTCAGTTCAAGGTCACGGTGGGTCCAGAGCCTACCTGGAATCATGGGGCGTAAGGCAGGAATACACCCTGGAGGGGGCGCCAGTCTTTACAGGGCAACACACACACACACACATGCACACATGCACGCCTACGGACACATTTTGAGTCACTAATCCACCTAACAACGTGTGTTTTTGGACTGTGGGAGGAAACCGGAGCACCCGGAGGAAACCCACATAGACACAGGGAGAACACACCAACTCCTCACAAACAGTAATCCGGAGCGAGAATCGAACCCACAACCCCTGGAGCTATGTGACTGCGACACCACCTGCTGCGCCACCGCAGTTGCTTCCACTGCTTAAGTAATAATAATGGTTATTATTCAAAAAATCTGAATAATTATCACTAGGATTCATACTGAGGTATACTATTACAACCAGTAAGGGCCCGTTCTTCACTCTAAATAATACAGATTCTATTGTACTTAATCTGGGATAGAGAGGAAACAGCAACTCATGAGAATCATACTGCTTTGTAGTCCCTGAATGAAGTAGTTTATATTCCACAGACTATGTATCCCACATTGAGCAATTTTTTAAATGTGCGGTGAAAATAGAATATAGGCTTACTATATGTGAGAATATAGGCTTACTGCTTCTATAAGTTACTGCACACATGTGTCTAGGCTCCTCAAAGTTTCGCAGCTCATAATTCATCAGTGTCAGAGACGTGAGCATGAAAACAGAGATCAGTGTCTGATAAAGACACCTCTGAAGGCTGGTATTATCAGGTTTTAGATGTGAAGGCATACAGTTAAACCCACAAAGTGCTCGTCTCTGATATGACTCCCTCTCTGAATGATGTGTATAATAAACGGAGCTCAGATGTTGAGACTGTCATCACGACTGGTGTCCGGTTCCAAACTCCAGTCTGTTCTGACACTCTCTGACCAGTGACAGACTGCTGTTTCCCATTCTTTGAGTTTTTCTCACATACATTTTATCTCAGTCATGCTTTATTTCACTCTCTCTGTACATCATCATCATCTAATATAGGAACAAAATTAACATCAGATCAATACCTGAAACCTTAATAATAAAATAAAACCTTAAATCATTTACGTTTTTCAAAAATGTATTCTCACCTTAATCAGTACAAAATATACAGAATAGAACAAGCATTTATTTGTATTTTAATTTATTTTATTTGGAAATGTCATTCATCCATTCATTTTCTGTAACTACTTCAGTTCATTGGTTGTGGTGGGTCTGGAGCCTACCCGAAGACACTAACCGCAAGACAAGAACATGCCAGTCCATTCACTCACACACACCTATGGACACTATTGAATGTTGAATCTACCTACCAACATGTGTTTTTGGACTCTGGGAGGAATCTAGAGCACACCTCATAGACAGAGACACAACGCAAGGATGGAACCCACAACTCCAGGGCCCTGGAGCTATGTGACACAACATTTCTATGACATTTAAAATGTTACAATATATTTCATGTTTAGGGATTTTTTTTTCTTTTTATTTATTTTGGAGATAGAAGATTTTCCCATGGCAATGACAATAAGCAAACAAGCAAGATATATTCACATTGTTGCATATGGGAGGTGCAGATAAGAATCTGTGTGTAACAGGCAGCAGTGTGTTACTCACAGTCCTACAGGCAGAGGCATGTTTCTACAGCAGAGGTGTTAATGCCTCATACAAGTATTAGTAATCTTTTCCAGATTGATTTTGAGATTTCTGTTCCTGTGTAAAACTGAAAGAATTTCCGCTGTCTTATGATTTTCTGTCTCTCCCTGATTTTATTTATTTTTACTTCCCCATCCCAAACTCCTCACTCTGTTTTCTTCCACCTCGACATCTCTCTTTCTGTCTATTTCTGCTGTTATTTAATCTGATAAACTGCTCTTCTTCAGGCACATGAAGCCCGGGTCATTCTGCTTGACCACAGCACCTGTAAACCCCAGAGCAGTGTGATCAGTTCTGGAGGAGGAGGAGGACAGGACTCTCCTAGAATGGCTCCAACTGACTTAATGATGCTGTGCCCACAAATGAGTTTCTTTGTAGTGACTGATATTTGGTTAGACAATGTCTGCAACAGTTCACACTGTTAGGGCTGAGCATGCGGAGTGCTTGTTGTCATACAATCTCAGGGGGAAAAAATTATACCGTATATCTACATTACTGTCACTAAAGGTACAATCAATGTAAATGTAAAAAAGATAAAAAACAAGTGTTAAAGTCCAGTCTTGCACCCTAAAGGTACATTACACTTTCTTCACCAGATGGAGAGGTGAGTAATTGTAATCTTTCATTATAAAACTGTGTAAAGTAAAAGAACAAAAGTCCTGGAAATGAAATGACATCAACATAACTTTAAAATCTACAATTATAGTCAAACAAGTTACAGTTATGTTCCTTAACTAAAGATACAGTTTTTGTACCCTTGAAGGTACCACCATAGTGATGATTTTGACCATTTTAGAAGAATATTCCCAGGATTAGTACAATGTGTATATATTTTGCACTCATACAATGTGTATGACAAAGATTATCTTCATAAATGTTTTTCTAAAAATGTGTTCTGCACTATATATAGCATTCTGTAAAATTATGAACAGAAGCCATCTTGTTGTACTGAAGAAGTACAGCTCAACTGTAGTTGCACAAGTAATTTGCAGTCTTTGGTTTATGATTATTTATAACCATATTTCTGTCATTCCAGCAACAATGATTAAACCAAGTACAAGCAATGAGGATGACAGAGGAGGTACTGTATGTCTAATGAATGCTTTACTTAATGGACTGTAATATCACAGACTACAGACTGGGTAAAATAAAGAGCCTTTACAGGATGTCAAAACCAATATTTCACAATCACAGACTGTGAAATGACATTATGTTTTTCACATCAGGCTCTTACACTGGGACTTTTCGGTAGCAATGCGTAATTATATCTGAGCCATTCCGTAATTATATTAAAGAGTTTTATAGATGCCACTCCTCTGGATTCTCCCTGTCATTAATTTGCACCAAGTCAAAACTCTGATCTGTAATCTACTGGTTAGTCATCATTCGTTCCTGCCTGAGGCTTCAGTGAAGGCCATGAATAGCATTCAATTTATCTCCTCCACTCTTTATCACTTCAAACTCTCTCCCTCTTTTCTTGTTTGTTTTCATTCCAGGGAGGGTTCTCATTCCCTTGGTTTTCTCCACTGCTCTACACAAGGATGACGGAACAAGCGGTTTATCAGTGTATAAAATATAAACAATATTGTTTTATTTTTCAGAAATGTTCCATTTCTCAGCTTTGAATCAGCCCCCGGACACATTTCAACCTGTAAGAATCTATGTTTCCTCCTAAAAGTGAGAATTGAAAGTTCAACTGCAGTTGGAGGAAACCATGATTGCAAATATGAACTAATAAAACCAGGGAATAATTATATGTTGAAGGGTTCGCAGACATAGCAGGTTTTTAAGACATGTTGTTAAATTTATCTGCATCCATTTATCTGGTTCCTAAGGGAAGTAAAACATTTACTATGGCATTAGTCCATTTAGAAGCATTATTTTCCTAAAAGTCCATTTAATCCCATGGTTCTCCTTATATTAAAAAAGAGTATTGGCCTGGAAGTGTCAGAGATTCTGTATTAGACTTATTTTAAACAAAACCACAGTAAGGCCTGGGTAAACTCTCACAAAATCTGTCACTGTGGAGATAACCTTTGCTCTCCTTGTGGTGGTACCCTCTAGGGTACATATTCGGTACTTTTATAGTAATTACACCAATAGTCCTTAGCCTGCCGTTTTCTAATTCAAAGACAGACTGTCCTTCATGTCTTAAAAGCTATAGGGATGGGCCAAAGCATATCCGCCTTGTGATTGGTAAGCACCACCCATGATTAAATTTGTCCAGTTTACATTGAAAGATAGGATATTTTGGCAAAATCCACTGATCCGTTAGCAGCACATAGAAAGTTATTCCAAGGAAATAATAACACAGTAGCCTGTGAGAGTGGAATTAACTATTTAGAAAGAACGTGCAGCTTTAGGTTCCCTGAGCTTTAGTCTAAAACCAATGTCAAGATATTGCCCTTTATCTTTGGCCTTTGCCTCATAGAAGCAGAATGTGCAATCTGTCATTCATGACCAGTGTTTTCCAGGAGGAACTGATGGCAGCTCACATGGCTAGCATTACTGAGAATCATCCGCTCTGCTCATGTTAACAGAACTGTCATCATGGAACTTCACAGCCACCATTTACACCTTGAGTCCATGGTGATGGACAGAGTACCAACAGGACCTATATATACACCACAGTATTTCCAAGCTGATCTGGGATCAAACTGAAGTTTGCAGGTTCTGGGTCCTCTCCCTGGACAGTTAGAGATCACACAGATCTAGAATGTGGAGAAGATTTGTGAGCATGCCCAAAGTTCCTCTCTGCTGTAAAAAATGAAACACTAAAAGCAGCATGTAAGCTTACTGACGTAAGTCCTAACCCTTCCATGGCCTTGACTAGTCCATGGTCATAAGCCTACGTATTTGTTAAACAGACAATAGAGGTTATTGAAGGTAGCTGAAGAGGACTTTAGTTTACAGCCAAATTTTTGTTCATCAGCTGGACATATTTGACATATATATATATATATATATATATATATATATATATATATATATATATATTTTTTTTTTTTTTTTTTTTTTTTTTTTTTTTAACATTAACTCAGGGTGAGCAGACCTGTTTATGTGTGGCATCTTAGATGAGAAGCATCAAGCCTGGAAGTGCCAAACTAATCATTTATATACACCCAATGTGACAGTGTGAAGACCAGCAAAAACAACCCACCACCCAAAGAACATCCTGAAAAATAAAACACTGGGGTGAACACCCTGTGCTTGCTCTAATCTTAGTATGAGCAGATGACTTTTCTCACAGACACTGTGGCTCACAAATAAGGCTGGGCAATAAGCAATTTGATTTCATTTCATTTTTCTGAATTGTCAAGTTAGATTCACCAGCAAAACTGTAGTTCCACACTTGTAAACACTTTACAAAACTACTACAAACAATACATTCAAAATAAAATTCTATATATTACCTTATGATGTAGTTTTACAGTGATTCTTTCAGTAAAGAGTGCTGGCAAAAGCTATCGTAACAACTAGGCGTTTTCATATATAAACTCCAGAACTTCTCAGAATAATTGGGCTGTAGTGTACAGCTGGAGATTTTCCATGTGAGATGTATTCTCACTGAAGGAAATGTTCCCTGTTGTTTATGAATGAGGCGTAGCCTGTGCAGCATGTGAAGGAGGCACAATATTAATCCATTGTGGATTCTTTGAAAAATTACTTGCTCCATTCCCACATGGGTTCACTGACTTCACTCTGGCATTACTGGACTTTCAGCCCTTATTAAACATGCACAGTAATCCAGAGGAACTGATATTTGTGTTTGCATATAGCTCCTCTGGATTACTATGCATGTCTTATAAGAGCTGAAATGACATTTGGTGAGGCTACCCTATTGAATATCACCGCTGTCAAATTAAAAACATGTATCTCTATTTCTATTGTTCCATTCAAATTGAAATTTCCACACAATGTAAAGAAGTGCAGTTGTGTTCAAATAATTAAACTAAACTAAAAATCTGCAAAAAGGGGATACATATTTTTAACATTGGCGATATTTGGTAAATATCAAAACTAGCTCTGTGTCCAAAATGGCTCCATATTCACTGTTCCCTATATTATTCACTATATAGTTCTCTATTGTAGGGAACTGAATTCAGGTAATGAATGATTTCGGACACTACCCCATGTGGGTTTTTACCAAACAATGCAGTGGATTATGGGTAATCTGATATTTGTTAGTGTACATGGGTTGTACACTACTCTTTGCAGTTCATTGTGGGATTGTTTGAGAGCACTGAAAGACAATAAGAACTATCAGAACGCCTGCCTTCATTCCAGTTTCTGAAGGTCTAAACACAAGGAGAGATGTAGCTGTCTAGATATTGTAGATGTTGTAGCTGTCTAGATACTACAGATAAAATATCCTTATAGCATATTCTATTTAAAAATTCCTTCATTCATTATCTGTAACCGCTTATCCAGTTCAGAGTCGCAGTGGGTCCAGAGCCAAGGCAGGAATACACCCTGGAGAGGACACACACACACACACACACACTTTTGAGTCGCCAATCCACCTACCAACGTGTGTTTTTGGACTGTGGGAGGAAACCCACATGGACACGGGGAGAACACACCAAACTCCTCGCAGATAGTCACCCGGAGCGGGAATAAAACACACAACCTCCAGGTCCCTGGAGCTGTGTGACAGCGACACTCCCTGCTGCGCCACCGTGCCGCTCTATTTAAAAATTGTAACACTGAAATAAATTTGAATAAATTACTACAATACATACTGTTTATGTACAATTATCATGGTCCCTCTAATCAGTAAACTAAAAATTATTGATTTGTATTCTTTGTTCCTACAAATCATTGAGCTTCTCTGAAAGCCTACAAGGCTTTAGGGTTGCAGATTCTGTTTTACCCTTGGCCATATTTCTCACATAACATGGTAATTATGAATATCTAGTGAACTAATGAAGAACTGCCTGTAAAATATACAAAGAAAGTCAAGCTAATTGTATAAATATTTCATAAACAGCTCAGTAATATGTTTCAAAACTCTACCTGTACATTTTCAAAAAAAAAAAAACTACTAAATAATTGTACTGAACACTTTTAGTTTCTGTACCTCTAGTCCAAATCCAAGATACACTGTGTGGAATAAAACACACCATACATCTCAGTGCCTGTATTGTTGACCTTGCAGTGCTATTATCTAGGTCAGAAACACTTGTGTAGGCAACGAGCAAAGGAGGCAATATATGCTGACAAATCTGCAATCTGTCCTAATAGTAGGGCAGGCAGCATGCCAACTGTTCTCTTAATGGTATGCTTCACACTTCAGGAACAGTGTCTCTCGGTTTCTCTCCCTCACAAGTGACATTAACACACATACAGACATTTGAATGAAAACCTTTCTTACTTTTTTAGATTCTTGTCATTACTATCCAGGATTTATACATGTCATAGGAAAAAGAAAATGTTCCCAAAAAGAAGCCCCATTACAATAACAATATTTCTCAATGTTTGTCCTTATTATGAATATATTGTGTCCTTGGAATGATAGGTTTTTTCTATGTGTTCTGAGCCGTTTAGAGGAGGTACTGAGGTCTGAAGACCCAAGGTAGAGTTTGACTTTGTTGTTAGGGCCTTTTTCTTTAAAAAAAAAAAGTACAAAAATGCATGTGTAGCCCTGGTTAAAATTATAGCTCTATTACTAAAATAAAACAAATAAGTATTTATTCATTTGGTCCAAGTCCAAGATAAAAATGGTATAACCTGTATATATAGTTCCAAGATGTAGATTACATTTTATTGGTTTGTTTGGTAGCTTAAAATATCAAGGGATGTACGCAATAAGGAGTGAGAAAAGTGGAAGGGAAGTGACTAAGAGAGAGAGAGGAGAGGATGGAGATGGCGCAGCAGTAAAAAATGGTAGAAGCAAAGTTAAGCAAGAAAACTTAACACAGCCATCTTTTGTTCAGTTATTACACGAATTGCCACTCGGTAATTATAGTTAATACTAAAGAGAGCTTGTGCCACGTTTGTGAAGTGTTCCAAACAAGAATCTATTGGTTTATAGCTTAGCCAGTTTTGCTAAGGAGCTATGTGTGTGTTAGCCTGCTCTGCTGTTGTTTAGTTTTTATTAGCTCCCTCTCCATTGCTCGTAAAGACTGTGATGTTTGAAGAACGAGCATTGTTACACTCTTTTCATTAAGCTGGACACAGAAACTCTGTAATGCCACCCCACATAGCGCTCTGAGTCCCCACGTGGCTGGCTTTGAGGGAACACGATCAGCCTCTGCATTACTGCCTGAAGGGGGTGGTCTACAGCTGTCAGCCATGACAGCATGCTCGGCCTCGCCACTGTTGCAGGGATATTGTGCTCTCATTCACTCCTACCTAGTAAAACCAAGGTACACCGTTCTAATATTTCTTTTTGCTCTTTTGAGTGAAGCGACCACTTAAGTTTTGGGTCTTTACATTCCCGAGCATTGTCTCAGGCCTGCAACGTTTTTTATGTTTACTTAATTTTAGGTGTTGAGTATTTAAAAACGAGGGCCCACAAGTGTTAAGATATCTATTAATTTTTCATTTCTATCATTCGGTGCTCTTTTAAAGGTGTACTATATCATAACGTGTAACGTACACATAAACAAAGGGTTGTGGGTAATGGTGTGATTATGTAAAACCTGAATTTGTTAGTGGTTTATAAAGCAAAATTAGGCACCTATTGTAGGTGGGTTTATTCAAAAGCATACTGTGTAAAAATAAGCTGTAAATTTGGTATCTGATTATTTATGTAATGTAAAATGTTTATCAAAAGTTTAGAAAATCCATAACAGAAGGTACATCAATAATACATTGTTGAAACATTAAGTAAACATCAAACCTTTCGTACATGCCTATTTGAGTTATCACTTAAGTGTGGTTGAGATGTTATTAATTTACATTGAGGAAGAGGGGATGTGGAATTCAGGGCCCTTATTTTTGGCATAATCAATGGGGTAGGGGTTACACATCCAAAAATATATATATATATATTAGTTAGTCCCTATTAGACAGGGAAGAAAAAATCTCTCTCTTTGCATTTTAGTAATGTTTTTTAAATAGTTCTATTTCTTTAAATTTTAACTTTCAGTGTTGTTCCATCTAATCTATTCATTGGTGAAGAATGTTTATCTGTACTCTAAACACTGTCAGTTTTGACTAAATGCTTGCACTAATGTTCAAAAATTCTTAGAGTTTGTAGAATGATTCAAAGTTTGATTGATAACACACATTATTGTTTTAACAGGAAGTAGTCTCTTGGGCAATGGCTGTATACGGACACCAAGGAAGCTGGAGATAAACCTAGTTGTTTTTCAAAAGCCACTCCTAAGGTACTTAATTGCACATCAGACCTAGTTCAGTCTGACCTCCTGCTGACTCCTCAAACAATTGAAACTTCTCATTAAAAAACAAACAAAAAAAAGAAACCCGGAAGATATAAACAGACCATGAAAAAAATTTTCTATGGTCTTCATACACAATAACACATGTCAGCTAGAGGTGTATAAAACCCCCAGCTCTGCACATAGGAACAATTGAATGGCATTGTAAGTGAATGTGTGAGTGCGTAAAGGACTTGTGCCCTTCCAGGGTGTGTTTCACATGTATTCTGTGGACCCATCATGACCCTGAACTGAATAAGCGGTTACAGACAACGAATGAATTAATGAATTAATGAATGTCAGTGAGGGAACATGTGATAACTGGAGTGATCCTACAACAGTAACTGGCTTCATTAATGCTTGTGTGGCTGAATGTAAGGTTGACTCCAAAAGCAGTGGTGTATAAGTAGCTCTTGAGGGTCTCAGAACATCTCCAATGAATTTTGGTGCAGTTAATTTCTGGTGAAAACATAAACCTACTCTTGATCTGACCCAACTACAAGGTGTACACAGCAGATCGGAGCTCAAAAGCTCCCATAGCCAGAGGTGCGTTGTGTATTTTATAACAGGATAAGAGAGAACTGGCTAAAGTTTAGCCACTAATCAGATAAATAGTACAGAATCATAGTCCAGAATACAGGATCTTCTTCCTGTGTTTACTTTCTTGCTCCTGCCTTGGTCAAGTCTGAGCAATCAGAGGTGAGAACATTCTCGCGTTTTGATGTACTTGGATTTTTCCCTGTGTAAAAAACCAACCAAACCAAGAGAAAAAACTATAAATATATAAACTTCTTAACTGATTAAGACCCAAGCAAACGAGCTACAGGTGTAAAACACCCTTAGACTGCTGCACCACTCAGTAGTCTCTAATAATACCCGTTGAGAATGTGTATATAATTGTATCAAATGACTTTGATTTTTATTTTACAGAAGATGACTCAGTGTTCTAAACTTTACTTTGTTTCATCAGATACTGTGAATCATTGCAGAGTCATCGTTTGTATGTATGTAAACATGTCATGTTTATGATATGAAAATCAAAGATTAGGAAGAAGAACTTCCTGTGTTCCAGGCTCTTGGAGATCATTGATCCAAGACACTGAACGCAGCAGGCTTTTGAGATTGTGTTTGTCCTTCTAGGTATAGCATTGGAGGAGGCAGTGTGTAATGCTGGAAACAAGTTCCAGCCTGTCAGTTTGCTGTGTGTGTGTGTGTGTGTGTGTGTCTCCACATGTTGAGGTAAGACTTAATTACACACAGAGAACATTAGCCCCCAGGCTGCGGTATCCCTGAGATTTAAGGAACACTGCAGACGACTTTAAAATCTCCTGGTAAGTCACAACGTGTGCCGTCTCCTCCTCAGCACAGCTTACACAGCACTTTGTGAGTGTGTGTGTGTGTGTGTGGGGTAAAGCATAGTACACACTTAAAGCGGAAGCAAGCCCCTGCATGACACCGTATCTGTGTTGACAGTAAATGTGTCTGTGTGTTGGTTGTCTGTGTATGGGACCTCGAGCCTTATGTTCCATCTTACCCATGATCTCCTCTTAATTTCAGCATTGCTGCATAATTCTGCTCTCATATGTCTTTCATGCTCTCCTTCTGACTCCTGAAATCCTAGCACAACACCTAATTACACTTTTCTCTGATGAGAACTTCCAAAAGGGATAAGCTGGCATCAAGGAAAGAAGACAGCACTAACCACCATGAGCACCACCCCGCACACGTGCGCGCATACACACACACACACACACACACATACACATACACAAACAAGTCCAAATATCCTAAGGTTTTTTCCATAGCATTCAATATTAATAAATATTTATCTTTATCTCATGCCTGGCCCATGCTCATTTTCCAAGTCTAATGAGGGGACACATGTGATCATGCTTAACAAGGCTAAACTACACCTATAATAAAATAAATAAAAAGGAAAATGTGTTGTCTTTTTGCCATAATCTCGTTATGTTCCCTCATGCTCAGTAATTTAAACCCAGAAAATTAACTAGACAACTAAAAAAATACGAGTCTTCTACTTTACTCTCTATACTAAGTTAAACCAGCAACACATTTTCAGCCAACACTGGATTAAAAACCACCACATTTCTAAATACCGCAAATATGTACAATTATTATATAAAATATAATTAATACTGATAATGGTCATATCAACCAAACTGATACATCTTTATTTTCATCAAGTATATTCTTATTGTAATAGACCCACCGTGAACCCTCAAGGGCACACAGAGCAATGTTGTGTGTTGGTGGGACAGTGCCTGAGTCCCAAATCCACACAGACACACCGTCTCTACACTCCAAGTGTGATTAATGCAACTCTTCAGTGAAGGGCACTACACCCTGACAGTCATAAGCTGCCCAAAACAAACAATGGAAGAAAAAGAGAAAGACAACAACAATGGCAGAGACAGGGAAAAAGCACCAGGCCCCAGTGACACAGCTAGACTAGAAACAACACACCGACAGAGATGATAACACAGGCTTTTGTTCAGTAAGTTGGTGATTTTTGGGATAGAGCAAGTTTGTCTGAGAGAGTATAGACTTTCATATATATATAAAAAGGATGTGTGAAAGGATTTATAATTACACAATAATACACAAGAGGGAGTGCAATAACGCGAGATATTGGAAGATCAGTACAATACCAGTACACAGTACACAGAAAAAGACGCGCCTCAACTCGAGTTAAACACAATCACAGAAATCACATAGACATAGCAATAGTCCACAGCACCATAACTCTACTCTGTTCAAAATAAGGTGTAAAAATGGAAAATTAACCTGTTCCGCGTTGGGTGAAAAAGTCCAGGCACAGCTCTGTCTTGTAAGTGCTGGTGCTAGGTTACATGTATTTGGCAGATTCTCTCAGCCAATCACATTGCTGGGTCTTTAAATTGGATTGTTTTACTTTAAACAGATACACGTTACATTATAATGATGTTTGATTCACTATTTCATCAGCTGTGGGTTGTCACTTTGTCAAATTTCCATTGGTTTCAACATGAAAAAAATTAATGTGTGTTGTAACTGGTATGGGAACGCGGTTAGCATCTCAGCTACAACTTTACACTATTCCACTATTCAACTGAGAAAAAGGATAAGGGGGTTGTCATAATATTAGCAAAGTTTGACCCTTGTCCCTGCCCACTGGGTTGTATGAGTAATTCAATGTGTATTTGCATTTGAGAGACACCCATAAATAATATAATATAATAATATACAATGATGCTGGCCGAATGCTGTAACTTCACTTTGTAAATCCCACCTAAGGACCTAAAGCTATGCTACCACATATTCACTTGGGTAATCCTGTGGGTTTGGCATAGAGAGAGCTGAGACTGCAACAGGGGGTTGTGGTCCCAAAGAATTTGGCCTACATGGAATGCACAGTACACTGACCTCTCTTGGTCTCCCTCTCTCGCAGAAACTGGATGCTTGAGAGAATGTGGATTCGATGGAGTCGACTGTGAACCCCCAACCCCAACAGATCTGTCTCTGTCAGGTGCAACAAGTCCTACAGATAGGGAGAATAAAGATGAAAAAGAGATAAATAGAGAAGATTTATGAAAGGGGTGAGGGAAGGAGAGACACAGTAAGAGAAAAAGAGGGGGGAAAAGGAAAAAGGAGAAACACAGAGAGAGTGTCAGAGGATTGGATTAGACATATAACATTGGGCATAATCAGTGTTTCTCAGAAGTCTACTTAGCATCATGCATGCATTGCACCTGACCCATGGTACAAAGCCTCTCTCTCTCTCTCTCTCTCTCTCTCATTTCTAAATCATGAGGTTTAAGCTGCTAGTCTGTCATTAGTGCCCCGCCACTCTGACATTGTTCTGTTTGCACAACAACACTCCATTCTTGATGCTTGGGCTTGAAGAAAAAAAAAGGACACCCAAAAATAAAATAACCATTGCTGCTTTGTTTTATGCAGCATTCCAGCATTCATTGTTCTCTGGGCAGACCGAACAAGAGCAGTTTAATTGTAGGTGGCAAGTTATTTTCTGCTGCTTAGCGTTTACAGACTGCATACTTCAGTATTCACACACACACAAGCACGCGCACACACACACACACACACACACACACACACACACACACACACACACACACATACACACACACACACACACACACATGCACACACGTACACACAGCTGTTTGGAAGCTGCAGCTGTGCACTACACTCAAAAGGAGTCATACAATATTTTTTATTTGGATTACAAAAGTGTGATATATAACCATGTTTGTGGATACCTGCCCAATATTTCTCCTGAAACAAAGGGTATTAAGAGAGGGCTTGCTACTATTGGCTGCAGTAACAACAGCTACACTTGTGTGAACACTTTAGACCAGATACTGGAACATTGTTGTAAGGATCTATTTGAATTCAACCTCTAAAGAATTAGTGAGATCAGAAACTGATTTTGGATGATTAATTCAGGATCACAAACACCACTCCAACTAATCCCAGAGAACCTAGAGGATAACTGTGTTCCATCACTCTAGAGAACATTACACCCCACTTGTGCACAACTGGCACTAAGCTCAGTGACCTTAAGCTGTGGCTGATGTAAAGCATCCCAATTGATGTAATTCTTTCCTGTGGAGATCACACACTCTGCATGCACCCTTGAACGTCTTTGTCCATAGTGGGTGCACCTTAAAGTATCTATTTGTAATACGTGTATAAATTAAGCTGTATTCATAACTGACATTCAGACATTCTGGGGCACTACCCTGTAGCTCTCACAGCCATGAGTCCAGCTCCCATGTTTGGTTTTTATTTAGTTTTTCTGTTTCTGTTCTGATCTAGTTTTGCACTGAAGCTACATTACTATTATACACTGTCAGAAAAAAGGTCCTGTACAGGTACGTTACTGTTAACTAAAAATAAAAACAGTGTAAATGTTTTCCTTAAAAGGTACATTACATTCACTTCTCCCAAAATGTTAAGGTTTATTATAGAACTCTGTAAAATACAATAATGAAATAAATGTCCTGAAGATTAAATGTGGCATATGAAATTTACACAAATTAATAATCAATAGTTTATACTGAATATAGCTCAGTTATGTTCCCCAAATAAAAGTACTGAAAATGTATCCTTTCAGGTACCACCAGAGTGAGAACTGAAGTTTTTCTGAGAGTGTAGACTTGTTTTAGTCATTTATGGCACTAAGATGGTCCTCTCTTATTTAGGAACCTTGAGGAAAATTACAGGTTTTAGTCATGCAATGTACATTTGTCAGCTTTTGTAGATAACAGTGTGTCATACCATGTGCAAAAACACACAATTCTAATTTGAAGTCAAATGTGTGATAAGTTAGGTATGCTGTTACACTGCACGCTGTAAACTTCCATTACTTGTCAGTTACATTAGCTTCAAAGCAAAGATAGGATCTTTTAACACCTCACATTTGACACCACATGATGGACTATAATGTGGGTAGCAGTTTGGCTGAACAGTCACGTTAAGAAATGTCTAATTGGCCCATCGCCTACAGATATGTTAACAGAAATGATAAGCTGGCCCCATTGTCAGTGCTGTCTGTTAGGAAATAATATAGACTAATGTTCTCTGTGAAACCTCTCACTCTCTCAGCAGTGTTGTCTTTTCAGATGTTGTTGCTGTAGTTGAACGGTGCAGTGAAGTGTAGTTGCAGTTGGTTTAATGCTGGAGAAACAAGTGTATGCTGCATTAGGCTCTTTGTGTGTGTGTGTGTGTCTTATCTCAGAGGCTCCATGAAGACCATCACACAAATGAATCTCTCCTATCAACAACTATTCTCCTATGCTTTCCTTTCAACCTGCTCTGTTTAGGGGGACAGCATTAGGGAGTGAGAGAGAGGGCCCTAGAAAAATGTAGAGAATGGAGGAGAGAGAGAAATAGAGAGATAGACAGAGAAAGAGAAAGATGTAAAGAGAGATACATGAAGGAGAGAAGGGCAAAGAGGGATAGATAATAATGAAATAATGAAAGGAGAGATATAAAGAAAGAGAAATAGGGAGAAAAGGTGGTTGAATGAAAAAGGAAAAAGGGAGATGAACACAGACAGAGAGGGAGAAGAGAGGCAAGTATGATAAAGAATGAAAGGGGATAGATGGACAGAAGGAGAGGAGAAATACAGAGATAGCTAGAGTATGAGAGGTGAGAAAAAGAGAATCAGAGATGACAGAGACAGAGGGAGGGACACAAGACAGATAAACAGAGAGAGAGAGAAAAAAAGGGAGGGAGATAAAAGGGGCAGATAGAAAGTGTCCGATGCTGGTATGGGCCTATTGTGCATCTGCTCTGATTTTTCATGACCACAGCTGAATCTAACAATCCATGAAAAACAACCTGCCTCAATATCACACACGCCATCACACTGTCTCTGTCCCATGTGTGGTCCCACATCAACCCGCAAACTTCAAATACGTCAAAGAATTGCTCAGCCTGTATGTTTTTAGAGGTCAGGGCTTATAAAAAATTGGCTGTACTCCTCTTAGCAGCTTGTTTGTTGCTGTGGGTTCCTCCGTGAATCACTTAAGGTCCAGACCTGTACGAACAACAACTCTTAGAAAGCTGTGCTTCTGCATTTACAGTAAAAGTGTACGTGTGTGTTGAATGTTTGCATATCTCTTTATTTCCAACATGCTCACACTACCATCTGTTATTAATAAATTCTAAACTTTGCAGTTTCAACATCAATACTCTCTCTGTACATGACATTTTGTGCAGACTTTACACACATGTAAATATACCTAGAATAATGACGCTCTTGAATGCTCAAAGGTGTGATAAGAAAGCTATTCTGGCAGCCACACTCTTTTAGCTGTTATTGGTTGGAGTTGAATCATGTGTGAAAGCCTGTTCTATTTACAGCCACTGAGCCACATCCTTGTCAAGCCTACCCTTTCAGTTGTCAAAATCCAAACAAGACATTAAGTATTTATTGACTTTATCGATCTTTTGCTTTCACTGTTATTTAGAAGGATTTAGCTAAAATCCTCATAAGAAATTCTGTCCAACAGGCAGCTCTTTTTATATCTCACCACCAATCTGATATTTCTACACTACAAGATTAGCCTGGCATATCTTTGAATGTGGAAAGACTCATAAACCAATATCTCATCTTTTATATATATATTTTATCGCATTTATTATGAAGCCATCTACTACACAGTGGGTAGATCTTCAGCCAAAAACCTGAACGCAGTGAAGTTGAATTTACTACTTAAACGTCAAGCTTCTGATGAGCACCCGAACGCAGCACAAGGGCCGGATGTGAGGTGAGTCTGGAATATTATTTTCATTTAAATATTTATATAATTTAAAGATTACAATGAATGTTGCTAACTAATGTAAATTTGATATTTTTTGTAAATAAATCAGTTGACTGATGGATTGAATTGTCTGTCCTAGCCTTCATAGGCCTCACCCCTTGCCTGAAATGGTTTAGTTGGCCTTCACTGGCTCAGCGTTCATTCTGCTGAAATGGCACATTAATCCGTGCTATGAAAGATGATGCCCAAGAAAGCTAAATTTGGTTTTCAGAAAAGAAAAGAGAGGCAGGAATCAGACAAAAAAAGAAATGAGGTAAAGTAACCGCTTGTGCATAGGGCCCAGAATTTGGTGCTACGCCCCTGGGTATGAAAATTAAATAAAAGGCTTTCCACAATCACACATCGTCATGAACTGAAAAAAGTCCTTTGATTTATTTTGTTTTGTTTTAAATATAGTTTATATCAAATGTTGTATTGAAAGAGTCTGGTCACAAAAGCGGGCGGCATGGTGGCGCAGCAGGTAGTGTCGCAGTCACACAGCTCCAGGGTCCTGGAGGTTGTGGGTTCGATTCCCGCTCCGGGTGACTGTCTGTGAGGAGTTGGTGTGTTCTCCCCGTGTCCGCGTGGGTTTCCTCCGGGTACTCCGGCTTCCTCCCACAGTCCAAAAACACACGTTGCAGGTGGATTGGTGACTCGAAAGTGTCCGTAGGTGTGAGTGAATGTGTCTGTGTTGCCCTGTGAAGGACTGGCGTCCCCTCCAGGGTGTATTCCCGCCTTGCGCCCGATGATTCCAGGTAGGCTCTGGACCCCCCGCGACCCTAAATTGGATAAGCGGTTACAGATAATGGATGGATGGATGGTCACAAAAGCATTTGTTACTTGTTTTGTAAAAGTGTATCTGTTCATGGATGCATTTTGCAACTTTTTATACAGCTCCCAAAACCACCCCCACCCCACCACACCCCACTCCATCCCCCTGCCTGACCACAAGTGTCTTCATTTCTGTAAAGGACACAGGTAGGAATTAGAAGTTGAAATGTTGCTCTGAGGACTTCATCACCCTTGAAGTCAGATTAATTCTGAATAACAAATGTCACTTCAGCTCATCCCTGGAGCACTGAATGGTGCTCCATCACTCAACTTCACTGCACCACAGCCAAGTCCTCTGGACAGGGCATGGCATTTGGCATGTTTCATTTCTCTGTCACACAAGAGAGTGCGCTAGCTCGAAAAGAGGATAAATTATGGCACTGACAGTGAAATATCTCCAAAAGGTTATTCAGTGAGATCACTGTAAATCGTTAAAGTGAACAAGCGTTTTTATTAGATCATTGCTCACCAGCCACCTGGGCCTCAGAGCAATTGTGTGTGTGTGTGTGTGTGTGTGTGAGAGAGAGAGAGAGAGAGAGAGAGAGAGAGAGAGAGAGAGAGAAGAGAGAGAGAGAGAGAGAGAGAGAGAGAGAGAGAGAGAGAGGGAAATAGAGAGAGAGAGAGAGAGAGGGAAATAGAGAGAGAGAGAGATAGAGGGAAAGAAAATGAGAGAGAGAGAGAGAGAGAGAGAGAGAGAGAGAGAGAGAGAGGGAAAGAAAATGAGAGAGAGAGAGAGAGACTGACAGAAATGTTGCTTATTAAAAAGAAACAAGTGGCAGAGGCCAGGTGGTAGTGACTAATGCCTCATAAAATTTCAGTGCTCTGCCTCAGTGTTTTAAAAATAATAGATTTAAAAAATTTACAGAGACCCTCAAACAGATCCAACTGTTACTTGCAATTAAAAATATAATGCACGTGTTTTTCCTCCATTTCAAATCCTTGTGAAACATAAAATGCAGTTTATAGTAAAAGTTAATTTAATTGATTAAAAAAAAGATTTTTTCAATAGTTTTCAATAGTAAACACAACTCATAATTTGTGACAGGGGCATAGATAGATAGATAGATAGATAGATAGATAGATAGATAGATAGATAGATAGATAGATAGATAGATAGATAGATAGATATGAAAGGACCCAATGGCACAAAGGCTCAATCTTTGCCATCAAAAATAGTTTGCTGCTCATCACTATTTATTCCAAAATCTGTAAGATTATTGTGGACCAGTTCAAACAGAATTTCAATTTCAATGCAAGACTGTCAAGAATGCAGGTCTTTCACAATCTAGAGTTCATAATATTGTAAAAAGATTCAGGGAGTTTATGGAAATCTCTGCGTAATGGCCAAGGGCAGATATCCCTGTAGAATGTGTATGACGACTGAGCCCTGAGGAGGTATTGGGGAAACCGCGATGCAACTGTGATGGACATAGCAACATGGGCTCAGGGTACTTTGGAATATACTGTTACTTTACACAGTTCACTGCTGCATTAAGAAATACAACCTGAAACCATATTATGCAAAGAGGAATACATATAGTAATTTTTGCAGAAAGTTCACAGAATACTCTGTGCCTGACATCATCTAAGACGGACAGAAAGAAATTAGAAACATGTTCTGTGTTCAGAGGTGTCCATGTTTCAGCTTGTTTTGGAAAAAACAAACAAACAGATTTTAGATTCTACGTGCCAAAGATGAAAAAGACCATTCAGAGTGCTAATAACAAAATATCCAAAATACAGTACTGCATCTGTGATGGCATGCGGTCCATCAGTACACACGTCATTGCTGACCAGACTATATGTGACGGTGCTTAGGGCTTATACTGGTGTTTAGTCAAGATGAAATCTTTTCCCAGAAAGGCCATGTCCATTTCAACAGGACAATCCCCGGCAAATTAGGATTTCTGCATTCATTTCATTTCATTTCATTTTTAGAGTGTTTGAACTTTTGTAGACATGGGGTTTGTAAAACATAAAACATCTTTTGTAAATACCTATTCAGATTGCCATGGTTAATCTAATAAAAGAATCATGGGATTAAAAAAAAATAAAAATAAAAATGACTATGCTTAATGAGTAACTCTGCCACAGACTCTAGTGGACAGACATTATCTTTCCCACTAAAACCAGCTCCTGACTCATAAAGCGAGGAACAAGGAGCCTCGGGCAAGTTCCCTCTTTCGATGTTGTCAGGGGCAACCAAAAATCTTTTCAATTTTTTGAATTTTTCCTTCACAGGAAATGACAGACATACTGATGGGTCTAGTGTTTTTTTGGAGCAGGGAGTTTGCTTTTTATAGCCTACGGATATAGCAGAGTCATTCCTGTGCAATGTGATCTATACTATATTGATAAAATAGCACTTATCTTTTCACCCTAACTTTTCTTCCCTGCACCCAAACACGAGCTGTCCTCCTACTTTAAGCTCTGACGCTGCCAAGACAAACAAACTCATTGAACTTCAACAGAATGCTACTCATGCCTTTGTCTCACTGTCAGCTGAGTAGAATAAGCCCTTAACTGAGTGAATGCCAAAAAGGGCATCAAGAGCTGCCAGGAAGAGGTTGGGGGGGTGTGGGGGTGGCAGTGGTGGGGCACAGGGATAGCAGTAAGTGTGTGTGTGTTATGTACATGATTTTTAAAATTTGGGTATAACATCTGTTAAAATATACAATTTGCTATGTACTCATTTTGAGCTCAGCTTTATATCACTTTATGTGTCTTTCTTGCTATGAACAACAGTATTTTTCTAAATAATGCTGTCATAACATTTTTGTCCTGAAGCATTTTCTGACAAAACTGAAATCATTAATCAATTAATTAATTCATTCATTAATTCATTCATCATCTTTGCCACTTAGTCCATTTCAAGGTCATGGTAGATTTAAAATCTCATATTTTTAATCAATAAAATCAAATAAGAATATCAGTGTTCTTAAGTTTAAATAGGACATTTTTCATCAGTGTGAAGTAAAAGCAGAATTCTGAGGTTCCACTACTGAAAAAAAGCCATCTCCACAAAGGCAGCAATGTAAAGATAAAACACTTTTATTAGGTCTTGGAGCATTACTGTAAGTGATTGATTGCTATCAGCCATAAATGCATTAGTAAGAGGTCAAATTAATGATGTTGGATGATTAGATCTGGATCTTAGCCCAAAGGTACTTGGATAGTGCTCCCTTATTACAGAGCTGACATTTGGTTTATGATGCTACTTCAGAGAAAGGCATCTGAATGAAAATGAAAGTTTACATGATTATACAGTCTGTATGCATAAATTAACAACTGATATATGCAAACTTTTTTTTAAAGTGCTTTATTCAACTTTTCATGTGTGGAATCATATATGAAAGACAATATGGCATAATTTTTACTTCAATACATTCCTCACAGTGTGTGCCATGTGTGCCGAGCTTCACCCATAATAAAACAAAAGTACGCACTTTAGGTCAGCTGCTACAAATCAGAGTCAGAAACAGAGGTTGGTGCTGCAGATGGATTCCGCAGAGATTAATACTAAGAGAGGAATCCTTTGCAACAATTCCTGTTTTCCACATATTAGCCCACACACTCAGAAATGGTTTTGAATCTGAAGCAAGCAACTTCATCTTAGGTGTGCTTTCAAGGATAATTGTGTGATAATAGTGTGCACATGAGCACTAAGAATATTAGTTTGATTCTGATTGGCTGCACTATACTGTGCCTTATTCAAGAAGCTATCATAAAACTGAAATAATTATAGAAAATTAGACGTGAGAGGGCTAAGCTAATCTACTGTAAACTGTAACTGTGGATGGATATATGTTAATGGATTGTTTGTAGTGAGATCACAAAAAAAAACTGATTCAAAGCAAAGTTTGCTTTGTTTTTTTTTTGACTGTTGAGGGGATGGTGTGTTTGGAAAATATAACAGTTGTTTTAATCCAGTTATAAAAACCGAGAAACATTGAGTTACATTTGTTATATTTATTACAATTGAGACAAGTAATAAATATGTATATTAATAATGTTTTTCACACTGTAAAGTTTGCAGTGAAAGGATTTCTGGGATTGTGTGTATGTTAGATTCTCTTACCTCTACTCCATCATACTCCTCATCGAACAGTGTGCAGTACTGCTGCAATCCCAGGTTGTTCAGCCATTTTGAGATGGCCAGGTGCTTCATCCTGGGCTTACCACTGCACTGCCCTCACCCTGTTTGAGAGAACCGTATGTATGTATAACAATATTAATGCAAGTTCTGCTGGGTGCAATACAGAAAAATGCAACATGTACGTACATATGTAAAAGTTTGAGGTCCCCTTGTCAAGCTACCTATTTTATCTTGATTTTCTAAGTGAAATTAAATGCTTTGTGCAATTACTTGTCATTGTACAACGTACAACACACACACAAACACACTAGTGCACTAGGGGGAGTGAACATACACCCAGAGTGGCACGCAGCCATCCCTAGCGCACAGGGAACAGTGAAGGTGCTTTGCTCGAGGGCATTTAAGCAGTGGACTAAGGGAGAAGGACAGTGCCGTTCCTTCACTTCCACTCCCACTGGCAGTTATGGGGATCAAACCAGTGACCTTCAGGAAATGTTTCTGTTTATTAACTAAAGACCATTCCAAAGTCATTTTACAAACCCCTGTATCACATTTTTTTATCTATTATATTCTCCCTGTGTCTGGATGGGTTTCCTTTAAGTGCTCTGTGTTCAACACACAGTCATAAATCATATGTTGGTGGGTGGATTGGTTATGTGAACATGCTCACAGATGAGAGGCTTTGGGTGACTGGTTAAATGTGTGATATCCTGTGATGTATTGTGCTCTGCCTAGGCTGTGTTCAAACATTCTAGGTAGGTTCTGGACCCATCGTGACCCTGATCATGATGAAGTGACAGCAGAAACATAATGAAATATGAATTAATGATATATTGTTACATTGTCTTACAATGAAAGTTAAGAATGTAATTTTCAGATAGAATAACAGGGACCTGGAGGTTGTGGAGTCTGTGAGGAGTTTGGTGTGTTGTCCCCGGGACTGTGTGGGTTTCCTCTGGGTGCTCAAGTTTCCTCCCACGGTCCAAAAGCACAGGTGGATTGGTGACTCAAAAAGTGTTCATAGGTGTGAGTGTGTGAATGAATATGTGAGTGTGTGTTCCTGCCTTGCATCCAGTGATTCTGGGTAGGCTTTTGGACCCACTGCAGTCCTTCACAGGGTGACACATATTCACTCACACGTATGGACATTTCTGAGTAGCCAATCCACCTAACAACATTTGTTTTTGGACAGTGGGAGGAAACAAGAACACCTGGAGAAAACCCACACAAAAAAAAATACACAGACAGTCACCTGTCCTCACAGAAAGTGAACTAGAGCGGGGTTTGAACCCACAACCCCAGGACCCTGCAGCTGTGTGACAGCGACACCCTGTTACACCACCATGCTGCCCCAGATGTGTTCATATAATGTAATAAATTTCATTTAGAAAATGAATAATCCCTGACAAGTAACCAGGTTGCACAATCGGTTTGTGTTCCTGTATATGTGTGTGCTTGTGCTGACAGCATTCCTGGTATGCATTAATGGTACTGTGTTAGATAGTAATTGCTGTGTAAACTAACTGTTGTGTGAGAAGTAAATTATAACTGGGCTATGTTTCTCCTGAATCCCTGTTTCTAGCCTGCAGACACCAGGCTGTCACATAAGCAGAAGATTTCTTCTTCATACAAAACATAATGTGTATGGGCAATAGTTAGTCTGAAGGTCAAAAAGATAAATTGTGCATTTGGGAAAGCTTTGCTTTGATGCATGTCAATTTAACACTAACATATGACCGTCAAAACTGCTGAGGAACTGTTGTATTGAAAAATTGGATGAAACAGCAAAATGTCTTTTGCTGTTTTGGCAGGATGTGTCCAATCATTTAAAATGGCTATAAGGGGGAGACGAGGGGGGCCATTACAGTTATTAGATAAATGTGTGTGTGTGTGTAATATAGGGTACATGTGTGTGTGTATACATATATACACATATATATATGAATGAGAGAGAGGGAGGGTGGAATAATGTTCCAATTTGCCAAACAGAAATTATTTATAAAGGATTTCCCTGGTCATTACATGTTTTACAATTTTCTAAGTGAAAAAGTCCGTATTTTATACATAGAATGCCATAACATCAATGCCAGCTTCTTGTTTCATCGTTAGCCAACCCCTGTTCACCCTGTCTGTCAATGTTTTTTAAAAAACCTTAGTGTCACTGCTGGACTGAGAATAGTCCACCAACCAAGCTAACAGCATCTTGTGACCCTGATAATGGACTAGAGGTTGACAAACACAAAATGATGAGCAGCAGCATATAAACTACTTTCTCTGGTCTTACAAGGTGGGCCAACAAGGAACATATGTCTAATAGAGTGGACAGTGCATGGACACAGTTTTTAAAAGCTCCAGCAGCATTGATGTGTCTAATCCACTTGTACAAGGGCTATACATGCCAACACCACACCTGTTCACCACTGTTTAGTAGTTTTTCTGACCTTTGAAGGACTACTTGAAAGGGAATGAACAAGGTATGCAGAGCAACAGGCGATACAGTGTGTAATTGTAAAACTACACGGTGCACCCACATGCACAGTTCAACAGATAAAACTGACAATAAATGTAGAATAAATTAATTGTGCAGGGCAGGTACACACTGTGGTACGTGCCAGAAGCCATAGAGCTGAAAAGCTGCCGATGAAAGTTATCAAGGCTTTAAAAGACCAGACAGAACAAAAAATGTGTCTATAAAAATCACTTACAAAATCTACCCTTACTTAATACATTATGTTATGCCTCCATGTACACAGGGTCACTGCTCTCTGAGTGCTTTAGCTCAAATATTTTCAGCGCAGACTAGATTGTGATTAACATTCATCCCAACTAATTGATCACTCTAAATTAGGTTTAAAATGTGTTCAATAGACCGTTAACTGAAAAGCTGAATACCCTCCAACATTTCATTTGTCCACTCTTCTTCTAACTCTTCTTCTTGTGCATTCTTCTAACATTTTTTTCCTCAGTTTTTTTATTCCATCTCCAACACAATGCTATGTTACAGCTGCCATCCCAGCACCCCTTCCTAAAGTTCTCGCTGACATTACATTCCCCTTCACAGAGTGTATAACATTCATAAAACTATCTACACACACCTTGGCTGCCTTACAAATTCCTTTCTCATGTACATCAAGGACATATTTCTGAGGAGATAAAATGGAAGAGAATCCACTTGCATAAATCAAAGAAGAGTAAGTGGAACATTTATTTAATTTTTTTTTAATGGGAAAAACAACCACACAATGTTTAAGAACATCTGGACACTCAGAAAAACATCACTAAGATGTAACATTTACATCTAGTTGTGTTTGTATCTTGACACGAAGACCAAAGATGGGTCAGTTCCATAAAATCAGGTCTAAATGAAAAGGAATATTTAAATACACACTGGGTTTGTCAAATCAACTGCTTAGTACTTTGTTAGGAAGTAATACAGTGCGCTTTGCAACAGTGCCATTAAAATCAACTCTAAACTTAATCTCAGTATAAGTGTTTCCACCACACAGTCAGTGTTTAAATCACATATTTATGGAGCACAAACTCAAAACAAAAGTTACCATTGTCCAATTAGTTATTGGTGTGTTCAGAGTTGTATCATCTAATGTATGTTTGAATCATTAACATATGTTAATGGTAAGACGTGAGACCTTTTCTAATCTATAAATGAAGAGTGATGATGAGGATAAGCTGAAGGGTGTACTCATAATCCAATCCACTTTAAGAGCCACACTGCATTGTGTGGACAGTGTCACCTTCTATGGCTTAATCACATTAGGGTTATATGTATGTGCACACTCATACACAGACAACCCCTCACTTGCACAAAGTCAGTGTCTTGTGTTTTACTGTAAAGACGAGGTCAAATTCATATCTGCATCACCCTTACCTTGTCTTGTCAATCAGTTTGTTTGAGCTACTATAAAACACCTTGCTCTCATTTGAAATGTAACATACATGGTACATAAAAAATGCAAGTCTTTTAAGTTACTTCATTTAAAATGAAAACATTAAATTGCCTGGGTTCAGTGGGTCCAGAGCCTACCTCGAATCACTGGGCTTAAGGTGGGAACACACCCGGGTGAGGGCGCCAGTCCTTCCCCAGGGGCGACACACACTCACACATATGGACACTTTTGAGTAGCTTATAGTGAACTGGATTAGTTACACACAATAAATGTGTGAATGAATGTCTTGGTCTGGTATGCTAGGCTCTCTCTCTGCTAATGGCAAAGGTATTTTAAGTTTTTTTTAAAGGAGCAAATGTAATACTGACACCAAGCTTTTAACATGTGTTTTTGGACTCTGGCAGGAAACCCACGCGGATACAGGGAGAATGCACCAAACTCCTCACAGAACCCACAACCCCAGGACCCTGGAACTGTGTGACAGCAACACTACCTGCTGTGCCACTGTGCCACCCTAGACCAAGACAGTTTTTTCTTTTTTTTTACTCATTTACTGACACTGGGGCTTCGTAAACACATTTGAATATTTCAACCATGCAAACAGTTAGGAGAGCTTGCAAATGACGAGGAAACATTTAAAAAATATAAGTGTTTTTTTATTACAATCATGAATATCATGATTAAATGTTACATCAGCAAGTTGTTTATTTGCTTATAAGTGCCATCATTATGAATCTGGCTTCTGCAGCTAAACACCTTGCATTGTGCTGTTTGTTCTTTGCCATGCATTGTCTTCGATGCCTGGGATATACTCCGTCTGCCATATTTTTGAGTTAAAACAAAATGTTGCCTCAAATAGCAATAATTTCAGGGCTAGCTCTGTTGCTGAAGTCTGTATTTATCTTGGCATGATCCCTTTCTCTTCCAAGAGGTTGTCTAACCAACTTCCCTTGAGCTAATAGAGTAATCAGAACAACCCTTAAGATGGCGTTTGAATTCCCCATTGGGAAATGGCGAGTGGGTAAGTCAACAAGGGCATTATAAACAGTATGAGAATGGAGAGCTTGTCTTAATAAGCACCACTAAGGCTTGTGACAGGAACTTATTACTACACTCTGTGGCCTAGAGACACGTGAAACCACACACCATACTGGCTTCTTCTACATCCTGTTTGGAACCAGTCCGCTTCCTGTTTCCTCCTTTGTGGTTGCAAATGTATAATTAGGGAGAGATTACATCTACTGGACATTTTGTTATTTTTTAAGATAATCCCAACAAACTGTATTTTTATTTTTGTAATAACACTTTAACTGCTAGCTAAAAATAAATCCATCTATGGTCACATTAGTATGCTTACATCCAAACAGAATCAGTTAAAAATCTTCCCAGTCATTGCTTGGTATGGTCAGTAGCATTAAATTCTTCTTTGTTTGTGCCAAGCTTCAGTGTTTCTCTAATCATGGTCTACTATGACGTCAACTGAAGGGAGATTTCATCTCCTCCTGGATTCCTCCAGGCCTGTACAGCACAGATGCAGAGTAAATAAAATCTCTAAATGTTTAGATGCACCAGCCACATTGTCTCGCACATTGATAGTGATGCATGTAGCTTTTACAACACTCCTTGCACTACTGTTTGCACCTTTATGAACCAGAAGCTCTACTGCTGTTGTACCTCAGTGCAGCAGCATGACTACTTGCTATTTCAGGTCAGAAAATAATGAAATAATAGAACACATGTGGAGTCTTTTCTGGATGGGTGAGGAGGTACTAACCAAGGGGCTTTATTTACAGCTAGTGACTAAACTACAGAAGCATGCAATGCTGTGCAAGAGTCTTAAAATCAGTTTTGGTAGCGGTGGAGTTTTACAAATTCCTGCCATGCCATGGCTGTATTGCAGCAAAAATTCAAAAGAAAAAAAAACTTATATTCTTCCAAATGTATTGTAAACATAAACACCTTTACTGCCATATTTTATGCAAACCAAAGTATATATCTGTATATATATATATTCCCACAGATGTACACAATTATAATAAGCCATAAGAATTGATAACCTGTATTAATACCATATTTATTAATTATCTAACCCTGACCAAAAAACCCATCTAAATTTTATGGTACATTTGAAGACATCAGACAAAACATTCAGGAATGACAACAGAGCTCTGATTCACGGGCCTAACTATAATCCCTCTGTTTACACAGAAAATTCATCTGGATCCTGGAATATGATATATTACCTCACATAACAGAGTCACAACTATCTTCACTTTTATTGACCTGTGCTATTGTGTTCTTTTATAAATATTAAGTTTCAGTGTGTCCTACAACTTCAATGCCAGCTCTCAAAGTTACCAGAAAAAATACCATATGCATTTACAGACAAAAATACATGCAGTATAGTAGGGAGACTATATAAACCAAAAATACAAAATAAAATGTGATGTGTACAATATATAACTTAAAATGTGCGACTGAAAAAAACAACGAGAAAATGACAAGAGCTGCAGAACTGGAACAGAAAACTTTGTGTGACAAAGTTTCATTGTTTAATTGAGGACAAATTTGGAAGTCCATTATCTGCTGTGAGACTGAGGATGTAGTTACACACCACTGAAGTGTCCAGGCTCATAATAGAACTAGAGAGTGAATACAGGCTCAGTGATGTCACTGATGGAGACTGCAGCATGCCAAAAGAACACACGTGGGAGGTCTGTACACACACATGTTGGGGAATGCACTACCACTGGTGATTTATATGTTGCTTGGTTGTGTGTATGGCCATTGTGATGGAAGCATGGATTTTCTGTGCACATGTGGATCTTTGTGTGTGCAAGTAATTAGTGTTAGACTGAAACAAAGCACAGGAAACAGTTGCTGTACAGATAAATCTTTCTTCCAGCCAACAATATTATGCTGCCAAACTGCAATTGAGCAAGACTGGGAGGACATATAAATTGTATGTAAGTGTGTGTGCATTTATTTTCCTTTAACAGATATTGTACTTTGACCATGGTCAGCATGTTGATGTGATCTTAATTGATAATGTAAATCAGTGACGAATATGCACTTGATCCATCAGTGTGACTAGTGGTGAACATTTTAAAGACTTTACTTTTTTTGCATTATCATACACATTTTACTACTTAAAGGTCTCTCACAGATATATGTAGAGAGGTAAATTTGAAGAGACACTACATCTATTCAAATTAGTGCTGATGTTCAACAACACATCAGCGTGCTTGGAGGAGAACACTAACTGCAATATTGCTGAGAAACATGCTCTCTGGAACCATGGACAGCAGTGGCATGACCAGTGATCTATCTCACAATCTTCTGACAATAGAACCAGCAGTTACAGCTGCCCCATTTGTGAGTTAGGAGTCACTTTTATCTCAGTACAATTATATTGGCCCTTAAGTGTATCATAATTGGCAGACATTAACAGGTTTATCCATTAATTACTTTAACCCAAGATATACTCAAGGAGTACATCCAGATATTTGTTAGCTGCAGGGGAAGACAGGTACTACTTATACTCTCTCCTTCAGCTTTTAATATACTTTGTTGTCAATAAGGCAGAAAACAGATCACTTTACAACAGCTGTAGTTTGAGGTTTGACGTAGATAAGCAAAGACCTATGAATAAGGTTGACCTCACCCTTTAATTGAATCATTACTCAATAAAATGTTACTCCACAAAGGAAACAACTAAACTCCAAAGACATATAACACCTAACTGAACTGTATACTAAAGGTCTACACAGATGCATATGGTGGAACATTTAGAATGAGTCACAAATAGTTTGCTTAATGATTGTGTGGTTGGAAGTGCAGGAGGTCAACAATGAACATTTTTCTGAGGTCAAGACCTAATTATACTTCAATATTTTGAAATAAACCGCGACCCTGAAATGGAGAAGCGGAAAAGAAAATGTATGTATGTATGTATGTTTGTATGTATTTTGAAATAAATGTTTTTTTTTGTGGAGAATATTCAGCCAGCAGAATGAGAGTGAATGAATGAAATGTTGATGGAATGACTGTGGAAAAAAATAGTTTGTAATACAGACTAAATTAAAAGTTTATCCTCTAAACATTGCAAATCAACCTAGACATTTTTTTTTTGTATCTGAGGTTTATTTTTAGGTTTCGAAATGAACTGTCCTGCAGTTTCATGTTGATTCAAGTCTTCAATATTTTCTAGCTAAGCCTTGTAACTTGATATACAAAGTTTATAAAACAAACTTAAGACAAAATATTTTTGCACTTGATCAAAAACTACACAAAGACACAACAGACATCTTGTGTGGAGTACAGAACATGTGCTGCAGTGTGCTTTCTGGGCAAATATGTGCCAGCAATGCCTGAAGTATGAAAACACGCTCATTACATTCTTTGGCAGTTCCTGACTCATCCTCACGGACATGCTGCCAGATTCTCCTGCCATCCCAGCTGTTCACTCCACAGTAAACAGAGGCAACAGGCCCCAGGTTCACAGGGTGTGTGGGGGAGTGTTTTTGGAGTATATCATTCATAACACTCTACAGACATACTTCAAACAAATATCTCAAACATTACATTCTTGTGGTAATTATCATTCTCCAAATGTACCAGTTTAACACATTTCACTCTGCAACTGGTAGTTCTGTACAGTTATCAGTACTTTGCCTCTGAAATTCAGATTTGCTCTCCATGTGATCAAGTACCATAAATTCAACTTTGATGTATGAAACTAAGCCCTGTGAACTAGGTCAGATGTATGGAACAACAAATAAACATTTTGCTTTCTTTTGACTTTCTGCAGAGTGGTTCTATCTTCCTCTCCAAACAGGAAACCTCAGAATCTCAATATGAAAACTTGGGAAACTGACCTAAAAAGACACTTTTAAGAGTCCCACAGAGTCCCACCAGATGAGACCACAACAGTTCAGCTACAAAGCTTTTTAAAACCAGATTGTCTCATTATTTTAATGTTAACAAAACTACTTTAAAAACATGTTAAAAGTAATATCTCCAAATTTGACCATTTCTAAATTTCTAAATGTTTACACTCATACAGTGTTATCAAATTGGAAAGGTGAAGAAAAATTGTTTTACTGCTGATATTTGCCTTATTTGTTTCTAATTGATTCTCTTTTCTTGAGGTGGGTACAGCCCAAAGGTGGAACATTTAGCCTTTATTCAGAATTTTTGTAGGGCCAGTAATTATTTTGCCTAACTTTCATTCATTCATTGTCTGTAGCCACTTGTCTAGTCCAGGGTCATGGTGGGAGCCTACCCAGAATCAATGGGCGCAAGGTTGGAAGACACCATGGAGGGGGCGCCAGTCCTTCACAGTGAGACACACACACACACACACAGACACAACTGTGGATACTTTTGTGTCGCCAATCCACCTAGCAGTGTGTGTTTTTGGACTGTGGGAGGAAACAGGAGCACCTGGAGAAAACCCATGCAAACACAGGGAGAACACACCAAACTCCTCACAGACAGTCACCCGGAGCGGGAATTGAACCCACAACCTCCAGGTCCCTGGAAGCTGTGTGACTGTGACACTACCTGCTGCACCATTGTGCTGCCCTAACTTGCACGTTGTGCAATCTATTTATTTATTTATTTATTTTTTGTGAATTTATTACAGACACCAAGGTTCCCTGCACTGATTACACAATAAAGGCACCAATTACCCTTATTCCTGCATCTGCCTCAGGCAGTGGGGCCAACCTTAACAGTGGGAATGAAATAATTAAGGTAATTAAGTAATTAATGAGATAATTAGGAGTTGTGTTGCCATGTGTGAGTAATTTTCATGTGTGAGTAATCATTTTTATTAAACAAGAATTTTCTCAGCACATTAGCTTGAGGACAAACTCAGTAATACAACAATACCAAAAACAGACCTTTCATGTGTAGATAAGCAGATGTACACAGAGCACTGATGTCATTTAATATTGATTATTGACCTGTTGCTTATTAGTGCAGCCATCAATATATCTAATTGAATTGAATATCTAATTGGATAATGCAAAATGAATAAGCTAAACCATTCAGCCAAGTGCTGCTTCTGTCATTCAGTCAGTCTAGAGATTACTACCAGTAATTGTTATGATCCTACTCACTTCAATTTGAATGATTAAAGCAAGTGCTTGATTGAACATGCAGCGGGTTAAAACCAGTGAGAACTCTCGACAAAAGAAAATCATTTTTTCTAAACCTAAAGCCTCCAGGATGCCATTATTTTATTTAGCATGTGTGTATATATTTTACATTAACCAGGCAATGACTTAATTGTATATTGGTTACAGATGATTTGTTGTATATGGTGCAGAATCACTAAATAGGAAACGCTATATAATTAGAACTGGGTTGACAGATAGGGAGTGCATGCCATCTCTGGGTATTGTGCCTGATGAGAGAGACCACATGAGAAAGCTACCAGCATGCCTCAGTGTTGTGGTGAGATGGAAGCCTAAATGCTGCTAGAGCATCCTAAGGTCTCTTGCCCTATCTCTAGCTCCCCTCACAGCACCCCCAAATTATAGCCAGCCCACCATCCCACCAACCTCCAGCTGCCTTTGAGGATCTGCACTGCACATGCTCCCCAGCCACAGTCAGCTCCTTGCTCTGTGCCTGGGCCAGACAGATTCTTATTTCTCTAATGGAAGCTTTTTGAAGCAGTAGGGTATTACTGCAGTCTGGATGCAATGCCAGAACTTTGATGAAGGACCCAGATTTGGTCCAAGTAAAAGCTGGCAAAAGTGCAACTCACCTGACCCTGAAGCAAAGGAGGTTAATGCTTTGTTTATATAACACTATTTATGACACACCTGATGTCAAACCCTGAATATGAGAGTGCATATAGTTATATGTTCCCTTTAACTGCAGAATCTCACAAGAAGAACTTTGTTTAAACACATTCTGATTATTAATTTATCATTGGCCACTCTAGCATTACAACTAAAAAAGGAAGACTTTGACTTTGCTTGATTTTAACATATATATGGTTTTCACATAAATATAATATGTAATGTCAACAAACACAAATATACTGAATATATGTGTCATACATAAATAATCTAAAATCCTTAATATGATAATATAATATACTGTTTCATGTGAGCATGGGTATACATTATACAAAGGAGAAATCCATCAATTTTTCAAAGTTTCTGCACTAGCTGTTAAGACGTCAAAAAGTTCATTCAGAAATTTTAATCTGAAATTGTTACTCATAGAACAATTCAATACAAATGAAACAATATAAATAAAACAATAAAACAATCTATTGACTTGCTGTAGAGCAGTGGTGACAGAAGCCATGGGTCAACAATTATTACAGTGTACTTTACTGGGCTATGCAGAAATATGGAGTCTTATCAAACAATATGAAGCTGCTATGTAACAAGTCTCACACTATTGGAAATAACATTTCCTAACAACATAAATGCATTCATTCCAAATATGCAATAAAGCCCATTCACAATTTAGAAATACTAAACCCTTGTGTCTCCGATATTCTACAATCAGTCATCAGTGTATGAAAAAACACACAAATATTAATTTTTTGGCATTCATGCAAAGTACTCTTTACCAAAAGATATGGTAAAACAATAGTATGCAACCACATTGACACGTCAGTGTGAACTGGAACAGTTTTAGAAGAAAAGTTAACAGAGTAGTGTTTGCAGAACTTACCTCGCTGTTCTCTTGTAGCCTTTAGGATTCCCACAAATCCAAAGCTTTGAAGATCCTCAGCTTCTACGTGAGTGTGAATAAATAACCACTTCATAAAGTGTTCTAGAGATCCCTCCACTTCACTGCAGAGGCTGTGTCTCTCTCACTCCACAGCAGCAGCGTGTGTGTGTGAAGCTGCCAGATACACATGCTCTGTGCTCATCTTACCTCTCGCCTGAGCTCGTCTGCACTGAAGCACACACAGAGATGCTGACATACACAACATTCCTAACAAATCTCTCTCTTTCTCTTTCTCTCTCTCTCTCTTTCTCTCTCTCTCACACACACACACACACCTTAATCACTAAAAACCATTAACTAATTTACATTTTAAATTTAATTATTTGTACTATTTTAAAAAAGTAAACAATAATTTTTAAATATATATGCATCATATGTATGTACACCAGGCATCTCACAACAGCTGTAAAATGTAGATATCAGCCAATCAGATTTGAGGAATGTCACTTTCTATTTTAGAATTTACGATTTGCTCAGTCCACATCAATGCACTGTTTAGTTAAAGGCACTTGGGTGGACCCTTCTTTTCACCTTCGAATCTCAGACCATGTTGAAAAGGAACAGCAAAACAGCAGCACTTACACTAATCTGCTATCATGAGGCAGCCAGCCAAAAGCATCTAAAGCTGTGCTTTACCCATTCTCCTAGAGATATGACCTTCTGCTGTCGTGTCCTCTGTCTGCTAATGCACCACGCCAAGTCCAATTTACACTGGAGTCAAACAAGTGAAAGGCAAGAGTAAATCCCTGACATAACGCAGCTACTAAGGAATAACTTACATGTGATTGGCTTTGGAAATACACCGCATGATTTTAATCAATTTATTTATCAATTGAAATGTTTTTGTGTTTTTGTGTTTAGTGATATTTGTCATGTTGTATTCTGTAGTGCAGAATTACGTCTCTCAGCCACATCAGTTCTGTATATATATATATATGTGTGTGTGTGTGTGTGTGTGTGTGTGTGTGTGTGATATTAATCATTCTAACAGCAATGGGCATTATCTGCCAACCTTCTATCAACCACAGAGTGTACCCACCTTCACAATACACCATCTGTAGATGATTCACCAAGCTTTTAAACCAGAAAGTCTCACTTAATTATTCTGGCAGCCTTGTATTAGGTGATCAGCCATGTTTACAACAAGTTTACAATGGTTATATTTTTCTTTTTGCCCACAATACTTTTTTAAACACAAGTTGTTTTTAAAAATAGAAATACTATAATAAATATTTTAGCTGTGCTTCAGATACAGCTTTTAAACATTCGTTCTAACTTTAAGATACAAAATCAGAAGGTGGTTTACTCAATGTTTATACCAGAAAGCTCATTCTATGGACTGTTGCAAAATTGCAATAGCAAGTAGACATGTTTACAACAGATTTAGCAATGGTTTCTTTTATTTTACTTTGGCCTGAGTGCCGTTAAAGCAAAAGTGGGTTTTAAAAGTAGAGATGAAAGGATATAGTAGCCTCTCTGTAGAAGAATATTTCTGGAAAAAAAAAGAGAGAGAGAGAGAGAGAGAGAGAGAGAGAGAGAGAGAGAGACATGCTGCAGCTAGCACGGGACTTTCTATGCAGTACTTCAGGTCTGAGTCTACAAAAGAGGCAGCAGCTAAATGTTCTTTGAGAAAGTGTTGTTAGATTGAAATAAAAGCCTTGTGGAAAGCCTGTGGATGGATGTGCTCTGTTATCATTGCTTAATGGTCTTTCTCTGTGTGAGAAGATGAGAGCAAGTGGCATGGCATCTCTGGTTTCCTTTTGATTCCCCTGCGCCAGCACACCGCATCATAATGAGAGCAAGAGCGACTGAGCAGGAGATGCACAATCATGCCTTTCTCTCCAGAAGGCCCTAATTGGCGCTACAAATATTGACATGCCAGTTTGGTGAGGCAATGACTGGAGCAGATGACACGACTGGCAGAGCCATCTCTTGTCTGAGAGGAAGGGAAGGAAGAGAGGAGAGAGAGAGAGAGAGAGAGAGAGAGAGAGAGAGAGAGAGAGAGAGAGAGAGAGAGAGAGAGAGAGAGGAGCACAAATAGCCTCACAATGGCTCCAGTGAGACGCTAAACAAATGTGCCATTGTTACTGGTTCATTTCTTGTTTACTGTAGGAGAGAAGAGAACCCACACAGTGCTGGACATGCTGTTATTCCTGTCCTTCAATCCAGTGATTTTGGAAAACTAAGAAGTAGAGTTGGCAATGACCATTAAAGAAATATTCCACCACTTTTTGAGTTAATCTGTAACTCTGCCAGTTACCAATAACCTCAGTGTGTTTTCCAGTATACGGTACATTAAAATCTCCTGGGAAACCTATAGATTTTTAAACTGTAGACTTGTAAACATTTATGTGAGGATTTGATTACATCCAGCCACAAGTGCATTAATGAGAAATGGAAGATTAGCTGAAATATATTTCAGTTCACAAAAGCCATTAAAGTTTATGAATGGCGATCTGTCACTCGAGAGAACACAGTTTCATTACTCTGCAGTCCAGTGCAGAGGGGCTTTATACCACTCTATCTCATAACTGGAATAGGGCATGGTGACCTTAGGCTTATTTTACCATTCCTTACTGGTAACAGAAGATAACACAATGAATTTGAGAGTAATTTTGGACCATTTCTTTTGGTCAATTCCTAATACCTTTTTAAACACAATATAAAAGGTAACACGTGTTTACAAATAATGAGAGAAAAAACAGATATTTTGGTCAACAGTGACAATATGATATTTATCCATGATACTACATTCAGGCACTGTATAGAAACAATCTTGTTTATGTGAAAGCCAGAGATCACTTCAAACATAGCCCCTGGACACTCCTGTCCTGACAAGCCACTCCAGCTCAGAGTGAAAAACTGCACCGAGAACCTTACACGGATCTCCCTTAAAGCATTCACCAAAACACTCTCTTTCCTGAGCCCACCTTCACTCAAAATATATCACATACAGATACCGGATCAGTCTGCTATTAAACGTATTGCTTAAACATTTGTTCAAGACTGTATGAATTATTGCCACTTCTATAGTATCATATTTAGCAGCCTTTGTGTGAGTTTTTTTTCATTCTGAAATGAACATGAACTTTAGTAGCACATACAATAGGAGGCACCCATGGCTATAATTAACGTTTTAATCACATTCTATGTGAAAATTACACACATTTAAGCATACTGTAAATAATCACTGTCTCCTTGCTGGATTTAACATGGTGTGTCGAAAAGGCATGATATATCTTGATCTCTTGCTTGATTTGTGAAGCCCACCAGCGCTTCTTTTCAAACTTGGGTATGCTATCTAAAAGAAACGCACACTGCCTAGCATCATGTGGAGTGGTGAGCGAGGGAAGAGAGGACCATCCTGTCCTCACATAGGCCAAGGCCAATATGCTCCCTTGGACTCTTGGCTATGGATCCATCCAGCATCACCAGGGTCCGACAGTCTCCCAGTGAAAAAAAACATCCATCCATCCATCCATTATCTGTAACCGCTTATCCAATTTAGGGTCGCGGGGGGTCCAGAGCCTACCTGGAATCATCGGGCGCAAGGCGGGAATACACCCTGGAGGGGACGCCAGTTCTTCACAGGGCAACACAGACACACACATTCACTCACACACTCACACCTACGGACACTTTCGAGTCGCCAATCCACCTACCAACGTGTGTTTTTGGACTGTGGGAGGAAACCGGAGTTGAAAAAAAACAGCACTATATATATATATATAAATTTTTTTTTTTTCCCCCCTCCAAAATGTTAAAGTTGGCAGCATGGGTTTGTGTCTAATGTCCATTAGTTTCTTGATCATTAAATACTTACACAATTTAAAGGCCAGTTAATTTTTTATTATTTTTTTTTTATTAAAAATACATTTACCAAGTTTTACTATGAGTGTAAGATCACATTGACAGCAAGATTCAAAAAGTAATGGCCACCCTGCCGCTCCCCCATGCCTGTGCTTTGTCTCCACCATCTGTAGCCCACAAGGCAGGTTTATTCTCCCCCACAGGCCACATCATTTATCACTCACACTCACCTGCCTGCATCCAAGCCCATGTCTAAGACTCCCACTGCTTGAAGTGAATCACTGAAAAATGACACTACCTATAACACTGAGATGGTAACTGGCCATGGTGAGCTCGGTGTAATAACATATAAAAACAATATGGTAATAATCTTATGGTTTTAATTCCAGGTTAAAACGTGCTGTAGATGCATTTATTTCCAAGTAGACCTACTGAGACCTTGTTGTAGCATTGTAGCATTTGTCTACTTACAAACAATGTATACATTTCTGGAAATCCCTCTTTAAATTTGATGACAAAGCTAGAAAACAATTATTGCTTTTTAATATATCTCCCAGTCAAATAAACCTGTCTATTAATTGGCCCAGATTAGGAATACAGTAATATAAGGATTGTATTTAAAATGAATATTACTTACTCTGTACACAAAGACTCTCAACTTAGAGTTTTGCTCATGTCCCATCTTTAGGAGCTTTACTAGCTTTACAAGTGTAAGTCAATTGTTCAGAATGCAGAAATGCAGAGCAAACTAAAAGCAGGTGGCAATGTTTTAAATGGTTACTTTTATATAGGACTGGAAAATAATTCAATATCAATATATATATATATATATCGCAATATAAAATGTTCCAATAACAATGACATGATTTTAAGAAATATATTGTGATATAAATTCTATCAATATTGTCCAGCTGTAGTTTTATACAACTAAATGAAACTATATAGACTTTAATATTTTGTATGCCACACATATATTCCAGATATGCTGTTTAGACCTATAAATGTATTATTACAGCTGACAACTGTAGGCATTTGTTATGGTCATGAGAATGTTTTTATTACCCACATAAAAATAAAGATTTATTGGACCTGCAATTTAATTTCAAGCTTGTCTTTCAAACACTTTTCAAACGTTTTAAGAAGGTGCACAAGACACTTTCACTGGAAAGGACTTATCTATGTTACTGGCCTTCATCCAGCTCCCTAGCGATAACTGCTAACGGTTGCGGATCCGAATCCTGAGTAATGAATTGACTAAGGTGCCCTCAGCAGCCAATCAGGAATGCCACAACAAAAACAGCAATTTTTGCGACAGAGTGAAGTTTTTCAAATAGGTTTATCAAGCACAGAATGCACATGTGCGACTTCTTTTGCTGAAGTATCTGTTTTTAATCATATTTTTCACATTTTCAGTTAATTTGTACTATGCAGACTATTAAATAAAATCTCATACTGTGCCTTCAAGAACAAACAAAAACGAGGGCAAATGGGTTAATATTCTCATAGTGAAGGGAATGTTGTGTTTTAGCGGCCTCTAGCGTTTAAAGGAGGACCAGTGCAGTTCCATAAGGAACAACCCAGTTTCAGTAGCTAGGCTACTTTTAACGGAATCATGCTAAAGCTGCAGAACAACAGGAGGATAAACCTCACACTGAAATGCTGGCTAACGGCCACGGTACATGCAACGGTAAGCAGAAACAACATCTTTTACAGCGTATGAGACGGTTTAGACGCTGCTTTCATCCACAGATAGTTAATTAGTTTTTAAATAACCAGACCCTGGCAGTTAAGCCAACGCTAAGGCGTTCTCCTGTTCTGGAATAAAAGAGTTAACGCGTCTCTGTATCCTCAGACCTGTATAGCGCTTAATCTCACCTCTTTGGCCACTAAAGGTAAGTCAGGCTAACTCTCAAGGATTAGGTGGTGTTACTGCATATCAAAGTCGCCTACAATTAAGTTACTTTGCAATTAATTATTCAAGTTAAAATATGTTGAAGATTTTAGGCTGTTTAATAACTAAAAAAAATACAAGGCTTTAATGACCAACTCAGCCCTCCAACTGTTTACAGCTCCATGTAGAACTAAACTCTACAATTTAGAACTGAACTAAATTAAACAAACCCATGGGCTTCTCATTCACATAACCTAACTTTCTTTTCAGTGAAAGTCACAGAAATGAAGGACGGTCAGCAACCTCGTATCGTGGTGGTCGGTGCTGGTGTGGCTGGACTTGGAGCAGCCATCAAGCTGAAAGAACTGGGCTTCACTGACCTCACTCTAGTGGAAGCGTCCGACGTGTTTGGAGGAAGAATAGCAAAAGCAAACATCGGTGAACTGACTTCGTTTATACGTGTACTACTTTTCAGAAACCTGGCACATGTCATATGAACTTTTTGTTGTCATTTTATATTTAAATTTAAAGCAGTGCCGTTTTATGTATTACAATGCATACATCGACGCTAATAATGTAAACGAGTAATTATAGCATACTGTCATTAAAGTAATAACACATTTTTCACTGAATATTTTAAACCTTTAAATATCTGCAGTATTACAGCATATTGCCATTGTATCTTAAAGAAATCTGAAATGAAAAGAAATGGCAAATATTTGAACTGAACTTCTCAATAGCTGCTTTTGGGAAAGAGGATATAAGAACATTCTTCTGAACACATGATCTGAATTACACTTCTCATATTTTTTGCTTGAACAGCCATGACCTTTCACATGGCTATTTTTAAATTTTGGGGGAAAGTAAGCTCTACATAAGAAAATATGAACAACATAGATACTGCCAATTTTTGTAATGCCTGATTATATATATTATAACCCGACCTTCTCCCCTCTGTTTTTTTGTGCAGGCAAGTCATGGGTTGACACTGGGGCTCAGTATATCCATGGAGCATCTAAAGAAAACCCATTCTACTGCCTTTTAAGAAAGTTTGAATTTCTCAATCAAGTCCATGATGAGGGAAACACTATGTTTTACAGACAGCATGGGCAAAAAGTTGATGACGTTTTTGCTGAATGTGTGTATGAAACTGGGGAAAGAATCATTCGCCATCGTGGCAATAGCTCAGGGAGCAGTTTAGGAGAACACTTTGCTGAAAAAGCTCAATGTGTTATTGAGGACTGGAACACCAACAATAAGGAGCATGTACAGAGTGTTCTGGCCTTGGTTGCTAAAGACTACCTGCTTAGTATTGCAGCCTCAGACCTTCATTGTGTTTCTAAAGATTCCTGGAAGTATTATGTCAACATGGGAGACGATCTCAACGTGGAAGGGTATGGAGAATGCTTAATTCAGAAAAAGTTTACTTTCACACACAAAATGATCATGATTATGATGACTACTACTACTAAACTGTTTCTCAATACATTCTTACGTTCTTGTTTTCTTGCTTGCCGACATTATATTCCAGTATCCAAGAGCACAAACGGCATAAACAAAGTATGCGGCTTGTATTTCTCAATCAACCCAAAATAACAATAACCAGAATTGCCTGAAAATCTTATCATTCACTGTGGCATCACAAATTTGCTCTTGCAAAGTTACTTCTTAAGAACGTTCTTTTGTAGAATACAAGTCCATTCTTTGTGTAATCGGTACTTAGAAACAGTCCTAGACTTCTGTACTCATTCAGTCAAGACATGTCCAGTGTCTGAGGTTTTCTTCCTGAAAGCTACAAAGCAAATGTTTTGCACTGGGAAAACTGTAATCCTAAATCATCTCTAAGTCTCCTCAAACTGTGTGAGTTGTTCAGAGAACGTTAGAGGCTTTGCAAATTTTCTTGTTTTATCTATTTCCATTTTCCACTAAATGATCTTTGACAGCTACTCATTCTTTAGAGACACATGGTTGAGTATCTTCTCACAGTGAAATAATGGATAGAGTTTTAATTATTTGTTATCAGCATTACCATCAAAACTGCAGTGCATGGTTAAGAGGAAAATTTTGTTCATTTATAGCATAAGGATTAATGTTATGCCTTTGCTTCACTGTTTCAGGATCATGTTTCAGATTTTAGAAAAGTTAGCAGAAGATCTTTCTCAGGAGAGTTTAGTGCTTAATAAAGAGGTGGTAAAGATTGAGTGGGATGGATCTTTCCCTGGTTCAGACAATCGTGTGTATCCTGTGCGTGTGGTGTCTAAAGATGGAGATGAGATTCTGGCAGATCATGTGATCATAACTGTCTCTCTTGGTGAGTAGGTTTAGTTCCACTGAACAACATTTCTGATAATATAGCAATAGCTGACACCCTCTTAACCATATGTATATTCAAAAGTGTAACTTGTCAAGAAAGTACATTTTTTTTCAAGGTTTTTTTGGATAATTGCTTTTTATTTGATTATAACAACATTTTAACAGATTTAAAGGGATAGCTTCTGTTGTTTTTATTTTTACTGCACACTTTTAGTGATTAGACACAATGACATCTTTTGTTTCTACACTTGCTGTCATTTTTTTAACTCCTCTTAACTCTGCTTAACATATAGGAGTACTTTGTAGTTCAGTGGTGTTATGTTAGTGTGCATTACCTTGGTACAACTGGATCAGACACAGCAGTGTCTGCTGGAGTTCTTAAACACTTTGTCTATGCACTGGCCACTGTATTAGAATTAATATCAAATGTTTTGGTCTATCTTGTAGATGTAAAGTCGGAGACCGTATCTTAGTTTGTTTAGTCATCCTCTAATCCATCATCAGTGGTCACAGGAGGTTGAACGAAACCACCAAACTAATACCTGCTTTTTGTTTTGTGTGTATGTATGAGTACGGTTGTGTTTGATCCACTCATACCAGCACAACACACACTAACATGCAACCATCTCGTCAGTGTCACTGCACCACTGAGAATGATTCCCACTCAAATCATACCTCTTCTATGGTGATACAACTGAACTACAGAGTACTCCTGTATGGTGCCACATGAAAAAACAAGGAGGTGCTGCCATATTTGCATTGTTCACCCAGCTCAGCGTACATTTTCATTTCCCCCAGGTTGTCTCAAAGTTCAAGCATCCACCCTCTTTAACCCCAGCCTCACACCAGAGAAGATGGAGGTGATTGATAAACTGCCTTTCGGCAATATTGCAAAAGTCTTTTTGGAATATGAGGAACCCTTCTGGCCAAGTGACGTGAGTCGCATTAGCATGATCTGGGACGAGGACTCTGTTGATTCTGTGTCCACTAATCAAACTCAGTGGCTTAAACACCTAAACTCCTTCACTGTCATGAAACCTAAGGAAAGGTGACTGCTGTATTAAACTAACAGAAGATAATTTTACTGACATAGCCCTGGGTCCAAACTTGCACATTTGACTACAACTTAATTGCCTTTAGCATTGCTTTCCATGTAGTTACTAAATAGTGAGCTTAAAAAGCCTCAAATGTTAACTTAAACGTAAATCATGTAGTCATATACAAGTAACGTGTGGCTTTGTATGAAAATATCAATTTGTTTTCTTACATCTTTGCCAGGTTTGGCAATATTCTGATTGCTTGGTGTCCTGGAGATGTAGCTGACATGATTGAAACCATGCCAGAGAAGGAATTATCCACTGCCATCACAGAACATATCAGGATATTTTCTGGTAAATTAACAGTTTATCTCCCAAAATTTAATTGTCATGTATAACAGAAACTGACTTTGCCTTGGTTTTGGCGTATAAAGATTTGGGGTATGAAGATTGTTAAAATTTCACTTGATTCTTGACTCTTCAAGCCATGCATTCCACACAAGGACACTACAGTATAAAAGCAGACTTTAAATTACATGTCAAGATCGATAGGAAATTGATCATGATCGTGTTTGTGGCATATGAGGACATCTTACTTACTACACACTACTTGTACATGAAAAATGGAGAATATAGTCAATTTAAATATGTCAGTGGTTCTATTGTATTTTCTTTCAGAGCAAATAAGGGTTTTGAGAAATATGTCAAATGATTAACATAAATCTATGAAACATAATGTCACAATACTAATAAAATATATCATTCTGTGTCTCTAGGAATTCCAAATATTCCACCCCCAAAGAGTGTTCTGCGCACACAGTGGCGTACAAACAACTTCACTCGTGGATCTTATACTTTCATTCCTGTTGGTGTAGATGCCCAGGTCATGGATGTCTTGGCTCAGCCTTTGGTGGGCTCCAAGGACCCTAGCAAGGTGAATGTTTTTTATAGTACAAAAAGTATTTTACTGTTCCTCTCACAATCCAGAAACACATTTTAGTATTTTAATTGGCAACATTTTAATTGAAATTGTTGGCAAGAGTGAGTGATGGGGTGTGTGTCGTGCTTCGAAATTGTCTGGCACCTTGTCCAGGCTGTGTTCCTGCTTTGCGCCAAATGATTCCAGGTAGACTCTGGACTCAGGACTTTACAGAAGATGAATTAATTTAAGTTTTATTGAAAATATGTTCATGTCATGTTTATGTACAAATATTTTAATATACATATCTCTGTGTAGTCATGTAAATAGATTCAAGTGTAATTTGGTTATTTATGTTTCAGGGTCTTCAGGTTCTGTTCGCTGGAGAGGCGACTATAAAGACTCTGTACGGTACAGTGCATGGAGCATTAATCTCTGGACACAGAGAAGCAGAGAGACTGGCGAAGTATTATGGGATGACTACGCCCCCTGTTGTTGATACTGAAACTCACATTTAAATAGTAAACCGTGACACATTCTTCTATATGTTCACATATGTATTTTATAGCTTTTATTACTGGGCTTTTAAGAGAGTTAAATAATTAAGTGAGTTTCCTTAGGTAATGTGGATGGTACATTTAGATATTTTTAACACATTACATTTCATGATATTAGCTCTTGAAAGTTATATGAAACTCTTTTTTGGAGTTTCATTCTATTTGTGCAGCTGCATAAATACTACTCTACAACGTACTCTCATTTTTGGTGGTGATTAACAAACATGAGAACAATATATGTTGTATAAACTATAAATTAAAAATATGTAATTGTATTTATTTTGTTTTGTTTTGTTTTATCATGTGAAAGTGTGTACTTTTGGGCATGGAAGCCAAAAATACATAGCACTGTGTAGGGAGTTGGGCATTTAACCAAAGCCATTGTCCACATTTATGATAGATTGTTAGGTTATTCGAGAAATTAAGTTATTCCCCCACTAACCCACGTAGAGACATTACTTATGGCTATGCCCTGTTATAGTAAAAGTCCTCTACATACATTTACATCTTTACATTACTCTAACTAGTAAGACAGTTTAAGAGTTTTAACATTTGCATTCATTTGTGTAAATGTGGGGTGGCAAAATGGTGCAACTGCTAAATTTCTTTGGGTATCAATAAAATATATAAGCAATATAAATACAAGACATTTAAAGTCAAAGTTTTGGGTTCAAGCCACCCCTGTAAGATAATGTTTTCTCCTGTGGGTTTCCTCTGTGTGTTCAGCTTGCTTTCCACAATCCAAAAACACACTGATGGGGATTTTCCACAGGTATGAGTAAATCAGGTAGCAAGTGATATCCTATCCCGGGAGTGTGTGTTCCTGCTTTGCATACAATGATACTAGGTTGATTTCAGGCCCGCTGTGACCCTGATAAAGATGAAGTGGTTACAGATAATGAAGGAATGAATTAAAGTTTCACTGTAACCTTCTTAACAGTACAGAAAAAGAAAAGGACCAAAAAGTCTGTTTTGAATTGCTGGGGTAATCAGAGCTGCTGTTTTCAGCATGGCCATCCTCATGTGAGAGACCTGCTCTATGAAGCATAACTTGTTCATTCAGGGAGTACAGTGCAATTTGAGTTGCTCTTCAGTGAACATGTGAAAATGAATAAATACATTGCTAGCTTTTTATGGCAACGGTGTGTTCTCCCAAAAAAATTAACATAATTTAACCAGGCAGCCTGACAAACAGTTTTCCTGCTTCTACATCTACTTCTTGTGTTTTATTTACATTTCATTAATTTATTTACAGTTTTTCTCAGTTGCTTTGGTGCATTTCTCACATCACTATTAACATTTGCACAACAGTAATTGAATTTCTCAAAACAATTAGTACAAACTGCAAAACCTAGTTGATAACCTGCAAAAGCGTGTCACTTGCTCAAAATGAATAGTTCATTCCTCAAAAGCAAGTATTCATATCAATGAAAGTGTCTGTCAAAAATAAAAACTCCTGACACCATTGTTTATGAACAAGATAATCAAATGGCTTTGTCATGTTTTCATTATGACAGTTCACTCTGTGAGTGCTTTCCACTGCAAAAAACTCAGATTATGGTGATCCTTTATAACAGCGCTTTGTATCTCTCAACCTTAGGGCATTGTTTGCACTCAGCATTGCACAAATGGCTTCCTCTTATTGTGGAGTAAAAAAGGGGCCGCCCTCCACCTCTGCGAGGTTGTTTTGCAATCATATGTGGTGCAGAGTAAAATTACAGTAATGTACAGTAAACATGAGATATACTGCTTTAACCCATATTACTGTAGTGTACAATAACTGCTTACTGCTTGTAAAATGTTGCAGTACCATACTGTAAATATGGCAAATCTTTACTGTAACACTACAATATTGTAAATCCGTGCTGGAATAAAGCTGTAAGTCTAAATGTAAAATGTAAAAAGTTCTTGTCTCACTGTAAGCGTCATGTATGACACAGTAGAGCAGTGCAGATTGTTTAGGGTTGAGAAACTGTCCAGTATACACACCTGTTCTCCCGATTAAATGTTTGAATAATTGAATTTACAGTGAATCTTCCAACATTTGGCTGCACCCTTTGCCCAGCCTCAGCCATTGTGAGGCCATGATTGACTACATGGTCCACAATTGTAGCCCTAATTTCATTAGGAATCTGCCTATGTACTTGGCCTCTTCTTCCTCTTCCTCTTCCTCTTCCCCTTGTTTGTCCCCTTCCTCTGCATCCTCACCCCTCTTCCATGATGCTAACTTTCCATTTCTGTGTCACTGTATTGTCAAAATGGTACACACTATGTCCTGCTTGGTTTATATATTTTTGCCAATTGAGGGTTCATGGGATTCAGCTTTGAGTGACTGTGGAGAAGTCGCTTATCATTGGTTACAACTAATGCTTCAAACACTCCTCATCAGTGAAAGCTGAGGTTCACCTGAGAGGAATTGTTCAATTTGGGAAACAATTTCAGAAAAAAAAAATGATAAAGAAATGCATAAGATTTTCTTGACTGCTTTTGACAACTAGTTCTACATTTTTGTATGTAATGATTCAAACAATGAAATGAGGACTATTCGTGTCATAGGGAAAGACTATTCAGCATTCATAAATATAGTTCATTTTGACTGACATGACATAAGCAAATGATAATGTTATAAAACAGCAGAGAATTGTCTGGAAGTAATTGCAATTTGTTGGACGGAATGAGAAACTGCCATTATGATGTGCAAAAATGACTCGGTAGGAACCATACTTTGCGCCGTGTTTCTGGACGGTAAGATTTTTTATGCCGCTGTGTGCAGCATGGTGACCTTCCCCACTGAGGTACGGAGTAGGGTATAGGCAAAAGCCCATGTCAAAGCTGTGGATATGACTCTGCAGAAGCTGTGGAAAAATGGCAGTGTTGTGCTAAGGTGAGTAATGTAAATAACGCAGACCACGGCTGTCTGTTGTGCTGCTGCTGAAAGCAGAGGAGGGGGAATGTGGCGGCTTCATTAAACTCATTCAGTAACGTGTCACTGTCCTATATTACTGAAATTAGCCTGCAGTAAGTACCACGTAAAATAAGTTTTTATGATGTGTTTGTAACACTGATATTTACACAGAAACAACCATTTTTTAAAATCCCTCCCCTCGCAGCCAACACCATGGCAGGACATTTCCTTTTGAAACTGCAGTGTTCAAAAACTACTGTTTCAAACAGGTAGCTAAATGCCTGTATATCTTAAGTCATAAACCTTAGGAAGTGAGCAGTCCCCTAAATTGCAGCATGGGGCTTTTGAGTTGCAGACAGTGGATCTATGCTTACTGTATGAAGGCAAATTTGTAGAGTTATATCTAACCATCAAAGCCACTATGTAGGTTGATCTTTAATATTGTGTTTCTCATTTATCTCAGGTGTCTTCAGGAAGCAGTCTTCCAGAGGTGTTTAGGTGCTACGTCTTCGTTTCACACAACACACACTCAGTCAACCTCCAACAGGACCTCTGTAGTACGCTGTGGAAGACAAAGATATGAACGGACGTACCCGGTCTTACTGGTGCGTCCAGATGGCTCCACCATCAACATCAGATACAGGGAGCCTAAAAGAATATTAATGGTCAGTAATATGAGTGTTTTATTTTCCCCTAAAGAATAAAAAATACAAATTTTTTGCCAGTATTTAGTATGTTTACATTTTGCCTTTCAGCAATGAACAGCAGCCATTATTTCCCATTAAATATGCATATATATATATATATAGATCTGTCTTAAATTTTGGTTGTTCTTTTTCTCCAGATGCCTGTAGATATTAGCACTCTCTCAGAGGAGGAAAGGAAGGCTAGAATGCGGAAGAGGGGTCCTAGGAAAACAGTGGTTAAAGCGAAGAAGGATGACTTTGAGGATGACTTTAAAGTGGACGACTACAGCAAGTTCTGGAAGAAAACGTGAATGGACAGAAACTTTAAGTGCTAATTGCTCATTATATCATTTATTTCAGCACATTTATACTGCACAGAACATATTTACACTGCTGTGTTTTGTTTATTATGTCATTAAAAATGTTTAAAACCTATATGGTTGTGGATGTGTCTTTTATTTTTTAATGAATGTCTTTATGGAGAATGAATGGAGTCTGAATGGAGAGCCAGAGTAATACTTGTAGCCCTTCTCCTTATTAGATAGGCTGGTACATGCCTGCCATGGATCTTTGCACAGTACCTCCTGAATGTGTTCTCAGCCGTGTTTCCGGTTTATGTATTACTAATAAGGTTAGTTCTCAACATTTTTGATAACAGCTTGTTTAATCATTGACTGAATTCACACTAGAGCCTCAAAGTTCACACACTTTTCTATAGCATTTTTTAAAATGACATCTGCACCGGAGTCTGAAATGGACACAGTGGAGCCCGGGACAAATGCAAAGTTTAAACTGGAGATTCCTGATATTGTGGTGATTGTGGTCTACTTTGTGTTTGTGCTAGCAGTGGGAATATGGGTATGTTTAACCTTCCTCTGCTTATTTGCTTAAATATTTTATTAACCCAATCTTTTCTACATTTTTGTACATAGACATGTATATTATTCTGTTCTAAAGTTAGTTTTTATTTTTTATTTTTTTATGGTTACTCTAATTTTTTTTTCATTTTCAAGTCATCGATCAGGGCTAACCGTGGAACTGTTGGAGGTTACTTCTTAGCAGGCAGATCTATGACATGGTGGCCAGTGAGTTTTCCCATATTCTGGTACTTTAGTGCATGTGCAGGATACAGAATATGTGTTGATTTCTCTAACTGTATTTGTGCACAAGGAAGTGTTATTGTTTTCGCTGTCGCTTTCAGTCCTTAATCAGGAAGAAGGATATCTGCCAAGACCAGAGATTTCCTGGTATTTTGCTAATTTTGATTCTGATCATCCGTGCACACATGTTAAATGGAATAACACCAGATTAAATACATGACTTCAAATCAAATGATGTTCTCTAGAGAAACGTTTTTGAGTCAGTAGCACAGAAGAGACCTGATGAATTTGTTTCTAAGAGCTACCTTACAGGAACTACAAAATGAAATGGTTAAGAAGTCCTATGGTAACCACTGTAAATAAATCAGAACCTGTTAATTTCTCTACAGTGCTTCTCACATTAAATCACTCTGAAATATTCCTTATAAAAAACTTGGAATTCCACGTTACAATGCAATAAATTATTAAATCATGCGTGTGAGCAGTTCATTGTTTGCTTGCTAGCACCAATTTCAGTGAACCAGCAGATGATCAGCATTGTCCTTGTTCTCAGCCATGTATATCTGTATAGAATAGGGTGAACTTTACATTTTGATATGTCTTGATAGATTGGCGCCTCTTTGATGTCCAGTAACGTGGGCAGTGGCTTGTTCATTGGATTAGCAGGAACCGGGGCAGCAGGGGGAATTGCTGTTGGGGGATTTGAGTGGAATGTAAGTCAACTGCTTCATGTCTGGATGAGTTTCACTTATGGCTTAGAACTTATTAACACTGCACCGCTCTGACTTTTAAGCTTGAATGGCCCTGCACAGTATTACAAGGCTATGATTATAAAGGTATTTTGTAGTGCAGCGTGGTAACCTTCAGCCTAACTACATGTCTGTGTACATGACATTTGTTTTCTCACTACAATACCCAGCATGCATTTTGAATATATAATATATATATATTCTTATAAAATTTTTAAATCACCACACTCACATTACTCATAGCCCAGAGATCTATGGGCTCCTAAAAGTGTTAAATATAGTTACAAACAAACACCATAAATTATACTCCCCAAATTGCTTGCAGTTTATAAAAGGTTCCACACACTTTCAAGATGCATAATCAGAATCTGAAGACTCATGTTGCAAAGCAGTTGGGAGCTGAGTAACCATTTTCACAAACATTTAGCTATGGTTACATTGCTCATCTTGGCCAGATTTACCTTTTAACATAGTTTGAAAACAAGGGCACACTCTGTTGTGAATTTTCTGTTTGTAATAGGCAGCATGGGTCCTCATAGCCTTAGGCTGGATATTTGTGCCTGTGTACATTGCTGCTGGAGTGGTCACTATGCCGGAATATCTGAGGAAGAGATTTGGGGGACAGCGAATACGGATCTACATGAGTGTGCTGTCTCTCATTCTCTACATCTTCACCAAGATATCAGTAAGACGAACCATTATTATTAAAGGAACCATTAGGATTAAAATAAGCCAGTATATATCCTTATTACAGGGTTTTGGACAAGGTGTTGAATATAAAAATAAATAACCTGTGACATATAAGCCGTGTAAGTCTAAAGTCATTTTTCTATTTTTCAGACAGACATTTTCTCTGGAGCTCTCTTCATTCAGGTGTCATTGGGATGGGACTTGTATGTCTCCACTGTGGTGCTGCTTGCCGTTACAGCTCTGTATACTATAGCTGGTAAAACTAACACATTATATTTAAATTGCCAGTGATTTTTGCTCGATATATTAAATGTTAATACATTATTGCAGGTGGGCTGACAGCTGTGATCTACACAGATGCATTACAGACTGTCATTATGGTTGTTGGTGCATTTGTTCTGATGTTTATAGGTATGGTTCTTTATTTTATTCATCTCTTCATCCCTAGGGAAAATGTAAAATCTTGTGGATTCCAGGAAGATTTATTATCAATGTATGTCTTTAATAATACCTAGTTAATTATAAGGCAAATTCTATGAACATAGTATGTATAGTTTGAAGTTATACCCATGTGAAATTTACATGTGGTCCTTTAGGGCCATAAAGCACAGGTTTTCAGTCTTGGTTCTTGACTGCACCCATTTCTGCAAATATTTGGTGTTTACTAGTCAAACACACCCACTTCAGCTCAGAAGAGCTTATTAATGTTATTTTTACCTTTCTGAAGTTTTAATTTACAGTTCATCCCAAATTTAATAATAATAATAATAATAATAATAATAATAAAAATAATGATAAGTTAAATTTATATAGCACCTTTCACATACCCAAGGATACTTTTTAAACTGAGAATTTTTTATAATTGTCATTTTAATTAAGTATGAAGTGTTATTAGAAATGCCCAAAATAGTTGTAAATGCTAGTGTGCAATACTTTATAAACTCACTAGATCTTTAATACAGTGTAATGTGTACAGCATTGTTAGAAGCATGTAGACTAATTAAATGACTTCAATTAACTATTAATTGCTACCACCCTATTTTGTTTGCTGCCAGCTTTTGATAAAGTGGGCTGGTATGAGGGTCTGCTGGAACAGTATGGAAACGCAGTGCCTATGATCACTGTTCCTAACACGACTTGCCACTTTCCTCGCTCTGATGCATTTCATATCTTCAGAGACCCACTGACAGGAGATTTGCCGTGGCCAGGCCTGCTCTTCGGACTGACCGTTTTGGCTACCTGGGTGTGGTGCGCTGACCAGGTATTCCACATAGTCAAAACTGATTAAGTGTTTGAAGAACGAACAATATCTTCTCATCGGAAGTTACCATTCTGGAGCCAGAAACCAAAACATATATAATATTGTGGAAAAAGAGAGTGCACTTAAAGTGTACTTTTTTGGAATCACTAATTTGTAATAAATCATTGCTAATATGTAATTTAAATTACATTAGGTAATACTTAATATATACTGAGTGTACTAGTCATATGTTATTTCTGCAAATCTGTAAGTACACTTTAAATATATTTATTTGCCTAGTCAAGTTCTTATCATTTAAGAGAATTGCAATTTGTAATACTATATATTGGTATATTTTGTGCTACTGCATACTTTTTATTAGTGATTATTTTGACATGGTCTGATTAATTGTTTATATTATTCATTCACTATCTGTAACCGCTTATCCAGTTCAGAGTCGCGGTGGGTCCGGAGCCTACCCGGAATCATTGGGCACCAGTCCTTCACAGGGCAACACAAACACACACACATTCACACCTACGGACACTTTTGAGTCGCCAATCCACCAACCAACATGTGTTTTTGGACTGTGAGAGGAAACCGGAGCACCCGGAGGAAACCCACGCGGACTCAGGGAGAACACACCAAACTCCTCACAGACAGTCACCCGGAGCAGGACTCGAACACACAACCTCCAGATCTCTGGAGCTGTGTGACTGCAACACTACCTGCTGGAACACTCTGCCACCCTTGTTTATATTAGTGAATTTTATATTTTATTAATAATTTAAGCTAATTTTAATGTGTTTTAGAGTTCAGTCAGGCAACTCAGAGAAATATTTCAGTTGTATTAGAGGATTGACAAAAAATACATATGATTAGTACACTCAGTATATATTAAGTGTAACTTAATATAATTTAAATGACATATTATTAGTGATTAAGTGTAAATTTGTGATTCAAATATAACATTACTATATGTATGGAATATCATACATACTGTAACATCAGTTGCTTATCTGACTTTATATTAATATTATATTAATATTAAATCGATAAAGTTTACATGTAAGATATTTGGCAGACGCTCTAATCCAGAGCCGTTTACAAATTTAAACATGTTGCAAAAGTAGGTAAATACAGGGTTGGGATTATTGCCTAAGGACTCTTACATATATATAGCATGCTTATGTATAACATATGTATAGCATGCTGCTCCTGCCTGAGGTGTGTTAGTGAACATGCAGGTGCCATGTGAAGAACAGTGGACTTACACCCTGCACTGTAACCAATCGTGTATTTGTCCCTGATGGGTGGTTTCCTGTGAAGCAGCTTCTCTAAAAAGCCACTCAGTTTCACTCTAAGAGCAATTAATGTTAATATCACTTTAACATATCTTTGCCCTGGCTCTATTGCTCTCTTTAGGTAATCGTGCAGCGTTCCCTATCTGCCAAAAACCTGTCACATGCCAAAGGAGGCTCAGTACTTGGAGGCTACCTTAAGATCCTTCCCATGTTCTTCATCGTCATGCCAGGCATGATCAGCAGAGCACTCTTCCCAGGCATGTCTCAATGATAAAAATCATCTGTTCAATGATACACTTGATAAAGTTGCTAACACAACTGTATTGTCCGACACACTTTAATCTATGTGTTTGTCTATAATAGATGAGGTGGGCTGTGTGGACCCTGAGGAGTGCTTTAAAATCTGTAAAGCTGCTGTGGGCTGTTCTAACATTGCCTACCCTAAACTTGTTGTTGAACTCATGCCAGTAGGTATGACTGCTTTGTGTTCTTTCATTAGGCCGATCAGTGCCTTTTAATCCCCTTCTCTCTGATGCATTAAAAAATCAACAGAACAAACAGATTCACAATGATAACTATCAAATATTACAAAATAATACCCTGTATTACTACAGGACAATTGTTGTGTAATAAATTAGATAATAGGATACAATGGCAAACATTCTGCCACTAGATGTCATACAAGCATCTCAGACCAAAACAAATGCTTTGTATTCAGGCATACCCTTCCCTTCAGTCATGCCTCAAACTCCCATCATGTTGAAACACCCGGACAATATGCAAGCTGAGCACAAAGCTCATAATATTAATAACAAATTCATAATATTACTAACAGTTAACGTTACTTAGTCATCGTTATCATGCTTACTCTAGCCAGTCGCTCATGAAACCAGGAATGGCACATAATATTAAACATTTTTAAACAATAATAATACATTTCATTTAATTTAATTTAAAAAATACATTACATTTTAGCTTTTCTTCACCTGAAGGAACAGGTGTGCTCCTCCCTCAGTCCATGGCTGAGGTGCCCTTGAGCAAGCACCTAACCCCCAGCTGCTCTGCAGGCATTGGGGATGGCTACCCACTGCTCTGGGTGTTTTCACCATTGCTCCACACCCGGTATGTGTGTTTGTGTTTGTTCAGTATGTAACAAACTTGACCCAAGTCAGCAGTTAAATGTGTTAAATGTGAAAGACACATTTTTATTGTACAATTACAAGTAAATGCTCATTCCACCCTTCAGTGTCACTTTCTTGTCTCTTGGCAAGGGCAAAACAAAACGTGGGGAAAGCCAGTTACTAAATAGTGGGACTAACATGCACATGTGACTGGCATGTCTATGAAATAAAAGAGCAGAGAACATCCTTACTCCATTACATATTGAGATGGAAATAATATTTAAAATGTCAGATACATCACTTTTAAGCAATATTAGCTTCTTCCTTTCTTTCTTTGCTGCTATCCTCTCCATTATTTTTATGTATTCCCTACAGGAATGCGAGGGCTTATGATTGCAGTGATGATGGCAGCTCTCATGTCCTCCCTCACCTCCATATTTAACAGCAGCAGCACTCTCTTCACCATGGACATCTGGCAGCGCATAAGACGTCAGGCCTCAGAGAGGGAACTGATGGTGGTGGGCAGGTAGGAACACCTTGCGTTATGTGCTGACACATATCTGTAGAGGGCTGATGAACATGCCATCTGTTCTTATTACTGATGTGCGACTATAGTGTCTGCAGTTGGCAGCTCTAGGTCTCCAGTATTTGTTATGCAAATTGAAAATATTTTAAAACCTTGATGAGAAATTTGCTTCGGACAAAGAAAGGGAAAACAGTAGGTTCTTTTCACATGGAGGATATTCTTTTATGAGTTCATTTCATTTATGAAGTTATATATTTTTTAATATCACTGAGGTTTAGAAGGTCCACATCACTGAAAGCAATTGTGGCTTGTTTAGATGTAGTGTCAAGGCAGTGTCTGCTCCCCAGTTAAGAGTCCTTGTATGGAAAAAAACATTTAAGTTCAGGGTTTGATGTAAAAAAAATCCTTTGAATTTAATACCAACAATTCATGTTAAATTAGTGTTAAGGTGTGGACTGCATTTTGAATGAGGCACAAAGCAAGGCATCTAGTCAAAGGAGAGGTAATTTGCATACAGTAAACATACTTGTTTGTGCGGCATGTAGTGCTGCTGTCACACTGTTCCAGGGTTCTGAGGTTGTGGGTTCAAAGGAATAAATGAAACACCTCATGGGTCTGGCTTGTAACTCATTAAGACACATACATACTCACTAATGGTTAGAGCCTGTATCACAAGGGGTGCTATTTCTCACATAATCACACATGATTAGGGTCTGCTCCACTAGGTGGAGTATTTTCAGTGCTTTGCTTAAAAGATTTTTGTGTCCATGTAACATTCATTCATTATCTGTAACCACTTATCCAGTTCAGGTTCACGGTGGGTCTAAAACACACTGAACACATGCTGGAGGAGGCACCAGTCCTTCACAGGGCAACACATACACTCACACACTCACAACTATGGACACTTTTTTTTGATTGCCAATCCACCTACCAACGTGTGTTTTTGGACTGTGGATGGAAAATAGAGCACCTGGAGGAAACCCATGCAGACACAGGGAGAACACACCAAACTCCTCACAGACAGTCACCCGGAGCAGGGCTTGAACCCACAACCTCCAGGTCCCTGAAGCTGTGTGACTGTGACACTACCTGCTGCACTACCGTTCTGCCCTCTTTGGAACTTGCTGTTCATAAAAATTTTAGGATTATTTTAACATTTAATGACAATAGGGGAAAAAACCTTTTGTTTAAACATTAATACCTAATTATGTAAATCAGGAATGCTTGTCCTGTTCCTGCAAATTTAATATCCCACAAGATTAGGATCAAGATTTTATTGTCATTATTTGCAAACACAGAGTGTTCATTTTGTTGCTGGTCGTCTTGAGCATCTTATGGATTCCGATCATTCAATCAGCCAACAGTGGACAGCTGTTTGACTACATTCAGGCCATAACCAGCTACTTGGCTCCTCCTATCACTGCAGTGTTCCTCATGGCCATCTTCTGGAGTCGAGTAAATGAACAAGTATGTTATATTTCAGTACTGATTTCTCAAGCAATGACATCATCTCATTATTTTAAGTCTGAATTGGGTTTTATTGTTGTATTTAATTACGCAGGGTGCATTCTGGGGTCTAATGGTAGGTCTAGTTATAGGGTTTATAAGGATGGTAATGGAGTTTGCGTATGGCACCCCTTCCTGTGGGAAAGAGGACTTGCGGCCTGCTCTGCTGAAGGACGTGCACTATCTCTACTTTGCTCTGATACTGCTCGCTCTCACAGGACTGGTCATCACTGGAGTGAGCCTCTGCACTGCCCCTATCTCTGATGAACATGTAAGAATCTGTTTATCTCTCACAATATTTTAAATTTATTTTTAGTAATGGTAGCTGTTTTATTTACAAAACTGATTCCAAAAAAGTTGGGACACTAAACAAATTGTGAATAAAAACTGAATGCAATGATGTGGAGGTGCCAACATCTAATATTTTATTCAGAATAGAACACAAATCACAGATCAAAAATATAAACTGAGAGAATGTATCATTTTAAGGGAAAAATATGTTGTTTCAAAAGTTCATGGCATCAACAAATCCCAAAAAAGTTGGGACAAGGCCATTTTTTACCACTGTGTGGCATCCCCCCTTCTTCTTACAACACTCAACAGACGTCTGGGGACAGAGGAGACCAGTTTCTCAAGTTTAGAAATAGGAACGCTCTCCCATTCATGTCTAATACAGGCCTCTAACTGTTCAGTCATCTTGGGCCTTCTTTGTCGCACCATCCTCTTTATAATGCGCCAAATGTTCTCTATAGGTGAAAGATCTGGACTGCAGGCTGCCATTTCAGTCCCCGGATCCTTCTCCTACGTAGCCATGATGTTGTGATAGCTGCAGAATGTGGTCTGGCGTTATCTTGTTGAAAAATGCAGGGTCTTCCCTGAAAGAGATGACGTCTAGATGGGAGCATATGTTGTTCTAGAACCTGAACATAGTTCTCTGCATTAATGGTGCCTTTCCAGACATGCAAGCTGCCCATGCCACAAGCACTCATGCAACCCCATACCATCAGTGATGCAGGCTTCTGAACGGAGCGTTGATAACAACTTGGGTTATCCTTGTCCTTTCTGGTCCGGATGATATGGCATCCCAGTGTTCCATAAAGCACTTCAAATCATGACTCATCTGACCACAGAACAGTCTTCCATTTTGCCACACTCCGTTTTAAAATACCCCTGGCCCAGTGCAAACATCTGAGCTTGTGGAGCTTGCTTAGAAATGGTTTCCTCTTTGCACTGTAGAGTTTCAGCTGGCAACGGCGAATGGCACGGTGGATTGTGTTCACTGACAATGCTTTCTGGAAGTATTCTTGAGCCCATTCTGTTATTTCCTTGACAGTGGCATTCCTGTTTGAGGTGCAGTGAAGTTTAAGGGCCCGGAGATCGCGAGCATCCAGTAGAGTTTTACGGCCTTGACCCTTACGTACAGCAATTGTTCCAGATTCTCTGAATCTTTTGATGATGTTATGCACGGTTGATGATGATAATTTAAAAGTTGTTGGTGATCCTCTTACCATCTTGGCTTCAGAGAGACACTGACACTCTGAGAAGCTTTTTTTTATACCCAATCATGTTGTCAATTGACCTAATTGGTGTTAATTGGTCTTCCAGCTGTTCGTTATATGCTCAATTTCCTTTTTCCAGCCACTTATTTGTTGACACTGTGAAATTTTGAATCAACATATTTTTCCTTTAAAATGTTACATTTACTCAGATTAAACTTTTGATCTGTCATCTATGTTCTATTACGAATAAAATATTGACATTTGCCATCTCCACATTATTGCATTCAGTTTTTATTCACAATTTGTTTAGTGTCCCAACTTTTTTGGTATCCGGTTTGTAGAACATCTGTCTATAGTCTTTTGCTTGCTTAAATATATTGAAAAACCTTAAGATATTTTGGTTTTAAATAGCAGCAGAATTACACTGCCACTAGTCAAACTATTATTGCTTTGTAAAAGTATGTTTTCAGTACTATGAGGCTGTGATTTATTATTATTATTATTATTATTTTTGCAAATTTCCTCTCCAGCTTGTTCGTCTAACCTGGTGGAGCAGACACAGTAAGGAGCAGCGTGTAGATCTGGATGATCCTTGGGCAAGTACACCTGCTACAGAAGCTCCTGAGGTCTCGGACTCAGAGCAGCAGCAGGACAGGCCTGAGTGCTGGAGACGTGTGGGAATGTGGCTATGTGGAATGTCTGAAGTCTCGCAGCCTAAGCTAAGTGCAGAAGAACAGCTGGCTTTGGAGAAGAAGCTGACCAGCATTGAGGAGGATCAAACCTGGAAGAATGTCTGCAACATCAATGCCCTCATTTTGCTTACTGTTAATGTGTTCTTGTGGGGCTACTTTGCTTGAAAACAGCACACATTAGAAATGTATGGCTATCATATAACATACTGTGTGTTTTAACTTAATATTAATAGGTTAAGGCCTGCATACCTTACAAGACTCTACTTGAATTTTTTAAATGTGAGCCAAATAATCGGACAAAAATAACCAATCAGTTACAATCTGTATACTGTGATTCTTTCCCTGTTTCACTGAAGTCAATTTTACAGAAAAGAAGACAACAAAAAAGCTCTAGCTAGAGTTGTAAAGGTAGAATATATATGAGTTAAATTATGTGTGTAGCCTGTTGTTCCTTGTTGTTGTAATAATATAGTTTATTAGACAGTACTAGCAAAACAATTAATTCATTGTAAGCGCGATCCAATTCAGGGTCTCAGTGGGTCCAGAGACTACCTGGAATCATTGGGCGCAAGGCGGGAATACACCCTGGAGGGAGCGCCAGTCCTTCACAGGGCAACACAGACACACTCACACCTTTTGAGTTGCCAATCCACCTACCAACGTGTGTTTTTGGATTGTGGGAGGAAACCGGAGCACCCGGAGGAAACCCACGCGGACACGGGGAGAACACACCAACTCCTCACAGACAGTCACCTGGAGTGGGAATCAAAACCACAACCTCCAGGTCCCTGGAACTGTGTGACTGTGACACTACCTGCTGCGCCACTGTGCCGCCCAGCAAAACAATTATGCATTTAAATTCATATTGTATGATAAAACAATCAATGATTGTCTAAAGCTTTTTCTTTAATCTGTAAATACTGATTATTTACAAGTTCTTTATTTATGAAAGAGTTAAGTCTAAAGTCTAAGTATAGACTTAAAAGCCATCTACGTATATTTAGTCATCTGTTTATAATATTTGTTAAATATACTAATTGTTTGTTTATATTAACCAGAGTGCATACACATAGCCTGAGCTGTGTGTTTCATTCCACAAGGAAGGAATTCTCTGTTCAGCCAGATAAAAGCCTCAAATCAAATATTACCCGAAGAAAGTATTGGACATTCCAATTGGACAGTCCTCAACTTTGCATTCAAGTTATCTAGCTGAAATAATCATTAAAACCTCATTAAAACCCTGAATAGTGAAATTGCCTCAGGAAGTCAGTTAGGCAGAAACTACAGCCCATTGAATGAGTTGTCAAACCTCTCCTTCTGGCTGGGCTAGAGTTTAGGCCAGTCAGCTGGTAAAGCAAGAAATACTGCTTTTCAATATGTATTCTGTTTGTACCTAAAAGGTTAAGTGATTTGTATGAATATATATATATATATATATAATTGGAAATGTTCTGAATCTTTTACCTATGTGTTCACTCATTCACGCCACGTCATGGTGACCATGCGCATTCGGCATAGAGGAAGCCGGACCGTTTTTACTGGACTCCGCTCCGGGTTTTACTGTGCGCTGTGGGCGTTCTGCTCCGTAACCATTCGGTCTTGTTAATATAGTGAATGAACCCAGCTACAAATGCAAAGTCATAGCACAGCTCTGAGAGCAGAGCGACTTGCATCTCATTCTGCGTGGCCATATTGAGATTATTAACACACCGAGGACATTCCGGCGACTTGTTTGTCTTTAACCAGAGAAAGATGGAGCCTCAAGTTTACGCAAAGCTGTTACTGGATCACGCAAAAACTCTGAATCTGCACACGGGTAACTTAGTGAATCGCAGCCGGCTGAAGAAGAAATGTCCGTCCTCCCAGAGTGAGGAGGTAAGTCTCATAGCTGCCTCTGTTCGTTCGTATAAACACAGCGCGGCCCCGCTGTCCATCTGCTGTTGGTGCTCTCCGATAAACACTCTCCGGTCTTTCAAACTGCGTTATCGTCGTCGGTGGGTTTTCTATTGTGACGTCATCGCGAGTCTGACCACACTTGACAGTAATATCTGATCAAATGTGCAGCAGGAGCAGTTTACCTCAGATAAAGCCCTACAGGCTATACACCTCACATCACTCCATACACCAGACATGTTAATGTAACATAATGATTTGTTACATCACCGTAAGTCTGATCTCATCTGTTAACTAAAACAAAGTTTATTAGTATTAATACAGTTAGCACGGTACACACAATATTTTAATATACTCTATAAACAATGTGGAGAAATTCTAATGTTTGATATTTAATGTTTAATATTTTAATTATTTGTTTACATCATCTGAAGTCTGATCTAATCTGTTTATTGAGAAAAAGCTGTATTAGTACCATTAGTATTGTATTAGTTGTACAACGATTGTACTAATACAGTAGGAATACTTCATAAATCAGCTGGAGACAATTTAATATTTAATAGTTAATATTTGTTGATATCTGAGTTTGGTATTTTACACATGAAAACTGTTTTAAAGAATCATTTAAAATAGTTTTAAACATGAAATTCACTCTGGAAACTAACCTTCTATAATGTTTGTTTAATACTTAACACATTAATAACTTAGGACATAATTGTGAGTCTGATTTTGCATGCTTGTTGGCAGCATCTCAATGGCAACAAAAATAAAGCCATATTGTTAACACACAATCTTTAAAATGAAATAGTTTGAAATATTTTTTGGATGGTCTATGACTTGGCAAGCTAACTTAGCATGTTATGATTCACTCTGGCACTTTGCAGATGCAGATTAAACATTTGCAAAACAAATATGTTCTGTAAACTGGAAACAAAGACATGACATTGCATTTTAGTGAGTGCAGAAAATTGTTGCTGCACATTTTTCAGATTTATAAACCACCATTCTGGAAATTTACCATAGGTCAATAACAGAAATCTGAAATTTCAACTCAGTTTAAACATCACCTCAGTCAGACATAAATGGCCGTGCTTGTTCAATCATTAAACTATGGTTAAACTGAAAAAACAGACGCTTTATAGGTAGCATATTCAAAACCATACATTTTTAAGACCTTGATATCCAAATCAGACTTGTGATGATTAAACAAATCATTACAATATGAAACATATGTATTTGCATGTAAGTATTGCTTCCTACACTTCTGTTTTTAGAGCCAGTTTTTAGTCAAGGAATAAGCTTACCCTCAGACCAAATTTTATTGTAACAATGGTAAGTACAAAAGTGGCTTATCATTTGAAATAATTTTTAGAATTAAGCTGTATTTAAGTTGTGTCTTAATCTGAAAAACACTTTAATCATAAAGTTACATTTAGTACTCCAGCAAAATGTCTTGTCTATAACATTGCCTCATTCTTGTTTCTTTTCATCTTCAGCTTCAAGACTGCATCAGGGCAACACTTAGTGAGTGGTTTGCAACGGTACCCCCCACAACTGAACCAGTAAGTGTTTACACTGCACACATAAACATACTCAGCTTACAGAGAAGGAAAGAGAAAGAAGGCAAGCTACACGTGGCAATTAGACTGTACTATATAAGTGTGTGTTTTGGATAGTTCTTCATTCCTTTGGTTCCCTATGCTATTCATTTTATACAGCTTACATCAATATTTTCTCTGATTTGTCTGTATGCAGTAGTGCACATGGCCAAATGTAAGATTTTGTGACAACAACTGATACAGTCCACCTTTCCTAAACATGGTGTGTGATAGTAAAATAATCCAAATGCTGAAAGCATTGTTGTCACAACAGTAGGGAGTAGGAACGTTGAATAACCACAAAGCTTGTAATGATGAAAGAAGCTTGTCATGGAGATCATTCATGGAAGGTTAGCTTTAATAAACACTGTGGGGTCTGAGTGCTTTCGCTCTGGCCGCATCCTGCAGCACTCAGCAAATCTGGCCCAGTCAGCTTCATGAGAAGAGAGTGCTGGTCTTAACTTACACAAAGCTAAGGCTTATTGAGGCATTCCTCTGCTGCAGTCCAATAAAACCAGTTTTTACATACATAAAAGGGGTCAGGAATGAGGATCTGAATCAAATTCATCCGTTGGAGTAGTGCATATTTATTTGAATAACATCTTGCTTAACTTGAACATGCTCAGACCTTTTAAGGGCATATCATATTTTTGTTCAGTCTTTTGTTTCATTGTGTTTTCCAGGAATTACCAAGTGTTCTGGATTGCACAATTCCACAGAATACAGAGGCCATCACACCAGAGGAGAGAGAGGAACTGAAGGTTTCTGGTGAGGGCGGTTTACCCTCAAAACATATAAGAATAAAAACAGTATTGTAGTCTGAATATGCCCCTTTGGTGCACAGTCATCACATGCTGTTTTTCTTCATTCTTCAGTCAAGCTCTTTCTAAGCGAGTCTGATTGTTCGTTCATCAGAAGTGCAGTGGATATGGGTGAGTGGCAGCAATAATACTTTGCTGAATTTACAAACAGGAATAAATCTGATTTTATAAAATGTACTTGTGCCTTGTGCTATATTTTTGTGCATGTTATCTATATTATGTCTCATAATGTCCACTCAGTAGATTTTTCTTTTATATACAAATAAATGTCATTATATCATCATGAATATATAATATATAGGGCATTTTATAGCTGTTTTTGTTAGTGTCCTTTCAGAACGGAAATTGAATTACCTCTTTATTACAGATGTGATTAGCTGCCATGTGTTGGCTAGAGTTTTTAATCATGCATATTTGACTGTATAAATCAGTGGCTCATTAACAGGGTGCAGTTATTAATAACAAGCTTTCGTGTCTGTCTGCTGCAGCTTGTGTGTCATTAGGAGTTGCTCAGCTGGACTCAGTGATCATTGCTCCTCCCCCACTGCCTGAAGCTGAGATTCTGGCCTTGGCTCACCTGCAGCCTTTATGGGAAGAACTTGAGGGGCTAGTTCAGTGCCAAAAGGTTGCAGCCATCGGCACCTCAGATTTGGACAAGACTCTGCTTGAGCAGCTCTACAACTGGGCACAGGTAGAAGTGGCTGGAAGCATATATTGTCTTAACATATATAACATCATCAATCTCAGACAGCAAAGACCTTGACCACATCTGTTGAAATGGAAAGCACGGGAGAAGATAGATATGAGATTGTCCTGTGTTGCCTCACAAAACAGAATTTCTTTTTTTGTCCACTAGGTTTTGACTTGCTTTGTTCTAATAATGTATTTTCTGTCAGTGGATTACATTGTACCAGACTACATCATCATAACTGTTTATCTAGCTTGCTCCACAGCAGCTTAAATTCACAATTTCTTGTCTTAAAAATTTGATGAGAGTCAAGAGTCTGAAGAAGAATCTACTGAAGTAGACCCCTCAGATCTTTATGGGTAATTTTTCTCCAATATGGCTTTGAGAAATAAACTGATCCGAACTGGTGATCCATGAAAAGGTTTGGAGGTATGGCCAGTCACACCAAAATGTCAAACCTTCGGGTGGATAAGGATAAATTCCTGCTTGAAATTCTAAACTTGACTAAAAGTACCAGTGGTTAACTGCTGTCTGAAAACGAACATGTTTTTAAGTTTGTGGAGCTGAAACCTGGAAAAGACCAATGTCTAAGTGGAACGTTGTGAGACAGGCCCCGGTGCATTCTTTAAAAGAGACTGCCACCACAACTCTTGCACTTTAAAACTAAAATTTGTAACATGAAATCTGAAAGGTCTGTGTGTGTGTTTGGTTGTTCAGGTGAAGCCGAGCAGTAACCAGGTGAACCTGGCCTCTTGCTGTGTGATGCCTCCAGACCTCACTGCGTTTGCTAAGGAGTTTGACATCCAGTTGCTGACACACAATGATTCCAAAGGTGCCAGACATTTTCTCCTCCTCTCTTTCCCTGCTGCTTATATTCAGGATATGGCCCAGAAGCATGTATTGTTTTAAGATGGGATATAATGGCATTGATTGTTTTGGAAGTGTGAAGGGCTTTTACATAGGCATTCATGAGGCTGTTATTTTTAGTGCTGCCTTTTCAGTCAGTAATTCTTTGAACAGGTGTCTTGCAGTATGCAACTTTGAATGGCACTGAGTTTTTCTGTTTGCAGAGCTGATAAGTGCAGAAGGATTTCAGGAGGCCGTGCAGGAGAGCAGTAAAGACCTGCAGGTGGCAGAGTGGAGGCTTGAGTGGGTTTTACGCTACTCCATCATTGTCAAGAGCCGAGGCATCATCAAAGCCAAAGGTTACCTTGTTCATGCTAAAAAGAACTCTGAGTAGGATGTCCACAACTCTGTTTCAGTCCACGCAATTTTTGGAATTTAACAGAACTAGAGCTTAGTTTGCTACTAAAATGTTATTCGATGGTATGAATGTTTGATTTAGATATCAGATTTTTTGTCCCAAGTAATGGAACTTGAACTTCACCTGACTCCAAATGTGCTGTGAAATATTTTTAAAACACTTCATCACTTAACCTGAACAGTTTTTTTCCGTTTATTCAAACTTTGTTTCCTACTCCATTAACAGGAGAAATGTATATAAAAGATAACTAACAGGGTTGACATATCATACCATGCTTTCACATATGTTCAAGTGCCTTTTCCTGTCAAATTATGTTTTGTCATGTTTTGCATTTATCAACACTTTATAGATACTAAAGAGATATAAAGAAATTTTAGAGATAAAGTATTTTCCATATTAAGAAAAATGGCACCATATGTTTTTAATGATTAAGAGAAATTTAAGTGTTTCTGGAAGTGCAAATTTTACTCCAGGGTAAAGTAGCTTTGATGTGACTACGTTTACTAAGAGTGGATTTTACAGATTTGTTAGATAGTTATTACTTTTATATATTTTGTTTTGTTTTTTTGATCAGTTCTTCACTGTGTAGGTTGCCTATATTTCAACCCTGATGGTGCGTTCTATCATTCATTTTAAGTTCTGCTACCCTTACTATATGTATTAGACATGTGGCTACTTGTCATTCACAGATTCTGAGATTTATAAATTGCTGCCCTGTCAAAACACTTTACATGAATGAGATATTATAAATATTTAATGGATGCTTATTGACATGCTGTAAGCATGCATGACATGATACAGCATGTGTTCATTGTATATAAAACACTGGAAAATTTCACACTTGAAGGAAATAATGATTGTTTTTTTTTTCTCATACCAAGTTGATTGTCTGAAAACTATATATATTTTACATATGTTTATTTATCATAACTTCAATTTATATTTGGGTCCAGAATGATCTTTCAGTACTGTACATGTTTTTGCTGTTTTCAAATGTACCCATGTAAAAAAATGTAATTGGGGTTATAAATCTAAATTCAAAAACATTGTGTTTATTATTATTATTATTATTATTATTATTATTGGGTGGGGGTCCTAATATAATGTGTTTGGAAAAGTTGGCTTCTGTACAAATATTTTATTCTACATTATTATAAAATGCCCTTATAACTGCTGTATTTGCGTAAAGACATGCAATAACACAAAAAAAGTAAATTCTTCTGTATAACAAAGAACACTTTAAATGAGATATGATGCTTATGGACTGTCTGTGAAAAGTTTATTGTGTTCTCTCCACATCCATGTGTGTTTCCTCACACATATGTTCATAGGTGCACTGGCTACACAAAAGTGCTCATAGGTGTGTGTTGCCCAGTGAAGGACTGGCGCCCCCTTCCGTGTGTGTTCCCGCCTTTTGCCCTGTGTTTCTGTGTTTTTTTTACATACAATGAATGAATGAATGTTGCCTAGTCGCCCTCTGAACACGCTGTTCCATTCCAAATTTGTGCTTTATAGTTATTGTTTTGACCAAAATTTACATAGTACATGTAATACTGCATTTAAAATATTTAAAGGTATCACAGACCAGTCTGAAAAGTGTATTCTTCGTTGTTAATAAAAAGAAAAAAAATTATTTGAACTAAATTTGCCATTATAGCTAAATACAAAATACATCGCATGTCTACAATGAATCTTGGTAAATTAATGTATTACTGTTTTATACTCAGGGACGTACTAATGCATCTAAAAATATAAAAATGAGTACCTTTACCTTTAGAGTAAATTCTGCGCCGTCTGTGTTCATTTTCAACGGTCTGGGATTCATTAATCTTCCAGGCCGTATTTTACATCCGCCTCAGAGGACGCCGTAGTCTCGCGCGACTATTGGTGGCGCGCGAGTGCGTGTGCGCGAAGTCAAGATGGTGGCCACGAGGAGAGGAACACGCGTAGGGTCTTCGGAGAGGAACACAGACGATACGGAAAAGGTACACGCTGATAATGTAAAGATTGGTATTTTATCTGATGTTTTAAACTGTGCTGGTGAAAGTGCGGTCTGTTTAGAGTCCAGTTGAGCTCAGAAACCTGGCTCAAACCTGCTCTAACTAGTAGCTGTACTGATACACACTGTGGGGTGCCATGTTGTAAATAGAGGCTCATCAAGCACAAATTCACGTGTTACTGGATCATAGTGGTTATAAATCCAGTAATAAATATGGCTTGGTGTTGCTGATAACAGTGATGGCTGCTGTCTTTTTGCTTTTCCCCATATTGGACAGGGATGATTTTTGGCTTCAGATATCTGACTAAATTGAGGAATTAAACTTAATAGAACACCCCCAGACTTATTAGTTAGAATTTTTAGTTGGCTAAATTTTACCCGAGAGTTTAATTCCCCTCTTTTCTAACCAAGGGATGGTTGTCAAAACTGATTTTAATTTTGATCCCAATTCCAAGACAATCCGACGTCGATGTTCTGATACAAATGTTATTTTGTTTTCTAAAGTGTAAACCAATTAAACTGTGCCTGTCACAACATCAATGAAAGCATTACCAATACTACAGCACATGGTGATTTAGCATTAAAAAAAAAAACTTCTGAAAAAGAAAAAAAAAATGTAAAGAAAAAGCAATGTTGTTTTTTTGTTTTTTGTTTTTCTCAACAGCAGCCTGCGCACACTGTTTATTTCTTAATTCTGGACTTAACAGTTTTGTAGAAAGCAGTAAGTTTAAGCTAGTCTTTGAATAATCAGTCCACACCCCACCCGACCTCCTTCCATAGTCATGCATAAAATGCATGTGCACGCTGCCGGACTACAGCTAGAGTCGCCTACAATATAAACTGTGCTGGACAGGAGTGCAACAAGTTTTCTGATACTGTGTCCTGATTCTGATCTGCCCAGCTAAATCTAATGTTAAATTTTGTAATGTTAAACTGTTTTGTACTTTGTCAATTGCTTTGGTGTAATTATTAAAACTGTCATTAACAGGAGCCAACCTCAGTAGTTAGAAGAACAAGACGTAAAACAGTGACAGACCAGTCCCAAAGTGATCTGAAAGGCAACTCTAAGAAGGATGATTCAGAGGAACAAACAGCTCCAGCTGAAAAAGCAAACCCATCTAAAACAGTCGCTAGAAGGTCTAAACGTCATCTCGCAGATGCAAACCAGCCAGACTCTACCCATGAAGCTGATGTTTCTGAGTCAGAGTCTTGCTGCTCTGTGGTGTCCAGTGATGTAGTGAAGTCAGTCACCAGAGGTAGGAGGAGAACCCTGGGCCAAGAAAGACCTACAGATGCAGTGGAACAGGAAGCATCTGAAGGTGAATCTTGTTCCTCACCACCTGTTAACAAGCCACGTAGAACCACAAGAAACCAGAAGCCTGCTTCTGTCCCACCAGTGTCAGTTACCTTGAAGGATAACGATCATTCAGAGGCTGAGTCCTGCAGCTCTGTAGCATCCATATCCAAAGTTATAGACACTCGGTTGATCACTAGGAGCCGCCGAAAAACTGCTTTTCCCCTTGAAGATACTGATCGTTCTGAAGCAGAGTCCTGCTCTTCTGCAGTGTCCGCTCCTCAGGGATCCACTGTCCGTAGATCCACACGCAACCGTACAACAAAGCCTACTGAGCCAATACCATTTCAGTTGGAGGAAAGCAAACCAATCAAAACTATTACTTCACTTAGAACAAGAGGACGCAAAGCTAAAGAGAAGTCTGTTATAGAAGACCGGGTTTATGAATCAGATGGGTGCCACTCGGGCCCTAGCGCAAGTCCCAGGAGAGCAGCAGAAGTTGATTCCAATTTGGAAACTAACTACACATCTTCTGACAGTCCTTACTCTGTTAGGTCTAGAAATACACCTTGCAGTAGCCGGACTGGTTCAGCTAGCAGCAGCCACGGTGTTTCTGTCTCAAGGACACGAAGCAAAGTAAGAGTCACTCATGATTCATCTGAGGTGTGTGGAAAACAAGATAGCAAGGAGGGTAAACTTCAAAATGTCCAGAAAGAAACCCCACTGGATGTGCCTGCAGCTGTATCTGACATGGATGACATTGAAGAGATGGAGGAGAATGAATGCAACAGAACAGTAATTAATGTAGATTTTCAAGAATCTTCTACTGTGGAGGATATTAAAGGGGATGACATACCACCTCTTAATGAAGATGTTATCAGCAGTACCACAGCAGAGAAAAAAATAGTTGAAACTGAAAGCGCAAACAGTTCAGTTGGAGGAATGAAATCTTCTTTAAACACCGAGAATGAGGAAAACCACAGCACCCAGGAACAAGCAGAGACTGAGAAGGGTGTTAAAATTCTGGAGGAGTGTAAGAAGATTCCAGAGTCTGGCATAGAAAATGAGACTGGGTTTGTGCATGAGGCCCATGGTGTAGATGATCAGGCAAGAGTTGCAATAATGACGCTTGAAAGCGGGGTCATTGTGATTGAAGAGGATGAGCCAAATATGATGGAGGGACATGATGTTGAACACCAGAATAGTTCTGATTCAGTCCAAATAAAAAAAGGTGTAAGGGTACTTAGTCAATCTGAACAGAAAGTGGATGCATTAGAGAACAAAGAAGAATTGGTAGCTGATAATCATGCCGCTATTGAAGAACACAAATCAGCTGTAAAAAGTGTAAAAGTTAGTGATGAGACTGATGACTTTGAAGCAGCAAGGGTCATTTGTGTTCCTCAAAAGGGCTCTGCAAGCCTAACAGTAACTTACGAGGAGCTTGAAGGTCAGAAAGTTGAAGATGAACAAAAGATGGAGGTGGAGAAATACATAGACATATCTGGGAGTAATGAATCTGAGTTGCAGCAAAAGTTAGAAGATGTGAGTCCAGTGCATATAGAGGCGGAAGAAACTTCCTGTAGCTCCAACGTCCAAGTGTACAAAACTGGTATTCAGCAGAGTAAGCTTGAAAGACTAGTGCCAAGTTTGCTGGACAGCAGTGAGGATGAGGAGAGTGATGATGAAGGGCTTTCAGATGAGGAGGATGCTGGGGAACTGGAAGATGAGAATGAAGAAATGTGCTCTGATGAGGACCAGCCAGGTCCATCTAGGGTACTAGACAATAGCGAGCTGTTTATTATTGATAAACGCCCTGGACTTGAATCTAGCGAGAAGTACTACATCAACACCACACACCAAGAGAATGAAAGTGTTGATGATAAAGCCCTTCAGGATGAACTTGACTTTGTTGATGAGGAAGATGATGATGAGGACGAAGACTCAAAAGTGCTTTTCACTACCAGGAAGCCAGCATGGTAGGAATATTATTTTTTATCTTTTTTCCAAATAGTTCGTAGGTTTCATATAATTGGTTAATTAACCTGATGTGTATTTTCCCTGCCTCAGCATTGAATTATCCAGTACCATCGACCCAGGTCTGAAAGTGAAAGAGCTTGGTGGATTGTATATCAGTTTTGATGGTAGAAAATCCAAGGCTGTCTCCAATAATCTGAAAAAACAGAAGAATCAAGATGAGGTATATATTTTTAAATCTCTTCTAAAACAAAATGAAGAAGTTCCTAGATAGTGTTTGCTATAAGTCATGGGCTATGATGTCAGCAGGTGCTATGGGCACTGCTATGAAAATTAAACTTTGTCTTGCAGTCACTGTATGTATATGATTTTGTACCACCCACAGTTGCTTTATGCCAACCTGCAAGTATTTACATAAGATCTTGAAGCTTGAAGAAGAATCTAAGCTAATAGGGTGTAAGTGTGGTTCTTGAAAAGAATGCTAGGTAAGCTTTGGGTTTTTGCTCCTGGGACTTCCCCTAGCACTCTACTGAAACCCATAGGGAGAGGTAGGAGTTTGGGTAGTTTCCTATCCTGCTACCAGACGTTACATAATGCAGTTTCTGCAGTGCTGAGCCCAGAGTAGCAACAACAGAGGCTCTGTTCTCCCTATTACATGTCAGTGAAACATCATTTAATTAATTTGAATTTTCGAATGCATTATAAACATATTGGACTTTCATTTCTTGGATTTCTGAGAGCAGGTATCTTATGGTAACTGTCCCTATCCCTATTCCTATAAAATAGAATTTCTATATACAGGCATATATAGAAACTTTATTTTTACATAAAGTAAACTGATTCTTTTGGTTTAAAATACTGGTTAAATCTACATTTGATAGATGCCAGCATTTACATTTATCTCTCAGTTTTCTGAGAGATACATTCTCTATTGATGGCAGAAATATTCCGTTAAAGGGTTGTTTCCAGTCTACTGCAGGGGCAACCTTTAAAGTAATATGCAATACTTTTATCAAAAATTTACCGCTTCAAAATTATTATTGTGATCTTTCACTGACCTGTAATAGGCAGAATAGAGCCTCTCTTGTTGCTACTGTAGGCTCAGCACTGCAGAAAATGCACTATGCATATTTTGTAGGAGGGTAGGTTACCACCCTCCTCCCCATTGCCTTAAGTACAGTGCTGTAAAAACCCAAATCTTACATAGTGTTTAAGTGAACTGCGAGGAGACAAAAAGTAATACCATTGCAAAAAAAGCTTTATACTTGTTTAATACAGAGGCAAACCAAATAGGCATTTAATATGTTCCAGTGGGACATTTAGCCATGTTTCTTTTCCTTTATGGTTGCGCTTTTTATATATTTAAATCTGCTTGTTTTGTTTTTGAAGTTGCTGAAGAAGAGTGTGATTGTTGCTGACTTTGAAAAGAAAGATGCAGTACCGCCATACAAAGAATCAAAGCATGCTGCTAAACTCAAACGCAAAGTAAGCCCTGAATTGTTCTTAAACCTATGGGAACAACTTTCAAAAAACCTTTCACCATGTAGTGGTGTTGTCTACAAATAAATTGAGACCTAAACATATTAAATCACAGTGTAGCCTATTTTAAGGACTTTTTTAACTTCTAAAAATGGTCTTGTTTAGGAGGAAAGAGCTAAAACAACAGGAGATGGCTGGTTCAACATGAAAGCCCCTGAATTAACAGAGGAACTGAGAAATGACCTGAAGGCACTTAAGATGCGTTCAGCAATGGACCCAAAGCGATTCTACAAGAAGAATGACAGAGAAGGATTCCCTAAATACTTCCAGGTGAGAAATAATCCACAAGATTTTCTTTATCATAATATCTTAAACATTATTTTTTTTAAATAATGGAATGTTGACAAATATTTATCAAAATGTAAATAAAAGGTAAATATAAATATATGTATGTATCCTTGTATATGTGGTGTCTCTTGCTCCACTTGTTTGTAAATATGCATTTACTGTTGTACAGGTCGGGACCGTGGTCGATAACCCAGCAGACTTCTACCATTCTCGAATCCCTAAAAAACAGAGGAAGAGGACTATTGTAGAAGAATTGCTTTCCGATGCAGAGTTCAGAAGGTAATCTATTGTTAGTTAAACATTGATACAAGTTTAAAATTAATTAGTATGTTACTGCATTTAGGACTCTTAATGTGCTAGACAAAGTTTTACTTGTGTTTTGAAGAAAACTTTACATAAGCATTGCATTTTTGATTTTATATCATCTGATTTTTATTTTTGAAGTAATAGTTTATTTTCCCTTTTCAGTTTTAACAAGAGGAAATATCATGAAATAATGACAGAAAAAGCAGCAGAAGCAGCTGGCAAGATGAATAAAAAGAAACATACGTTTAAGAAAAAGAAATAATGTAAGATGATCAATTTATATATTTTCACTTGGTTAAAGAATATTAATGTAAATACCAGGCACAATATTGGTTTTTAAGAGTTTTATGTACATTTTAAATAAGTCTAATTTACATCTAGATTTTCCTTATGTAATGACCTGGGATTTTTAAGCAATTTCTTTTTACACGTTTTTACAAAATGAGACTGTAAAGAGTAAGGTAGCAAAGGAAAACATTTTTGGTCATTTAGGACTCCCATGAGTTTTTGCTTTCTTGACTGAAGATGCTGCATGAGGATGACAGAGCTTGACAGAAGATTTCACATTTTGTAAGACTTCAAACAAATGTATAATTGACTGGCTCTCCAATAAAGTACATAAATGTGTCTGCTGTGTAACTATGTCCTTCACTGTAGAAACACAGAATCAAATAGAGCAATGATAATTGCATATTATAAAGTAAGGCAAAGGGCAAATGGTTGCAGAAAGTTGTACAAATTGTGGTTAATGTTAATTTCTAATTTGGAAGGTGCAATAAAAACAATCTGTGTTTTGTTTTTAACTGAAGAATTACAGCTGTTTTCCAGCATTATCACTGATCACCTTGATTTTATTTTAAACCATAGTTTTAGAATGTGTTGCCTACAACACAAATGTTGGGATAGGTGCAAATTAAGTGTAAAATAGAGAGAATGTTCAAAAGACTTGTACTTGGAGTAGGGAGCCATGATCCATCTCTGCTTATCTTCATACCACTAATGTGGAGGCATATACTGGGATTTTAAAGATGCGTAGAGCCTTTTACAGGGTGCACTTTGCACATGCACAAACAGACATGTAATAAGGACAGGCAAAACAGAACAAAGTATCAACTGTTACATCATATTTCCAATTAGTTAAACCTGCTTCTGTTCCATCTTTTTTGGAGCATAGTCAGGCATAAAATTCTGATTACTTTTAAACGCTGGCTCATTAAATCACATATCCTTGATTTTATTGCATGTTTAACAATAAACTGGAATACGTGAAGAACGTGGCCACTTTAGGTTAATCATGATTTGATGCTTTGTGAATCATTGTGACCAGGGAATGATGCTTTTCTGTACAGGTTTTTGTAAATTTTTCCAAGACTGTCCTCAAACACAGCTCTGTGGGTCCTCCCAGTGTATTTGGCGGTTTTGTTGGTCCAGAATGTTCCGTTGTCTAAATGAACAGACGGTTGTCCAGGAATAACCCTGCAAATGGAAAACAAGAGTTATACCATCCATTAATTTCAGCAGTTGACAGAATAGTGATTTTTCTGTTCCACTCTGAAGATACAGATATAACCATATCTTAGTAATGTTCACAGTCATAAGTTGTTTGTGCCTTGGGGACTCTAATCTAAAGAAAGTAAACGAGTGCTAAGGCACTTGTCATTAAGAAATATTAATTCAAGACTAGATTAATCATAGTATATCTGTCTGTTTATACATCTGTGTTTACATTTGAGGGTGGGACTTAAATAATTATGTAGAGACAACTCATCTGAAGTTCTGTCATATGCGTTATGTTTTCTTACTGGTGATAAATTTCACACCCAAGAGTGTGAACTCGTATGATAACGTGCAACAGGCCTATCTCTTCACCAATGAGGGAAGTTGTTGGTACATTGTTATTTGCAGTACCTATAAAAAGAATTCACACCCTTTCACTCTTTTCATATTCTGTGTTAATGTCATGCGTATTAATGGGATTTCTCCTCCCATTCATCTATTGGAAATTTTTGTAGAATGCATAAACAAACCAAACAAATGTATAAATAAATATTTTTTTTGCCATATTCTTTTGCATTCTTTTGGTTTTTAGTCAAGTATCAAATGTTCCCTTAAATTTAGATCAGACTCTGTCTAGGCCATTCCAGGACCTTTAGCTTTTTCTTCCCAACAAACAACTGAAATACGCAGACAGGGTCAGTGTGAGAGTGACAAATAAGTCCCAATGTCAGATTCACATAAAATGTTCCTAGAGTATGTCTGGAAAAAAAAAACTGAAGTACAATCTAGTATCTCTCTCTTTTTTTCCAGGTTCAGGAAATAAGTTTTAAATAAAAATTACACAATTTAAAATTTTCATTACATTTTCAAAAATGAGAGAATTTCACATTAATTTCCAGACAAAGCACAAGTTATAAATTTCTTACTTGGAATATATTTCTGAATGTTACAGGTATAAAAAACAAATCTTTAAGAGATTTTAAGATCTTCAAGCTCCATTATCCAATGTGATAAATGGACTATTGTTGTTGTCCACTCTTCCACTACATGAAGACAACAAATGTCTGTGCTGCGCTGTCAAGAGTCTGTTACTGAGTAAAGTAAAAAGCAGCTGGTGTTCTTGAAGCAATGTGAAGAACACCCAAAATCTCAGACCTCAACCTCACTATATCTATTTGGGATAAGAAGCACAAAATGCAACCAACATCTAAGACTAAACTTTGGACAAGGGGACAAATATTTTGATAAATACTCTTCTTTGAAAAACTGAAAGTTAAGCCTTTGTAGGGAACATTGTACATTGTGTGACAATTAGTTTTTAAAGTGCTTAAAAAAACTTTTAGAATGCTCTTTTGGGAATTCAATCAAAATGTGTATTATCTTATTTTCCTTAGCAATCTAAACATAAATGTGCATGTCATGCACGTTTTCAGTGGGCTAGTTGTGTTTACCTGTCAGGATGCATTTTGCTATCACACAGTGAGTCCTGGCAGGAGAAAACAGGTGCATTCTGACCAGATTCTCCCTCTTCACTCGACTCATCCTGCAGAAATGGGGGAATAATGATATTGTTAAATTCTGTTATTTTCTTTAAAACTATTTTCTTCAAGTCATCAGAAATCTCATTTTAGCATCAATAAAATACATTATGAAACTGTCTTGAAACTGTGCTGGATAATCTAAAACACAGATTAATTAGTAGTTTTACATATATAACAATAACAGAGTTGGGGTAAAATGTTCTTTAACAGCAGTCTTTCAGCAGCTTTATTAATACACACAGTAAATCCTCCATATTTCCTCTTCTTTTGAAACGAATTACACATTTCCTTGTTTGCTTGGCAGGCAGCTGTGCTGCAGTGGCACCTTCCATTTTTTTCTGTTTAGTATCAGAAAAGATGAGCCTGTAAAGACAGCTTTCCAGCAGCAGACCTCCCTCCCACTGAAAACACACACAGTTGCTCGCTCTGTTCATTTCAAGGAGGATTTGGAGAGGTTTTAGAGTAATTAGCTTCCTTTTGCTTTGGTTTTACCACCAACATGTTCCAGCTACTAAATTGTGGGAGGTGACGCTTCTTAACGGAAAATGTCTGAACAGTTCTCAAGCTGGAACTCCACAAGACAAGGCATTCAAGAGGGTATAAAAGATGTAAATGCCTGATTAAGGGCGTTAGGTGATTACTACATTCATTTAGTAGAAATATATATATATATATATATATATATATATATATATATATATATATATATATATATATATATATATATATATATATATATATATATATATAAATGTAAAAAGATAAAATGTAAACCAATGTAACAATGATATATATATTATATACACCACGACCCTGAAATGAAATGGAATGTATGTATGTATGTATATATATAACATTTCATTGTTACATTGGTTTACATTTTATCTTTTTGGTTTCTTTTACCATTCAATGAACTATTCCTGGTTTCCTAAATTTGAATTTTGGATTAATTCACTTGCTTTTTAATTCATTTTGGAAAATAGTTTTATTAAACAGAGAAAGCATCCATTCTGAAGCACACTCACAACTTCAAAAGGAATATTCATGTTTTTGAACAAACATGAAGAAATAACAAAATAAAACCTGCTCTGGTCTCTGTTTCACAGACATAAACATAATAGTTTTACTCAGCATTCTAACTTGGCTTAAGAGTAAAAAAATGTATGACAGTTACTTACAAATGAAAGCTTGCAAGTAGCATGAGTGCTTAAAATCCTCTGAACTCTTTTGTGGATCTGTTCCCACTGTGAGGGACTGGATGGGCTGTGAAATCTGCACAAAAAGAGGTTTTGTTCTTGGTAATAAAAGGGTTTGGAATCATTATTTGGCATAATATTTAACATTTTTTTCTGTTTATAGTACTTTCAAAGTATATTGTATTTCAATATTTCCAGGGTAACATCCTCATTGGTCCTATACAACTATGAACATGGCAAATAGGATTTCCCACCCTTTTTTTTTTTTTTTTACATCTTTCATTACCTTTATGTAATACCACAGTTGAACACTAGTCTGTGCTGTGTCCTTTCAAGTGGCACAATATAGCGCACAACACAGCTAAGGTTCCTTAAAACTGCAATCAGGTCCATGAAGTTCATGTTTTATATGCACGCCATTTTAAATATTTATAAAATGTAAATGTCTAAAGACAATCCAGGATCAATTCCGAGCCTGGGCCGTTCTGTGTGGAGCTTGTATGTTCTCCCTGTGCTTGTGTGGGTTTCCCACAAGTCCAAAGACATGCAGGTTAGGTTAAACGGTCACTCTAAATTGCCCATATGTGTGAGTGTGTGCCTACTGACAAGTGATTGGGATACTCAGTCAGTTTATCTACTCCCATAGGGCACCATGAGCACGGTGAACGCCTGACTCTTCCATGCAGCCAACCATCACAAAGCGATGATGCCGTTGTATGTATGTATGTAAGTAAATGTTTACCGCTGTCAATAATGCTGAAATAAATTGTGCATTTAAGACTTCCATAATATTTGTCTCTAAGTGTGGGATGAATCCATGAAGGGAAAATATAGTTAGATGCATAATTTTTACCTCCCTTAGAAATCATTATAGAAACACAGATGAATAATAAATAAAATCTTTGCTAAGAGCAAGGAAATGTACAAAATATCAAAAGACGTTTAAGACATAAAGGAGGCCAATTAATAAAGCTGCACTAGGATTGACGATATTCTGAATGAAAAAGCCCTCAAAATACACCTTATCGGTTTGTATCATTAATAGACCAAATGCAGGCTGTGCTTCAGGCGATTACTTGGGCCAAAAGATTAGCACATGAGAATCCAACAAGTGCAGAGAAGACAGACTAAACTTCACACAGCATCATTTCTCTTCCCATCAAAGACTTCCAAAAGACGTGCCTGATCTCTTATTGTCTGAATCTACCAAGTTGGCCTTAATCTGCAGCCCTCTGACTCCTGTCATGCTTTCAATCCAGACAAAAGTATCATACATTTCCTACTATTTACTCTCCAATTTACTCTTTGGTTTAAAATTGTCTATTGATTTTAAATGTTTGCTCCTGTCCCTGCGGGAAAGGGAAAAAAAGTAGGTGGAGAGACAAGCAAACAAACAAACATTTGCTGGTTTAGCAGGCTGTTGTTCAGATCAATGACAAGGGTCTCTCAGAATTTATTAAACTGTGCGTCGGGTCAGAGGCATTAGATCTTGCTGAAAAACAATCAATACCCTTTCCCCTTGTTTTCTCAGGGATTTTTGTCTTTTTCTTTTAAGTAATGAACAAACATGACTGGACATCAAATTTTGTCATTTGAAGGTGGGGGTGTTGATTCATCTCACGTCGTCTGAGATCAAAATAAAGATTGAGTGCAGGGCACTGTTTTATTTGGCTTTTCTCTTATGAGCTTCACACTGAGTCAATATTACATAACTGGAAATTCAAAAGGGACATGTCCTAAGGTACAGCATTTAGTTTATCATATACATACGGTGAACAACAAAAGAAAAAAAACAATATTAATTTTAATAAATGTCTGAAAATATGTTGATTATTCTTCTATAGATTAATGACCATGTGACATGTTACCATTTTATTATGAATTTTTTTTTTGTTTTCTCAGTGTGTCTTAACAGCTCCACATCTTTTCAATCCCATAGCACTGGGTTGAAAACTGAAACAACTTAAAATTTTAATTTATTTTATTAAATCTACTGTTTATCTGATAAAAAAACAAACAAACAAAAAAATGGTCATGAAAGGTTTTTTTAGGAGTCAAATTTTCTCCAAATAAATTGTTTTTTAATTAATATTTTGGAAACTCCACATCAAATCTCTTGCATGTAATCATTTTATATCTAATCGACTGAAAAATTATTAACTTGTAACAATGGCCATTTGCACCAAAAGTTTGCAAAATACTGAGAAAAAAAAGAGATCTCTGGAATTCAGACATTATTCATACCAGTGACTGAAATCTTTAAAAAAAATGAAAACTTTTGTGTTGTTACACATATAATAGCCTAAGTACAATAGTCATCTCTCTCATAATATTTGTCTCTAACCTTTCTCTGAGTGAAGAGCGAGAAAGCAGCGGACTCTGGCTTCTGTGACCAATGGAGAGAGGAGTGGAGTGGTCAGTAGGAACATTCCTGTAAGAACTTCTGATACCACCACCATGGGACACAGAATGACCCATTGCCTGAAGTAAGAGAAGGACTGCATTAGCAACTTTAAAATTAACGTATGTTTTAGATCTTTAATGGAATATTTATAATTTACCTTACAAGGTTTTGCCCTGAAGCTTCCATAAAGTGTTGGTTCTAGGGAGGTAATGTAAGAGCAGCAATCAAACATAGTGAAGTAAATGAGCAAATTAAGCAAGATACATAGATAAGGTATTCAAATGAGAAGTGCTGTTTGAAAAGTTAAAATAAATTAAACTGTATTCTAACCTGTAATTTCTATATATGTTTTTGACTGAGCATGCAATGTAGTGCTGCAAACAATGTCAGTAAGCAACATGCTAGATTCCCAACAATAAACTAACTTACACTTTAATTTTCTTGAAGAAAACAAGGTATAACAAAAGATGGTTAAAATGAGTAAAATGTTAAAATCACAATAAAGAAAATATTTCCAAACCTGTGATGTCTGCAGCAAAACTCACAGATGTCTGGTGGAAAGAGCTTCTCTTAGGTGCAGATGGAAAAGCTGAAGGGGACGTGGGGGATTCAATTAGTGAGGAGCCTTGACTACAGGGGACCTGCAAACAAAGAAAGCAATCAGCTAAGTCCTTCCTTCAAAAGGACTTCAAAATTTCAATCTGTAAACTGATTTAGCAGGTGAAGAGAAATAAAGCAAATACTAAACTGACACAGGGGTGTTATTTATTCAACTGGATTTGTCTTTAATTTTAAAAATTAATCACTTCTAGGAGAAGATTAAGGAAGGAAGGGAAATTTTAAGACTTAGAGTGAGTTTGTTTCATCGAGCCAACCCCCTCTGTCAGACCCACTTTCAGAGGTCAATTAAAATGCTGCTTCTGCAATTAAATAGCCATATGATGACTGTGGTCCATGAAACGAGTCATTTCCTTTCATACAAACAAGTATGTTGACTTTAAATAGACACTGGTAATTTATTCACAGAGTTAATCTGCCAAAATAGTGAGTATTGTAATCATGGTTTGACTCTTAATTACTTAGGTTAATTGTCACCCCAGGATTTACTCCAAAAAGGCTACTCCTTTTTTCAAAGGCCTGAAAATGGAAAATGCCATGCTGATATCACATGACTTGGATCTGAATCTCGCCTTTCATGGCATGACAGCTTTGATATTTACACCTCAGGACTTGTTGTTTTAGCAAAAACACTCCAAAGGAAACAGGAGGGGGTTCTCTCTCTGCATTTCAGTTATGAAAGAAGCTGACAGACTGAGCTCAAGACAAGTTTGACTCTGTAGTCTAAATCACTTGCTAGCAACTTAAATTTTCTCTTCAAAGTAAGATACATTAATGTTGGAACATCACATAATAGGGTGCCTCTTTACTTTGGTTGGTATATCAGATGTATTAAGAAGTATATATGGAACATAAGCAGTGCCATAATACTAGATTAAGGTCAGCAGTAAGATAAAAGGGACATGCTTTATGATCATTTTACAACAGTACAACGAAATATGCCCTCTCATCCATGGCAGTAAACCCACTCAATCACTAGTGATTAGGGGGTTAGGTGCCTTGCTTAAAGGCACTTCAGCCGTGGATTTTCCTGAAGGTTGTGGGGATCGTACAGCAATCTTCCTGTACCAAGCAAGTCAAAAATTAGCCCAGTTAAGATATCTCCTATTCCTCACTACAAAAGGAGGCTGAAGATCTGTCTCTTTCTTGAAGGAGTAGGGCCCAAGCTGAAGTTGTCTAAGGCGCTGTCTGGCGTCTTCTGACAGCTGGCACATCCTGCGATGAGTGTAGGGTGAGGGAGAGTGGCTCAGTGATGCTACTGTGGGCCTCTGGTAACCACATAGTGGCATTGGTTTCGTCCTTGTTTGAGTTGTAGAGACTGTTCTTGTTCTAACTGGCTTGCTGGGAGTAGGGTTAACGTTCTAAAATTAACAAAAAGACACACACAGAATAAAGAATTAACACTTGTCCATTAATTATACTTTCAGGAGTGTTCTATTCATCAGTGACCACATGATGTTGCTCATTGTCCATTATTTTTAGCATCACAAAAAATATTTTTTTCACATATCTTCCACACACATTATCAGAGTCATCCAGGGTACAGCAACAGCAGTAAAATTTTTAACCTTAATTTTAACTTTTATAATACATAAACTGTACATAATGGTTGCATTTACTTGATTAAAAAAAAAGGTCTTTAACTTTTCCAAATCAGTTAAAATTAGTAGAAATTACTGATATTTTTGCCCCCAGATTTGCAGATTTCTAGCCAACCACATTAATGTCCCATTACTTACAATTACATACTTTATGCTTACATGCAGCTTGATAATCTTTTAATTATCTATCTAATTTTACAGGGCATGAAGTTGTCTTCCCAACCTCATTATCTGCCTTAATTTTAATGTAACTACAAAATTTGAGTAACATACTTTTGCTCATCTCACTCTGACTGAACTCATATGGTGTTCAGTGTCATTTATCATCTGCACTAAGTTGTGCTCTATGCATCCATGAAAGTTTGATTACTTGTAATTTGCAGGTAAACAGAAATTCTAATCTGATTTTTGAGTAGGGTGTTCCTATATACCAGCTAATAGCTAATGCCATTAATTTAACCATATTAGTAAAAATCTGCATGTAAATAAAACCAATAAGAAAAAAAAAAAACATTGAATATATTGTCCAGCTCAGTCCAAATGCATGTAGCCTAAACCTTCTCTCTGTGTTCCAGTCTCACCTTTGCAGGCGAATGACTTCAATAACTCTAATCTCAGCTAACATAATTCTGAGCAGCAATAACTAGGTTCCTGCGGGCACTGCTTAGATAAATACATTTTTAAAAATGTTAATTGCATTTGATGGTCAGTTTCAGACTAATATGATAATGGCATTACATGAATGTAAAAAAACAAAGATAATTTAAATGCTAATTGGAACATCCTGGCATATTAAGTCATTTTTAAAAAGTAGAAAAAATAAATCCTGATAGAGATTGCTATTTGAAGGGATCAGATCTAATGAAATTAAACTAAGTAGCTCTTTTCCTTTATTGTAATTTCCTTCTTTGCTTTTCTTTCCTCTTCTCTTCTTTTAGTGGAGGCATAAAGAGTCCATTTTAAAGCATGAGTCGTGCTTGTCTGATGTGATTAGTGGCTCTGCTGGTGTTGGTAACGGAAGATAAAGCTGGATGTCCTTGAAACAACAAAGCCAGCGCCACAAGTAGCTTATTAAAGCAGAAACAAGCTCTGTTCAAATGCATGCAAATCATGTGGAGAAAGCCCATTTAAGAGCATGCCATGTCAAGTCCAAAACAGAAGTGTCCACAAAAGGAACACTTTTATAAATAGGACCTAGAGGACATCAAAACTGTAGGACTGGGCTAGAAAAGGGTTCACAACAGTTTTAAAGATAGAAAGAGAAAGGGAGAATCAATAATCACAGTCAGTGAAAAGTTGCATAACGTACATAACAACTTTACTTAAAAAGCTTAATGAAGTTCATAAAAGTTGAAAATTTGAAGAACGCAATCAGTTCCTATTTACTATAGTAGGAAATTCCTGAGAATACAGGCTATATGCTTCTGGGGCTATTAATGTCCATTAAATGCCATCTGTATGATCATTATGAACACTGCAATTCCTGTGTCTAGTATTCATGCCATTGTGTGTTGTAAAAGCTCAAGTTTCTTTTCTCTTAAAAAACTGGCTTTGGAACCACAGCACTTTTCAAAGGGCTCTCTTATTGTTTGCGAGCTTTCTGATAAATGGATGAGCACTTTACGCTGATGCAGTTGGTCTCCTAAAAGCACATTCAAGGATACACATATCAGAAGCCATTACACTGCTAAACTGATAGCGTCACTGCCACAACAGAAATCTGAAAGAGATGCTATGGATATTTTCCATTTGATACATTAGAATGGAAATCTTATGCCGTTGTGTTCAAGCTGCCCTTAATGCAAAGGACATATTCAAGGAAAAGCTAAAGGAGAGCCTAGGATTCAAGCACTGATAGACCATCTGTTTTTCTAAACAAATAAAAAATTGAGCCTTGGGAGCTAAATATCAGCCACTGTGATCTAGCTCTTTGTAATTACCTTCACAGGAGAAGCCCATCCTTTATGGTGCTGTTAAAACCACTGGAATGTCAGTAGCCAAAGAGATGAGAAATATATAGTGGCAGACAATTAGTTTGATTGACAGAACTGTTCTATGTGAGTTACCATATAATACCATGAATGGCTCTCAAAGGCCACTTTTCTCTTGTGTGTTTTGCTTTGCACATTAAAATCAATGTGCTTCACAACAACAGTACAGTCCATATCACCAGAATGTGGAATGTTCTTTATTCGGTTATCTTTACAGGCATCTAAAAAAACAATAACCGTATAAAATGTTGGGCCTATTCCATTTTAACTCTCACTTCCATGTGTAAAGCTTCACTGCTGCAAGATAACATTGCATGGAAGAAGCATTTTGTGTGAGTATCAATGTTAGTTTGTGGTTATGTCTGGCAAATGTACCATACAAAAGCCCAGATTCATTTACATGAGCAAATCGTAAAACTCCATAATTCAAAAAGTTATTTTTCTTTTAAGATATAATGGTTTACTTACATTGCAAATAATGAATCATGACACTTAATACAGTAGTGCAAATAAGAAGCAAAAAGAAAATGTTGAACAGAGATGGCAAGACTCACCATGGTTGACTGGCTACCTTTCAAATCACACTCTTCAATAACAGATGTGGTTGAAAATTCCACTTTGGGCGAGATCCCCTGAGGGAACAAGAGAAGATAAAAAGAAAGAAGAGGAAAAAAACCCACAAAACTTTAAAATGATGCAAAGACAGAGGGCAAAGTAAGATAATGACACTCTTGGCAGATCAATTTGCCCAAACAATCTATGTCCTCAAGCAAATAGCAAGAAAATGGCACTGGCTTTTAAGTTGCATCAGAGATATGACAGCACAGGGGGGTTGAAGAGATGCATACCGGGAAGGAGACTGATTTCTTCATCAGAATCTCTCTCTCTGAACCAGGGGATTGGGGAGTCAGTCTTGGGCCTGGGTAGAGGAAGTCTCTGGTGTTCTCCTCAAGACTAGCCAGAATCTCACCCTCTGTTTAAGTGGAGAGGACACAATAGGGTTTACATTCAGCTTTTATGTTAACCTAAGATTTTTTTAAATTATTTTTTTTTGTAGCAAACATGATTATTATCGACACTGTTTCACAAAATCAGATTTCCAACTCCCACATAACAGCTCAGACAAATTCCTTCTTCATAGAGGAAGACAAGGTAATAGGATGTCAAACGCCCAATTGCATGCTGCTGGCAGCTGGGCATCATCACCAAAGCCATTTGTATTAATGCGACACAGTGATTCCACTAACGGACACAAAACCCCTATTTACATTGGTGGCTCTCGTGTGTAGAGTAATTACATCTGACAGTAGTAATTATTCCCAACACTTATTGTGCATTCAGACAGGAATACTATCTAAGTAAAAATGTACACGATTTGAACCCAGAACAAGGGGAATCAACGGAACAAAATGGCATATGATAAGTGTCCTCGATATTTGAAGATGCAGCAACAGCTACTGGGTAGAACACTCAGGATTTAGCTGCAATTGGATGACCTACAGAAGGCAACCTGGAGCAATTGATCCTTACCTGGAGGGACTAGCTGAATTAGTTCAAAACATGTTGTATCATCTGCAGGAAAAACAAAAAATGTGTAGGACTCTTTATTAGTTTATTGATCTGCAGTGTATGTGGATTTGAAGTAGAAGTAAAAAAAAAAAAAAACAGCTCTTACTCTCCAGATGATCAGCTATATCACCAGGGTCAACAGCTCCAGTGAAGCTCTGATGAAGAAGAATAAAAGAAAAAAAGCGAAAAATAACTGCTGTAGTTTACTGTTTTGCTCACAATCTACAGTAAAACACTCGTGAGCTATAGTGAAACAAGTCACAGTACAGTGTGTGTTCAGGAAAAATTAAACATGTGTTTACATATTAACCCTGTTTAAAACAAACAAACAAAAAAACATGTATTTCCATTTTTGTCCATTTTTAGTTTATGACATAATAGCAGCTGTCCTTCACATTGTGTGAAAATTTCATGATGAATGGAGAAATGCTCAATAATTACTTGGAATAAACTCTTTTGAAATGGACTTCTTCTGAAAGTTAATGTTTGTTCCTGCTACTTTAAAGTACTATTATAGAGATAAATATTTTTCTTTGGACAGCAACAATAAAGTCATATTACAGCACAAAATTACATGAAGCATCGAGTTCAGGCTTAATTTAAAAAAAAAAAAAACTTTTGGATGCTGTACAAAATGAAAATAGATGCAGAATGCAACAATGTGCAAATTATTTAACCTGTATATTTAGTTGAAAATAGTACAATAACAACATTTTATATGTTACAACTGAGAATATTTATTGTTTTTAAGAATAAATTTAGATCATTGACAACAGGTCCAAGACATGATCTCTGTCTTTCAGAATTAAAGATGCAGAGGGGTCCATCCTTCTGCAAAAGACTGTGTGGGCAAATAGTGCAACAATTCAAGAACAATGTTTCTCAGCGTAAAATTTTATAAAGGTGCATTAGTGCACATGGCTTAGGTGACTTCTGTGAAAGCACCATAATGCTATATGTACAGCTTTTGGTATATCATGCTGCTGTCAGGAGAACACATTTTTCAGGGAATGATTTGCTTATTTCAGTAAGACAAGGTCAATCCATATTCTGCATTGATTACAACAACATGACTCCTTAGTAAAAGAGTCCAAATGCTAAACTAGTTTTCAAACTTTCAAAAGTTTTAATAACTGATGAATTATGAAATTAAAAACAATAACAAATCCCCAAGCTGTTAAGGAAGAATGGCAAACTTTTCACTTTCAAAACTACAACAGTTTGTCTCCTTAGTTCCCAAACACTTCTTGTTGTTAAAAGAAGAGGTGATAAAACACAGTGGTAAACATGTCACTGTTGCAACTTCTTTGAAACTTGCATCATATTTAAAAACAGGCAAATATTTTTCAAAAAACAAACTTTGTAAATTTCAGCATTTCAAATGTTGTCTTTGCACTATTTTCAGTTTCCATTATCTGCACATCACTGCATTTTGTTTTTATTTACATTTGCACAGCAACCCAACATTTTGAAAATAGGTATGGAAAAATCTATATTATATTAATAACTTAGTAAAATGGAAAACAAGGAAACATATTTAAAGCCAATTTACATTCACTTGCATACTTTTCTTCTTACATAATCTGTTTATTATTTTTGACAACTGTGCTCTGACGATAAAAAAAAGAGAACGACCCAGACCTTTGTCTTTTCAGAGATTTAAATTTTTCGCCTGCAGTGTTATTCTAGTGGGTAGGGCTAAATTTGGCTACCTAATGTCAGGTCTGCCACAGAACTGTAGCCCCCACCCCCCCTGCCCATTCTACAGGCATCACCCTAGTGGCATACAAGCCTTCAGAAGCACATAAATGGTCTGGACTTTTGAGAATGCATCCAAACTGAGATAAAGACCTTACCTTGGTAAAGAGCATCTTTTCATACAACAGAAGAGGAAAAGTAGAGGGCACACATTTTGTTTTGTGGTACTGTCCCATCATCCGAACACTCAGATAAATGTCCTCTCCAGAACGTAACACGACCCCTGGACAAGTGACCTACATGATGGGACATCAATGTTACTGCAAGGAGCATGCTGTTCATACTGTACACGAAGTTTAAACGAGAATGTAATACAGTGTTTCTCGACCTTGGTCCTGGAGGCACCCAGCCCTGCATTTTTAGTTGCATCTCTGCTTCAAACACATCCACTACAACGCTGAAATGAACTGATTAGCTGCTAACTGATTGGTTGAAACAAGTGTGTTGGGAGAATGTAAAGCAATAGATGTGCTGGGCATAGTACCTCCTGGACCAGGGTTGAGTAACACGGCAAAAAAAATGCTGTCAACTTGCAGTGCGGGGCTTTTAAGCTGCAGGAAAGCAATGAAGATAAAGACAGTGACCAAGTGAATATTCATAAACCCGTGTTTACTGAATGATGTCAAAGGTACAGAATGATAACAAAATACAGAAATATATATGAACCCGTTGAGCTTCTCTCCCTGCTACACAGAGCAGAATTGTTTACATTCCATACAATCACAAGCGTTAGCTCAGTTAGCAGGCTAAGTTAGCACTTGACGCTGGCAGAAAATAAACCCCTAAAACCGAGCAGCAAAAGAAAGAAATCGCAATGTAGTGAAGGAAGATGCTAGTGCAGCGGTATGTATCAACTCACAGCGTGTACTTTTAGTTCTACTGAACATTTTAAAGCTTTCTGTCGAGCCCTGGAGAGAGACGACTTGTCGAGAGGCGTCCCACCGCCCATATTTAACCTCGTTACCATAGAAACACACAGCGCGTGCCTCAAAACTTTGAACAATATGGAAACGGGAAATGAGTGAACGGTCACGTGACCAGATGCCGAATCTCAAATGGTTCTATACGCCCTATATAGGGCACGAAATAAGGGCCTACGCTGCACGACGGGTGGTAGTTTTCTCCGAAGTTCGAATATTTAACTTGTACATGTTCATTTTGTTTGTGTAAGAAGAAAAACTAATTGACACGAAAATTAGTTTAAAAAGAGTGATCTCAAACCCAAAACAACAAATCCTAAATCCTTTATTCTGAGTTATTCTCAGACATGGTCTAATGAAAATTAGTTTCTGGCCTTTATTAAGACTAGAAAAAAAATTCAATACTAAAAAATGTTTTTTTTTAACATTCTTTTATTTATATAATAGTACATCCAGCTGCTGGTAAAATAACAATAACATTGGGAAACTCAGGAATATATAACTTTTAGATAATTCCTCCAAACCATTTGAAAGGGCCAAGAAATTTGCACTAGAAGTGATTAAATATTATCTAAATTCTAAGATTCTAAGTTCAGAATGACTGTTTTCAGCATCTCGTTCTTTAAATGAGAATGAGCCACAGCTTAGTTCAGTACGAGAGCCCACTGCACCCTACGTATGATGTAGCACAAAGTTTAATTTGAATGACTCGTTTTATCTCATGTTTACTGAATTAGGAAGACCACAATAAAAACTGACTTGTGGGTTGGTAGGCTTCAAATCCCCATATTAATTTACACATGCACTGCAATATATTCATGTATTCATTTTTTACCATAATATGTCCCCTCTCAATTTTAGCTAATGCTCGGTTTTAGTTTTTTAGGTCTCAGCCATAACATGGTCTTGCTCCAGCTTTAACCTGCTTTTGACTTTAACTACTCCTAGCCTTGAAATTTCAAGGATAAAGGGCTCTCACCACTCATTGCAAGATATGACCTTGGAAGCGTGGGACAGACTGTGGAGTAAATTGTTGCAGAACCCTGTGTAAATAAAGGTAATATATGGTCATTTACAGTGTTTCACAAAATGCAGATCTACTACATCAGAAAACTGCACAGTGTAAATTATTGCTTGCTTCCAGCTAGGATTTAAGGAGTTCTGTGTTACAAAATAGGGCCATTTTATTCATTCTATTCTGCAGTATGGATGCCAAACATGACTCTGAAGACTGTGAAGTCTTTTGAGAGCTCAGTAAGGTTTGTGCTTGCAGAATCCTGATGGTTTTCACAATGCCAAGGAACCTGTGTTTAAGAATAGAACATGACAATGCTGAATGGGGGAGTATTAACATTTTACAGCTGCATAAGGACAATTAGGCCGCAATGTGCCTGGATTACTGATGCAAGAGAAAGGGAGTAATGGGTCGAGATACAGGTAAAAAAAAAAAGTGACAGCACAGTGGGGAGGTGAGGTGCAAAACAGCTTTTATGTTTTGGTTTTTTGTATGTGTGTGTGTGTGTGTGTGTGTGAGGAGGGTGTAAGAATTTGTAGATGGATGTGTTTTCTCATTCGCATTAGCTCTCTCCATCTTCTCGTCTACCATGTAAAATGCAAGTCATTTGTTTATGCTGGTTCTGACTGATTGCCTCACTTATTCCGAATGACTGGCCTGAAAAATACACGCTGCTCTTCACGCCACTCTTGACTGATAGTCTGAGCCATCCTGCTCCAGCCTGTGTCTGAGAGAGGGAGAGAAAGATAGCATGCACATTGTATTTAGAGATATCCTGACATTGTAGTGCATGTTTAATGTATGGTATGATAAACACGACAGAACACAGTAGACAACTTGTTGACAGTCCCCACCCAGAAATAATGAATCGTGCTGTGAGAAATCAAAAGGTTTTTTTTTTTTGTGGTAAAAGAAGTTTCTAAATTATCTTTGAACAAAAGCACTTGGTAATAAATAGCAAAAAAAAGAAAACATTGGCTAAATCCAGTGAATGCAATACTCAAATATAATAAACCAGCACAGCAATCACAATCATCTCATAAAAACAATCCTAATGCATTCAGACAAGCGAGACAAAAAGCAGAGAATAAAGATAAACTCAAAACACAACACTCTGAAGATAATGCATGCAATCACTTTACAGGAATAAGTGCAATTGAATTAAATACATCTTCCAGGAAGATAAGAGGCAACTGCAAAAGCAAAGCACATTGTTGTTGGTGTTTCAGAAAGGCAAGAAAAGGCAAATCAAAACAATCATTATCTTTTAATAATTGATTTCTTAAAGTGATGAAACTGTTTATGTGGAGACTTCAAGAAACTGTTAATACAAGAAGAGTCACTTTGGAGTCCAGAAACACAGTTTAAAATGTTGATAACCTCTTCTTTCAACATATCCATGTCCTGAGAGTCCACAAGGTGCTGGGTTTTTGTGCTTGGAAACCTGTGTAATACTGCTGTTCAGTAGTCTCAGACTCCTTGGATTCTTCTTTCACTTTTCTCCCCATTTTGATTCCTTCCATTTGCAGCATTATTCCCCTGGCGACCAGGAGCCACAACATCCACACTGTCAACACAAACAGAATGATGCGTTTTCAAAGAACAAAGTTTTAATGATGTTTGAAAAAGCAAAGCTGCTTTTTTAAACCATTAAATTTTTGATTAAATAACTGCAGCTCGTATTAAATCAATTGGCAAAAAATACACTTTAAGTGGGTGTCTTCTAAATTGCTCTTTTGTCTGGGAGGGTCTGGTCTTTGAGTTTAGTTTGTCTAATGAGAAAGTGTAGTCTGGGAGTTTGTCTACTGAAGGTAAAAGGCATTTCTTTTATTGGGAGCAGGATTCATTCACTACTCATTTGATATTTAAAGAACTATCTGCAAACATACTTACGTTTGTGATGAAGAATGACATTATACAATAATCTACTTTTCAGCTAGGGCCACTTCCTAGACTCAGATTAAGCATAAATCTAGACCAAATGTTACTGGTGCTACTGGCATTACAGTTAATTTCAAAACAAGGCTTAAACATGTTTGAGGAACTGACTCATGCCAGCTTTGGTTCCACCCAACACCAAAAATCTCTTCTAAGAATATAGGAACAAAGCAATAGAGTAACCCTTTCTTCTACAAGTATATGTACGGAGATTCACATACTTGTTAATACGACTTGTTAATTTATTCTCCTCAATCAGGTTGTTTAGTTTATAGTAATCCAGGAAGGTTCTTGCCACATTTCTCCCGAGCTTCATATCTGTGCAGAGCAGGTTAAGGAAACAAGCCGCTGTAGAGTGATCAACGCTACTGTCACATTTTAATATTGCTGCCAGAATAACAGTGAACACAGCGGCCAAACACATAGAGAGTCATTATTGCATTATTGTAATGAGAGAATACACTTTAACTCAAACCGGAATGAAATCACGCCTGGATATTTGGCTGTATTTGCTAAATACTGCCAGTGCCAACTGACAGAAAGAATTCTGTTTTTTCCTGACATTTAAAAGCAAAATCTCCTTAGGCCCACATCTGTGGCCTATCTATTCTGTGTGTTGAAAGACCTCATAAATGGTGGAAGCAATATCACTGTGCCTCCCAGGTCCCCACCCCACACACACACACACACACACACACACACACACATCCCACTGTTTTGCAATTGCCAACTCCTCAGAGCATGTAAATCTCCACTCCGACGCACTGCCATTAATTGAAATACAAACAAATGAATAAATAAATAACTAAATAAATAAAGGCTCAATTCTTTTGTGGCCAACAAAACTATTTGCAGTAAATAACTGTCTGATACCGAGCAGAGCAATGCAGAGAGTAAATAACAAGGACAACTCAGTGCTGGGCTGCTAGTGAGCGTAAATCAGCTGCATTTCAGTCAAGTCAGCTGCCAGAAAAAAAGGGAAAAGAAGGAGAAAAAGAAAAAAATTAGCATCTCATTGATGCAGTTACTCACAGTCAGGGCTTTATTTAAATTCATACAAATACTCGGCACTGCAGGCCCTACTCTATTCCGCCCCCACCGCCAGCACATTACAGAACACATCTATTACCCAAAGCACTCCATCATAATGCCGGCGAGCCTTTTACAGTGCTGCAGCGAGGATATGCCAATCTACAGACGCAGAGAGGCAAACAAAGAAACATTACAGGATAAAACAACACGCAATTTCCTCCTCTCTGCTCTTAAGTGCCATGGTCAATGATATGACAGCATGGCACCAAGTAAAAGAAAGCTTCAATTTACAGATGATATGAATATGACCATACTTATATTCTTATATATGCCCATGCAAGAAATGGGCCGAGCCAAAAATGGCAACACATTAAGCTTTTAAAGAAATTAACAACTACCACTGAATAAAATATTTAATATATATAAGGCTTCTTATGAATAGTTGTTTTTTTAAAAGAATAGTGACTAAATATTATTTTTCTGCAAGACATGCTCACACTGCAGTGACCACTGGAAAAAAAAGTAGCTTGAGACGTCCATCAGGCTCATGTTTTGACCAGATTCCACATTTAAATCCTATGGGATAATTAAGTATTGTTACTTTATTGTAGTAAATATATTAAAACATAATAAAACAAATACAATAAAAATGAATATAATAATCTGAATTAGCTTGAAATTCTAGCTAATGTTAGGTGCAGTTAAACACAAGTGGGACAACCCACTTATAGTGTGTGAAGATGTATGCAGCACCTAACAGATCTGCGGTAGCACACAGTATACTGAAAGTTGTGCCCCAATATCAATGTTCTTAAAGATACTCGTTTGTGTACATATAAACACACCCGTCAGCCAAAATATTTAAAAGTCCTCCTTGTTCCTACATTGACTGTCTAATTTAATCAGCTCAACTTTCCATATGAGTGCATTTTCTACTTCTACAGTTAGAGACATTAGCCTGTCTGTAAGCCCCCTGACATCGTTTTCCAATGGTCAGGATGCTTACAGGACTAGCACACATCAGGTACAATTTGGATGGTGTAGCATTCTCGTTATTGTAGATTGTGTTTTTTTCTGGTAGATCAGACACAGCAGCGCGGTTGGAGTTTTTAACACCTTATTGTCACTGCTGGATTGAGAATAGGCCATCAATCAAAAAATTACTGCCTACAGCTTTCTGTGAACAGTATCCTGTATCCTCTGAAGAAAGACTGGAGCTACCATCTTTGATTTTGCTTCTACTAGACTGACCAATAAAATAGGTGTGTTTAATATACCACTCAAATTATATCTGCTCTGTTTTGTGGGTCCTAGAACTGGTTAAAATCAACAAAACAAATCATTTGACCAGCTGTACCTATCTATGAAAAAAAAAACATAACATACAGATCCTACATATAATATACAGATTAAAAGAGAATAAGTCCTGGCTATTTTACACGAAGTACTAGGAATATGGTCCTGTGTATTTATCTTTAATGGTACACTTCCATGAAGGGACCTGGGTGATTAATTGAGACAGAAATGTAATGTTTCACCTTTGGGTGTCAGCTAGTTGTTGATGTCCAGATATGACATGTCGGTCTGTCAAAGTGTTGTGATTGAAAGAAGACCTCCGGAAGAAAAACAAGGTAAAAAATGATTTAGCCATTTTTTATTTTATATTTTTCATTTTCTTAAGAGAGGGACGGCAAAGTGGTGCGACAGGTAGTGTCACAGTCACACAGCTCCAGCGATCTGGAGTTGGGGGTTCAAGTCCCACTCCGGGTGACTGTCTGTGAGGAGTTTGGTGTGTTCTCCCTGTGTCCACGTGGGTTTCCTCCGGGTGGTTTGGTTTCCTCCCAAGGTCCAAAAAACACAAGTTTGTAGGTGGATTAGAGACTCAAAAAGTGTCCGTGAGTGTGTGAGTGTGTGTCACCCTGTCAAGGACTGGTGCCCCCTCCAGGGTGTGTTCCTGCCTTGCGCCCAGTGATTCCGGGTAGGCTCCAGACCCGCCATGACGCTAAACTGGATAAGCGGGTACAGACATTGAATGAATGAATGAACTTTCTTCACAGAGTCAAAAATCCAACATCCATGGCTTGAATACTACTGAATCCTATTATCTTCTTTGGGCGGCACAGTGGCTTAGTAGTTAATCCCATATGGGTGGAATTTCCGTGTTCTCCTCGTGTCTGCATGTGTTTCCTCCGGGGTCTCCAGTTTCCTCCCACAGTTCAAAAACAGGTTAGGAGAATTGGCTTTTCTAATAACTGTCCTGGTGTGTGAGTGAATGTGTTCGGGTGTGTGAGTGAAATATCTCTATGTTTGGTGTCAGATAGAAGTTGTGCCCGGTTGAGAGTTCAATGTGCACTTTGGTTGATGCTTCTGGCCAGTGTGTGTGTGTGGATTGAATGTTGTGTTGAGTGTAAAGGGTTCTTGGGTTTCTAGAAAGGCGCTATATAAGTGTAGCGTTAAATAAATAAATACTCCAAAACAATTCATTTTGGGCAGGAATGAGGGTTCTCTCTCTCTCATACACACACACACATAGACACACAGCAGCATTCCACAATGTCCTCATTGTGTAATAATATCAGTATGTTCTCATGCAGATCATTTTGTCATGTATTTTAGGGCCATTACATAGACTGCCATTAATTTTCCTGACCTTAACACTTCATTTCACCTTTAAATGTAATGTGTAACAATATGGGAACTAGCTTGTATTTCCTACAACAAAGGGAAGTCCCCACAATTTGGTTGTTACATTGTGATATATTCCTGGTACACACACACACACACACACACACACACACACACACACACACACACAGACACACGCACTCCTAAACATATATTGATGTGTGAGCACGCATGCATACACCCACATACACAACACCTGACAGCGCAGATTAAATGACATTTCTATCTGCGCTCCTCCCTGATTTACTATGACAGCCCTGTGTTATTTATTATTGTCTCCAATTCCTAATATAATATGTCAATTTTTCACCTAATAAAAAGCAGAGAGACAAGGTTGCTCATCCTACTGGGTATGATATGACCTTGATTAGAGGAGAGGGCAAGGCATCTGCCTTTGATCTGCACTATTCAGGCTCTGAAAGCTGGCAGGTTCCTCATGTTACCCTCTTGCTCTGTGTAGCCCAACTAGTCACCGCAGAGCCCCATCCTTCACCCAGCGGGCTGATGGGAACTCTCTCCATGACTCCAGCTCCTGTTTTCACACCCCATCTGGCCAGTGCTTCAACCTCTGCAGCCCTCCAAAAACAACAAGCTCTATTTTTGGATGCCAGGAAGGGGGAGCTGGCCAAGGTTTTACTTTTTTGAGGCAGTGCAGACGTGCCATGACATCGCATGCCAGGACAGTGGGTCATGTTTACAGTCTTGGATCATAGCTGATGGCTTCCAACATGGTTAAGGAAGACTTGTGTGAAGAGATGGCTTTGCCAGGCCTTGTATTATAAGAGCTGGCAAAGGATTTACACGACAGTGCCAGAAGGTCTCTCAGAATTACTTGCATCTCTGACGTTGTTTTGTTATGACCTCTGAAAAAGTTAGTCTTTCCCCTTGATCAATAGAAACTCTGTTAGTGTTTGTGTGTGAGTGTGTGTGTGTGTGTGTGTGTGTGTGTGCGTGCATGCGTGCGTGCATGCTCCGGGTGGTGACAGAAATAGCCCGGAAGCCTGCCGTGTGCAGATGGCCTCTCAGCTTGTGATGTCACATCATGCACATCCATAGCAGGAAGTGGGTGATGGACGGCCCAATGAGGAACAGGAGAAGACTTCATTGGCATCACAGCTGCAAGTGGGACTCTCCTGAGCTCTGATTGGCTGCTGGACAAACGCCAGCAGCAATCGTGGCTGCTGGAGCAGGCCTATAAACGGCAGGGAATGGGGGGCTTTTGCCAAAACAACACAGCACACGCACCGTAGAAAGTGTGGAAGTTTCCAAAATATTCAGGATCCCCTGCAGGAGAGCGAGGTGTGAGGCATTGCATAATCACAAGGCAGAAGGTGAGGCATCCCAGCACATAGCTGAGTCAAACACAGGCACGTACGTCATCTCGCAGCCCTGAGATCCACCTTAAAAACAGACAGGCCGGAGAAGGGCACTGAGCTTGTTTACAATGAGCCAGAAGGGGCAGAGATATATCACTGATGACAAGAGCTAGCATGTGTTTATACCAAAAAGATAAAGATCAGCATTGTGTGCCTCTCCAGCGCTTATCCGCAGAGGTCCACACAAAGGAGACAATCTTTATTCGTACTCTTTTATACTGTCAGCTAAGTACCTCTGAGGCTCTGTTAACCCTCATAGGTCCCCCACAGTGGATACACTCTGAATACCATTTGTGTTTGTATGTAGAGGTGGACATTATTAAACAGATGCTTTTACCAGGTTGTAAATGTCCAGTAGCTCATGACAAGTAAAGGACTGTGACATATTAATAATCCACAAGAATATATTGTCAAATATGTTATATTTTATTAGATTTAAATATAATCACAGCAGCTGAAACCATGGACAAAGTAGTCTTTGCAATTGAAAAATATAAAATGCATATTTACTCTCTTAGAGCATATAATTATGTTTAATGACCTGTCGCCCAATATAAAGTTCCCTAGCTGTATTCATGGATTGGAAGGACTTCCAGTGACCAACATCTTTAACGTGCCTGGCCCTGACTATGATGAAGGACAAGTGCGTGGAGAATAGGATCCTAGCCCCCGGAGTCAGTGGTACGTGCATTGTCTTTAATACTGTGTACACACTTTGGCAGAATCGATGTTCCTTCTTTTGTAAAGACTCAAGGACGTGGCTCCACGGGACTGAGGAGACAAGAGGGAGAGGGACATATCCACTGCTTGGCAAATGATTTGTTTACGGTGTTGTTTATGTGCACACGGGCCCCATACGGACAGACAGACAATGATGCCCCAATGACAAGGAACAAGACACGGTGGTCTGGACGGGCCGCTGGCTAACAAGCAGACAAATTAAGGCCATCAGCGCCATCAATAGCGAGGAGTGACAGGCCTGTCACCAGGGTGTCACCAAGAGCCAATTAACAATGCTAATTAAAACAGTAAACAGGAGAACACAAAGGGGGCCATCGTCCTCCCCCTGCAGCTCCACACTGCAGCTCACACTGCAATCCCTCCTGTGCAATGAACCAAGGAGAGGAACGAGCGAGACACTGGAGATACTGGAGGACACCGGTTTCACCTGCCCAACCCAAATAATATTTCATTTTTTCCCAAAACACACCTTTCACCTGCTTCTCAGTCAGAACTCATGAGAGCACATGCCCTTGTATGGTTGGTTTTCTAAAAGTGTGGAATTCTTTGGGTAAATCTTTGTGCATGACCTCTATTTACTTGCTGAATCTAATATTGTAATATGCGCACCGACTTTTTTCAACCTAAATTTAAATCCAGAATATAAGCATGTAGCTGTGCACTAATATTTCTTCTATTATTTCCATCATATTTTCTGAAATCATAGCAATTTATACATAATAAAATGCACAAATATATACAATGTAGATTCCATCCATTCATGTTCTATAACAATGTAAATTGAAACACTGTAATCCAGACACTATATCATTCATCTTCAGTAAACACATTATCCTGATCAGTGTTTGCCCTGAGTCTGGTGCCAATATGGAACCACTGGGTGCAAGGCAGGAACCCACCTGGGACCGGGCGCCAGGCAATCACAAAGCATCACACACTTACACTATCACTTACACACTCACAAATATGGGCAATTTTACACAGTAAATTCATCTACCAAAACGTGTTTTTGGATTGTGTGAGGAGACTAGATCACCTGGATGAAACCCATGCAGACACAGAGTGAACACAACACAGATACACTACGGTGTGACACTGAGGCAGGAAGTAAACGTACACTGTATTTTTGGTATAATGGATCATCCTCCTCCTACTGCCACTATCACAGTTCAGATGTTATGCTCTGGCATTAGTTTAAGCCAAACCAAGCTAAACCAAGTCTTGCTATTTTGAAACCATGTTAATTAATGTATACAGAAATACGAGGAGCAAAAATGTACTGTTGTGAAGTAAATCACTTAAACACAAATAAATACCAACAAAAGCAGGAGTAAGAGGCTTACAAACTTGCTTCTGTACTTGCATGTAAATGGACGGCCATAGCAGTGTATACAATGTATATAAATATGGGGACGGGATTTTGGAAGGGACTACAGAAATTACAAGTACACAACTAAACCTGAGTTCAATTTTTCCATTATCTTGATCTTTCAGTGCATACACAGCAGCCATACACAGTATATCCCCTAATACCGGTATATCATCTATAGGTGCTTCACCTACTGTAGTTGATGAAATCAAGACATACAGTTTTTTCCCCTGTAGGATATATGTAAATGCGCAAATTCTATGAAACGTTTGAATGGAAACCTTATTAATAATTAAGCTGTAATGTAAACATAGCAGTGGCTAGCACACCACAGAATTTGAAATTAAATAATGAAAGCCGAAAACCATCCTGACTTTTGCAAAGCATTGCATTTATGAGTGTTTTTGTTTATGTTGTTGATATATGAATTTGAATTTTGAATGGTATTCTATGTCTGAGTGGGAACACAAACACATGAGTTTTATGATTGGAGCCAGGGGACTAAGGCCTGTTGTGGTTCTAATAGAGAGGAGATGGCCATGGGGCTACAGAGCTCGTGTAAGTGTGTGAGATGAGCTCTGTGGCGTGAAGCATCCGCTTTGAGAAAGCAGTGCAGTTGACTACAGGCTGTGGAAGGCGGCACCTACACAATCATGTCCATTTCATGCCATAAAGCTCTCAAAGAGCAGAACACTGGCGTATCTGATGACCCCTCCGCACAATCGGCTGCAGAGCCGGAGGCAGCAAGAGCGAAAGAGAAATGAAGAGGAGAGAGAAACCCATCAGTTCTTTTATGGACCATAAAAGGCCATTAGAAGTTCCAGAAGTTAACTCCTGTCGGACAATGCACTATGTAGCAGCCGATTTCGACACGGTGCTGGCCACAAATGGAGCGATTCTTCTCAAAAATGCAGACAGTGCACAATTGCATCAAGAACGTTGAATGTGTCATGCCTGATGAGATGATTTATACATCTGATGACTGAGCTAGCCCTGGGCCTGTGATTTATTATATGGCCATGATGATTGTCAAGCTTGAAAAGGCAAGGTTTTTGTGATTCCCGTATACTAATGCCCTGTTTTGCTGGGCTCAGGTGCTCTTTAGCATGTGCCAGTCAGGTGCTGTTGTCAGACTGATCCTTTAGCCTGCAGATAGCTGTCAGCACATGGATGCTGTCTGCTCCTAAAGCTGTGATTGATGTACAAGCCAGTTGGAAGCACCAATCTGTCTGCGTCCACATTGTGCTCATCCTGTATCAATTTCTAAGTCCGGCCCATCCTCGGGACAGCAGTGCAACGCTCAGGCGAGGCGCTTCCACAGCCGGCTGTCTGACGTGGCCGGCCGCCTGCTTGATTGAGCGGGACTTTTATAGTCGAGGCCCAGGGATAACAGCTCTCTCAGTAGCCGTCTGCAGCCTAAAGGACAGCAGAAAATGGCACGGCCAGCGCCTGCTCCCTCTCTTTGACAGGGGGAGGGAGAGAACTTGTTAACTTGTCAGAGCATAAAGGGCAACACAGCCCATTCCGAATATAAAACTCTAAATGGACATAACTAGAAAACATCCCTGGTATTGTGAGCTTCACTCAAACTCCACAATGTAAATCCAATTCAGAACGTCAGCTGTAATCTTAAATCAAACCTTGATTTGAGGAATTGTTTGACTTATCAATCACAACACTCCTGCAGATACCAAAACGTAGCTGATCAGCCAAGATATGATAAAAGTTGTCCAGATAGCCTAGGATTATTGACACACATTGAATAAATTCATCATAGCCTCTGGAAGACAAAGTTATTGCTTCTTTCAAGAAGTGAGGCATGGCTGAGGGGCATGACCAGAAATGAGTCCCACCCATCCTCCAAAGGCACATGCCACAATCACCAGCATTTCTCTCAATTGCCTTAAACAGCGTCCAGATCTTCATTAAGGTTCTACAGACTTGGTAATGTGTTTTAGAACACAAATGAACTGAATATGAACAAGACTTAAGCTTGTAGCTGAATGCAATATACAGCCTTCAATAGCCAGTTTTAAAGAGGAAAAAGTTATTCTGACTAACTGACTACATCTGGGTTAGGATGGATGTCTAGCTGAACTTTTCCTATAACCCAAATTTTCAACAAAACTGTGGTAATGGATAACACATTTCTGTCTGGTTTGCTGATTTACTCTGCTCTACTACACCTGCAAAACTCAATACTTTGCAGCTGAAAATGTTGGCATTTTAACTAGAAATCAGATGGGGTCTTCAAGCACAGGTTTAAATTCTACTGACTGTGTACTTTGGGTCTGGGTCTTTGTCATAAAGGTTAGAAAAGTGGACTTGGGACCAAAAAGTCACCGGATCACCCTGGACAGCCATGAAAAATGGCTGCCTGCTGATCTGTGTGTGTGTAATGTGTGTATTCACTATGCAGTGGACTGAATATTGGACCACTGAAACAAATGAATCGGTGCAGTAAAACAAAAGGAATGAAACGAAAAAGGAAACATATTCTCATTCCCAACTCATCAAATGTAGCCTCTTGCATCATTTACGAACACAGTGGGGACCTCATAGCATCATATGCGTATGAGCAAGATAGGCTGAAATACTCCTATTGCTGTAACCCAGGGGTGAGGAGTGTGACATGCAGGTTGGACGATCGAACCTCATTTAAATAATGTGAATCAGCCTTTTCCCAGAAGAAAATAAATAAGTCAAAATATCGGCCCACCCTTACTGATGATTACTGAAACTGGCTCCCCTGTATTAGATGATATCCACATGGTAGAAAATTCTAGTAACCAAACAGCCAGCCAAAACTCATAGCATAGCACTTGAAACTAAATGATATGTAGCACTTCGAAACGAATGCTAATTAAGTTAATGTAAAATATCTAAAACAGCTTCCCATCAGTTTGAATGGGTTTTCCTGTACAGTTTGTGAAACTAAATATTTGTGGGCGGAGCATAGATCAAAACGATCCAAACGATCTGCTTCTGGTGACAAAACAAAACTCTGAACAACTGAACGAGTAACTCAAGGCCATGACATCAAGAGCTGTTTTGAGGGGAGTTACCTTTGTAAGAAGACAAGAGAAGGTATTAGAAAGTCAGTGAGGAAACTCTCTCAATCAAAGTGCCCAGCTGAGTTTTGAACAAGCTCCCAGATTCTCTCAGCAATCACCTGTCTCCCCAGCACTAATGATGGTCTGCCATCGCAGTCTGTCACCCACTTTTTCAAAATAAGTTTCAGGACAGGCTCGTTTGGAAAACAAGGCTTTGAAGCTTCCAAGGCATTATCTGTGACCAATTAAGCTGTTGTTTGGAAGGAGGCATGTGGAATATGACAGTAAATTGTACCCATTCCAGACATTGAGAGCTTTCGGAACAACAGTCAGATCTCAAGGAAAGAATGTGCCATTAAATTGATCTTTATAATTATGGCCGTGGCTGCCCCCAGCTTCCATTAATCAGGCCTCGTCAGTCTGAAAGGTCATTCCAATCCTCCGATCTCCGTTCCCTACTGTCAAGTCAGGGGTCCATAAGGAGGCATAAGCAGCGTATCAGAGAAGCCACTCTTTCGCCACGGGCATTAGTCAGCCCAAGATGCCCGAGGGATACTTTGACAGGCATAGAAATCTGATTTGGAATAAAGGTGAGCACGTGTTGTATGAGTCCTCCGGTTCGGGGGAAATTACAGGTGAGATAAATCATTAAAGGTGCTGAAATATTTCCTCCTGCTCCAGTCCTCCACATTCTCAGCATGTTCCCTCACTGTAATGAGACAGGAGCTTGAGACCGGGAAAGTGAGAGAAAATGGGGGAAAATGTGTGCAATTGAACCAGTTGAGCAAAAGAGATCTTGTAGCATCTGGTAGTGAACTGTAATAAAATACCCCATTAAAGGGCAAGGCAAGGTTTCTATTCAGGTGAATGCACTATAGTAGTGGACTGATGGAATGTGTGTTGCTATGCGCGTGTGATGGCGTGCGCATGGTTACGTGGCGAGGTTAGAGGAGGTGAATTCATTCCGGTGCAGGTAATTACATTGGTGTCATTGTTTTTTTTCCACACCGTGTTTTTCCAAAGTGGAGTCCCGTTCGTAAAAGGTCTTTGTTGATGATTTGCACGCTCCATAGACCTGCCTGCCGGCCCATAAAAAACGACATGTCAGATTCTGCCGACCTCAGTGACCCCAATCTTTGCACTACATGCCGTGCCAACTGCCCTCTGTCTGCTTGGGCCTGAACCACAAGCCACCAAACCCCCCCGATACACACACCTCTCCAACTCAACACTGTCTAGGTCCCCCGTGTCATTGGTTCTGCTTCAGCCTGACCTTCAGCAGGGGGTACCCCTTACCCCACACCAGTTCTACACTGTCATTGTTATTAAAAAGATGTGTCATTTAATAGTAGGTTGCAGCTAATCCATATTCCTTTGTATAGTGAATTTTACTTGATACAATTTGAATCATTTCATATTATATAAACTAAGTGCTACAATATTGCTATTACATTATATAATAAGTACACCCACATAGTGTTCTCCTCAGAGAAGCTAAAATTTGTGTGGATGTAAAAGATAAACATAAACTGAGAATGCATTCTTAAAATACAGCAATTAAGTATCTGAATTCAATCCGTGTTACAATATGAAATATGTTGAGAAATTTCAGAACTTCTTTCATGAAACCTAAAGAATTACAATAGTATTCTATAATTAACTATTAACTACATAATAAATAAATAAATTAATTAATTATTGCTATGATTTCCTGTGTCTGGCTCATAACTCACTGAATGACTCACTCGCACACTCACTCATGCACTCATTTACATTTAAGAAAATGCTCCAGAAGGGATGCCTCAGTGACACCAGGGAATCAAAGTGCCCTTGTTCAAATTATTCTGACCAATGACTTTGATGTGTTTGATAAAACAAGTCATTTCTATGATGCATTGAATTACTTTTGGCTTCCATATGATTCATGTGAAATGATTCATCAGTAAATTATGTGATGTTATGACTGTGTGTCTTATTCAGAGTACATAAGCAGTCCTCTCACACATGCTCTCAGGCCACTCAATTTATTTTTTTTAAGGTGGGAAACAAAGTCTGGATCAGTTTCAAGGAGAAGGACATTACAGGTAAGTTATGACTCTTTCCAGCTCTCTGTAAATTGCCTCCTTTTTTTTCACTGGCATCCTCTCTTCGTCACTAAGGGAAAATAATCTATAGCGCTGTGGAGTAATTCTACATGGATGGGTTTCTTATTACTGAATGCTGGCCAACTAGGCCTTGGAGTTGACAGTTCAGTGGAGCAGTGGACAGGCGACTGGGAAGAGAGAGACCGAGAGACAGAGAGAGAATGAGAGAGAGAAGGGAAAAGTTACAGCACTGAGTCGAAGCTTTACTGCTCCTTCTGATCCCAACAGTAGATAAATAAAGCAAGGACTGTGAGAATGGCTGGAAAATGAGAGATGGCTGGCAGCAGGGTGTGTAACAGAGTGACACAGGGCGAGAGGTATCTGGAGAGAGAGAGGGAGAGAGAGAGAGAGAGAGAGAGAGAGAGAGAGTATACATACAAGCACATGTATGTACAGCAAACTTCCTCCAACACTAGAGGGCACTTGGGCTACACACATCGTTCTCAGCTTCAGGCTCATAAGCCTTTTAGTGTGAACTCCACTCTTCTTTATATAACATCTCCCACCCTGCAATGCAACTACACTATAGATCCACACACTCTGTAACAGACTCAATATCCCAAAAGGTTCGGCTCATCGCTGCTGGAAATAGTCTAATCTTATAAATGGGCTCCAGTTCTGTGGACGGCTAAAAGGTCATGAGCAAAAAAAGAACATTTTAACAGGGCCTGGTCATTACACCTGGTCTGCATGTGACAGGCTGACCCTGCTGTCTCTCAAATTAGCCCTTGTTCCTCAGAGCATCAATGTCAGAACCTGAGGTCATATATTCATATATTCACAGAAATGGGTAGAGTAGCTTAAATACATACTCAAATATAATGCCTCTCCTAGGCTGGCCCGGTAGGCGGTCCAGCAAAAAGCTTCGTAAAATAATAATTAAAATAAAAAAATAGATATAAAAATAAAAACAAAAATAAAAAAAAGCTTGAGCAGAAGTAACTAAAATACTACTTGCACTGTAACTTACAGAACTGCACAAGTGATGTTCCTCATTTAGATCTTTTTGTTCAACAAGCAGTCTAAGTGTCCTAACATCTGGAGATAGATGTTCAAATCCCCTCTGGCCCACCGAGGTTGCATGTACTATAGAGCATAAATAGCCATGCTGATTTTGAGGGTAATGTGGCCCCACTCTCCCCCATATATTTGCCCAAAGTGCTAGCCAACACAGATATCTGTCAGCTGATGTGACTGATATGAGCAGTTTGCATTGTCCTCTACTGTTCTAAGCTGCTCAGTTTTAATACATTAACCTCCTGGAGGAAGCACGTGTTTCCTACTCCTGAAGTGGCACTTTTTGCATACAGGAGACTCAGTGATGGGTGGAACTGATAATGAAGTAGAAAATTAGGTAAAAGTTATGGTTAAAGAAAATAATAATATCCAAATACCTGCAAAATATCAACTGAGACATCCACATTCATTATTTAAATTTCCCATTATTTCCCTCAACAATTTATTGAGAGCTACACAATCTTTCAGACCCATTGCATTTTCTTTAATTTGTGTTGTTCCTAACACTGTAGGTTCAGCTCCATTATCTCTGGTTTCCTTTAAATCATTTTTGTTTTTAAAATGCAAGACAAACACCCACACACACACACACACTTTTTTGTATTTCAAAATGTCTTCATATTAACAAAATCCATGGAGAAGTATCAGTATGCTTCAGTAGCCCTTGTATGACTCATGACCACACAAAGCCAATAAAGCCTCGGCCCCTGATAATGACCCCCGGAATAATTAAGAAATCAATGAGCGAGTGTCGCTGCTGCTAACGGAGCTGAGCACCATGGGTAGCATGCGGCTTAAATGCAAGGGCTGGGACAGAAACTTCAATAGAGTGACATTATCACCCCGGCCTTCATTATTCAGCTCCAGAGCCATGTGTTATGTTGCCTAGCGCACATTCGGCCCAGAGATAATTTCAGACAGCGGGACAGACACACGGCCATTGGCTTTTGTCTACAAAGCTTCCCCTCGCATTGATTCTGGGAAATCGGCTCTTTTTTCAGCCACGTGATCCTTGAGAGGGCAAAAAATCCAATGCGCTTGAAGTACTTGATCGCTACATTTAGAGCAGGCCTCTCGGGTGTGGATCGGATTCAGTTTGCTGCAGACGCTGGAGTTAACCGATACAGGTGGATATTGAAACTGACCTGTCTGTACATCTGTGTTCATTTATAGGCTTTACTTGCACGAGTAATCCCAAAAAAGAGTGGGTGAAGTGGTCTAAATTTCAAGGCAAATATTTGCTTTCTTAAAGTTTAGCCAAACATTAAAATTAAGTCTTCCCCAGGTCCAATTATATCCATCTATAAGTGAAGACTTAATCAAATGTAGAGTTTGGCATGACTGGTCAAAATACATGCTTCTAAATCTAAAAATGAATACACCCCCCATCAAATATCTTCATGACAATGTAATGAAACTTCTTCAGTTTTCTGAGTTATGTTTTGAGTAAGTGGTATGGTGAGTGTCATTGTTAAATATAATATAATTTAAATTCTTTCCTTGTCTGTCTGTGTGTGCACATGTGTATGTATCATATATCTCCATTTTGTCAGTAAAAGTCCTGAAAACTTTGCTTGAATCCTCTCACAATGACAAAGTCTTTTTCTACTGGAGTAAAAGTTTATCCTAATCCCTGTATACAAGTTGGCCACAAAAGGTTCAGAATTCAGGTTCTGTATTTTCTTCCCTTTTTTGTTTTCCTAGTGGCCACTGATCTGATCTTGCTGGAGGAAGGATAGCTAACTTTATTAAACTAGCCTTTATGACCTCCTAGTGTTTGTGACTTCATGGCATCCGTACTCATATCTCCCTCAGTGTCAAACCTGTAAGAAAGGAAATTTTGCACTTTGTCTTTGTCTTCCCTCATCTCTCCATCGCTGCATTAACCACAGCAGGATGACAAGATTGGAAGAAGAGAGAGGAACAGAGAAGAGAGAGGAGGACACACACACACACACACACACTCACACACACCCACGCACAAAGAAGGATACAGCTGTCCTCTATGTATGGGATGGGCGTGGTGCTACCCGCAGTGAGGTAGCTGTAGAAGGACACCTCCAGGGTGTAGCAATAGGACGTGTCATCCAGCAGACCGCCCAGGAAACGCCGACCAGTCCCCGCCTTTACCAAATCACGGTTAAACGATGTGCTGGACTGCAGGGAAAATATGCACACACACACACACACACGCACACACACACACACACACACACACACACACATACACACACGGTTTATTTTTAAACCATGTCAAGATGTAGGGTCATACATATGTCCCATATGAATTATATATAACTACCTATATGTAATATGAATATTCTAAGCCTTACCTTTAGTTTAACCTCAGCAATGATGTGGAAATATTTTGCCCTTTTACATTTATAAAGTTAAAAACACTTGGTAAATAAACTTATCAATGTTTTCTACACTGATAAAACATTTTAGCCCAGGAAATATATAAACACCAGCACATTATACATTCAGATAAGAGAAAAATGATAAATGAATAAAATCCTAAGACATGCAATACTGTACAAATGACCATTCATGAATTATTAATTGCATTTTTAGTTCATGAAGATTTTAGCAAAAAAGTAACAGCATAATATAATGCAGTTGTGCCTCCGTACCCACTGATGCACAAATCCTTAGATAAAATAACCTAATATCTACATTCAACCCATGTACATCTTCCTGTATTAAATCATCAACTTAAATCATCCAAAGATTATTTATAATACCTAATACAATGTAAGTATAAATGAGTCTCAGACAACTGCTGGATAGACACTATGAAATGGTGGGAGACTACAGCAGGGTATTTCAGCATATCATTTCAATCCTATAGATTGTTGCACTGCAAATTCAAGTTTTGCTTTTTGGAAGTTTTTGGAATTGTGGTCTGTGATTGGTTGAATCCATGGAGAGTCAACTGTTTAAAATGTTTCAGTACTTGCTATTGATTCTGTCTTTTTTTTTTTGACCAACCTGTTTTGTACTATTTTTGGATAAGAAGCAAGAGTGGAGCTTTATTATCTCTTGTTAGACAGCGATAGTTCTGGTGGTCTAAATGTCTTACATGATTGTTGTAGTCTCATTTTCTCTGTATCTTTAAAAAAAGTTAAACTCACTTATTTTCCTTCAACTTTCCCTTCTTTATGACAAGACCTTTCATAATGTAACTTTGATACTGTACTTTGTAGATGTTTTGAATGAAAATCACATACAGGAAGTGTGGTCTCATTTAAACAGTTCAATATTATCATAGCTTCTAAAATGATAGACAAGAAGCATGATCAAGGGAATGCGCTGTTGGGAAAGAGATAATATTTTGTGGCGGTACTTTACTGACTCTTATGTCGTCTCCATGGAGACACCACAGTTAGGAATAAAAGCATAACTGTGTGTACATTAGTGTGCTTTAATAATTAATGCTACTTTTCCTATGATGGCAGACTGAGTGGGCGTCATGCTTCTTTTCCCCATGAGCCACTTTGCCCGGTGTTGTGTGCTTAGTCTGCACATTGCAGAAGTTTGTGCGGCTTTCCTTGGCTCAGCTCTAATGGCTGGTAAACGTTTGCTGTGTGTGCTGGAGGTGACTGATCTGGTGTCAGTGTGACATGTAGCTTGCGGCTAAGTGCAGCCGAGACAAGGCCCTCTCCAGAGGCAGCACAGCGTCAATATGCTGCCTGAACTTTGGGCTGAGCTGGGTGCTGAATAGGCAGAGAAACAGGGCACCATGCCAACTTGAGAAGTGCCCTCTGTCCCTTTGTGTTGCGCGCACACACACACACACACACACAATGCACGATTGTGATCCTCAGAGCCGATCAAGGCATTTTAACTCATTGGTATCAAATAAATTGAGCCCAAACATAAGCCCAGTCCTTTGTTTTATGTCAGTAGTCACACGGGTGTCAAAAATGAAGAACGCCATTTTGTGCCCGGATGTGGCTAAAATGTCTGCAGTGAGGAAAGAATTTAAATTGGAGAAAGAAACTAATCTAACTGCACTTCAAAGTGGTGCTGTGATTATATTACTCATTTTGAGTGTTCCAGATTTACTACTGCATCGCTGCAGTGTAATTTATATGAGCTATTTATAAAAAATCTTACTTTACTTTTGTATTTTGTACAAAAAAACCCAAAGCAAAACATTAAACAAGGGCTTGGATGCAGGCAATATTTTAATGCACTGCATATGTCAGGCATATTCCTTGGATTGATTTTAATAAATGTAATATGCTTGAAATGTGCACGGCACAACAGTATATTAGAAAATACTAGCATGGCGTCAAGAACTGATATAGGAAGATACTCTATATTAAACGACTCGAATCAGGACCGAGAGGTCTAACATTTTTTAATCGAGACACCCTATATTAAACATAAAAAGCATGACAACAAAACATGCTGGATATGAATGGTTTCTTTCTAAAACGCTGTAACAATCTTTATACAAAGAGGTTTAATCAAAACAAGACACTCCTTGTGATTATTGAATGCAGCTACTTCAAGGTGCACCCATCATGGAAAAGAATAAAATGGGATGTTAAAGACACCGTGCTGAATGTCTGGGGAGCAGTAGAACTCTGAAGTGGTAGGTCATCAGTTTGTGTCACTAAGGAAGTCAGATCATGTATGTAGCAGAATGCAATAAGATACTCACATCAATGCTACTACATGTAGTCTAAAGATGTTCCAGAAGGTGAAGAGCTGATACTGCAGCAAAGAGGGAAAACTACCCACCAATAGATACAATATCTTTGCAAGACACTGACAATATTAAAAGAACCCCCCACCCCCACACACATACACATTGTGGGAAGCAACGTTGCTCAACCCTCTGTGAGTTGCTCACGCCAACAGCATTTCCAGCGTATCACAGACAGCATGACATTTGTGTGTGTGTAAGACGGACTGAAATGGGTGCGGCTGCTCTTTGTGCCGGGCTGGGAGAAGAGAAGGAGCTCTGAATGGCTGACTGAACAGTAAAGGTTATTCCTCTGGCTATACGCTAGCGGCACAGCTGTGAAATGTCACACGGTGGGAGCTCTGAAGGTCACGGGTGCAGGTCAGAGAAACTCCACGCTGACAAAACACACTCAACTACAAAAACAGCATTAGAGCGAGAAGATTTCGCACACATACTGTACTGTTTGTAGAAATGCTTCACTGTAACCTCATCCCTTAAACTCTAGGCATGTTAAGCCATTAGTCACATAAGGCCAAGTATTTCATTCCAAGAGCTAAACTGTACTGCTGTGTCTGATCCACACCTACCATTACAACATAGAGTAACACACCATCACATCAGTGTCACTGCAGCTCTAAGAATAATCCACCAGCCAATTAAAACCTACTCTGCGGTGGTTCTGTAAGGGTTCTGACTACAGAATAATAAAGGAGGTTAACAAAGTATGCAGAGTGTATGCACCAGTATGGTCAATGGAGCTGATAAAATGGACAATGTGTGTAAAACAAAGAGGTCGTTTTAATATTTTGGCTGTCTATATTCTACAAAAGCTTTACATACAAACAAACTGTTCCTATGTTAATGAGAGCCTTTATTTCTCAGTAAATTCACTAAAAATATTTATGAATTATAAATAAAGTTAATATGGCTAGCTATTATATGTGCTGTGTATTTTGCTTGGAATGGGGAGATACTGTGCAGCTGGTAAGAAACATGCAAAACACATGAGTTAGCTCAGAAATAAGAAAGAGTTCCACAGCAGACTCCTAGACTATTCCTCTGAGTGGCAGACACTCCATGTTAGTTCCTGCTAACACACACACACCCACACACACGCACGCGCACACACACACACACACACACACATGAAAGCCCCCCTCATCAGTATGCTGTTCCTAATGCGTCTGAAAGATCTTCCATGGAGAAATGGCTAAAGATGTCTCTGCACCCTTATAGACAACTCATCAGCACTATTGAGTCTGCTTATTGTCTGGTTGCGCACATTTGAAAAGGTTAGAGGAGAAATAGCACGCGGTGCGGCGGATCGTTTCAGAAATGAAAAAATTCACTAATTTATGGAGCGTATTGAATTTTAGCAAAATGCCAATAATGCTAATGAGAAGAGCACGGAGAGAGAAAAACAGCTCAGATGAAAGAATAAAAGCCATTTCCCAATGTGGACGGAGCAGATAACTAAATACCACAGAGTCACGGGGAGCATTTAATAATAACTGGATATGATTATATAAAAATACACCTTTAGTTTTCAATCATGTTCAGAAGAGAAGGATTAAACTGGGATTAGGATCTAACAGCTTAACATTCACTGTATGAAAAAGGTAGAACAGGGCAGAAGTTGAGTTGAAGTATTTTGAAGTTGGAACCGATGTAAAACTTTGGTTTTGTTCATTTAACTTTCATTCATTCATTCAATCATTCATGGGTGTCATGGTGGAGCAACAGCTGTCACCTGGAGTTTTGTGTGTTCTCCCTGTGTCTGCAAGGGTTTCCTCCTACAGTCCAAAAACAGATGGTAGGTGGCCTGGTATTCAAAAGTGTCCATACGTATAAGGGAGAATGTGAAGGTGAGTGACACCCTGTGATGGACTGGCACAGAACACACTTACGCACCAAATTCCTCACAGACAGTAACCAGAGGCAATGATTAAACCCAGAAACCTGGAGCTGTTTGGCAGTAAAAAGTATGTGAAATGTCATGTGGCGCAATTTATGTTGTGGGTTTTTTTTTTTTGCTATTCATTCTATGTATTTATAAGGCAAATAATTGTGGTTACATTACTTGTTACTACACGAAATATATGTTTTATGCTGATAATGTGGCTATATCTATAAATCAAGTAACACTGTGCTCATTTGCAGACACCTCTCATCCACAATTTCTGTTGAGAGATATAAAAGTCCTGTTTAGAGCAGAAACAGCCGCTACTCTTCTAGGAATACTAGATGTTGGAAAATTTGTGTGAGGATTCAGTGAGCAAATAATAGTGAGCTCAGGCACTGATTATGAACGATTCAGTTCAACTGTTCCTCAGTCCAATACTCCCAGGCCTTATATCAAGCCCAAATTTGGCTTTAAGCATGGTGGCATTAGGCTCGAATGCAGCTGCCGCAGATTATCCCCTTTCATTTTATGCCTTTTTTCAGGAATTATACAATAATGTTACTGATTAGTGAATGAATATGTACAGCAGGCGTGTATGTAGAGCTGCAGTGTTTTGAGTGTGGTGTGGAAAGAAACTCACGAGAGAAAAGTCTGGGGCGTTGTTGCACAGCAGGCGGGGGAAGACAGCCTGTCTCTGCACTCGCTCCTCCTCCTCAAACACATTACCATACATGAAGCCGTTCATCATGGTGGAGTGAGCGTGCACATCAATGTAGAACTCCAAACTCACCTTCTGCAGAGAGAGAGAGAGAGAGAGAGAGAGAGAGAGAGAGAGAGAGAGAGAGAGAGAGAGAGAGAGAAGTAACTGAAATTATTTAATTAAATTAAATAAAAGACATAACACATCTATAATGCAAAAACAAACAAACACCATATTTTAGAAACGTCTTAGAGACCTTCACCACTAACATAGATGACATAATGACATAGAACAGCTCTACACACTTGGAGGAGAACACTAATAGCCCACTTCTGCTATGGTAACTAACAGATTCCAGCACTGGTTTGCATCGCATTGAGTGTTTGGTAGTGACCCATCCCAACAGAGAGAACAATTATACTCTTATGGACTGTGGCACGAATAGCGACAGTATAATAGCGACATGTATTAGCTGTGGGGCGGCACGGTGGCGCAGCAGGTAGGCCTGGAAGTTGTGGGTTCGATTCCCGCTCCGGGTGACTGTCTGTGAGAAGTATGGTGTGTTCTCCCTGTGTCCGCGTGGGTTTCATCAGGGTGCCCCGGTTTCCACCCACAGTCCAAAAATGTTGGGAGGTGGATTGGTGTCCGTAGGTGTGAGTGTGTGAGTGAATGTGTGTGTGAGTGTGTGTGTTGCCCTGTGAAGGACTGGCGCCCCCTACAGGGTATATACCCGCCTTGCGCCCAATCAAATCAAATCAAATTTATTTATATAGCGCTTTTCACAACTGATGTTGTCACAAAGCGGCTTCACAGAATTCCAGTAAGACAAGATTTGACATGAAATGTAAAAACAAAATGTAAACCCTCAAGTGAGCAAGCCAGGGGTGACAGTGGCAAGGAAAAACTCCCCCAGCTGAGGAAGAAACCTTGGGAGGAACCAAGGCTCACAAGGGGTGACCCATCCTCCTCTGGTCAATCTACTGGTGATGATAGTTAGTAGTCCATGAGAACTTCAGTGTAGGAGCAGCTTCAAGGCACTTGGTGGTTGCAGGAGCGTGGGCAGCTGATCTGAAGCGTGGAGGAGGATCTCGACAGTCATCCATCAGTGTCCAGACAGACAGGTGGGCAGTCGTTTACTCAGAAAGATGTAAAGGGATGGAATTAGTTTTGAACTGTTTTGTGTTTGTAAAGTAGAAAATATGAAAATTTCCAGAGTGTGGCTAATGACTCCGGCAGATCTGACTATGACAGCTTTAACTAAAAGGAGAGAACCAGAAGGACACACAGACACGGGAGCATCCTGAAACACTGGCACCCCTCCGCTCCACCGTCAACAAACCTGAGTGATCGCGAGAAGCGGCGGGACGACAGCACCAGCGCCTCAGTTTACTATAATTCCCTGTGTCCATGCACCCCCCAGATCTGCCGCCTTTATCTATGGGGGAGCATTAGCTACTACCAAATGATAAACTAAACAAATGAGTTTTTAGCCTACATTTAAAGATTGCGACTGTGTCTGAGTCCCGAACATTTTCTGGAAGATCATTCCAGAGTTTGGGGGCATTATAAGAAAAGGCTCTTCCCCCAGCTGAGGCCTTCTGAATTCTGGGAACAATTAAAAATCCAGTAGTCTGTGATCTGAGTGAATGTGGAGGCTCATAATAGGAAATTGTATCTTGAAGGTATTCAGGAGCAAGCCCATGTAGAGCTTTGATGATTTGAAGGCCAGTGATTCCAGGTAGGCTCTGGACCCACTGCAACCCTGGATAGGGGTTACAGATAATGAATGAATGTATTAGCTGTATCTAGACCTGTCTAGTCTAGCTTAATCTATTAAATATATTTAAAAATAAACATACAACCAGTTTTACGTTTATTATATTAATATATCTAAAAATGCTATAGCTGTAACTTTAGGAAAACCTCATTGTTTTTACACTCACTGTCCATTTTTACAGCTCCACTGACCATAGACGTCACTTTAAATTTCTACAATTACAGACTACAGTTCATCGGTTGTTTTGCCTCCCTGTTCCTCTGAGGTCATGGCTGCCACAGGGCCACAACCGAGCAGGTATGATTTGGGTGGTGGATAATTCTCAGTGCTGCAGTGACACTGATGTGGTAGTAGTGTGTAGTGTGAGTGGATCAGACACAGCAGTGATGCTGGAGTTTTTAAACCCCTCAGTGTCACTGCTGGACTGGGAATAGTGCAAATACCAAAGATATCCAACCAGAAGTGTCCTGTGCACAGCGTCTCATGACCATTGATCAACAATGTAGGTGTGTCTAATAGACTGGACAGTGAGTGGGCACAGTGTTTAAAAACTCAAGCGGCACTGCTGTGTCTGATCCACTCGTACCAGCCCAAAATATATAACAGCCTTGTGCTGCAACTAGCCACTGAGTACGGGTCGTTGCAGAGGTCAAATGATAGGTAGATCCAGGCCATGGCTTTAAGTTTTGCATCACACAAATTTGAACTGTATACACACACAGAGAGAAGGTGCCACCATGCTGATGCTAAGCAGTCAAAACAGCACGAGCAGGACGATCATTCACCGTGTTATAAAGGAGAGACAGCCATTCTCCCTCCGGCCATTTCATAAGCTGCCTTTAATAACTGCCGCATGGTTGAGAGAGATTCATTTATGTTCCTTAGTCAGCGAGCAAACCTAATGCCCCCTGTATCTGGACTCAGGGCCAACGGCTCAGGCTCCAGCGCCCACCATAAAACGAATGATTAATTTGGTCTGCAGCGTGGGTACAATAATAACTGTCAGTGAGTCGCAACAAGGAAAAAAGAATAAAAATCCCACAGCAGAAATACTATGGACAATAGTGCCTAGCAAAGTGTGAGGAAGTAGTTGGCTGTCATTTGAAAGAGAATGTTTACAGAGAAAGAGAGAGAGAGAGAGAGAGAGAGAGAGAGAGAATAGAGGATGGAAAAGTGTGTATGCATGGATAAATGGAGAAGAAAAGAGTGTGAAGAAAAAGGGACTGTGTGTGTATCAGAGAAAGGGCTTTTATCTGCGGAGAAAGAGCTAGAGGCACGCTGTTGGAATGAGGAAAGAGAGGAAAGCCCTTCAGAAGCTCCTCCGCTGTCGCCCACGCTTCATTCCAACTCTCTGCCGGCTCTGCACACGGCTCCGGAGCGGCTCTGCACACGACTCGCGGGCTCCAACATGGCGGCCGCATCATTAAGCCTGTGCTGGAGAGAGGGAGGATGAGAGAGACGCAGCGTGGGGTTGGGTGTAAGACGACGATCACACTGTCGAGTGGGCTGAGGCACCGCTGTTTGGAGGGCCAGCGTTTGATGAGCTACAGTGGTCTTGTCTGCGTCCGTGTGTGTGTGGATGCGTGAGTGAGTCACCGCTCCTCTGTGACGAGGCTTCATAAAGAGCATCCAGCTATGTGTGTCTCATCAGAGGCAGACAGTAATGGCTGTTTATTTCCGGCTCAACTTCCCCGTTTCCCCACTTTTGGAGCCTGGACGCAGTTGATAGTGCACATAAGAGGCCATGTCTCACCTCTGACCTTCCTGCTTATCTATTTCTCTCTCTCTCTCTCTCTCTCTCTCTCTCTTTTCCTCTGTGTCCTTTTCTCCGTCTCCCTCTTTACAGTAGACCTATGCTAACTGTCCCTCTTCTCATTACACATTCTAAAGCTCACCTCAGCTCCTGTGGGTTGTCAGGCAGAGCAAGCAGGCGAGAGAGAGAGAGAGAGAGAGAGAGAGAGAGAGAGAGAGAGAGAGAGAGAGAGAGAGAAGAGGGAGACATGTAGGTAAGTTAAACAATACGAGAGAATAAATAGGTGAATGAGAAGAAGAAGAGAAAGAGAAACTAAAATTCAAGAAAAGATGATGGCGAGAAGAAAAGAAAGATGGAAATAGAGATGAAGTGGGTAGAGAAAAATGGTAATGGAAGAAACACAGAAAGAAGAATAAGCAAGAACACATCAGACAGGAAGAGAAAGAGAGAGAGAAAGAGTGAGTGAGGGATATGTAGAGGGGCAAAGAGAGAGAGATAAAAAGATGGGGCCACTGAGTATAAGAGAGAATAAGCAGGTGAATTACAGAAAAAACAGGGGTGTTAATAAGGAATTTAAGAAAACTGGAATAGAGGAAAGAAAGAGGTAGAGAGAGAAGAAGAAAGAAAGAGAATGATGAAAAGAGTGAGGAATAGGGGAGAGTAAAAAAGAATGGAAGATAGACAGGAAGAAGAATAGGTGAGAAAGCAAGACAGCAATAGGAAGAGGGTAAAAACAGGGAGGCAGTAAAGGAGGTGAGAGGGAGAGAGAGATAGAAAGGGAAGTAGAGAGAAAGAGAGAAAGAATGGGTGGTAGAGAGAGAGAGAGAGAGAGAGAGAGAGAGAGAGAGAGAGAGAGAGAGAGAGAGAGAGAGAGAGAGAGAGAGAGAGAGCACACTCCGGCAGAACTCGGTGCTTGAAATTCCGCTCACAGCCAAAGCAATTTCCTGGCGAGCGCAGGGCTGTCAGGCCTGTGATGGCAGGCAGTGAAATATTGTGGCTGGGAGTGGAGCTGCAGCCCGCATGCCAGCCTGATGGATGGAGCCCGCAAGGAAGAGAGGGAAACAACACACAGGGAGACAGAAAAAAAGGAAGAGAGAGAGAGAGAGAGAGAGAGACAGAGAGAGAGAGAAGCAAATCCAGCCACCATTAGGGCAGCTTCATCAGCTTCTTGAAGGGGTTCCCAGGGTCCAATAGAAGCGAAAGGCATTCTAATCGCCATTCACCCTGTACTACAGAGCCAAGGTTGGACCAGAGGCTGAGATTTCTCTTAAGTACACACACTGCTGTTAAAGGGAAAGGTTTAGATTACATACCATTTATTGTCACACTGTAAACACTGTAAATATAAAGTAATGTAAGGGTTTAAGTATATATAAACACAACAATGGAATTTGATACATATACCTATACACACAGTGTGTATATATATATATATATATATATATATTTGTTCTCCGCATTTAACCCGATCTGTGCAGTGAAACACACATGCCCAGAGGGGGCAGCCCTAGCCATGGCCCCTGGGGAGCAGTTGTGGGTTAGGTGCCTTGCTCAAGGGCACTTCAATCATGATCTGCCGGCTCTGGAGATCCAACCGGCAACCTTCCATTCACAAACCTAGTTCCCTAAACACCAGGCCATGGCCGACCCACCCAAAAAAAATTATATCAAAAAACAGACACAAGGACACAATTGGAGACACAAGGATTTTTTACCAACAGCAATGAAATGTATAAGGATATGTATCGGTTGCTGCGTACAGTATATGCACAAAGAAATGTGAATGATAATATCTACAGAGGGATATGTAAAGTGTACAATATTGTAAAATATATAACTTATAAACAGATAGGGATATATATAAGGTGCAGGAAATGTATATGGGATTCGTGTATAATAATATATATACAGGGTGCAGAATATTGATATGATGTGTGTAATATCGTATTTGTAGAGATATTCACAATGTAATGTATTAAAAGGGATATGTTATGGAACACGAATAGTGTGATGTACATATAGTGCATATGAGGATTATGCGCAAATCCTGTTTCAGAAAAATGAAGGAATTTTCTAAAATGAAATAAAAACAAAGATCTGTGACTTGTTAAGTCTCTTAAACTTTCATTTAGCTGACAATTGCACAAAGAAGGGTTTTGGTGTTTTGGCTGACCAATATTTAGCCAAATGGCCTTTGGAATACTTTGGAAAAGTTGAAAATGACCATCCAGACTTTCAATCACAATAGATATAAAAACCAACATCTCTCATGCTATGGACAAAGGTGCCCACAGCATGGGTAACATGCATATGTTTCTAGGTACCACAGGTGCAGAAAGTGTAGTGGATTTAAAAGAGTTTTTTCCTGTGAAGTCCATGGTTATTTCAGCATGACAATGCCAGGCTTGATTCTTTAAATGCTACAACAGCATGGCTTTATATCTGTCATGAACAGAAAAAACAAATTTAATCACGAACTGTTGTTCAGCAATTGTTTATTTTTTTGTATCAAGGAAGAATGCACACAAAAACATCCATTTGCAAAACTGCAGTAATTAGTATCTTCAGCTCCTCAATTATTACAAACAGTAATTAAATGTAAGGTTGATGTTACACTGGAGTAAACATGCCTCACTCCCACTGGGTTTGGAGTGTGTTGCAGGCATCATATCATAAATTTGCTTATATTTTCAAAAAACAATCAAACTGCTCAGTGAAAACACTGGAAATCTTTTCTTTATAAATTTGCCAGTTAAATAAATATTCAAGACAATTACAAAAAAAAACCCATCTTCTGCTGATTGCTTTTTGTACATGAAATCCCTACTTTCCTGGAAATCTCTTATTTGTATATCACATACTAAATTGAATCATCTTAAGAAAAGTCACCTCCATCTCTGCAGTTTTCATCTAAAATTAGGTGAAATCTGCCGAACAACCCCCTGCCCTCCTCTCAAAATGTCAAGGGCAACAACTGCAGCGAAATACAGTCAACAATCTTCCCAGCCCTCAATGTCAACATAGAAGTCTGCCAATCACACAATCCCTAATGTACCGTCAATCACAGCCGGACAATACTCCGCCAGTCTAACGCTGATTGATTGTTCAATTAACATGCATCTCTGACCTCTAGATTTGTTCATTTGAATTTGTAATTAGCCAATTAAAGGCAATTAGGAAATTAGGAATATGAAAACAGGAGCTAATTTGAGCACTGATGTGTTGCATACTCAAACACAGCTCAGACTGAGGAGCTCACCTCTATCTTCTTCTAGGTGAGGAAGAGTGTGGGGAGGAAGATCCGAGCTAAACTCTGAACTGGTGCGTCTGCACTTGTGGAACAGGAAATGGAAGGTCAAACGAACTTAGACGGACAAGTACTTATCTAAAGCATAGTAATTAGGCTGGGCCTTAAAGGCCCATAAACGCTCTGCTTATCTGTAACGGGGAGAAAAAAAATGGTGCTGATTTAAGCAGGATTAGGAGCTGATGCTTTTAACCACAAAGCACTTAGCATCAGCAATACCTATAACGAGAGGATGCAACAAATTCTGTTCCTGTTAAAAGTTGCTCCAACCTCAATAGACTGAGGTGGGGGGGAAGGTGGAGTGGTCTGATAATGTGAGACAAGTAATGTTTCAAAGCTAATGTACAGAGCACTTATTTGACTTGAACCACCATAAAGGAAACGTGCATATGGTGCCAAGGTCACTTTTGCTAAAGATAAGCAGAAAAGGTTTTGGAAAAGAAATGAAATATTGTCTGTGTTGTTTGATTTTACACTGCAAATAGGAGAGAAACGGTTCAAGCACGTTAAAAAGCTTTGTCATAACAAACATCTTTTATACCCCTGGACAGTGTACAAGCACACAGCATCACAAATGCAAAATAAATAAATAAATAAAAAAGATTCACACTATTTGTGGATTATTTTCTTGAACATGAGTGTGTGAGTGAGTGTGTGTTGTGTGTGTGAGCAAGCAAGTGAGTTACAATCCATTTTTAAAAGGCTCTTTATATTTAAGAAACAAAAATGGCTAGAATTTTACAATAAGGATAGTCTCTGCCACAAACGCTCCGCCCACAATTTGATGGAGAGTCTGATACTTTCAGTGCACAAACCTGGCCTCACTATCAGGAATCTATCTGTACATATGTATACAAACTTCAGTGTATTGTTTTGTACTGGCATTGGTCCGAAGTGAATCGCCTTGTGATTGGTCCTTTTGTGTGTCACTCAAATTCCGTTTCCTGCTGTAGCGATTTCCGGTTGTTCTTGGTCACGTTAAGGGGTGAAAGAGACCAGATTCACTGTGAGACTTCCCATTGCAAATCTAACCAGACCCTTCAGAGGACATTGGGACTTACTAGTGGAAACAGTTCTTCAGCTAGTCCCACAGGTTTTAAATGGACTTCACTTAAACATGCAGTCTGGCTGTGATCTGTGGACCATTTACAAAATTTTGATTGCTGGTCTTACTAGAAATTACCATTACCTTAGTTTAGACCACAGCACCCGGTTTCAGTCAAAGGTCTAGTGATGTTTAAGACACTCCTGGAATGATGATAGCACAGTTTGATGATTGTACAGTCTGTTTTTTTTGGCTAGTTTTCCAAATAGTTTCTTGGCATGAAAGTAGCATTTAAGTATAGTGCTGGAGACTCGCCCACTCAAGAATGCACCTAAAACTTTGCACTTGTCTGTAGGGACAAAATATATACTGCTGTTTTCCTCATAGGTTCATTACAGTTCAAGCTGTTTGAAACTTTTTAATTACTGTGCTAATAGTGCACTGTAAATGTTCATAGCGTTCATTATTATGTTGTAAGTCAGGCTATGCACTTGAGAACAAAACCTTCATAAATATATATATATATATATATATATATAAAGCTAAAATTGTGTTTTGTTGGCTGTACAGCTGAGAAAAATTAACAGGTGTTTCCTTCCATCTTAACTTTGATTTTGAATAGCGGTTAGCAGTCAAGAAGACAAAAAAAAAAAAAAAAAAAAAAAAAGAAAAACAAGACAAATTACTATCAAACCACAAAAGCTGCTGGTGCTATCTAAACAATGGACTGTTTTCCCAGAGCCCAGACTTCATAATGCTGTGAAATCTGTATGGGAGTCATTGGATTTTGAAAAGCTAAAAATGCAACTACATTTTATGATTGAACTTTCATATCTAAAAAGACATCTGCTGCTACTTTTAAGATCAATGAAAAGTTTAGGGCTAGGGCTAGGTTTAGGCCAGTAGGGCTAATGGTTAAGGTTCGGGGTACTCTCCATGAAATGAACAGAAAACTTTGTAACATCCCCTGAAACCATGGCGATAAGACTCTCTCTCTCTCTCTCTCTCTCTCTCTGTGTGTGTGTAAAGCCTGAGCAGATGTGTGAGAATAGACCGTACACAGGTGTTGAGTGAGAGAGAAGTGGAGGAATGGCAGCATTCACTCAGGCGGGTCATCCTCCTCACTCGCTCTCCTCCACACCCTAATGGATGGAGCTTTTTAGCCCTTTTTAACACAGAGGTGACTCGTAATCAAGCTGAACGGGCACTTTGACAGCCTGAGCCACCAGCACACACGCTTTACTGCATCATAAGCAGCTGCATCTGTCGCCTGCTGCTGACTCCCTGTGTGCCTAAGGACGAGAACCAAACAAACGGGCTCCTTACATAACACAGCACTACCGCATGGGACAGCAAATACACACAAAACGCTTTTTTTTAAAACTTAACACATCATGATTATGCTATGGCTCTCCCTTGCCCTGAAAACTTCCTTAAGTTTTCTCCTACACTCTACAGCTCATTGGTCACTGGTCTTCATGTGGCATCTCCTCTTTAACTCAGCTTGACTTCAGATTCCAAATGGATGGGGACACTGCATGTAGGTGTTTACAGGATATTTGAAGAATAACGCTGCAGATTTACTTGAAAAACAGAAAGCAAATATCCCAAAAAAACAAAAAAGGAATGGAATCTTCAAAGGATAAAATGTGGCTCATTAAATATTTAAAATGTGAGGGTTATGCTTTAGTTGTTAAGGGTTTTGTATACATTTCTATTACAGACGTGTACAAATTTGTTGTTGCACTTCCATGAAAAAAGAAGAACCCATTCATTTATTAATTCAAAAAAGTCATTTTAATAATAATATATTATATTTATATGGAGCTTTTCAATAACCCAAATCACTTACAAAGGTAGTGCACAGAGTAATTAAAAAGTAATTGGCATCCGCCTTTGTTTATTACATTTCTGATTAAACATTAATTTATCTTCTGTAACTGCTTCATCCTAATCTGGATCCTGGTCAGTGTTTGTCCAGAGCCTACCTGGCATCATTGGGTGCATGGCAGTGACACAGGGCGCCTGTCCAACACAGGGCATCACAAACTCACTGATTGGGGTCATTATCCCGGTGGAGGAACCATGGCCTGTGACTGTGGCAAAGATTTCTCCCTCTGGGCAGTATGTTTCACTGCAGCATGCCTTGAGAGTCTTGAGATTTCATTGTGCCCTGCACCGATCCAAGGCACCCTGTGCCAGACAAAGCAAAGCAGCCCCAAAACAAAACCATGCCTCTTCTGTGTAGGCATGGTGTTCTTTTCTGTGAAAGCTTCTTCTTTTTTTATTTTTTATTATCTGTGAACATAGAGCTGAAGTGACTTTGGCTTTTTTTTCATCTGCACAAAGGACAGAAAGCGATGGATGGTGTGATCAGACACTGATGTACCCTGACCTTGAAGTTCAGCTTGTACCACTTTGGAAGTTTTCCTTGGCTCTTTGTCTACTTTTTCCTTCTGTTCAATCTGAGGCAGAATTTCCTCTTGTGGCTGCATTCAAGGAGGTTGGCTGCAGTCCCATGGACCTTAAACTTCTTAATAATGCTTGCAATTGTACTCACAGGAACATCTTGGGTAGCTTGGGTATAGTCTAATATCCTAAAACCTTAAACATGCTTGTCTTTAATTTTCTTTCAGATTTCCTCCGACCAGTCTCTCCTTTGCTTTCTCTGGTCCATGCTCAATATGGTACAAATGATGATAACAAACAGCAGGGTGACTACTTTTCTTAATTAGATTAGTCTGATTGACTGACAATGAGAGTGTAGACATGTGCAAAACTAACTAAAGAAAACTATAATTTGGACAAATATTATTACATCAAAGGAAATCAACACACCTCTCTAGACCATATTAGATTATTGTTGTAGAATAAACAATGATTTTTCTTGTTTCATATTTTCTTTGCGGGTGGCACAGTTGCACAGAAGGTAGTGTCGTTGCCACACAGCTCCAGGGTCCTGGGGTTGTGGGTTTGAACCCTGTTCTGAGTAACTGTCTGTGAGAAGTTTGGTGTGTTCTCCCCGTGTCGACGTTTGTTTCCTCTCCGGGGACTCAGGTTTCCTCCCACACTTCTGGTGGATTGGCGACTCAAAAGTGTTCATAGGTGTGAATGTGTGAGTGTGTGTCACCCTGTGAAGGACTGGCGCCCCCTCCAGGGTGTGTTCCCGTCTTGCGCCCAGTGATTCCAGGTAGGCTCTGGACCCACCGTGACCCTGAACTGGATAAGTGGTTACAGACATTCATTCATTCATTCATTATCTGTAAGCTCTTATCCAGTTCAGGGTCGTGATGGATCCAGAGCCTACCTGGAATCATTGGGTGCAAGGAGGGAATACACACTGGAGGGGGTGCCAGTCCTTCACAGGGCAACACACACACTCACACCTACGGACACTTTTGAGTTGCCAATCCACCTACCAACGTGTGTTTTTGGACTGTGGGAGGAAACCGACGCGGACATGGGGAGAACACACCAAACTCCTCACAGACAGTCACCCGAAGAGTGAATCAAACCCACAACCTGGGGTCCCTGGAGCCGTGTGACTGTGACACTACCTGATGCACCACCCCTGGTTACAGATGATGAATGAATATTTACTTTGCTTTACTCTTTGACATACCAAACACATGCAGGTTTACATGGAACAGTTGCTTTAAATTTCATCATATTTCAAAAGGAAAGGAGCCTAATTGCAATGCAAGGGCGTACATGAAGTGTACCAACAAATTTGTGAATCTCTGAAACTATGTTTTGAGCACTTTTTCCTTTCACTGAGACTGTATAACTTGTATTTAATGGCAGTTCTGACATTTTAAAAAAAATAAATATTAATTAAAACTAAATACCTCAGTTATTACATTTAGGTCTTTATGCCACACCTTTTGACAAGATAACATTACATTTTCTCCTGTAAATGGGAGATGACATTCTTGTGGAGATGTTATTTGGACCATACCTCTGTGTGTACGTTCAGGTGCCCCTGGTCAAAAGGCATGTTTTGAAGAAATTCTAGATGGAAAACAAACTGTAGGGTGAAATGGCTGAATATAACTTACTGGAAAAACAAACAGAGATGTGGCCTGTTCAAAAATCTCTTTTTATTTTTAGCAAGAACCCTCACTGTTCATCTGTATGTGTGTGTGTGTGTGTGTATGTGTGTGTGTGTGTGTGTTTGTGTGTGTGTGTGTGTGTGAGAGAGAGAGAGATAGAGAGAGAGAGAGACAGACATCGACTGATATATTGATAGATAGATTATTATATAATAGATTATTAACAAATATTTTTATTAATGCCATCAGCTCACATTCCACCAATTGACATGGACTCACATTAAAATACTGATAAAGTCACTCACTCAGTCCATACAATATATTTATGAGTGAGAGGAAGAGAGAGAGAGAGAGAGAGAAAGAGAGAGAGAGAGAGAGAGAAAGAGAGAGAGAGAGAGAGAGAGGGACACCTTCCTTCCTTATGGGAGCACTTTCTAGGGAAGGGGCAGATAGTGCTGACACAAACTAGAGGTGAGGAGCTCCTGAGCTGGAGGAAGAGATGCGATGATGGGCACAAATTGCTCGTAAATCTCCAAGATGGGTAAGTAATGGGTGTCTGACACCAGAGGACATCTCAACACCCCTCTCTCTCTCACACACATGGACACACACACACACACACACATACACACACACAAAACACATAGCAAATTTCCCCCTGCCACCCTAAATGCAGCACACAAAGACTACTGACAAAAAAACGGGGAGAAAGGAGGAAAAATGAAAGTCCAGAAGAAGCCAGTGGTTTGGAGGTGCAATATTCATCTGGCCATATACTGACAGGATCTAATACATTTGTCTCAGATGGAAAATTAATTTTCTAATATTAAAAAGGTCAGAAATGAACCATGGCAATGCCGTCCCTTTTGTCATCTTTAACAAATTATCCAAAATGGCGTTGTCAGATTGGTGGGGAGATGTTTGCTATGATGAATGTTCCCAGTAATCAGCCAATCAAAAAGAATCCCCTGCTCCTCTTGATAAATGGGGTGGAAAAACGGCGCTTTGCCAAGGAGATAGGCCCATTTGTTTCTTTATTCCTGCTCTTTTTTCCCAAGAAAGGGAGAAGAAAAAAAACAGAAAAGAGAAGAAAGTCCTGTGCTACCCGGGGACAGATTATATTTACTTGCATGACTGACTTTTAGCCATTTTCTCCCCTGACCAGCGCTCAAATTCGGGTGTAATATGGCGTAGTGTTTTTGTTTGAAAACCCATTCAGGTGACTTTACTTTCTGTGAGAGATTGATTGAAAGTAAAACGGTGCATGTGTCAAATGAAAGTGAAAGTGTCCAAGATTTTTTTTTCTGTTCTTTTTTTTTTCTGCAAAACAGAAAAGTTGTGATTGACTTTGCTTTTTTATTTCACTTTGCCAAAAAATGGCTATAAAACTGTATATAATTTTAATAAAATATAATGTCCATGTATTTATCCAGGTATGTGTGGTTCAATCTAAAAATATATCATTGTATTTAAATATAAATAACAATAAATCATCAAGTGGTTCAGTCTTTCATCCAATCATTTATATTCCGTAAAGGTTTAATCCTGATTAGGGCTGTGGTCTGTTCTGAAACTACCCTGAATCATTAAGCGCAATGCAGAACCACACCCTGCACACAGCTCTGGTCCAATGCAGGGCATCACACACTCATTGACATGGCTGGCAGTGAGAGTGGCAGGTTAAGCTGTAAGCTTGTCTGATGTGATTAAACACAGAGAAAGTGTTTTTGCCTGCATGTGTGTGTCTCTGGGACTCTGGTGGGACAAATCATCATGTGTGTCCTCTGTGTGTATATGTGTGTGTGTGCGTGTTAGACCTTGCCAGACAATACAAACAATACAACTAATACATTCAGCATGCGGATAGTCTGCGGAAGTTTATCAATACATTGTTGTTGGGTACACAGCATGTACTACCCAACACTGTATTGAGAAACCATCATGTCCACATGCAGAGAGTCTTAGAAAAAAAAGTAAAAAAGGAGAAGAAAGTCCTCTACTACCTGATGATACATTTTTCTTGCATTACTGAATGTCAGCCATTTTCTCCCTTGACCAGTCTTCAAATTCAGGTGCATTGTGGCATAATGTTTTTTGGGAAATCCCAATTGAGTGAAATTACGCACAGTTACTACATATATGTATTTTAAAGATATATCCATGTTTGTCTCATTCAAACACAGAACACAGCAGAAAGCTGTTTGTCCTCAGATCACTATGGCAGGGGTGATTAATTACAATTCATTAAGGTCCAGGTATAGAAAAGTTTCTCAAGTCAAGGTCCAAAGCATAATGTATAACTTCTGACATTATGACAATATAAAATTATGATCAGTACCATATCCTGTACACGTAGTTAACAACTGAATGTCAAATCAAATTAAACTTTTAATTCAACAAGATTTATACAAAAATATAAATAACAAATAATCTAAATGAAATGTCCTTTTCATTTCAAGTAAAATGTACAACTAAAACAATGATTTTGAAAAATAAACACATTTGTAAATAAAGTCCCTACTTGTCTTGTAGTTGCAGTTGAATTTACTGCTTTTCTCTAACCAGCAATCTGATTGGCTCTTATTGATGGAGGGTGGGACTTTTTCCCCATAATCCATGTTCAGCGTTATGAGAATATTTCATCCAATAATTGTTCCCTTATCATTAAAATTTCTGGTTTTAACTCACACAACATTGTCATCCTGAAAGTGTCCCAAAAAGAGCTTTTATCACATCCCTTGGACTATTTTTACTTGCCCCAGCGTTTGGGTCTAGACTCGGACCTTGGTACGTCTATTCATGACCCCTGCACTATGGTCTTGGATACAGGAATATGGTGTTGTTTGGCAAAAAAATAAATAAAAATAAAAAAAGGAGAAGCACTAAAACACAATGACACCATCTCCACAGTCAGGAATGGTGGTGGCACTGTATTTGTTCAGCCAGTGGTCTAGACAAGCTTGTCAAAATAAACAGTATTTTGAAAAGAGGAGACTACATTAACATTCTGAAGGAAAACATCAGGTAATCTGCAGAAAATAATTAGCCTTGGGCAGCATTCCCTTTTTCAGATTTGAAACACAGCCAATGTGGTCCAAGAAAAGGTGTAAAAAAAAACCCAGAAAACGCAAAATCAACATTTTTGCTATGGCCTAGTCCAAACCTGAGTCTCATTAATAATCTCTGGCGAGAACTCATTTCCAGAGAGATGAGAAGGATGATGAGAAGGAAGTCTTCAAAACTCAAGACCTGGAGATCATGGCAAAAGGGGAGTGGTTACTGTGTCCAAAATGAGATTATATTCCCTATAATTTTAGACTGTTTCAACTGGTCCATCCATCATGAAGCATCATGTAAAGGGCAGCCGCATTTTTCAAAAATAGAAAAAGTTTTCAGACAGTTACGAAAACTGGCTATAGCAGATGATAGATGTAGTATTTGAACATCCAATAATTTACTTAAGTCTACAGTGGAGGGTGAGTGAGTGAGTTAGGAATGTGTAGGTCTGTGTGTAAGTAAGTCAGAAAGTTTGTGTATGTGAGTGAGTGATAGGTTTCTGTGTATGTGTGTGTGTCTCCGAGGAGTGTGAGGGACATGGGCAGATCACTGTGCTATGAAGGCATCCATCGATCAGCGTGTCAGCTCTGGGGGAAAAGGTTAAGCCCCCCGTTCCCCTCGCCAATCCTCCTGCTCTTATCAGGGTTTTGAAAGAGCAGCAAAGGGCAGAACACTCCCAGGACAGCCCCTGACCTTCACTCATCACACACACCTCACTCGCTCACCCACCCGCCATAATTAACACCCGCCCCCAACACAAGGCCTGGGCCCAAACAAAAGAGCGTGCAAACGTGGGTGAGAGATATATATAGAGAGAGGGAGAGAGAGAGAGAGAGAGAGAGAGAGAGGCAGAGAGAGCAAAAAAAGATGCACCTGAGCGGGAGAGCTTTCGAATGGCATCAGCAAACATGCACACACACCCACACCCACACACACACACACACACACACACACACACACACACACAGAGAGAAAAAAAGCTGCTGAGTCAAAGTCCCCCAGTGTTAGTGTTATGAAAGCAGAGCATGGGGGCTTTACTGGAACACAGGCCTAACTGCTGAACTAAGCTTTTCCAATATGTATCCCAACTCTCGCCTACTGCTTCTTTTAGACGTAGCATATGTCTTAAAAAGTGCCTGCGCAATGTGATTACAGCAAAAGCATTTCTGGTACGCAGTTGTATTGTGTTGAAGAAGTGGAAATGAGAGAAACTGGTATGTGCTGCATTACATCAAAGAACTTTTAGCAGCACTTACTCTTACATGACACCTACATGTGAGTGTGGGTGTTGTATGAATGTGTGTGAACTGTCACTCACAGGGTCCTGATTCATCTGGACGATGAGTTGTTTGACAGCATGGAGAGTGGGGTGAGCCCATGGAGAAGGATCCTGCCAATGGCGGTTCAGGTCAAAACCCATCAGAGAGCACCTACAGCAAGCAAACAAGTAAACAAGAGAAGTAAACAACCAGCCAGCTCACAACCAATAACAGCAATATAGACAGAGATCACTCTATCCAAATGTGGCTTTAGGGATTATTTTAGCCGAACTTGTGTGCGTATATATATATATGATTCTCAATTTCAGAAATCTTAAATCAAATAATTTAAACCCTATATTCAATTGAATACTGCCCCAAGAGTACCTCAAACGTTGAAATTGAGAAAAAAAAACATTAATTTTGAAGTTGATGTCAGCAATGTTTCAAAAATTTGAGATGTGGCAACCAAAAATTAATTATGTTAATTTCCAATAGGGGCGGCACAGTGGCGCAGCAGGTAGTGTCGCTGTCACACAGCTCCAGGCATCTGGAGTTGGGGGTTCGAGTCTGTGAGGGGTTTGGGATGTTCTCCCCATGTCCACATGGGTTTTCTCCTACGGTCCAGAAACACATGTTGGTAGGTGGACTGGCGACTCAAAACTGTCCATAGGTGTGAGTAATTGTGTGAGTGTGTGTCGCCCTGTGAAGGACTGGCTCCCATCCAGGGTGTGTTCCTGCCTTGCACCCAGTGATTCTGGGTAGGCTCCGGGCCCACCTCAACCCTGAAATGTATAAGTGGTTACAGACAATGAATGAATGAATGCATTTCCAATAGGTCATGATTTGGTATAAAAAAAGAACAACTCAGAGAATCTTTCAGAAGACCGTCGGGAGAGGTTCACCACCAGACTGCATTGGCAAAAAGTGCAAGAGTTAAAGAATAATGTTTTTCAACTTAAAATAGTCAGAAACTTAGTGATTTCATAATCTATAATACATAATATCATTTAAAAAAATTGTGAATCCAGAGAAATCTCTATATGCAAGGAACAAGGCTCAAAATCAAGCCTGGCTGTTATCTAAGTGTCTGCAGGTACAGTGTTTAAAACAGACACAGTCCATTTCTGTAGTGTAAATCACTGCATGGGTTCAGAAATTCCTCCTACAATCACTGTCTGTAAACACAGTTTGGCAGTGTATCCACAAATGCAAGCTAACTCTTTATCATGCAAAGATTAAACATTATATGATACAACATTTTCTGAGCCTGAGCTCATTTAAAAGGCTGAGGTGATTGAATAGACTGAGGTGATATGGAAAACTGCCCTGTGGTCCCAGAAATCAAAATCAGAAAATCTTTTTGGAAATCATGGATGCTGCATGTTCCAGTCTAAAGAGGAGAGGGACCATCCGGCTCGTTATAAGCACACCGTTTAAAAGCCAGCATCAGTGTTGGTATGGTAGTGCATTAGTGGATATGGGTGACTTGCACATTTGTAAAGGCACTGTTAATGCTTAACAATATATTGGAGCCATCCAGACTCTGCTTTTTTCAGGAAAAGTCTTGCTTATTTAAGTGTTCCCATCCACATTCTGCATATATAACAGCAGCATTGCCCCACAGAAAAAGAGTGGTGCTACACTACTTCAGACGCACTAAAAACATTTGCAGCATTATGCAATGAAATATACTATAATTGGGATGGGAGCTGTCTAGCTGCTGCAAGCCTATAACAAGCAAGAATGGGAAAACATTTCACTTTCTAAACTATAGCAGCTGATATCGTAACAATAGAAGAACCATTTTTGGTGCCATATAGAAACCTTCTCTAAAAGTTATAATACAGAACCATCTAAAGCAGCTTTTCCATCAAGCTGCAGAACACTTTCACAATGCAAAGAAGTCTTTAATCATCCAAAAGTTCCTTCAAATGTTCAGAGTAACCATCATGTAGAACCTTCTTTTTTAAATGTGTTGTCGCCTTGCGCAAGGACCCTTATTGGTACAGAATAGTGTGGTTGTCTGGTTTGGAAATGCAACACTTGTCTGCAGTGTGAGAATCAGTGCTCACTACACTATAACAACCAGGACTTCGGATTGTGTTTGCTTTTGTGTTTACGTTAAACCCCATCTGGTTCGTAACATCCCATTAGTGTGATAAGTCAAGTGTAAAACTTCAGAAAAGAGAACACTCATAACATCTGGTGCATTTTTCTTTTTAACCAAACCACTGCCTTAACATTAGCAAAGCCACTGCTAAACGCAAACATCCCCTGATCTCTTTTGTTAACTGAAGCTTTAAGGTGACACCAGCCCGGCTGCTGGGCCCTGTGCTGTCCAGCAGGTCTCTGGCAGGATGCTGGGTGTTGACCCACCCCTGCAGCAGATGCAGGCAGATGGGGCAATGGATAGAAAGGTGGCGCCTGAGCACCAGTGAAGGCGTGGGTATCATTGAGCTGAGCAAAGTATCCATGACTTTGAGCACAACCTGGTGTCAATGTCCCTGTCTGTAGAACCTTACTAATCCCCTAGTCAGCAAGGATTGATCCCATGTCCTGGCCTCCTGCATCTGATCTCTCTCTCTCTCTCTCTTTCTTACTCTCTCTCTCCAGATGCAGCCAGATTGCTGAGGCAGCAAAGGTGTGATGAAGTGTGAGTGTGCATGAGAGAGAGAGAGAGAGAGAGAGAGAGAGAGAGAGAGATTCATTTGTAATTCACTTGATGCCATTACTGCACTCATCAGTTCTGACTCATTCACACCACTGAGCGTCCCTTCAGGGGTCAGCTCCCTGAGATGCGCGACTGTGGACCCCTGTCAGCCCCTCAGAAGAACCAAAACATTGCTGCCCCTCTTACTGCAGCTCTGCAGTGCTTACTGAACAACACCAGATGGCAATATATGGGAGAATAAAGCAGTCTACTGGTATTCAGGCCATTAAAGGACCAATAACTCTACTTTGCTTTTAAAACTGATGCACTATATGGCTAAGAATTTGAAGTTAAACGCTTAGCAACCATTTCTCCAGTTAAGGAACTAATCGGGTGTTTGTCTGCCTTTAAGGGAGTCTTCATACATATTGCTATGATGAGTTGATTGCATTAATACGTGCGGCCGGGTACTGATGTTGGGCGACAAGTTCTGGAGAACAAAATCTATCCCAAACATATTAGATGAGGCTCGACCACTCTATTGTAAAGAACTAAGCCTTTAGCTTTCTCCTCCTGATGTGTTAAGCCAAAGCACATTCTCAAGGAAGGAAAAAGGGCACAGACATGCCCCAACTGACCAAAGCATGCATGGCTGTGTGACTGGGGTCTACATTGTTATAAATGTCAGTGCTAACTTTTCTAACAACATGCAAATGCAGCAGCAGACCCTCCACTGGATTTCCTCTTTTGTGAAACCCTGATTATAGTCATTACACTGTTATTGTAAAAGGCAAATTGTAGAGCACACTTTGTTCCCAAACACATCAACATTAGGCACTTTCTAAAGTCTGAGACACACAGAAACCTGGCCACACAACTTTCACTAAAAGCTGGGTGTGTCTTCACATGTGTGTGTTTGTGCGCACCATTGGACTGATGATATTCCACCACGGGGTGTAAGCAGGGGCATTGATTTGAAGTATCTCTGCAGCAAGAGTCAACAGAGAGAAAAGAGGAGGAAAGAAAAGTGCTTAGGCAAAGCCACTAGATCATATTCCAGGAGCGTTCTAGCATGGATGTGGGGAGGAATGGACAATGAGGGGGGCTGACCGTTCAGACAGACCAATATGTCCCCCCTGCAGCCCCAACACACACGTCCAGCAGAATCAGGCTCTACTTCCTACCAACCCCCACGTCTCCAACCACACACACACACACCGCAACCCATTCACTCCAAAACCACTGCAGCACCATCAGTCTCCACTTCCCACAAATTCATCAGAGATGTCAGGGCCCACCAGGGAGACACCCTCTCTTCGCCACGCAATCACACCTCTCCTTCATTGCTTTAGGCTGGAAGTGCAGCCTATGCAGAAGTTATGCACAGAATTAATCTTTCCAGGGGTGTAGTTCAGGGGAAAATGACTCATATAGAAAGTATGAGGCAAAAATTATCTTTGGTAACACTGCATGATTGAATATTACCTGCATAGCCTTTACATGTGTATCAATCACACAGAAAATCACACCAAGGCTGTGTGCAAATGCCAGAGTGCATTCAGTTTGAAACACTGTTATAGCCTATGGCAAGGCACGGATTCTGCTCTCTGCTCTCTTCTCGTAGATCGAGTTTAAAAATTTTCAGCTTGAGTGGAAAAGCCCATAAACACCTCCTATAAAAATCTGCTCCGCTCCACTCCTTCTCTGTAAAAGTTGTCAGAGGTGGATTGCTCGCAGTTACAGTGCAGACTTTTTTTGCGGAATCGATTCTGTTGCCTGAATGCAGCCTTAAAGTCACTTCTGAATGTGTGATGACTAAAACAGAGGTGGAATGACAGCACTTTTTCTGATATTAATATTGAAATTTGGGGATCAGCCTCTGATCCAATATATTTACAATTAAAATGTGATAATTAATTGTCAACATTTAGGTATTCAAGGCTTTTTCCTACATACATCACGTACATCATCCAATCAGATAACAGGAGCAGGTATAAACAAGGAGGTGGAAAACATCTGGAGAAGGAGTAAGAACCTGCAGCGTGTAAAAATGAACAGAAGTGTATCTAAACGTAGGTATTAACTGTAGGTGTAGTTCCTCACCTGTAGTTTCCCAGGTAGACTCCATCAGGGTTGAGCATGGGAACAATCTTAAAGACCACGTGATCACGCAAGACTTGGGCCACTGGGTGCTGGCTGACCAAGAAGTCTATAACACCTACACACAGACATGGACATTGCTTTCATAACTTGTTAAGACATAAGGTTATATAGAAAGTGTGTTTAATGTGAATTATATATGTATAATGCATTCCAATGATGTAGTAAACTAAACACCCACAAAGAAAGGAAAACACGTGTTTTTCATTGGATAGTGAAAATATGTAAAATATGTTTTTTAAAGCTAAAAATTAATGCTAAACCTAAAGCTCTTTGAATTCTAGACCTATCAGGTCCCATCTCATCTACTGCATCGCTTTCAATATAATTTCTTATTTGTGTATTTCTTGTGTGTATATATGTATGTATGTATGTATGTATGTATGTATGTATCTATCTATCTATCTATCTATCTATCTAGCAAGACATATGTCATGTAAAGGGTTAACTTGGGTAAGCAAAAATATGTTCTTCTCTGGCTTTACATTTTAGACCGTTTGTCCTAAAATTGCATTGAAACACACACACCCATATACACATGTGCGCATATGCAGACATTCAGTCAAATCTGACTTTCAGAGAAGTCCATGTCAGGGAAATCGAGTTTACAGAGAGAAAGAAGGCAAAAAGCCACTTAAAAGGACAGAATGTTACATTATAAAATCTTAGAGGAAATCTGAGACATCCATCTCCAGTCGATACAAACAGGATCGAGCAGAAAAAGACAGAGAGAAAGAGAGACACAGAGAGAGAGAGAGAGAGAGAGAGAGAGAGAAACAATTTATGACAGCGCGTCTTAAACAGACTGAGGACTGACAAAGAGAAGGAGGAGGCGATGGGGAGGAGGGAGGGAGAGGGTCAATAGCAGCGGTCACTGTCTGTCTTTCCATTTGCCCTGTACTGAGTGGCAATAATTGACAGGTAAACAAGAGACAAGAGGCATGGAGACCGAGTGAGTGAGAGAGAGGGAGTGAGAGAGAGAGAGAGGGAGAGAGTGAGCAAGAGAGAGAGGGAGAAAGGGAGAGAGAGATGACCCCATGCCTCTCCTCCTCCCGATGCCCATTCTGTCCTGCTCATTACTGCTAATGGAGGCATAACAAGCTCTCTAATTGAGTCAATGTGGCACGGAGGGGAGAGAGTATGTAAGAGAGAGAGAGAGAGAGAGAGAGAGAGAGAGAAAGAGAGAGAAAGCGAGAGAGAAAGCGAGAGAGGGAGGGAGGGAGGGAGAAAGGGATGAGGCCACACCAGTATGCCGTCTAATTGCTCGGACTTCCTGGATTTATTCATGCACATCTGCGTGCTTGTGTATGTGTGTGTGTAAGAGTGAGAGAGAGAGCGAGTGAGTTAAAATGTGTGTGTGTGTGTGTGTCTGAAAGTCACATTGAGGTGGTGAGGCAGGTGGCTCGAAAGCATTATCGCGGCCAAACTACTGTTAACCATGACAGCCCTATCTGAAATTACCACACTCCTTAACTTCCTAATTACCCACACACCAGCCTCTAAACGCACCCAGACTTTAGCCTATAAAACCTATCTCTCTTGTATTTACAAGAACAAGGTTTAACACTGTGTAATTACATTCCCTTACACAAGGAAGCAGGACTGAGTATACGTAGGATCAAAACTGCACTTTGCCTATTGTTCACATATTGCCACTTATATATCTGCTGTCATAACAGAAACAGGCACCATGAAACTGGAGCTTCATAGAAGGAAGATTGTGTTGTGGTGTGTTTGCCTGAGCTGGGAATCGAACCCCTGACGGCTACATTGAGGGCACCCTCTATCACCCATGTACCCAGGGTATTTAATTTAATTGGCCTTTCAACAGGTACTCTAGTCCTTGACTCCTCGCCCAGATTACAGAATAATTTCATTAATAAAATCTGTTACCACTTTCAGAAGTGCAATGTGATTGAAGTAACACATACCTGCATGTGTCACATTGTCTTTCTAGTCCTTGGGCGCTCATGATACACAATAACTTGCCTAAGGACTGAAAAAGCTAGGGCAAGCAGTTATACTCACATTATAGTTATAGAGTCCTCTCATATGTAATTAGCTCCTTATCATTTTGTTAATATTGGCCTAAACTGTGACAGTGGACTAAGATGGTGATTGTGAGGGGGTGGCTCACGTGTGTGTGCGTGTTGGTATGAGACAGGTACACCACACTCAAGTCTCAGAGGATTTAAGAGTGACTGCTAAAAGTCAGTCTGCCTTAAATCCCCCCCGAAACCCCTCAGCCATTGGCCATCGATCCAGCCCAGCACTGACCCTCAGGAGACTGAGAGCTGCAGATTAAGCAGCCATGGCCTGATAGAAGAAAATGATACTGACCACAGCCAACAGTACCTGTGCCTGTGTTTGTGTGTGTGTGTGTGTAGGGCAGCAGAAAAGGTCTTACCCTGACAGATGAACGAAGCAGGTGATTCTCCAGGGTGAACACGTGCTGTGAGGAAAACCACACGCTTCTCTCGCTCTGGGTTCAGGTGGGCTGAAACACACACACAAACACACACACACACACACACACACATATAGACAAAAAGTTTAGTCTCGTCAGGCCTCCTCATTTGTGTGTGTGTGTGTCTGTTCAAAAGCTGTATGTGTATCCCCTGAGGCAGGAGATAACTGCCCGCTGCAGTCATGCAGCAGGAGAGCCAGTGTGACTGGATCAAACTGATAGGAAATGTCATTCCTAATGGAGCCATAAAGTAGAAGACAAAAGACAAAAGTGCTACATCACTGCTAATCACAAAGAGTAACAAAGTCATAGACTTCTTCAGGCCCTTGGATCCAGGAGAGCGGAAAACGCACAGCATCTGGGGCAGGGAAATCAGTTTAGAGTGGATCCTGAAATCTTGATAAGTCAAAAATAGCCTTTTAACCCCTGTAATTGTAGGATCTGGTATGTCCATCCCATGGGGACATGGACAAAAATACCGCTTTGAAAAATCGAGTTTGTGAGTGAGTCATAAGCCAGCTCCATGAGGTGTTCCACATAGAATAAGTAAGCCACTTATCTACCAGCTGCCAACAACGCTATGCCCCATTCATCCATTACATTTCTTCAACTTCATCCTGATCATGGTAGCAATTGGTTTGGTGCTTACCCGCAATCGACAGGTGCATGTCTTATAAAGGACCTAGATGGGGCTACTTTATTTATGTCCCTGCCAAATTTGATTTAATTCTCCAAATGTCCACAACAACTGAAATGTAAAATTTCTTTAATGCTATAAATATTTAAGGAATAGGAGGTAGGGCTTTCCAAAATTAGTTTTGGCTCCTGCTGATATATTTATATATTTGTGTAATATATTTGTATATCATGATAAATCTGTGACCTCTATATTCACTAGTATAACTGCTGAACCTGTACACTGCTGGAAACTGATAAACGTGTTGTGACCTACTGTGTGAAATTCTAATACACCTCCAACAGTTGCTCCAAGACAAGCATTTTTCCCCCACTGTCTTATAAAAGCTTACTAGCCTTATGGAACATCATTATATATTTAATTTACAAGTGTAACTGAATATATGTGGCTCAAACTTTGACTCAGTTCCTTGTTCTCACACTTATAGTATTTGTATTATTTGTTCATAGTAGTTACCAATTCATTTTTTATTCTCGTTACTGAATACAAAGAAAGACTCCTGAAGGTGTATTTAGTTATTTCATTTTAACAGCTTCATTTCGATCAGTGATGTCTGCCTTACGGGAGGACGACACCGCGTCTGTCTGAAATGACACACGATTCAAGGAAAAAGAGACAGACAGGGAGAGTGTCTGCCCGTCCTGTGTCCCCGTCACACCAAGGACAAGCAGCTTCTGTTACGCCCGCAAATTAAATTCCAGGCAGCCCTCACACTCTGGATGCAGTAATGACCAGCAGATCCCCTGCCCGATGCTCTGTCCCTGCTTTCAGTCTGTTGTTATGTCTTTATATATTTTAACAGACAATAAGATGATGAACACTTATAAAGGTTTTACTCACTAATGCAGGTTTTGATAAACTGATTATTCCACTCTGTTCCACAATGTAACGTTATGAATAAAACCCTGAAATTAGTATAACCTCAACTGTGTTCAACCAGGTGCCAGCATCTCACCAGATGGAAGAAGATATGTAGCCATTCACTTGCAACAGTAGAAACCTAGAGAAAGCTAGCAGATCTAGGAGGACAATGTTTTTCTTTTTAAAAGAGCTGAAAGAACTTCTTAGAAAAAGAGTAGATTGTGAAAAAAGCCTGCTTTTCATTTGTAGGTGGAACTGGGTATATTCTCAGATAAATGTTATGTTTTTCTTTGTTTCAAATCATCATTCAGACCTAAAACTGCAAATTAGAAAAGGCAAATAATAATTATTAATAACGATAAATATCAAGCAAAATGGAAGAACACACTGTGAAATTATTTTTGGTCTTTGTGCCAGCCGTAGCTATATGATATATGTTTGAATGCATAAAAGAAATGAGCTGTCTTTGGCAGAGCAGCGAGTAGTACAGTCAATATGGAACAGCATTCAGGCCAATAAAGCGTCAGGGGGTGGATGAATAGGAGCAGATGGACAAAAAGGCCCTTTTAAAATGCTGATATGGGTCCACCCGTGGCGAGGCGAGCTCATTCTTCTGGCCAGTGCTTCATGGTGGGATCCTGTAGCTACTCGCTGGAGAATTCATCCGCTGGTTTCAATCACCTCCCTTATCAGCTATAGGATGGTCCATGGAAACACAAAACCTCAGTGCCTTGAAAAAACCTCAACAGACTCCCACCAAACCCTCCTCACCACCGCCAACTTCCAATGCACACGACAGTCTTACAATGACATACACAGCCAATAACACAATGGTTACTTTCTTTCATGGCATTCCTGAATCACAATGCAATCTCACACACATATACACACACATGCAAGGTATTGCTATATTTGTGAGGACACACTGGATGCCATTTTACAAATATGCACAACGTTTAATCACCAAAGAAAAGCATTAAATAAAACGGGATATTCTGGAGCAGCTGCACATGCTCAAAGCCAAGCATGGGCTAGAGAGGTATATAGCAGAACTGCATTCTCTGCAGTGATGGAGCTCCATCTGAATCATTTGGGAGGTGCTGAAATGGCATTTGTGGTCCAGAACTAATTATCACTAATGTTCTAATGGCTGAATGCCATCAGATCCTTTCAGAAATGTTCTAACATCTAGTCTGAAGCATTCCCAGAAGAGTAGATCTGTTGCTGCATCAGGTGATGTACCTGTAGGGAACCTACCTGATAACATACTCCATTTTAAAATAAATGATAGTACACAAACTTTTTCTTATACAGTGGATTTCGTCCACACCAATACATCAGGAACCAGAAGGCAATTGTTCTGCACTTAAGAAATAGGTCCTTTTAGGTGAAAATTGCATGACCAGTAAAATTGTCATGTTTTTCTATCATTATATGGACATTCAGACTTCAGAAATTGCTAAAGACAAGTGGGTGAATACACACGCGCACACGCACACACACACACACACACACACACACACACACACACACACACACACACAGGAGTTGTAGATGAAGACTTTATCACATCCGCAGATGTGCTAAACTACAGAGCCAAATCTTTGTCTCCTATTCAGTATGGATGATTACATTTGGAACCGGAATAATATTTCAGAATGAAAAATACATGTCAGTGGACACACACACACACACACAAATTTATGCATGTGCACACTGCACAATGGCAAGGCATGTGCTGATGGATTGTGAGACAAATGGGAAAATGAATACTTGACAGTGAGCCCCGCCCCATTCGCACACTCATGCTGACTCTCACATTACTGGAACATGTGCATGCACACACACACATACACACTACTGGGATTGACACCCTGGCCATCCAAAGAATGACAGTGGTCAGGGCAACTCACAAAGAATTCCTGTTCAGCCCACGACCTGACCGTGAATGAAACATTAAAATGCCCACATGCATTATTTAACAGGCCTGCTGAATAATGTACACATATATCAGGAGCTGTAAAAACAAGCATTGCCTAATCCATTATGCCAGTGGCGCCTTTGGCTCCAGAGGGACGTGCCTAGGGGTCTGTAGGGAGACAGAGGGTGCTGAGAACTGACTGGAGATCAGCTATAGGATCATTACTCTTGAGGTGAGCTGCCATAGACCGATGCCGAAGGGTCTATTTTACCTGCAGTGATAGTGACTAGTAGCCATCTTCAGAAGAACACCGAGCCTGCATAACTGCTGATAAACAGAAGCAAAAGCTACCACTTATTTGAAACATAATCAATCAGGAAATATGTGTTTAGTGTCTGAATAAATGAACAAAATTAAAATGTTGCAAAGTGCAAATGTTTCGTATTTTTATCCTATTTTAATTTGTGAATTAATATGTACATGTTCCTCCCAAAAATCTATTCACTCTACGTAGATCACTACATTATTGATTATCTCAACACACTTTACTACTTTGTACAGGGATGCACTGATGGATGAGGGTGATCCTGCTCACCCAGGAACAAAACAAAGCTCACTGACTATAACCCACAGATGGCTGTGGCATCAACCAGGGTTTGTGGTCTTCTGATAACAGGGCCAGTGCTGGAAAGCGGTGATATTTGAGAACCACGTTTGTTTATAGATAACTTCAGTCACACTTCAGTCATAACACACTGTCACCTTGGTGTTTTCTTCCCTGGAATGGAGAACAAATCAGGCCGGTATGGGCGGCCTCAACATGAGTGCCAAAAAATATTATATTGACTACGCAGTTTAGGTTTTTCCCCTTCTTTTCTCTGTCAGCTCATGCTCCCAAGGTCCATAAATCCACAAGGTTAAAGTAGAAGCATTTTTTTCCCCATTCACCCGAATTGGCTATTTCGCTGGGCAATCTTGACTTGCATTCGATGTGACCATGGCTTTACGGTCTCAAGCAAGTCTATCTGAGATCAATTAACAGCCCAGTGCAATCTGAGTCGAGTATTTGATGACTTGGGCACTTTGCACAAAGCTTGATTTATATATTTCCATTATTCGTTAGCGACATCAGCCTCGTTTCTCAAGTGCAAAACTAAAGAAGCAAACTTCAGGCGCTCCACGTCTTGGCAAATCGATTACATTTGGGATGAGGGGAAAATGGTGTCAGATCACTATAAATCACACGCACACACATGCGTTCATTCCGCTGCACACAGCCACACTTCTATGCAAACACAGATGGGACAGGTTTGGCTTGAATGGTTAGTCAATAATACATCATGTCTGCCGTATTGTTTGGCTGCCCCCCTCTCTGTGTGTCCTAAATGACTCCAGTGATAATGCAGCTCATTGCTATGTACACGAGCCTAATATCTTATTGATCCTGGCTGAGTGTGTGCTCAGCAGTGGCAAATGCTAATTACCAAGCCACAACAAGCACACACACACACAGTTCAGCTCAACTTTCTCCGGGCCCTGAACAACACAGGAAAGTGTCAGTAATGCCGGAGTCTTAAATATAAACCATTATACCATTTTAAAAGAAAAGAATGAAAACAGAGCCCCCTTTCCCCCATCTCTATCTGCCCTTCACTGAGATGAATGGCTTTGCCATTGAGGAGTCCCCGTGGAGAGGCCCGGCTCGTTTTGCTTGCGTTTTTTTCTCATCGCTTACTTGCCTGTGAAATTCCATCGCTTCTAAATTACACCTTGGCCCTGACCCACCGGGAGAGGCCCGCGGATGTAAAACAATGAAACGATAGCCGTGAAGGTGCTGGAGGCAAGAGCTAGGCTCATACACAGCCATCCTGCATCTGTGTTTGTGTGTTACACAGAGCAGGCCCCTGCAGTAAAGCTAACAGTGTGAAAAAGTTTGCCACAAGCTCTCTGGCACCATTCCATGGGGCTGGCGTTTTGAAAACTAAGCTCTGCTAGATATGTTGAATGTTAATTCGCTGGTGCGTGTTATCTGCACTTTTTTTCCACAGGGCAGTGAGCTTAACGGTGTGCTGCTCTTTATCTCTTCACTCTGCCCTATTTCTCTCACTCTCTCTGTCTCTCTCTCACTCACGTTGCACCTCAGTCTCCCACTTCATCTTTTTTTTTTTTTTTTCGGTCATAGATGCAGTCCTGCTGATCCACCAGCAAAACATGTCCTATCCCGAAGCCTGAAGTAACAGTGTGTGACCTGCAGGTGGAGCTGGAGATCAGCAGGGGGCTCTAGCAGCCCACCGTTTACCTCCCTCGGCCTCAGCAAGGAGAAGGGGGGGTGGGGAGGGAGCTCTTATAAAACAAGACAAATGTGCTTCGAAGGCCAGCTGAGTCTTTTTTCTTTTCTTTTCTTTTTTTTCCTTTTTTTGCTGCTTCAGTGGTTTTGTTACACTCTGTTTTGCTTTAGCATCCGACAGACAATGTGATGCCTTAATGTATGGATTTTCTACCCATCCAATACTTCTCTCACTCCCCCCCTCTCTCCCTCCCTCTTGGACGAAGAGCTGAGATGAAAAAAAAAGGTGTGGTCCAAGTTATAAAGCATTGGCGAAGTGGTGTGTCCGGGCTATGTGGAAGACACACGCTCCCAATTAGGCCGTAAAGCAGCGGTCATGGACCAGCTCCTCAGAAGGGACTCCTATCTTGCCCTGCTCTATATATCCCCACTTTTTAATGGTGCTATATAGAAGTGATAGCCCTGGGAATCCCTCTGAGCAGATTACTCTACAGAGAGAGGCTCCTACAGGCTCCAAATCATCAGAGAGGTCAACAACCCTGTTACTCCTGTGCCGATAAGGAGCTCCCCACTTCCATTAAGGGAGAAATGAAAGTCCGGGAGGGAGAGGTTAACGGGTGGAGAGAGAGGAGTGGGAGTGGGGGAGAGTGGGAAAGTGAGAGAAAGAGTGGGAAAGATTTATGCCCACATCCTTGGAGGAGAGATTGCAAGCTCAGCACATTTCTCACCTGAGAGTGCCACACTCACCACATTACCACCCGCCGCCGAGAAATAAAAAATTAAAAACACGTCATATTACGATCGGTTCTGATAAATATGTAAATTGAATCAAAAGGAGGGGGGTGAGGTGGGGGGGGGGGGGGGGGTCTTTGACAAACAGCAGAAATCTAATGGATTCTGAAGGTTACCCAGATTGTGCAGCTCAGCTTTCCTGTAGCAGCCTGTCTTGCCACTTTTAATTCAGGCTGATAAGACATGAAAAGGTCTCTGACGTAACACAATTACTGGAGATCTGGGGAGGGAACTGGATCCAGAACAGGCCAGATTCAGCAGAAACGCCACCTTTTCTCTATTCAGCCTTGCTTTAGAAGTTTGATTAGGTCGGCTAAACTGCCAGCGTGCTTTAACAAGCCAGACTGTGCTTATTAATGATAAGGAACTTTGTCCCTGGCCACTGGTCAGGTGAGATTTCCTCCTGAAACCCAATCATCTTTTATAATATTGATGATGTGTATTGTATATCTCCATGCCCTTGTCCTGGAGTACACCTGATATTCATATATTTCTGTATTTTTCAATCTATAAAGCATCCAAATTTACAGATAACATCAGTTAGCTTACAATCCATTCCTGAGTTAAAAACGGCATGGAACAGCACTAACATTCACCAGAGATGAAATCCCTAATCTAGTACCACAAATAATACCAACAGACATGCCATAGTGACTGTGTGAAATGTTCTTAATTTTAATTCAGTCTCCATTCATAGCTCTTTTGTAGCTCAAATGTTGTCAGTGGAACCCAAAATGATATGAAAGCAATTTATATATGTAGATTCTGTACATTACAATTGTATTCATTTATATTCTTTAACTGCTTCATCCAGAGTCCAGAGCCTACTCAGAATCATTGGATGCAAAGGAGGAACACACTCTAGACCAGGACTCTGGTAGTTTTGCATGTTTGATTGGCCATGCTAGATTGTCTGTAGGTGTGAGTGTGTGTGTTGCCCTGTGATGTGTTCAGGGTGTGTTCCTGCCTTGTGTCCAGTGATTCCGGTAGGGCTCCAGACCCACAGTGACCCTGAACTGGATAACTGGGTACAGACAATTAATGACTTATGAATGAATGAAATCTACCAACATACTGACTGTGGGGGAAAAAAACAGAGTATATGGAGGAAACCCATACAGACACAGGGGAAAAACAGGCTATCGCCCGATGGGGGTCATTGAACCCAACACCCCGTGATCCTGGAGCTGTGTGGCAGTGTCACTACCTGTAGCACAACTATGAGGCCCCATAACTTTGAGTTTGCTTATTACAATGCAATACTGTAAACCTATCTAGCATGACAAGCTAAACTAACAGGAAAGCTGGACATGTAATGAGTCATGTAATCAGATATGATCATGACTGGCAAGTAAGTTCAAATACAGCGCTTCCAAGTTGAAAATTGCCTCGGCAAAGAGGAATTTGTACATTTACACGTCATGTCCCCTTTTACTGTTGAAACAATGGCTATTACGAATTATTAGGTCACTACTGATTAAATGGTCCTTAGTCACTTCTCCCTCTACACTTTCAGCTGTGAGGTGCTATAAAGGCTTCTGGGTAGGCTAGCCGCTCCTTTATGCTGTAGTAACTTAGCTTGAGTTAACAGTGATGCTAGCGTGACATGCTAGGCAGGGTGTGCGCCACAGTGGGCGACATGGAGCAGCTGTAAATTGTCACTAGTGTTAAATTTATACAGGACCTTGGGATGAGATGCAGCCTGCTGCACACTATACACACTACTGAGTCTGGAAAGCCATCAAACTCCCTCCCCCTCCCCCATCTCTCTCCCTCTCTCTCGGTTCCTCAAGGGCACAGAAATAGCTTTAAAAGCAATGGAGCTTATGGCTCTGTTTTGCTGCCCGTGAAAAGGTCGGGCCAAGACGCCAAGGCATTGTCGGACCGGTTTGCAGAGCATCTTCCACTCTCTATTTTCCAGTGGCCAACCAGCAGGGGTTTCAAGAACGTCCGAGAAGGTCTGTTATATTTAAGAAAAGATAATACATTCATACATATTTTACCAGGAGTAATTTACATAAATAAGGCATTAGCAATCTTCTGTTTTTTTCCTCTAAATTGTCAAACTTTTGCCCTGTTTCTCGTTGTCATGTTCCATGTTTCCCTTGTCTCCTTTAGCACATGGCTCTGTTTTTGTTTTGTTCTAGTCTCCTCCCTTTTCTGTTTGTTTCTGTTTCAGTATATACTAGTTGAATGTGTGAGTGTGTGATGCTTTTTGAAGGACTGGTGCCCCCTCCAGTATGTGTTCCTGCCTTGTGCCCAGTGTTTTTGGGTGGGCTCCGGACCCACCGCAACCCAGAAATGAATACGTGTTTAAAGACAATGAATGAATGAATATATTTTAGTTTGTGTTTCTAGTTTCCTGCTTTTGTTGTGTCGTGTTTGGTTATGGTTTTGTTTCTGTTAATACATCCTCAATACAATTGTGACATTAATCAGTTTTTAACTCCTTTTATTTTGTGTGTGTATGTATTTGTGTTGGAAACTTGATCAGAATTTTTTCTCTCCTCATTTAAGAAAATCGGAATGCTTTACAGCTGATTCTAAAGTCCACATGCCACTCTCCACATGCCACATTAGGCTTCAATTCCCCACCTGCACAAGTCCATCCAAAATAAGAATCCTTAGGCAAGACTCCGAATGTTATACTGGCCTCTGGCCTGCCTCTGATTCAAAGAAATGATAGAGCATCCAGAGAGCACTCTCTGAATAGTGTGACTGAAAATTTTAATGTCACACAGACTTTTTCTTTAACCTCAGTGGAATGTTGCCATTCTCCTCCATCATGCACCTTTCCTTCCAGCTGACCTGACTGCTGGGCAGATAAAAGTCTCACAGCAGCTGATAGTGACCTGTGGCTGATTCAGTGCTGACCAAGGACAGAGGCATGAGCAAGGTGACACTCAGGGTGGAGAGAAAAGGAAAATATCTAGCTAAGACAAGTAGCTGTGCCACTCTCTCTCTCTCTTTCACTCTCCTGATAAGAGGTGGCTGGAGTGGGCAATCAGGAGCCAGCATTCTGGGGGCAGCAGGCTGCTCGGCATGAGAAGTGACCAGTAAGGAGGATTAGAATTGCTACGTTGTGACACTTATATCAGGAAAGAGAGTGAGAGACAGAAGAGCCTTCAAAGCGCAACATGTAAATATAACCCTGGTCCTTCTTAAGCCCCCCAGACAGCTTGGATAAAAGCGCTGAGCACAGGGTGATTAGAGATCGATTTGCTACAATCAAAACCCTACTCTCTCTCTCTCTCTCTCTCTCTCTCTCTCTCTCTCGGCTGTCACTTCCTCTAACACTCTCAACCTCGATTGTTATGACCATCGTCTTTTAAGTGGAGAAATCTCTCTATTTCACAAAGCAAAGACAAAAGAGTATAAGAGAAGGAGAGACAATGAGAGAGAGAGAGAGAGAGAGAGAGAGAGAGAGAGAGAGATGAGTGCAGCTTTCCTTTGAAAAGTGCTGGGGACAGGAATACAGACCCAGTGCTGCAGTCAGTTCTGCTGTCCCTCAAACGACTAATCCTCACTCTCCACTAAAAAGTAACCAGCACTGGGTCTGAAAGGAAGAGGTTCACAAAAGGCTATTATGGTGTCTATACACGCAGAACAATCCAAAAAAGGCTGAGCACTTTACAATATAAAGTATTTGTAGTATAATTGCTCTTTATTTATTTTGAAAGAAATATTATGAATTTGAATTCAGTTAATGTTAGTAAAGCCCCATTTATTATGTTGGCATTGCATCACACAAATATAAGCACATTTTCTGACACTGTCATTATGTACATAATATATTTACTCTCACTGACTCATATATGCAGGTTGTTGTTGGAATTATAAATGAATGAACGGCTTGTACAGAGGAAACAGAAACACAACAGCACCCTACAGCTCCATGAGCAGATTTTACCTGCAAAAGATACACTGTAAAATAAAGCTGGACTGTTCTGAACCCATGAAGGAATGACTGAGTGTTTGTGCAGGTATCTGCGGTACACTTTTAAAAAGTGGCAGGGACAAAATCAGCCATTTCAGTAGCGCCCACCTTTGTAACATGATTAAAACCGTAAGTGTCTCTGGAAAAAAGCTCTAAGTGTCAGGGACAGGGCAGTAACATGTCTGTATTCCTCTCTGTCTTTTCCCCCCTCTCTCTCAATTCCTTTAATCCTTTTGAAAAAGGCACCCCGGAAATTCAGGGCAGTCTTGTTTGAGCAGCCCGTGAGCTGCCCTATCCTGGTGCGAACACGGGGGCACGAGAGTGTTGATGGAGAAGTGGGTGGCGGTATGTCTGCTGTTGCATCCGGGGAAACAGGCCCATCACAGCTGCTGCCGTGGAAACAAGCCCAAGGGTCTGCAGGCACCAGGCACCATGCAAAGAGAGAGAAAACTCAGAACAGGTAGAGAGAGGGAGAGAGAGAGAGAGAGAGAAAGAGAGAGAGAGAAATTAGAGAGTGAGAATTAGAGGGAAAAGCAAAGAAAAAGTATAATATAAAAGAACAATAGGGGGAAAAAGCAAGAAAGAAGGGACCTGTGTGGAAGAGAGAGAAACTGAGCAAAGAAAAAGAAAAAGAAAGTGAGGAGTGACAATGTGTGTAAAAAGAGAGACAAATAGAGAGATATATAGAGACAGCAAAGAGAAATAGAAAGAGAGAGAGAGTAAAGACCAAGAGAAAGAGAGATAAAGAATAATAGAGAGATAGCAATGAGTAGTAAAGAGAGGGAGAGAGAGAGAGGGAGAGGGGGAGGGAGAGAGAGAGAGAGAGAGAGAGAGAGAGACAGAGATGGCCCAACACACATAATCCTCACACATTTGCTCGTCTAATATCTGCAGGCCTGATTCTTTTTTCTATGTTTAAATGTCTCTGTGCCGGTGAATGAAGCAGGCAGCAATTTTACAGCCGTCGTCTGCAGAGTCCCATGAAGCTCGGACTGTAAACGCAATTGAGAGAAAGACAGGCTTTTTAATATAGGTTATTAGTTTCCCTGCCTCCCCACAGAGTTATAAATAATTTCTGAAAGCAACAAAAGTCCAGACGGGGAACCTCTCACAGCACCCAACTTTATTACGCCGTTACAGCTCCGAGGTTTAATTTCTTTCATCTTTTCTTCCCTTCTTTTTCTTCTACTTTCACCCCACCCCCCCCACACACACGCCATCTCTCTCTGTCTCTCCCTCTCTCCCCCTCTATCTCTCCTTCTCTTACCACATGGAGTGAGATCTCTGACACTCAATTTACAGCCACACTCCCTCTGTCAATCTCCATCATATCCCCCTAAAAATATATTCACACACAAGCTTCGCTTTTAGCCCCCGGCTACAATTGTGGATGGCAAACTATTTTCTGCAGAGTTCACTTTTTTTTCCCCTTTCTCTCTCTGTTTATACTTCCTCTTTCTCGTTTTCTCTCTGTCTTTACTTTCTCATTCTCACGTATCCTCTTTTTCCTTGTTGATATTTCACTGTTTCTTTCTTGGTCTTTAGTCTCTTCTCTCTCTCTCCTATATTATTTTCTCCTTATTCCTGATGGCCATTTGCTTTCTCACATTCCTTGTGTTATCCACATCTTCATTCCATCCTTTTCTCTCCCTTCCTGCCTCCTCTCAAAACTCCTTTGTCCTCTCTTTGTCTTTCTTTCTCTTTTTTTGCTCACTCTTTTTCCTCCCCTCTCTCTTGCCCCTTATTTTCTTATGTTTCTGTCTGTTTCCCTACTCTCTTTTGCTCCCCCTCACCCCCCACCCTCTAGTTGCTGGTGTATTGATTAAGTGGTGAGGGCTGGTCTGATGCTCTCTCTGCTCTAATCAGAGGAAAAGGAGTGTTGAAACTGAACGCTGCCACTTCAGACACGTCAATGGACAGAACAAGGATAAGCACAGGCTTCACAGACTTAACCCCCACAAGACTATGCTCATCATTTCTTTATAAATCCCAATTACTCAGTAATAGATTGGATGGTCAAAGTTCTGAAATCTGATTGGCTCGGCTGTTCCACAAAACTCAGAATATACACACACATAAAACACCACTTTTCTATCATTGAAAGTAAACACATGGTGTCATTGAAGTGTCATGGTGCTTTTTCACTGCATGGAACCAACACGACTCTACTCAACTCTGCAAGGCTCTTCTGCTTTTCCACTGGCCAAATCTGGTCCGTGGCCCCAGGAAGCGGGTGAGTTTTCAGTCCCAACTGGCTTCGGGTTCCAAACGCGCCGAGTATGTACTAAATGGTGACGTGTAAATCCTGCAGAGAGCTGATTGGACAGAGAGAGCTCATTTAAATCCAGTACAAACTTGTAAAATATCTTAAGTTTCAGCAGCTTTCACATTTTTCGAACAACGGTAGCTCATAACTTTACCTCAGGGTGTTTTGAAGAGGTTTATATGCTCCTTGGATCAATGGCCGAAGAAAATTTCCAATGAAAGCCGAACATGGAACAAGTAAAAACTGATCAGTGTGAACCGGGGCGTGGAGCCGTGTTCAGTTCAAAAAACGCGAATACATGATGAGTAAACAGTGCCTAACTTTACCGCCACCGTTGCTGTGGTTTTCAAAGCCAGCGATTCCTGATAGAGGTGGGATTTTGCAACGTCTCCATTTTGCAGGGGAGCTGTGCCAGGGGAAGCGTGCCGAGCCGAGCCTAGTCAAGTCCAGTCGTGTGGAGCCGGACCCATGCGGTGGAAAAGTGCCATTAGTTATAAGCCAGTTCCATGAGGTGCTTTACATCTAAAGATGATTACACAGCTTGACATTTAGGCAAATGTAGTGTGAGGAGATTTGGCTTTTATTGAACTTTATTGGTAAAGTGCATTGTTCTCAACCGAGAAGGAAATCAAACCCTACTCTGTGCTTAGAAGTCAATGGTGTTACAAATTGTACCATTCACTACCAGACAAGCACCACTAGTACTGTTGTATCTGATGAGGACGTTTTTGTTGGTCTTCCAGGTCTTGTGTTTGTTAATAGCACTATTCTCTGCATTTTAATAACTTTCATAATTAATAAATAATATGTCTGGATCCCACTCCTTGAATTTTTTACTTTTTTCTTTGACATTCTGCTCCTTGCGTTGTCTTATTCATTCATTGTTTGCAACTGCTTCATCCTGTTCAGGTTCACAAATCTGGAACCTACTTGGAATCATTTGGCACAAGGCAAGGACACCCCCTGGACAGGATACCAATCCATCACAGGAAATCACACACACTCATCCGTGGACAATTTTACAAAGTCAGTCAACATTTTAGCACTGTGGGAGGAAACCCAAATATATCTATAACTCCACAACTTATAGTAGGGGAATCCTTAGAGTTATTATACTTTAACTACTATACAATATTTGGTAACAGCTATGAAACATAAGAGTGAGGAATTCACACACATCAGTGGAGTAAAAGTTGGGAACTCAGCCAGACCCTCAGTCTATTCTCTCACACTCAACATCCACCTATTTCTCTCTGCATGTGTACAGCAGCATGGAGACTTTAGCGGCTGGAATGTCACTCAGCAGTTTAGTAACAGCTCATCACACCGTTAATAACACACTAATGGGCTTCTGCTATTTAAAAACACTGCCAATTCTCTGCTGTTAACACCCACTAAAACACACACACACACACACACACACACACACAGAATACCTGCCAGCCAGCAGGCTGCTAAACCCATCCCACTAACACATTCACCAAGAACTCCTTCAAAAACAGCAGTGGACCACTAGGACTTGGGTGAAGTCAACACAAAAAAATCAGCTCCCGTAGCCAAAAGATTGATCAACAGCCAATCTGAATCGTCAAATTAAGTGATAATGTTGACATAAATATGTACACAATCTTTTAAATATTTGGAAATGATGTTCTGCTGCTCAAGTGACATCAGTGGAATATTTTGTTAGCTATTTATTACGGTCTACTGCAATGATATAAACACAGGATTTGAACCCTACAGTTATTCAGGATTGTTTTAGAGGTGAAGTGCCTCATGCAACTGGCCTTTTATTCCCTCACTCCTACATACATACATACATACTCACACATGCTTACAAACCACTCCAGCAGGGGGTGCTATTTAGTGAATTTGTGTTCTTCTTTTAGTAACAAAATTAGATAGGTACATCATTACTAGGGGAGCCTACACATCAGTAAACTATCCAATTTTTCTGCTTATAATATTTTATTCTACACTTTTTGGATGATAAAAAGGTTTATTCATTCAGTAGTAACAGAGGCAGTAACTCTGATTTCTCCAATGCCTTTGTGGTGTGACTGTTTATAGAAGTTGGTCTTGGTAGTATTTCATATGAATGATTACTTCATTTTAAATATCTTCCTGTAAACGGCTACATGTAATGGCTCAGGTCTGATCACTGACAGCAATAAAACCACTCTTACTTCTATAACTGCATTTAAATTAATCATGAAAAGATGTACATTAGTGTCAAACACAAGCAAATTAAATATCTTTGACTGAGTTAATCATGACATAATTGACTGAAGTAGCTAATCATGACTTAGTATTTGAATTGTTACAACTATTCCATATTAACACTTTCAACTTCTGTTGTAATCCATTTATTTCATTGTCAAACAATGATCAATGAAACTTTAAGTAATGGTTTTCTATCCAACTATACATTTTTATTGTATTATTTAATATTTATATGTGATAGTGCAAATAAAAAAAATGCACTCCAGATCAAATCATTTTTGTCACTGAGAGCTTTTCCCAGGGTTGAGAGTGCCTGAATATTTTACAGTTACTGTACATACACCACACACAGGCTATTACAGGTCATTGCATGGTGTACCTGGTCTATTGCACCATCTTCTATGCACACATTTCTTGATGCATGTAAATGTTTCACTGCATAATAAGAGCTCTGCTACAACGTAAGACATTCCCATAAAGTGTCATTAAAAGCTGGGACTATAACGTCCTGCTTCGATCCTGGTCACAAATGAAAAGGCGCCCACCTGTTTTTCACGCGAGGTATTTAGTCTTGATTTTAAAGGGCAGTAAGTGTTTACTTTAAAGGAAAATGTTTGGCTAGACGCATTAAGAATTGATCAAGCCCTGTTGTAAAGGGCATGGACGTGGTTTGTTCTTGGCATGTCCAACTGTGCACTTTTAATTTAGCTGATTTCAGTCTTAAAGAGACAGATGCTGGGTGCCCTTTAAATCCAATGCGTTTGCCATTTCCTTTACAATGATACAGGCAAATTTAATAATGGCCTCCAGGGCTTACTGCAGCCCCAGTAGTGTGGGATGCGGTTAGCTGGACTTTGATAGAGATTAATGAAATGTCAGGTAATTGAGGGGGATCCTGATTGGCTTGTTGAAAGGAGGTGCAATTTCGCCGCTCATGTCACTTAAAGCCTGCGAGGTGATTGATGGTGAGGTGACTGGCAGAGTACTCTGGACCAGTGCAGAATTACACACTGTCTTCTCTCTCTCTCTCTCTCTCTCTATACACCATCCAGCTGCTTTTCTCTCTGTATATGAAACACAGCGGCATATAAATGGATTCAACTGAGGCACTGAGCCATGATCTCACATTGTGACACCTCGACTGGGAGCTTCCTCTTTCAGGAACATGAACAGCAAGTGCAAAGGAGTGAGAGGAACACTGGAAGAACTGATTCCTGAAGTGAAGCCTGAAGAAAAGATTCAAGAGATGCATGTAGCGTGTATGTCTGCATATATCACCTTTACAGTATAAACTTAAAAGTGTAATTTAATCAAAAAAAGAAAAAACAAAATCCAAACGTATTAACCAAATGTATCTGGAGACAGGGCAATGTGTGGTGTCTAATGTTTGCTTCTTCAGTTTGCACTGGTGCTACAAGTCTAAGAAGTATCAACAGTTTATACCACGTTATGTAGCACTGAGCTGCAGGCTAAATTACTAAACCTTTACCTAAAACCACATTCTGGAGAGAATAAGCTGGAAAAGCACAATTTCAGCTAAAGACATGTGCCTGTTATTTACTGTCTCATGACATACAGCGCATCCGCTAAATGCAGCCAGTACAGAGTGAGGAAGCAGTGTAGCTTCTTGATGATGTGATACTGTGTGTTGTGATTCTAGGAGTGGATCAGACACAGCAGTGCTGCTGGTGTTTTTAAACTCCTCATTTTAACGGCTGTACTGAGAACAGTTCACCAACAAACATATCCTACCAACAGAGTTCTGCGATCACTGCTGAAGGACTTGAGGATTGCTTACATAAGCTGTGCTGCAGCAAATCTACTACTGCATCTGACAGAGAGTGGACATAGTGTTTAAAAACTCCAGCTGCACGGCTGTGTTTCATCCACTGGTACCAGCACAACACATAATGCACTGCCACCTACGTCGGTGTCACTGCACTGACCAGTGAAGAACAGGGTAAAAGTATGCAAAGCAACAGTTGGGCTACAATATGCAACTGCAGAATTACATTTCGCACATATGTGGTAGATGGAGCTGATTAAATGGACAGTAAATGTAGAAACAAGGAGGCTGCTTTAATGTTAATGTTTAATGTTAAAGACTAATCAGAACAGTATAACCACAGTGTTCTCTACATATGTCAGTTCAAAAAGCTGTACCACCTCAAAAAGCAAGGCATGGGGCTCCATCCACATCAACAAATGAATTTCTCCTCAACTACAGAGACAGAGAAGCTTATTTTAGGGCAAAGTGTGGGGGAATAAAAACTCACAGCAGGCTCTAACTATGATAAATGGCGAACTGAAGAAAAATGAAATTCTCCTGGATTTTGAGGCGACAGATTTAAAGGGAGAGAGAAAGTTTTAGGCTGCTTTTTCCTTTTCCTTTGACAAATGAGACTCAATGTTAACTCCCCACGCCGAACGAAGTCAGTCAGGATTTTAATCCCCTCTTTGTGCTTTTACTTGAAAGACATCAAATACATCTTAAAGCCCACTGTTCTTGTAATACGCTGATAAAAATGAATATCGATATCATTGTGATACGGAATCTCGGGTTGTGTGCGAGTCTCTTTATTTTTTTTTATCCCCACTAGCTGCACAGGCTGCTCTAAGTCAAATTAGCTTATAAGAAGAAAGAGAAGATGGGATGAAGATGTGTGTGTATGTGAGTGTGAGTGTGTATGTGTGTCTTCCTCCTGCGTCGTGTAATAATTGCCCAGTTGGGATTTTTGCTCGAAGAGTTTTTCACTCCCACAGGGAAAAGGCTATTAGCTGATTGTTCTTTTTCTGCAAACGATTGGACGTCGCTTTCAATCATCCCCATGAATATGCATAAAAAACAATAAAAATGCCATATGGAACAACCCATAGGGCGCTGACAATCTGACGTGAAGTGCTCGCATGTTCACATGATAAAGACAGAAATATAAACTACATAAATTTGGAATGAGCAGAATCCATCCATTATCTGTAACCACTTATCCAATTCAGGGTCACGGTGGGTTCAGAGCCTACCTGGAATCATTGGGCGCAAGGCAGGAATACACCCTGGAGGGGGCGCCAGCCCTTCACAGGGCAACACACACACACACACACACATTCACGGACACGGGGAGAACACGGAATGAGCAGAATAAATATTGAAATGTTTCCATTCATAGATTCAGACCCCACAATAACATCCCTGCTATTGAACATTTATTCATTCATTCATTGTCTGTAACCTCTCATCCAGTCCAGGGTCGCTCTGGGTCCGGAGCCTACCCGGAATCATTAGGGAAAAGGCGGTATACCTGGAGGGGGAGTTTGCAGGGCGACATACACTCACACATTCAATCACACACTCACAACTACGGACATTGTCGAGTAGCCAATCCACCGACCAACGTGTGTTTTAGACCACAACAATGCACCATCAGTAGTGGAGCCAAGGACCTCTGCATAAATCCCCCTGCATTGAGCTGGAATAGCCTTGGTTTGGACGTCCTTGCATCAGATAAAAGCAGAATGGTGGTTGTAGTCGGTGTGACACCTTACTGACTCGTGTTCTATGCTACCTTAGTAGACCAAACACTGCCACAGTAATATCTTGCTAATTCTAGTTGGTTATCTGGCAGACCTTATATCAGTAAATTAAACTTAGTCCTGCCCAACTCAAATTCAACAGGAGAATACAGTGAGGAAAATAATCTAATAAATCGAATAAAAGACAAAAGCCTGCATCTGTGCCACCGTCCCAGTGACCATTGGTATAATATCCATATGTTATTACCACAAAATCTAGCATATTATACTGTTGAATCAGTACTCCAACATTTAGATTTCCCATATTACTTGAACTGAGGGAACAGCATATACATAATTTTTCTGAACCATTTTGTTTCCATCAGCCATTACAATTAGCTTTTCATGTTTTTACCCTGTAAGTGGTCGTTTAATAAAATACAGTAATATTTTATGGGCTGCTTTCCCAGACAAGGATTAAGTTTAGCCCTTGACTATATCATCATTTCAATAGAAAAAAAAATCCCAATTCAAATATCTGTGTAGTTCAGGACTGGGCTTAATCCCTTTCTGGGAAACCATCCCTTTATGCCCCAACATTTGTAGTCACTGTGAAAACGTGAACACATTGTGAAACATGAAAAGTGAAACATGCATTTATTTGTCATTGTGAAATGTGTTCACACACAAGCCTACTCACAAGTGCACTAGGAGCCCTGAACACACACCCAGAGCGGTAGACACCCTTCCCCAGCACCTGGGGAGCAGTTATGGACACTTTAATTCAAATGTGCACACACAGCTTATGTAATCTCAACAGAAAAGCTTGAAATGAACAGGAAAACTCTGAAGCTGTCGCACATAAGCCTATGATTACCCTGCCCAGTGCCTAGTTTTGACTAGAGGTTGACTAGAGGCCCCCAGCTTTGGGCATAATTGTGTTCTGTGGAGTGCTGGAGCTCAGTGTAATGCAGTTGGGGTGAGTTGCAACAGTGTATGTGATCACTGAACATCAGCCTCACTAATGCTCTTCTGGCAGAATGACATAGACTACTCTGGCCTAAAATCATGGATGATCAGAGGTAGTTAGTGTAGTGAAGGGGGAAAAACAATATAATAATACCCTAAATTTCAGGAAAAATAGTGAACAGACATGTTTGCATAAAACATGTCTGTATGTCTGTAAGGGACTTTTGTATTGAATACACAACTTGTCGAACTTTGCTGATTAATACACCACATCGATGAGACAAATGGTGTAGGTCCTGGGGAAGGCGTAAAGTAGCTGTAGCTACTTCCTTTAGCCACTGACAACTCAAATATTATGTAAGATGTAGGATACATGAGATGAAAAGTTAACAATAACCAGTCACAGATTTAAAGCCTCTGTCCACTCATATTAAATTGCATAATGATGTATGTACATGCCATTTAATAAGCACTAACCAATGTTAAATTCAATATAAATCTATAAAGTAATACAGTTAAAAAGCATTTAACAGCTCCAAAAAGTTTGCTGCCTGTTCTGAGCTGCAACATCCGGTCAAAAGGCAGAATGACAATCACAATGAATATTGTGTGTCGTCACAATGGCAATGTAAACAATGCACCATCAGTAGTGGAGCCAAGGACCTCTTCATAAATCCCCCTGCGGTGAGCCGGAATAGCCTTGGTTTGGACGTCCTTGCATCAGATAAAAGCCGAATGGTGGCTGTAGTCGGTACCTGTGACACCATTCTGACTCGTGTTCTATGCTACCCTAGTAGACCAAACACAGTAATATATTGCTAATTCTAGTTGGTTATCTGGCAGACCTTATATCAGTGAATTAAACTTAGTCCTGCCCAACTCAAATTCAACAGGAGAATACAGTGAAGAAAATAATCTAATTAATCGGATAAAAGACAAAAGCCAGCATCATTCTCCCTGCATCTCTGAGCAAATTCATCATTAAATACAGATAATGTAGGGTGACATCAACTAGAAATAAAATATACTTGATAAAGGAACAGGGCTTCTCCGGGAACCAGTTATTTATGTAGAAACACTTATAAATCGGTCCTGTGTGTAATTATTCGCAGATTCATTCTTCACTTTCTGGAGTTCTGGCTTTAATAATAGATATTTCACCTGTTATCATGCAATCATAAAGTTACACAAAGTCTGTTTGTGTATTTGTGTCGTTATAGGAACAGACAAGATTACTTCTTTTAAATATAAATCAGGAAATGAAAGGCACCTGAGTCAAAGAAACATCTCCACATATGAAGAAGAGACTATGATAAATAACCTTTTCAACTTTCAAATTTCTGAGACTCCAGTAAAACTCTGTAACGTTGAGAGGAGCTCGGCTGAAAACCAGTGAAAGGTGTTTAAGCCGCGGTGATGTAAACACGTGAAGGCGAGTGATGCCAACTCTGTCCCAATCCTGCTCTCAGCTCCCCAACCCTTTGAACACTTGAACCCTCACACCTTTTGCTCACCTACAACAATGACATCAAATGTCATGAAAGTTCACACTTCAAGGAAGGGTTTAGGGCAAGAATTGTGGTCAGGGGAAGCCCACAAACAGCAAAATCCCAAATATTGTTGGCTATTTAGAAATCTCAGTCAGATGCATTTTTTAGATTCTAAAAAGAGGATATATTTGCATTGAAAAGAGGATACATGGCCTCAACTAGAGGATGTTCAAAAGAAATGTGAAAATGAGGGGACAGTGGTTTTAAATAAATGCTTCTGTTCTAGATCAGTTAAGAACAACTGGGTTTTTGGTTGTGCCTTTATTCCTAGGGGGAAAAACAGTTTCTGGTTTTTGATTAAGTCCTTCCAACTGGTTTGGAGCCCTGGTTTGTTACGGATTCTTGCAATGAGCTACAATATATCCAGTGTAGAAGTTAACAATCCACTGGCGGAGAAGAGAGAGCCAGGTCATGCTTCATCTTTGATGGGGAAAGAGTGTGAATTCCCACATGCAGAAAGCACAGCAGCGAGTGTTCCGTATAATCAGCGCGGGACATGACTTTAAGGTTGAGTCTATTCAAATGAGGCTCCCTCCGTCTCTCCTTTGCTACCTGAAATGGCAGTGGCGGTGGTGGGGGATTATGTCGTTGCCATGGCGATTAGCGGCTGAGCCGAACGTGGAGGAATGGGGCCCATGTTTGAAGCGCCGGGGCCTTTCATAGTGCTTTGATCAGTGAAATGTTTGTAGTGGGGGCAAAACCTGAAGAACAAACAGGACTTCTGAGAGATTAGCTATCTGCCCAATATAGTCCTGTCTCTAAGGCATCTTTAAAAGGGGAAAAAAATCCAGCATGACCGGCAGCTCTTCAAACTGATAATCAGTCCCTTTTTTATGTAGATTACAGAGAGAGAGAGAGAGAGAGAGAGAGAGAGAGAGAGAGAGGGCTGAGAAGACTGCTCTCAATTCTTTCAGCCTCTAGTGAAACCAAGGCATCTTCCACCAAGCACTACCTGCACAGGTGTTATCCAAAACTAACAGACAGATAATAACTGAAGTTTACGATATGACTCCAGTTTCATATTCAGCAGTAAATACATATATAGGGTACATAGCGTTCATAGCTTGGCTGAGCTAGACGGCTTCTATTAAAGACAAAATCTATGATTGTGTGGAACTACAGTTCTCAGGCTTGTTTATGTTCAAAAGCTCCACATCTTTTAATGTGGAATGATATGTTTTTAGGAGAAAATTGACAGTTGTTTGTACATGGCTGAAGTTTAACTTGTCTGTAAGTTCTTACTCTCTGTTTAAATTACCACAGAAACTCATTGTTTACTCGAGCACATTTGGTCTATTCCTACTTTCATATAATTAGTGCTCTTCTACATAAATAAATGAAAACAGCACAAATAAGTCAATATTACCCACCTGTGGGGCAGGGATAAAGTGATATTATCATCTCTATTCATGATTTTCAAGGTTTGGACATGTCTCTCTGATTTCTCTGCGGTGAACAGAGAGAGAGGAAGCCTAGCATATCTGACTGAGCTGCTTTGTTTTTTTACTTGCTTACTGACAATAGAGCTTTATAAACATGTTAGACTAGTTTCCAGCTTGCAAACAGACTGACAGCAGCAAAAACATCTTCTGAATTAAATTATGTGTTTTTTGATTACTGTTGTGAACATCACTTTTAAAATATAGAAAAAAAATTAAAGGGCACAAATCATAATTCTCTGGAGTCTTAATAAAATGTCTGTCACCTGGTCAAAGGATCAAACACCACAGCAGCATCCTCCCTGGTCTAAGCAGCCCGGGTTAGTATGGCTTTATGGTTTCATTACCTGTTCCTTTAAATGAGAATGAGTCACAGCTCTGTTTGTGCGAGAGCCAGGGGCAGAAGCTCTGGATTTTAGCCCTTTTTGCTTGGTTCGTTTCTTTCTCCATTCTTGTTTTTCTGCTGTATATACTTAAATACTTAGATGAGGACATGGTATAATTCTAAAATGGCTGCACTCTATGTACTATGAGCCATAACATCAGAACCACTCTTTCTGGGAATGGGCATACCATCTTATATAAACGCAAATCTGTAATAAAAGTTTGTGTTTGTATTAAAACTTTCCATATTTTCACTACATGTACACTTTAACAGTCATGTCTTAACCAGGTGGACTTCATTTTTTTTTTATGAAATTAACTAATAATAAGTTGACAGATTGAGACGCAGTATCTTGCTCTATCCGCTTATTACACTGAACTGTCACTATTTGAAAATATGTGTCTGTTTATGAACGCAAGACCAAAGTTTGTGCTGAACAAACTATATAATATTGATTTGTGTGTGTTTGTGTGCATGCGCATGTGAGAGATTAGGTGAGTGTGTGTACATGTGTGTTTGTCCCTGTACCCACAGCCGAGGCCCTGTAAACCCATTAGAGCTGAGTGGGGGCGACTGAAGCACTTTAGCAGAGTGTGTGTGGCTCAGAGCCCCCAGTCTCCTCCATCACACACTGCTGCTGAGAGAGAAGACTGGGTGAGACAGAGTGCCCCAGGCAGGGGCGCACGACACTGACTCAAACAAATACACCTCTCTCTCACTCCCTGGTGTCACCCAACCACGTCCTACATTGTCCAAAAACACCACAGCTCTCCTCACAGAGCATCACATCACTCACTCTAACACACAAACGCACACAAACCTGATCAGCCACACACACCACACAGGGGTCAGTCACTCACTCACTCACTCACACACACACATACACACACACACTCTCACATTCAATTCACTGTGTGATTTAGAGGGAAAAAAGTGCAGCTGCAAGTGAAAGCTTATAGTTCTTCTTCTTTTCTCCAGCTCAGTGCAGTGTGTGTAATAGTCACAGAAGCAATGTAAGTTGGAGCCACTGCTGATTAAAACTACAATGGAATAATCCTTATATTGAAAATACCAACACCAATGAGGTACCTTTTATTTGGCTAATTATCGTCATTTTCGTCTTATCGCCCTTGCATAGTTGACCGAGTTTTGCTGACCGACACGTAAGAGAAGCTTAGAGGACAGGAACGCAGACATGCCACCAACGCAAAGAGCATGGGATTAGAGTGCTGAAGTATTTAGTAGCCCCTTCACTTCTGATCTCCCCAAAGCAAACTTAATTGAGGTCCCCCTCTACAATAAGCAGTGGGTGACACTCTCCTCCGCTCCTTGAGTCAATAAAGCGGGTGATATTGGCTGCCCCTCCCTCGGCCTGGGAGTCGGACGGATCTGTGGGGAATGGAGGGAGATTGGGGTTTTGGTTGCATAGCAGGAGCATCAGATAGTCTAATGTATTATTAATGCCTTCAATGTCTCAGCGTTTAATATAATCAGCTCCAGCGCAGACACGCTCTACTTACAACTCTTCGTCTGCCCCCAAAACCTTCCCCCACCCTCTCTCTCTCTCTGCTTTCGTTATATTCGCCCACCAACACTTGCTGGAAAATAAGTCTGCAAAGGCAAAAAGGTGAACAGGGTACAGAGAGCGTCTGGTGCTGTCAGACAAAAAGGATTCATAACCCAGGGATTTACAGCAATTCACACACTCACGGTGCACATCAAAAAACTGTTCATAATCGACGGGAAGAGAAGGTTTGCAATTATGTCAGGCAGTGTCGCCAAGCTCAGAAAAAGAGCAATCACATTCTCAGCAGCACTAAGTCATTCCAGGATTATCTGAGAGCAAATAACTTTACTACGTCCTTTCTTGAATAGTCATGAATCCTCTTTTCCAGCTGCTGCAACACGTTTATGTGCAATCATCCATTTACCATTATTACTGTCAAAAAAACTGTGAACTTATTTCATTTTCAGGAGAAAAGAGAGTAATGTCAAGGAAAAGTGACTGAAAAAACAAGAATTTCCAAAAGATACTGAAAATCTGCATCTTCTAACATTGTGAGAGCTGGTGGACCACCAAAACTCTCTCCATCAGATTAGGAGAGAGAGAGAGAGAGAGATTAAGCCCTACATCTGTTCCAGATTTGAAAAAAAAATGTATCTGTCCATCCTCCCACTGTGAGGGTCTCAGTTGTATGGGTCTGAAAGGATGTGTTGCTGTAAAAAAGCTGTTACGTATAAAAATACACATATACAAATACAATTTGAAACTGTGTCCCCAAAGCCCTGATATCACCCTCGCTGAAGAATTCTGAACGTTGCAGGCGTAAACAAACTCCTGCAGATCTGCTTAAAAAAAATAAATAAATAAAAATAAAATAAAATAAAGCATGCCCCTGGAAAGGAAGGGAAGCCAAAATAAAGCCAAATGTTTGACAAGTTTAATTCTGAAATATTCAACATTTAAACACCATCTAATAAATACAAATTAAAATGTAAATATACATAATTTATATATTACATTATATACAAACGCAGCCTTACAGAGAGCTGAGACTGTTCTGAGCAGTACGATATAAAATATATGGAGATAAAGTGCTTGTAAATGCAAATTAAAGAATATATGAAAAAAAAAACGATTGACTGAAAAAGCCTGAGCAATAGTGTAATATATAATTATATGCCTTTCACAAACATAAGCTTGATTTTCAAACCAATTTCATCCCCCACAAAAAACACCCAACAATCAAAAAACTGAAAAAGTGTTGTATAAAGCACTGAGGGTCAGACAGATCGGAGGAGCCCCCTCTGACAACAGTGTAGTGTCCAGGACAGAGGACTGGGTCTGAAGGCTAGAAAATCAGTGCTGTATTAAGAGCAGCAGGAAAACACTAATGAAATATGAATTATTAGAGTGGGGTGTCAGAGAGTGGAGCCCAGGTCCATTCCCACAGGAGCAGCTGTCAACAGACGAGAGAATGGAGCAAGAGACATAGACGAGAGGAGAAGCCTCTGACCTTTGCTGTCAGGCAAGTGTGTGTGTGTGTGAGAGAGAGCAAAGAGAGAGAGAGAGATTGAGAGTGAAAGATGATGTGAGGCTAAAATGAAGAACGAGAAAAGAAGAAAGAACTAACAAATGACAAACACAAATCGAGAATGAGACAGACAATGGGAGAAAGTGAGACAGAAACCACGTGAGAGAGAAACAAAGAGAGAGACAGATTGAGGGAGAGTGCAAGAGGAAGAATGAGAGAAAGCGAGAATCAAAGACAATAAGAGAGAGGGAAGAAGCATGAGTAAAAGACAGTGATTTAGAGAGACAGTAAGAGACACACTGAGGAAAAGAGAGAGTGATTGAGAGCTGTAGATACAGAGACAAAGAAAGAGAGAGAATATGTGCATGCGCGTGTGTAGGCGGGACCACCGGGACATCAGTTTCTCTTATTGTTGGTGGACAGAAGCAGTTGTGATCAACACAGTTCTGCTCTACTGCTCTCTGTCCTCTCTCCACACACAGCCATGCCCCAGAAGTGCTCAGCACAGAGTTAAGGGGGGGTGGGGGGTGGGGGCAGAGGAGAGCGTAGCCTCTCAGTCGACACTCACTCACCGGCACACACCCGCTAACACGCTAACACATGGGCCACTTGTATCTGGAGGCCATAATAGTGCGTTTTTCACACATCGTATTAATGAGGCCTCCACAGTAGCCGTGATGTGGCCAAGGAGAGCTGAGCTTTTAAAGAGCAACACCATTGCAACCCATGGTTCGTTCCCTCTCTCTCTCTCTCTCTCTCTCTCTCTCTCTCTCTCTCAAACACAGCCCCAGGCTACACTACAGATAATGTGTCAAATCCAATTGGCAGCAGTATGAACTGTTTTCATGCTACTGCATCCTACTTCAACTCTAAGAAAGAGAGAGAGAGAGAGAGAGAGAGAGAGAGTGACAGAGAGAGAGAGAGAGAGAGAGAGACAGAGAGAGAGAGAGAGAGAGAGAGAGAGAGAGAGAGAGAGAGAGAAATTACAGACACTATCCTTGTAGACATAGTGAATTTAGTTGGTTTATGTCGTACTAATAGAAGTTAAGAATACATTTATCTTCCCCTATGAAGTTATCATGAGAGATTATGACAGAGCTGATGTGTAGGACTGTGATGGACTGGCATCATGTCCAGGGTGTATTCCCGTGTTCCTGCCTCGCTCCCAATGCTTCTGTGTAGGCTCCAGACCCACTGCAACCCTGAACACGATGAAAGCAGAAGATGAATGAATGACTGAAATGTAGGACTGAATTCTGATAGATGAGTTAGTTGGACAATACAACTTCTCTTAATATTAAACACAGTTTGGAGGGTCACACACTCCCTAAGACCTCAGCTAATTACAACAGTGCCCAGGGAACTCAGAACATCATGTGTAATAAACTCCCATTTCATCCAGACTGGTCTACTCTCTTCATATTAACACCAGAAGAAGAAATGACAGGACACCACTTTTAAAAATAAAGGTGCTACAAAGGGTTCTTTCAACAATGCCATAGAAGAACCACGTTTGCGTCTATAAATATCCATGTTTGTTAAAGAGATGTGTGAGTGTGAAGAACCTTACATATGTTTAAAAATCCATCACTTGATATTAAGGTTCTTTACCCAACGTATTTGCAAGAATGATTCTTTATGAAAAAAAAAGTGATTCTTCTATGGCACCTCTCAGAGAATCTTTTGTAACACCTTTATAACTGCATAGGAACTAACATCCAGAGACCCTCAGCCATATGCATCCATGTTAAGGCATTGTTAATCTCCCGCAAACTTCTTAACTTACTCATGCAACATCTTCATGACAGATTTCTAACAACAGTTACTGATTCTTCACTTTATTCAGTATTCACCACTGTATATTAATCGTTCTTCATGTTCTTTTGTTCTTGTTCATGTATAATAATAATATTTCATTCATTCATTGTCTGTAACCGCTTATCCAATTCTGGATCTTAGCGGGTCCAGAGCCTACCCAGAAATCACTTTGCACAAGGCAGGGACACGCCCTGCAGGGGGCGCCAGTCCTTTGCAGGACAACACACACTCACACCTATGGACACTTTTGCGTAGCCAATCCTGCTACCAATGTGTGTTTTTGGACCGTGGGAGGAAACCAGATCACCTGGAGGAAACCCACTTGAACACAGGGAGAACACACAAACTCTGATAACGAAGCAATGAGGGAATAAAACTCTAAATTAGCAAAAACAGTTGAAAAACAAAAGTTTTAAATGCTTCTTAAAGGTGGATAGTGATGGGAAGAGACGAAGATTCAGTGGGATAGAGTTCCATAACTTTGGGCCTGCGACATTAAAAGCTCTGTCACCATACCTGTGTAATTTGACAGGAGCAGCAGAGAGCTAATGAGCATTAGCAGACTGGAACGTGAACGTGAAGGAGTGTGTCTGGACAAAAGGGCAGAGAGATGATCAGGAGCCAGACTGAAGATTTAAAAACTAGAGTAGGATTTTACATTGTAAAAGTGGGTGGGTCATTGCTCAATTTACACCAGGTAGGACCTGGAATTCTGCAAAGCTGCCATGTGACACCATTTGTGAACTAATTCATTCATTGCCTGGAGGGGGCACCAGTCCTTCACAGGGCAACACACATTCACACACACCTACGGACACTTTTGAGTCGCCAATCCACCTACCGATGTGTTTTTTTTGGACTGTGGGAGGAAACCAGAGCACCCGGAGGAAACCCACGCGGACACTTGGAGAACACACCAACTCCTCACAGAGAGTCACCCGGAGTGGTACTTGAACCCATAACCTCCAGCTCCCTGGAGCTGTGTGACTGCGACTGTGCTGCCCAGTTGCTAATGGATCTATGAAAACACAATTTGATCTGGATTTAAACTCTTTGGTCCAGCTCCTTTTTGTAGAGTTGAGAGAAGTGAGAAAAGTGGGAGAACTCCTCCTGATTATATGCAGGTGCAGGGCTGGCGGGTAGGCTGCTGGAGTGTGTGGAGTGTGTTCACACTGCCTTCACTTCCCATCAAGCCTCCCACCGCTTACACACACCACGGCTCTTTCTCTCCTCGCTTTCAGGGCTTGGAGACAGCTTTGCTCTCGCCGTGAACCCAGTGGCGTCTCTGCTTGAACAGAACGCTCTCTTTACTGTCACGCCGTTCACACTCCACCCAGAGAAGCCCGGAGAGCAGACAGCAGGAGTGTGTGTATAGAGTGTACGAGTCAACAGAGAAGGGCAGCCCCCATCAACAGGAGAGCGGCAGCAGAAGCCAGAAGCCTTCAGACGGCTACAGAACACACAGCTCTGTGACAGGCTTCTGCACAGGGCCCTGCTCGGCCTTCTGGGACACGCACCTGAAGTGTGTTTTTGGTGTGAGAGAAGGAGAGAGAGAGAGAGAGAGTGCAAAGAGAATGTGCGTGTGATGAGACGGGAGGTGACAGGCAGCGTTTCCGCGGCGTCCCGAGAGAACAGAGCCGAGCTGACACACGTCCAGGAGACCAGCAGGAAGTCACACTGTTGCCACTTCCTCTCTCTCACTCACTGTCCTCTCTCTCCAGCTCAATCCCAAATGCCTCCACTATCAGAAATACAGTGCAGTTTGGGTAAAGCTGTTGTTTCATCACTAGTCTCAGCCTCCAACACTCCTCCTATAGAGATACACACAAGGCCGGGTACAAATCTGATGTAGAGACCTACCTCATATACCACATCAGTAGTCAGTGACATGCCCATATAAGAAATTAACCTCCTTCTCTGTGAGAAAACGACCAATTCAAATCATTGTGATGCTTCACTGACCAGTAATAGTTAGAAAACAGCCTCTGTCCTTGCTACTCCAGGTTCAGCCCTGCAGAAACAGCACTATGTAACCTTTGGAGAAGGTTAGGAAGCCACCTCCCTCTCCCCACCTGATTTCAGGACAGTGCTGTAAAAGTGAATTACACTCTACACATGTAGGGGGAGCCCAGGAGCAAAAATACTGATGTATTAAAGTACTTTGCAATGAATGTCTTCCCAGAAATTATTAACTGGGTGTGTAAAAACATCTCTAAACTTTAAAGAACCTTCACATTATGCACCCAGTCAGCACACTCTAGTGGGGCCCAGAGGGGTTAAACAAAGATTAGATGGGTTCCAGAGGGACATGGGCTCTGGGAGGTCTGGTACATGGGTTACTAGAGAGACGGAGGTGAGATGCCTACTTCAGATAAATGTCACTCTGTACATGATCCAACTGGGCCCATAGTTATCGGAATCTGGAGAGATTTGGGATTTTCAGGTGGGTTGCCCCTATTTCCCGCTCCTGCAGTTTTGCCCCTCATGGGTGTGTTGGCTTATTATATTCATAAAACCTTGAACATAGATAATTTTTATTTAATCACTTATTTTATAATATCACATTATATAGGGAGACTAGATCTGAGATGGTGAAAAAGAGGACATGTCCCTGGGGGGGGGGGGGGGCAGTAGTGGATGACTACTAACGTGCAGACTGACCAATTAAATGTTTACAGAGAAGGATATCGACCAATAACGGTAGCTCTACAGTCAGACCGTCCAATCAGAAGATTTTAGGCTACTTCACCACACCCCTTTCTCACTCAAGTGAACCAATCGGAGTAAGGGAGGGCGGGACTAGTTTGTGAACGAAGTTTCTTGAGGTTCTATGTAAGCACAGAAAAACACAATCCCAGACGTTTGTGAAATTCCGCCCTTTTTTAAGTCTAAAAACGAGGTCCGGGTAAAAGAGGACGTCTGGTCACCCTACATTATTTAAAAAAAATAAATGTATAATATACAAATCAAGACTCTATGCATATTTATAGTGTATATAATAATCCAAATTATAAATCATACACATTTGCAGATTGTTAGAACTGCAGTATGTAGTGCATTTAGCTGATTTAGCCATTCTCTCTCACTCTCTCTCTCTCCTCTGCCACTTGCTCCTTCCATTTCCCTCATTGACCCTTTTCTGTCTCTCCTCTCTCTTCCACTCTCTGCCTTTTCTGATCTCCTACCTGTGTGCCACACCTTCTCCCATCTCTCAGTCCATCTTTCTCTTCCTACTCATTTTCTCTGCCCTCAGGGAGGCCAGTGACGGCCACTCAAATGGCCTCCATCTCTGAGCGCACACAAACACTGCCACAGTTTATACATACACACACACACACACAACTAAAATATATACAATAATGTGCAAAATTACTATCAAAACAGTCAAAAAATAGATTAGCGATAAGATAATACACTTGTATAAAGGAGGGAAAAGAATAAGAGCCCATTCTTTTTTTGGGGGCCGCTTAAATCAGAACATATCAAATATGCCATTCTGATTTTGTGGTGCTTCTTTCACAGAGTGCAGTGACGTTAGAATTGCCCCACATCCTCATGTGAGACTCTCCAATCACAACGCTGGACCTACTTAAATTGAGCAAATTGACTGGTTATATTATTGTGTAAATGAGAACGGAGAAGAAAGAGAACCGTTTCCGCTCCTTGCTCCTCATTCCTGGACTCACACAGATGTTTCATTAAAGGCGACATTCACGATTGTAATCAAAAAACACTTCTTTATAATATTCAGAAGCTGTTTCTTCATCATCCGCTGGCTCTCAGGTCTGTGTACACCCTGGAAACCTGTTTAATGTGTTTTATACAAAGCCCAGGTGTCAGCAAAGGCACGAAAAAATACGGTCTCACTCCAGTTTGGAAGGATTTCTCTCTCTCTCTCTTTCTGTCCACATCAGTGAAAAGGCATCTAGAGTCTTTTTAAACAACAAAGAGAACTCCAAATGTCAAAAAAGCACAAACCAGGATGAGGATATTGCTCTATATTTCTGTTCCATAGGTGGGTATCATTAACATATTTTTGTTGTTTCAGATCACTTAAGGTGGAAATATCTCCAGTTTCAGGGGACGGCTAACTGCACAAAAGTAAACAGATCTAAAGTACAATAAAACTAAGCAACTCAAGTTACCAATGAGTTTCTGTTCCATTCAAATAGTGAAAAAAACTTGTCTAAATCTCACATACAAACAAGTCATTCTTTCCCCTCTAATACACCACTCCACCTTGCACTTCTGAATGTAAATGAACTTTGGGGGTGTAGAAACATGTCCAAAGATATATCTTTGAAAAATTGAAAGGCATTCCCCCAAAGAAAATGACTGTGATGAAGGCAAAGCTTGGACTCTTAAGACTAAAAAAAATAGCTAACTGGTGTGAATCTTTTTGCTACATTTGTGCTCAACTTATTATCCTGATCTTGTACGTAAAGCCAGTTTAAACTGGAAAAGAAGTGAATGAAGGGTGGTCCTATAGTGCAGGCAAATGCCGAGTACCAGAGGGCTCATATCCATGCTAGCATTCTGTAGCACGCTGCAGAAGTTTTCCGAGTAAGACCCTGCCTTCACATCCAGCCGTCATCCAAACAAAAAGAGCTTAGAGGAGAAAGTATATAATTACAAAGCTGAGATTAAGACCCATCAGCGTCTATTTCCTTGTAGAATTCGGGAATGAACCCTGGCTGTGTGGGGTATTTTATTTATTTTTGGCTTGTCTGGTGTACAGTCAGGCCAATCTCACGGCTAAGACGGAGCTCAAAAGGAGCTAGCGGCAGGGCAAATGAGGCCACTTCAGCCTAATATAAAGCTTTTGTGTTTCTCCGCTGGGCTGCGAAGTGCTACTTTCTCCAGGTCTCAGTGAATTAAAGTTCACATCCTCAGACAGATTCATGGCTGACACTTAGCGGCTTTTGTCCGGCAAAAGCTTCAGAGCCATGCCAACAGACTCACAGCATACTAATCACACTGGCTCTGAAATTTTAATACTCATTTGACACGCACAAAAGGCCATAAGTGTGTGTATGTGTGCATGTCTATGTGTGTGATGGTGATGGTGGCGATGGATTGAGAATGGAATAATTTATCATGTCTAATTAATTATTCTCAGTAACAGAGGGGAAGATGTCATCTCCATGAGAAACTCTGCAGCATGGTTAAAAGACAGAGACGAGCAGAGATAAACTCCTGCGGTTCTTCTCTAAGCTTGGACGCTGCTGCCACTTATTTGAAGTCCTCTCTCAGCTCTGCCTTTCGCCACGCCTGTTTAACTGCCCCCCTGCATTACCATTTAAATAAAGCAGCCCCCTAAATGACCGCTGCCCATTTTTAAGGCGAGTTTAAAAATGATCCACTCTCACTTCGTCCTGGAAGGATTGACTCTGACTCAAATTCACTGCCTAAAACCACTGCAAAAATGACATCTCAGCCAGAGAAAGCTTCCCACATCTGGTGACTATGTAGTGGAGATGATTGGACTATATTCAATAGTTCTCATTATAAGATTGATGTAAAAATATTATAAGAAATTCAATAATCTAAAAAACACAAGACCTACTTTATTTTGCAAAGATCAGAATATTCCTCATTCTGTGAATCTTTCTATTCTCTTCTTTGTGCTTCACAGTTTTGAAATGCTTCAGGTGGGACAAACTTCTTCACTGCTTGATTGGTTTAAAAAAAACAAAACAGATGCTTTAACCTCTATAAAAGCCTTTTCATGAACAGTAAAAATGTCACCACTCAGTTTGTGAGTATAATGTTAGTAATGGATGTTACAATGGTCTCTTATGGCACGTCAGCAGGAGCAGCAGTATGTAGCTGTTGTGTCAAGCAAGAATGGACAAAAATGCTACATTAATAAAAAAAAAAAAAACATTTTTAACAATGGGTCTCCTCAGTTCCCAAGTGATTAAAGAGTGCACAATATGCCCCAGACCCTACTTTGTGAAGTACAGGGGTTGGGTAATGAAACTGAAACTAATAATTTATTAGTAAGGTGTAGGGCCTCCTTTTGTGGCCAATACAGCGTCAGTTCGTCTTGGGAATGACATATACAAGTCCTGCACAGTGGTCAGAGGGATTGTAAGCCATTCTTCTTGCAGGATAGTGGCCAGGTCACTACGTGATGCCGGTGGAGGAAAACGTTTCCTGACTCGCTCCTCCAAAACACCCCAAAGTGACTCAATAATTTTTAGATCTGGTGACTGTGCAGGCCATGGGAGATGTTCAACTTCACTTTCATGTTCATCAAACCAATCTTTCACCAGTCTTGCTGTGTGTATTGGTGCATTGTCATCCTGATACACGGCACCGCCTTCAGGACACAATGTTTGAACCATTGGATGCACATGGTCTTACTGGTGCAATGTGCAGTTAATGAAGATTGGCCATCAGGCCATGAAACCTCCCACACTAAAATGACAGGTGTTTCAGTTTCATTGTCTAACCCCTGTATGTGGCAAGCATCTCATTTTAAATATTTGTCAGTGAAAAATGTCCCATTTTTCTGGAAATGGGGTTTGTACATTACACTTTAAAACCAACATGTTTTTGAACACACTTAATTCTTGATATTTTTTAATATTTTTCAAATATTCCCTGAAATAATGAAAAACTGGAAGAAACAATGTTACAATTTCCTTAAGCTCTCTGTTGGTTGGTGTTTTAACTGCTTTATTTTAATTGGTGGATGATGAAAGTTTGGGTATTGCAGCTATTCTATTTTCTTATTAGGGGTTTGAGCACGAAGTGCTTGAAACCCTATTGTGTTTGTTCTGATTTTAATTATTTTTTTGAAATTGTTCTCTGTGTACAGTGTATATCTCATTAAACCTGTTCAGAATAAAGTTGGACCACATTTTTTAATTGGGTATATATATATATAGATATTTTTTTTTTTGCTAAAGAGATGATTTAAAGGTAAACTTCTAAACAAAAAAATTTCAGCTTTTAATTATACAGGAACCTCAGTTTTTCTCATATCACAGAACAATCTGATGTTTTTTCTATGGAAAGTATGCATTATTTACATGCTCTGATCCCTCATCACTTTGGATGAGCCGTCACTCATAATCTCAGAATAATCAGAACCCATGAATATTTCATCTGATCTGAATCTTCAAACCCAATAAAGTATTTAAAAGTCTTTGCTTCTTTTCCACCTCCAGAGACTATGCTAATTTCCGACACAGTCTACAGAGACCCTCGCTGTTTAAAATGGAGCTCAGCAGGGGTCTTCGTGCAGAAGCACCTTTAGGTCCCGTGCAGCACCCCTGCTTTTTTAAGAGAGCCTTTTTTCATGGGGATGGACGGCAGAATGTTCCATTATTTAGTGTTTGAACCTGAGACGGGCTGTCAGTCATCCTCTCTTACATTTTGAAGCTAAAACAAGGCAAAATATAATTACACACATTTCAAAGACTTTGTTCAAACCCACAACATGTACAATTCGAACTGTTTGGCTTAAAATCCAATTTATAAAAATGGACATCTGACCCAATTGTAGTGAATCAGTCAAAACACAAGGCAAGTTCATTTCTTCAGCCTTATATTGAAATTTGGGTGAAAAGAATAGTTGTTTTCTCAGTCAAAATCATTATTCGGTTAGTTTAAAGACAGAAAAGTCTGGGTACATTGCAATATCCATCCATCCATTATCTGTAAGCGCTTATCCAATTTAGGGTCGCGGGGGGTCCAGAGCCTACCTGGAATCATGGGGCACAAGGCGGGAATACACCCTGGAGGGGACGCCAGTCCTTCATAGGGCAACACAGACACACACACATTCACTCACACCTACGGACACTTTCGAGTCGCCAATCCACCTGCAACGTGTGTTTTTGGACTGTGGGAGGAAACCGGAGCACCCGGAGGAAACCCACACGGACACGGGGAGAACACACCAACTCCTCACAGACAGTCACCCGGAGCGGGAATCGAACCCACAACCTCCAGGCCCCTGGAGCTGTGTGACTGCGACACTACCTGCTGCCCCACCGTGCCGCCCACATTGCAATATGCAAGCAAAAAAAAAAAAAAAGTAATAATGACTTAAGGCACAACTGACTTAACATTATTCTAAACCTTATTCAGACACAGAACCTCAGCATGTATTATTTCTGGATACTTCATCATTAATTGTAATCATGTCAATACCGTATTTAGAAATAAGTCATTATTTGCTCATATTAAATCTGTATTCCAAGAATAAGCCAAACAGGCGAGAAATATAAAAACTGTAAGAGCAGCACAAAAGAACACACGACCATTGATAACCATTGATCCCAGCACACACACACACACACACACACACACAGTTTGGCTAACTGTTTGGCTGGACGGTACAGGTATATATGGTAGTGGTGGGGGTTGGTGGGGGTAAAGTGGGAGTGTACTATCAGGAATATTAAGGAGGTATGTTGATTAGCGTAACAGCAGTGCGAGGTCCTGTGACAGTGACATTAGCCGTCAATGTCAGCTCGGCTCACGCTGCCTCGCCGCAAAGTGCCCCATTTGTGCCATAATTAGCTTAAACGCTCTGAGTATGAAAAATTCATGATAGCTTTGGATTTTTTAATTGAGGGAGCATTCTGCATTAATCGAAGTCATTTAGAAAGCCTTCTGCTCCAGACAGACAGAATGGGTGAGCGAGCGAGCGAGAGAGAGATAGAGAGAGAGAGAGAGAGAGAGAGAGAGACAGAGAGAGAGAGAGAGAGAGAGAGAGATCAGCCTGCTAACCCATTTCCTTTGCAGTGAGCAGTTAATTCTAATAAGCCCAAATATGCCAGAATATAACACAACTCAATCAAGGCCCTGTCAATGCCCTGATATCAGCAAGTAACAAGGGCAGAAAGGAAAATAGGAGCCTGTCACGGGTAATAAGCCAACAATACAGCTAACAAACACTCCCAGAAACCTGCTTCCCATGATACCTCCCAATGAAATTTGTTTGGCTAAATAGAGGGATATTAATCAAACTAAAGTGTTTGGGGATAAGGCTATTTGGGTGTGCATCCCTGACTGATGAAGATCTAATGACTTCAAAGAATGGTCAGAAAAAAGTCCTTATAGAGTATTCTCAGAGCTTTAAAAGCTCTGCTCTGACAAATGAAACATCACTAAAAGACTTAATCACAGATAAAATGGGGGGAAAGAGAAAGAGATCACTCTGATATACTGTCTACAGCATTTTCCCCCCAGTTTCCACTACTTCTTCTTCAAAAGTAAGTATTTAACCTCGTTCACATTGAGGGCCGTACTGAATCAATGGGCTCACATCAATATACCATAGCCATAAAAAAACAATTTACCCCAAGCAGATTTCTGCCATTGATTAGTCTCGGGACGATGGAGCAGAGCTGCTGGCGAGGGTGCGTCCAGGTTAATGGCATTTACCGGCCTCTCCGCGCTAAGAGCAAACGACCTTCCTTAAAAGATAATTACTACAACAGCGGAGAAACAGAAGAAGCCAGTGCACAAGAGGCCCAGATAAAATATCGATTCATTGGAACTTGTCATTGAGACGAAATCGGTTCTTGCGGTGGCGCAGTGTGAGTCGACCGCCAAGAACAAATTTCAGCAAAGCTTTCAAGCGGAAAAGCGCATTCTGTTGCCTCAGGCCTTTTCATGTATAAATTTCATGTATATATATCAGGACGGAGAAGTGTGCGCGTGTAAGCTGCCACTTACAATCTCCCCGTATACTTTACTGTATTAACTGCTCTGCTGACTCTGCCGCACACATGCAACTGGAGGAGTCCAACAGTTTATTATGTGCTGGGGTCTTGACACATGGAATTTTAAGCAGCGTCCTGTGATCTTATTCATTTCCTTGTTCCCTCTCCAACCTCCCACTAGTGCGCAGTTTCCATCAATCTACCACTCGCTTCCAGCGCTGCTAGACCACCACCCAGCCCCCCCGCCCGGACCGACATCATCTACCTGCACAGAGTTACAGCCGTGGCTCACCTGCAGATTTCATGGGATGCTGTTTTCCTGCGTTTTGCCCCTAGGGTGAAGCTTATAAATGATGTATTTGAAGCTCCGATTAATACTTAGCTACGGGCAGCCAACTTCCTTTTAAAACCGGTTTGTGAATCACAACAAACGAATACGGCACTAGTATACAAATATGGGTCCTGACTAATAAACAAACAAACGCATGAGCTCTTTGAGCTTCTGTGCAGTCTACAAACTTCTGCCGAATTGTAGAAGGCAGATTCAGTTTGGCTTCATTCACACAGTCAGGCTGAAGTGACTCAAATCTGATTTTTTTTGCCTTAATGAGACAAAGATGCGATCTGAGGATTTGAGTGACTTTCATATGTGGTCCCAGATCAGGTACATAACAGATTCAAGGGCATGTGATATGAATGTAAAAGGGGCACATGCACATCACACTTCATGTGTCTTTTTTGCCTGTATGCACTTAGTGCTGTCGTCATCGGTCAGCACAGACAGCTACAAGATAGATGTGTCTCAAAAGGCTCAGTGCTTTCTACATAGTGCACCGTGCAGGTGATCTTCTGAAGCAAAATAATGCACTGAATGTTAGAAAAGGAGCCGTGCAGGTCATAGGTGTTGCCAACCGTCCCTACGTCACATCTACGGACACTTTTGAGGATTACAATAACATTAACGAACCATTATCAGAGTGTAAGACAAATGAGTCCTAAATAAGCAATTCATTCTATGACATTTTGACTGGACGTATGATAATGTAATGAGGACAAGACTGTCTTTTAGACTCTGAGACCAGAAAGAACTAGACCACTTCAGATCTTATTGTAATTAATAAACAATTTTAAATAATAGTTTTATTAAACTCAGTATTTGCATAATTCATGGACAGATTCTGCTTTGCCGTTGTTCAAAAAGGCTACTGACAGGCACTGAGCGTCCTGATGGCATTTGGTTTAATAAATATCTGACAACAAAAGCTTTTTATCTGACTGACTACAGTCGAAAAGGGTTTACAAGTGCATACTGGTGCCCTGTCCTCTGCATCTTATTTTGATTTTAGAAAGTAGGCATCCCAACAGCTGAGCATGAATAGAGTCGTGTTAGACATATCATGAAGTACTTGGCTGTAGAAGGTCGTAAATTGTGCACTACCAAGGGCTTTGGGACCCATTTCGGACAGAGTGTGTGCAGGCATGCTGTTGCAGGGACAGATTCGTTCACATTACAGACAGACAGCGAATTACATTTATAAATGTGAACAGTAAAGACAAAAGGCTAAATCCAACCTGAGCAAATAATCTGAACTGATTAATGAGGTTTGTAATGTAAATGTAGCTATTGTTCTGTGACAGGAACCAGGACTCAACACAGGCCAACACTGGAGCGAAAGAGGAAAACAATTTTAGCAGCATGAATAAAGAATTATGGATTAACAATGCATGCAAAATCTTCATCCATAATGCTCTTATTGTTTTACTGTTTCACTCTGGTGCTGATGACCAGAGGATGTGTTCCCCTTTTGAATTTTGCTTCCTCTCAAGGTTTCTTCCTCATATTCAGACATTTTCTGTCGGATGCAGTTAACAAATTCAGTTGCAAAATGTACTATGTAAATAAAACTGAACTGAATCTATTTGAAAAGGACAGCTTCAGTTGTTCTTAAAGCGCCAGGGAGTCCCAGTGCTGTGGGGCCACACATATGAAGGACTGGTTTGAGTGAAGGTGAAATCACAAGGACCCTAAAGTTATTTGCCGTCCATTATATTAATAGGGGCTTCTTTACTTTCATTTTATTCTGCTGTAGTATTTATTTTTTTGCGATAAGGGATGGTGAGCCTGTGTCCACAACTGTTACCACTGCTGAGGCTTTTGCAGAGTCTCTTTGTAGGGATAAAGAGGCATGCACAATATCAGATATGAATATTATTATGGGCACAAACTGCTTGTGAGAAAACCTGTTTAGTTTAAATGAAAGTTATTGTTCATTATTTTAAAATATGATGGTGGGAGGGAGAAACTGTAGTTGGACAAGAAAGATGTTTAAAGCCCCCAAGGGAACAACAGCAGAGATGATAAAGATGACACTTGAAGCATGGGCTAAAACCTAGAAGGCTGGAGTTCTAAAACTGCTTAAGGCTCTCAGAGTCTACCGATGTATGTTCAACGCATCTTCAAGTCACTCCATGGAAAAGCACAGTTAGGTTCAGCCTTTGTTGGGTGAGTAGTGGCAGTAAGTTTTAAGCATGTAGCTGCAGAAGTGGATCATCAGACACGTACATGGATTGACAGTGTGTTCTTTCGTGCCAGTTTTCCGAGGTGGATCCATGCAGAAGCATTTTCAGGTTCTATGTAACACCTCTCAATTGTAAAGAAACCTCTTTTTTGGGTGGAGACAGACCGTTTCATTATTTGGAACACCCATCCCAGCAGATGCCCAATTAGACCCTCCCCCAGTGGGGAGATGATGTGTGAGTTGTGCTGCAACTGGCTTCTAGGATGATACATGAAGCCCCCCTGTTGCTGTGTGATGGACGCTGGGCTTGAGAAGGGAGAAGGGGAAGATTAAAGACCTCCATGTTCAGCATGCGTCTGGCTTCAGAAAGATGCTGAAAAATAGAGCTCAGAGTCGCAGGGGGTTTCAAAGGTGCAATGACAAGCACTTTTTTTTTTTTTTTTAAACCAGGACCACTTGCATACATCCTTCTTTGCAATCTTTTACTCCTCCAATACATTCATCTATCTCTTTTCCTCTCCCCCACTCTCTCACTTTTATAAAGTTAATAGCACTTTTCAGTCAGAAGAATCGGACCCGGGGGAAGTCTCAGCCGAAAACATCCAGCAGTAATAACAGTAATAGTCTGCGTAAAAATTGGCCATTTCTGCGCATTTTAATAGTAAGCGACTGTATTGTAGCGGATCTCTGGTCTAATGCATGGTAGTAGCACCACCCCAGGGGAAGGTGATGACTATATGTGGCTTTATTCTGATGCACATAAAGTCAGGAGACAATGAAGAACCCCTGATTGACTGGAGCAATGAGAAAGAAAAATTCTTCTGCCTATTCTTTCCACTCAATTTAAATGCATTCTTCAGCACAAAAGGATCTCTAGGAGCGCTGGGGTTCTATAGAGAAGAAACAATGCTATTAAAAGGCAAATGGAAAAGGCTGCAAATAAAGCTGCATCTTTTGTGACCTTCACGGCATATCAAGAGAAAAAGAAGAGCAAGCCGGAAAAGCATCTCTATAGAAGCAGTTGAAGCATTTCAGTTTCATCTAAAAGGAATGGATGCGGTGGCGTTGCTGCAGAGGAACACACTGTTCTGAGCAGCCTCACTCTCTCTCTCTCTGAGCACGTATGGCCCTGCGTGTGCTGGCCCACAGCGTCAGCTTCATCCATCATTACTATACTGAATCATCTCCCTGTCAATATCCCTCACTGCAATACATTACCGCCATGTGGACACAGTTAGCGCTAATGACATTCAGCAGTCCCCTTGGGCAGAGAGAGAACGATAAAGCGAGACAGAGAGAGAGAGAAACAGCATCTGCACAAGGTATATTACATGTAGCAAAGGCTATGTTCGCTGCAAAATTAAAGTGCCAAAACAGGTTGAAGCAGCCTCATGGAAGACACAATGTTTGCTCTGTAAAGGAGGATCAGAGGAGGGTTAATCTGTAAACGACAAAGGGTCCTTTTTACAGATAAAAGAACTTTCATCGTGTAATGGTTTGATGCGAGAACCATTTAGGAAACTTTAAGCATTCAGAACCTTGTGAAAATGGCTTGGAAGTCACTCACACACTGCCCCCGTGTTTGTGCTGGTTTCTTCTGGGTGGGCCCAACTCTGCCCACAAGCCAAAAACACACAGTGAATGGAATGGCTGTGTGAAAGTGATTGGCACCACGTGCACAAGGATTCCAGGTAGGTTCTGGACCCACTGTGACCCTGAACATGAAGAAGCAGTTGCAGAACATTGCGCCTCCATGATAAACAATCAATGTCAAAACAATACCATGCTTCTGCATTTTTGGACATGGATTTTAATCAATTGAAAATGGCAAATGTCATTTAGTGTACTTTTGAAAAAGAATGACACTCCTGTTAAAAACCATTGATGTTTACTTCCCTTCAGAACAAAGTATGTTTAAAAATGATCCCTCAAACCTGCACATACGTCCTTCTTTAATGTTTATACATTCAGGTTGAAGCAAGGTGCTTATCATCCTTTTTCATATATATACTTTTTAATCCAGTCATTTTATATAAATCCTTACTCACAATGGTCATTATAGACATCGTGGTATATTATAAGGGCAGACAGTGTGTGTGTGTGGGCGTGTGTGAAAGATGCTGGGTGGTCTGATATTAACTCACTGCCTCCCCAATAAATCAGACAGCCCAGTGTGCTTATCTCTCTTTGACACTTAGATCAATCTAGCTTTTAATCCCAAGCCCTCTCGCACTGTGCCTCGCCTCTACGCCACACATCAAACACACACACCATCGTGCTCATCACAGCCTGAGTGTGTGTGTGTGTGTCCATTCCAAAGTCAAAGCTGCAGGATGAGGGATAACTGATCCTTCACATAATACACACCAAATAAAGTAAAGACGGCCAGAGCTGGCTGCAGGCGCCTCATACGCTATTGAACGTTATCAATAAAGAAGGAAAAGTACTGTTTGGAAAGTGGTAAGAGTGGACAGAAGGCTGGAGGAATACAAGGCTCTTGTGCAGCAACACACACATGCATTCTGTATCTCTACATATATCAATTTGTATCAAACAGCCATGACATTAATACCACCTGTCAATATAGTGTAGGTCCCCATCGTATCACTAATGTGCAAGGAGTGAGAAGCACTGCTGCCTCTAACTATTTTTTATTAAACAGCTAAGATGTCAGCAACTGTTTTCTTTGTTTGATTATGATTTCGAAACCGTTGGACTCTTAGTGCTCCGATAGTAGTAAACATGCACACACAGGAAGACAGACAAAAGGACTGGATGACCCCTGAGAGGGCTCTTTTATTTGCAGAATAAAAGTCAGAATTTATTCCGTTGATCTGTACATAGGACAAGAGTACTTGGACTGCAGCACATACACAACAAACTAATGCTGACCGGCCACGGCAGCCGCGCACCGGAGAGGAGAGGGACTGATTGGTGAGGAAATGGTCTTCTTTTCTGGTTGTCTAAGTCTGGCAGGAAGCAAAACACGAGGGGCAGCAAAGGCCTGGTTTTTCACACACAGCTTAAGCCTACAGTTACATATCAAACGTTTAGACAGAGCATCTCTGACCAAACCAAGTGCTTTTTTTCAAGAAACCGAAGCTCCGTCCAGGTCAGAGAAACCAGGCAGAACTGTCAATCCTTGCCTTTGGATTGTGGTGTGAACAACAACAACACAAAGGAAAGGACATTCACCACGTGTTCTCCTACATGTGAAAAGATGAATACTGCAAAAGCAGTGTGTGTGAAGTGACCACACCCACAAAACCCACCACCTGAAGATAAAGCATGTTCACAGTTATTTTAGAAGACATTCACTATCGATGCCTTTCTGGAAAAAAAAATTGTTAAGTACATATACATAGATTTCTAGATATTTATTCAGCAGCAAGAATAAAGATGATAAAGATATGAAATGTGAACCGACAGGACGGAGCGCTAAATGCAATGGCTGATTCGAAACAGTAATTGTTCTGAGGTCAATTCATTGCGTTCAGGACACATTTCAGTCTTTACCTAATATGAAGAAATGTCATCCTGAACTGACATCTTAAAAAAAGTTTTAAAAGGGAAAAAAAATAATAATAAAATAAAAAAAATTAAATAATAATAAAAAAAAAAACGTTCACTACTCGCATAGCCCCAGATGGTGGCTCTAATTTTAATCCATTATCTGTGTGTTATTACGACATGTTCCTGGTAAAATATTTAGGTCGACCGTATTTTGCTATTACTTCTATGGAAATGTCAGTGCAGCTAATTGAACTAATATTTACAGAGAGCCAGTAGGATAAAGATTAATAGAGAAATCAAAGAAAACCTTTATCATTTTGTCATCAAACAATTTTAAGAAAGACACTGCAAATGAACTGTCTTTGGGAGGGAACCACTTTGGTAAGTTATACAAACCCTCTACAATACACTGCAGAGTACTGCAATACCTAAAATATATTCTCAGTGTATCATTCTCACATTATCGTTCTGAGGAGGTAACTATAGTGGAATTGAATCGGTTCATTGCTGAGGACCACGTTACTCTAAAACACTACTGCCCAGTATGATTAAGGTAGGTAGACTGTGCGGATTGGCTAACATACTACAGCATTCCACTCTGCTGTTCTTATCAACGACCCGGAATAAACTGCATATACTATTTAACAGTGACATACATTGACTTGTATTGAACTGTATCCTGTTTATACCTAGTTCTATGGCATGTGCGCTGTGATTAGTAAGATGCATGTGTCCTGATTTCATCCTAAATCAAATAGAAATAACTGGCTTTTGATCACGTGACACTAAATGACATCCACCACAGTAAAAAGTAGCACCGTTTGAGGTAAATGACACACGTGTGCTGGTAGCACCATCAGCTAGAGCAAACCAAATCAATACAGGAAGAAGAAATCTCCTGATATTTCTGCAGAAACAACATGGACAGAACCACTGAATTCTGATAGGTAGAAGATATGCTCCTATTCAAACCAGGCAGACTAAAAAGGAGGTTATAAAATAGCTTCGAGACCATATACTGATGATGTATAACATCCAACTCAAAAATGCATGTACGAAGAGGGATTTCTTGTAAAATAAATCCGCAATAAAAACTGATTTATTTACAATCTGTGCATGTGTTGAGTGAGGTCCTATGGATGGCGCACACAACTAGAGACATGAAAAGCAATGAGGTAGGATTGTGATTGTACACGTATCATTACTGCCCACAAATCACCTGAACTTGATTATACTTTTTTTATTTTTATTTTTTTTATTTTATCAAAAATACTTTTCATCACGGTAAAGCTGAGTTTAAAATGAATTGCTCTGAGCTGGGCCCTGAATTATTTCAACATGAACTGAGAGAAACTTTGACTACAGAGGAGTGAGGCAATGATACCTGACAGAAGTGAAACCCACTAGCCGAGTTTAAACAGAGTGTAATGTCAGAAGTGTTACAGTGGATTACTGGGCAGCTTTGTGTAACACGTGGATGGGTCCTCAGCATTTAACTGACAATCTCTACATGTGGCTTTACAAAGCAGGTCAAAAGCAGTACTACATTTTTATACATCACTAGCATGTAGATATATATATATATATGTTTTTTTTTGCCTTTTTTAAAATATTCCCCCATTCCCCGTTTTTGGCATCAAAAACAAAATAATCAAAGGATAACAAAAGAAAAACATGAATTTTTCAAATTTCATTTAAAACAACAGTATGCACAAACACGCCATCAAAAGCTTAATGCTCTTCTGATATGAAACAGAGCGCAACAGGACCATGGCAATCTCTATGGAAATTCGAGTACGGTAATATCTCATACTTCGAAAGACAATTTAAACAAAAATATATTTAGCCTCTTTTTTTTTTGTTAGTTTTTTTTTTTTAAATGGAGCTTAGATAACTCTGGACAACAACCTTGGCAAGGGCCATTTTTGTGCAAGTTCATATCAAGCTGACCAATCACCAGCTTTTTAACTCGACATTCCACTTTGGCTTATATTCACCCACCACCCGGCCAAGTTAAAATACCAGACACCCACAAACGTTCACATACTACGGTATAAACCTCACTGAAAAACACCTCAACATTACCAAACGCATCTGTTGATTGTAAAGCCACCAAGTGTGATGCATCTGGCATGATGATTCCATATAGACACTTTGCACAGGTCTTCTTGGCATCCAGATTGTTTTGGATCCTTAGGGAGCTAAGCAGCTCAAAAGCTAAGCACCACTGTGATGCAGCCACTCAAAAGCATGGGCACAAACATGAGGACAGATGAATTTCACTAGTGCAGACCAGAAGACAGAGTTTCAGAGAGGTGTACTGGTTTGCTATATAGCTTTTAACAAGTGATGACTACAGTTCATCATGGCCATATATAGTAAATGTAAATATTTCACAGTCACGTTTTTCCCCCCTGTTAGGGTTCACAACTGAAGGGACATTACTTTTCTCCCAGCCATATTGCATGTGAAAGCTGTCCAGCCCAAATTCACTCACCGAGTGGCTGTCAAAAAGAGAATTACTTAGAAAGTTTTCATTCTTTTCAAGGCAACATAACCACTGACAAACCACAATCTCATATTGAAAAGATTCACAAGGACTAACAGATTCTTCTGTCTAGCATTCATCATCAGCTTAATTAAAGCAGATGTTTTCCAGTGTACCCACAAACCATTACAGAATAGCATGTATTAGCGGGCCAATATATAGCACAGAGCACACAATATATCTACATACAACAGAGGGAAAAATAAACTCCACAGAGCAATATAAGATTGAGCCACACCTTTTCACCAACTGTGTCATAATTACCTTTGACATATTGGAGGTAAGTTACGTTTTAGAAAACAGTTAGGGTAAATATATCTTTCACGGATGTATAAAGTAAAAACAGGATTTCTCCCCAAATATGGAGTGGTAAAAAAGTGCTAAACTTTCTCATTCGCTATTAGAAGGAAAAAGAAAAGTTCAACATTAGCGTGGAAACAGATTTGATGAGAAACACCTCAAAATCATTCACTACCCAAAAGCAACCCATAACTTACAAATCATCTCATTATTAGATATTGAAATAGACTTAACATATCCATGTAATTATTTCTACCCATTAAGACCCATATTTGCCTATCACTGTGATATAGCTTTTCTTAAGATTAAAGTGCTGTCTTATATGGTGACTACGCCTGCTTCAATTATATGTGCACTTCCTCAAAATAGGGAAATGAAACAAAAAATGAAATTATTCTCAATAACAAATGACTCACAGTGATGTGATAGAGCTCTTGTTGCACTGTGATAACTGTGACAGCCATAAATTAGCAATAGTAATTTAAGATATGGTTTGCCTTCTTTGACAGCACTCCATTAACGATAATGCATTTGTGACGAGCCCTGCTTTCTTTTAGACATGATCTATACTTAAGAAAAGACGCATACAACTAAAAGTGAAAACGATTTAACTGTGCATGAATAGGCAAAGGTAGAAGACAGTATTATGATTTAAATGGACCGACATGCTTTGAATGAGGAGCTTAGCAGAATAAGGTGCGGCATGGATAAAAATTATGAAATGTCCATAATAAAGATATCATGATCCAAATATATTTCCAAATATACAATAAGGAGTCCCCCCAACCAAACTATATCTCTAAGAAAATACATGTATTTGAAGGTCAAGAAAAAGAAAGATAGAATGCAAAGTGAGGAGAAAGAGGCAGACTTGAGAGGCAGACTTGCGGTTGATTCACAGTTAGCGTTATGTCATCACAGTCGAAAACTCAAACCTGCAGCAAGGAGGCCTTTAATTTATTTGGAGGAGAGAGAAAAAAAAAAAAAAAAAAAAAAAACAGAAAAAAAAAACATCCACATAAACCCTTTGTGAAAAGCAAAACAAAAAGATATAGCAGGGAGGGATGGGGGGAGAAGAAAAAAAAAAAAAAAAAAAAAAAAAAAAAAAAAAAAGCATAGATGGCATGGCTCACTGGAAGTTGTCACTATACCTTATTTCATCCCCACTAATTTTGCCCCCTGCAGGAGGCTTAGAGTGGGGACCCTGCCGTTTGTCTGGTCTGAAGGAAGAGACCAACACTTAACACCAAGCGCTGCCGACAGCTTTACCCACAGCCACACACTGTGCCTGCCACTTCTCCACACTCACACTCCAAAGTGCAGTTTAAGTAATATCAGCTCGTATTACAATCACAGCTTGCTATAAAACCTGGAGAACACAGTTCCCAATGATTGCCAAATTCAAAAAAGAACCAACAAAAAAAAAAAAAAAAAAAAAAAAAAAGAGTTTTAGTTTTGATTTCTAACAGGTATTACACATAGGCAATCAAATAAAAAAGGCCTGTTTCAAGACCAATACGACTAAATCACAGTTAAATCAGGCATGTATCCTTTTCTTTGCAAAAAGCATTAGAGAAACCACTTTAAAACAGAACAGGACTGCGACGTATACTGCTAAGAAGTAAAAATATTCATGCAAAGAGATTTTCCAAGTTTAATGTTAAACATGTTTTGCCAACCATCTGAGAAAAAACAGCGAACATTTCTTCGCATTAGCACCATCAAATTGACCTGAAATAATGTGAAATGAATAAACAGGTGTGAACCATGTTGAATGGTAAGGTTCAGGCTTGCATGCAACATACTTTTGTCTGGTTGTGTTCTGTAACCACTGCCGATTGACGATAGTACCATTGGGTGGGTATGGTGTCAAGAGTTGCTTTTTGTCCCACTGACTGCATAGCAGGCCAGCCTCCTCCAGTGAGTGCAGATATAAGAAGTAATATTAATTAAAGCTGTATTGTTTCACGTGTCTCTGTTTTAAATATTACTGTAATTAGGCTTGTTGCAATTACATCATTATCTGATCACTATTATGCCTGTGATTATTTTCTACAGTGCTGTTTTTTTCAAATCCAAGAAACATTGCAAATATCAACTACACACACAGGTGCATCTCAATAAATCAGAATATCAAAAATGTATTTATTTCAGTAATTCAATTCAAAAAGTGAAATTCATAGATTCATTGCAAACAGAGTGATCCATTTCAAGCGCTTATTTATTTTAATGTTGAAGACTATGGCTTACAGCCAATGAAAACCCAAAAGTCATTATATCAGAAAAGTAGATTATATAAGACCAATTTAAAAAATAATTTGTAATACAGAAATGCTGGCCTACTGAAACGTATGTACAGTATATGCACTCCATACTTGGTGGGGGCTCATAGACGGGGTCTCATCTTCCTCAGGTGAGTTTGCTGGCCAGTCAAGCACAGTGATAATATAGTTAATAAACCAGGTATTGGTACTTTTGGCAGTGTGGATAGGTGCCAAATCCTGCTGGAAAATGAAATCTACACCTCCATAAAGCTTATCAGCAGAGGGAAGCATGAAGTGCTCTAAAATTTCCTGGTAGACAGCTGTGCTGACTTTGGACTTGACATAAAGCAGTGGACCAACACCAGCAGATGACACAGCTCCCCAAACCATCACTGATTGTGGAAACTTCCCACTAGACCTCATTGCGTTTTGATTGTGTGCCATTTCCACTCTTCCTCCAGACTCTGGGACCTTGATTTCCAAATGAAATGCAAAATTTACTTTCATCTGAAAACAAGACTTTGGACCACCGAGTAACAGCCCAATCCTTTTTCTCCTTGGTCCAGCTATGACGCTTCTGGCATCGTCTCAGTGACACTAGGAATGCAACACCTGTAGCCCATGTCCTGGATGCATCTGTGTGGTGGGTCTTGAAGCACTGACTCCAGCAACAAGTCCACTCCTTGTGAATGGCCCCCAAGTTTTTGAATGGCTTTTCTTGACAATCCTTTCATGGCTGCAGTTACCCCTGTTTATTGTGCACCTTTTTCTACCACACTTTATCCTTCCACTCAACTTCCATTAATATGCTTGGATACAGCACTCTGAACATCCAGCTTCTTTAGCAATAACCCTTTGTGGATTACTGATACTTTGTATCTTCTGTCCATCACTGACTAGTATTCCCTGTGATTGTGAAGCCTACTGAACCAAACTAAGGGACCATTTTAAAGGCTTAGTTTTGTGTTGATTATGCTAATATTCTGAGAAAATGACTTTTGGGTTTTCATTGTCTGTAAGCCATAATCTTCAATATTAAAAGAAATAAACACTTGAAATAGATTACTCTGTTTGCAATGAATCTATATATGACTTTCACATTTTGAAGTGAATTACTGAAATAAATTAACTGATGATATTTTAATTTGTTGAAATGACCTGTATATATAAGCTGATTTGAGTTTGCATTTAATAAATTAGGTCTTTAGGTGGTCCCTGGTCAGTCAGAGAATTTCCGGTTTAGAATGCTGATGTAACAACGTTCATCAAATTTGTCTTCCCACAATATACTGCAGAAACATTTTAAACTCTGATGTTAGTTTAATCTGTGTTTCACGGCTGAGAATTAATTGTGTTTCCTTTATTAGGCAGAGTCAAACTAAAAGTTACCTGAAACATAACAGATGTCGTATTTATGCTGACATTACCATGAGTATGGACATTACCCATGAGTCTAAATTATGCCAACAATTTATAATAATTAGGATGTATATTTTGGACCCACATGAATGACTGCCTGTCCATTACACACCATTTTGAGTGACGCTTGTGTAACAATTGGGTCTGGCAAAAATAGGTTTGCCTGGTTTTGTTTAAAAAAAAAAAAATCTTTAGAAAGAAATCTATGAATATTGACTAAGAGGCTACTCCTAAATACAGGGCATGGATTCTCTTCCATGGATCCTCTTAAACAATATCTGCAGCTACTTTCTACAATTACCCGTTTCAGCACAGCAGATTACGTGGTAACGAAGAGACCTGCTTAAACCAGAGAAGATAAACCAGCATGAGGTTTTGTTCAGGCATTAGGTTTTGTTAAAGGCTTAATACATCACACGTTTACAAACTATAAATGACTTCTTATTAAAGTAACCAAACAGTTAAAGCTTACCACGTGAAGTCAAGTCTACGGTTACTGTAATGTATTAAATACTTTTATAATTATTAGGCTATTAATAACAAAAATAGGCTTTGCCTTTCTGTAACATTCTGTTACAAAGAAAAAAGTCTAAAAGTTAAAACTCATTTTGTGTGAGGTAAGACGTGCTGTGTGCGGAAGGCTGCAGCATGGCTTTGTCTAATTTTAAAAAATCTTGCGCAAATGTTCTAATGGGCCACCACAAATATAGGCACAGATGACACATTTCCAGATACAAAAAAAAATAAAAACAAACCAAACAAACAATGAGACAAATATGCTCATTTGTGTGCATCTTGAGTTATGGACGGCAAAACCTTAAAATTGCCCAATGTGATTGGCATGACAGAAAACTCCATCAATGATTCATGATGCTACCGTCAATTGGCTTAAGCTCAAAACATCTGATCAACTGGGCTTTGACTGACTGATGAACCGATTGATTAAGAATTTCCATTAAGACGATACAGGGTCTGACCCTGATTGAAGGTGCATCTTTATGCCTCAAAGACTAAATTTCCTGACACATACCAGCGTTTCATTTTTACTACATGCTCCTCAAAACAGAACAGTTTTTTTCTGAAGGGAAACCTTTGATCACTTAAGGAAATTAGGACATGTTCTGACACAGAACACCTGTTGATGTGCCATACACATTCTTTTCTGATGTGATTTATAGGATCTCTCCTGTCAAGCACACACTTCTGATATCTAACCAAACAACCCCTCCCATGCTAAATTCCCCATTTAAAGCTTATAAAACTCCCCAAGTCCCACATTCATTCATTATACACATACCAACAAACTCTGGCAGGCAGTGTGGGCTGTGAGTGAAGCTGTCAGTAATGCAGTGAGGTGTTGTGGGGTAGTAAAGGGTAAAAAGGCCTCGCTTAGGGCTTCAGTGAGAATCTCAAATGGCAGCGCAGGTGATCACGTGAACCCTCTTCTCCCTCCTGCTGTCCATGAAGAGCTGGATGAGCTATGGTGACAACTCCAGAGGCCCTAAACGCCGTCATAGGAGAAGTTCTCCATTTTCACCGTCTGCCGGATCAGAAGCTTGGACTCCCTCCTCTCCTCATTCTTGATGGATTTGTTGATATCCATGATCTTTTCACAGATGTATTTGTTCACTTTGGATAACCGCTGTGTGATCTCAGCACTGTCGGCTGTCTCCTGGGACACACGGTCGTACAGACACTCTGAAACAAAACACTTGGATTACCACTGGGATTTTACTACTGAAGAGATTCTCATGTAATTTGGTGGATTAAAACAGGATTATATAACCGTTTTACATCTTAAATTATAAATCAAAGTATCCGTATACCTTACTGATCCTAGCAATTGCTGGATTAATGGAAGCATATCTCTTAAAACAAGAATTTCTAACAATTTTTGTTCATTCTCTCCAAAGCTGCTACTATATAAATAATAACACATTTCCTACAATGGTCCAGCACTTGTGTATTAATTTATAAACTTTTTATACAATGTCTACATCCAAGAACCAGAAGAGGAACACAGAAGCCAAGCAAAAATTTTATATATGTATATAAATGCATTTATATATGCATGTAAAATAGGGATGGGCGGTATCAACATTTTTCGTACCTTCATACGGTCTCAAAATAGCTAACACAGCCCGACAGTGCACACCGATACACACGTGTTGATGATAAAACACAGAGAGCAAAATTTTAGTGACGGGTGCTGAAGGAACAGAATAGTTCGAAAATAAGCCGGTTCTACACTGTTTAGAAGCACAGCTGGCACTAACAAGCACTTGTAGATACCCCACAACAGATTTTTCCGAAAACTGAGGCTCAAAACACACATATTTAGAGGATAAAGCCATATACCTGTGAGCACAAAGTCAAGTGAAGGATTTTGTCTGTTTACAGCTTTCTTCCTCTCTTTTAAACCAAACTCAGTGCTAAACTGCAGTTGGCTACGGGGCTTGTGTTTTTCTTCACTAGTTTTCAGACTGTTACATCAGCAGTCAACGAGCTCCCACTGCGCCCCCTCCCTGTAATTCTCTTAAATGCACATGAAAATATTAGCCAACATTTAAAGACGCAGAACAAAAATTGGTCACACCACACACGTCATAAATACCGCCCTCATTTTGAGATACCATCCACATTTTTAAATATCGCGGTTTACGGCATATCATTATCATTTATCATTATACTGCCCAACCCTAATGTAAAGTATACTTTAAATTCATCAGGGTCCACCTCATACTCAAATATCATACTATGCTTTAAAAAAACGTTACTACAAAGTTACATTATGCATGCAACTGTACCTCGAACAATTTTGAGTTTGCTGGGCGATAGGGGAGGTTTAGGCAAAGCATCTTTCTTCTTCTTTGTAGCTACTCCTGTCACACTGCGGTTTTTCAACGTCTCTGTGCCCCAGATCATGACAGCCAGATTTTTGGTGAATTTGGAGTCACCCTGTGTACGCTGAAGCTGATGCCACTTCTCCTCTTCCACCCAAATACCCCCACCCAAATGCACCTAGAGGAGGACAGACCAGCAAGATTTATTACATAACAAAAGCATGCACACAAAGACAATATCTTCTTTTAGAGCTGCCCTATTTAGTTTGCCATAATGTCGAAAGTCAGTAGTGCCTAGAACATATGGAAAGTCTCTCACACACATACATTTTTATATATAGGCTGGACAATTAATCAAAATGCACTGCATCCACACAACTGCTGCTACACCTACACCATAATGGAACAAGATTACAAGACATATTTGGCTAAATAGCCCTCTTCATTCATACATACATGTTACTTAAATAACAAACTGATTTTAATTTATGAAATGTAAATTTGGCCCAGTAAACAGCAAACAATGCCATTCATAGTACAGCTTTTGCTAACTGAAAGTACTGAAAATGTGCTTATGTGATCCATTCAGTCCACATAGTATGAGTTTCTGATTCCTGTATGTTGTGGTGTCTATTGATGAAACATTTATGCAATCCAAATAATGTAAATAATTTTATTATATAAAAGTTACACAAGCCAATTTGTCTGCATAAATCCTGCAAGTAATGTATATATACTGCAAGTCCTATTGCAATAGGCATTAATTTGGTTCAGAATACTGCACTCTAGTAGACAGTTAAGTTAAAAGCCCCCCCCCCCCCCCCCCAAGCTTTGCAGAACTCTTTGGACACTAAACTAGTTGAAGACATCTGGTGCAGACATGTAGAGGGCTGGTCTAACAGGCCTTCCCTTCTCCAATCATCCTTGGAGACCAATGCAGAAATGAAGCTATGTGAGTGATGCTTCATAAATACATTCAGGAGCTGGGGTCCCTGGGTTCAGCAGGCGGAGTAATGTGTTTTGACAGACGCCAGACCAGAGTGTTGACTTTTAAGTCACATTGTGGAGGACAACGCCAAACAAGCCATCAGGTGGATTGATGGGTGGCTGGTGAGTTATAGGTGAGGTAATGTGCTGGCTGCTTTTGTCACCCTGAGAAGTCTTTCGGCTAGCTTCCAGAGGCTTTTCCCCCAATACAACTAATGTGCTTTAGGCTGCCGGCCAGCAGATAAGCTTTTCACTGCTCTTAACTTAGAAGAGATTTGCGTTTCTGCAGCTACCTATCACTCATCACAACTCCTGTGGTACAAATAATTAATACGGAGAATGTGCGGGTGTGTAAGGCCTAATTTGCTTTTGTTCTTCACGCTTGATCTGAGAACCCTTTCAGCGTGTAACACAAATTCCTTCCTGTCATGGGAGGCAGGAGGAAATAAGGGTGAACATGGGCCCACTCTCTGCTAACAGGGCTCAGCAATATCACAGCAAGTGCCCTGGTTAAAATGTCTATTGGGATGGAAGATTCATAGCCAATTAGAGAAAACTAAAAGGCCTGAACAAAAGACTACACTGCTTCAAGCAAGAATACTCATAAATGATGAGTGGACAGTTCCAAAAGGATGCAGAAGGAAGGGTGTCATTCATACACATACTAGGGCTGCTCTGTAAGTCTGAAATGCTGCATTGCTGTTATTCTTGTGCATGTTGTGACTGCTGTATGCTAGTGGTAGGTGAAATAAAAACATCACGATTCAGAATCAATGTTAACAAGTCATTAACATTTACAAGTCGTCCAAACATTGTCTGACGTCCCAGAGTAAATGAAATATTCTTTCCAGACACTGGTACTGAAAGTTACTTGCCCAGTTGAGCAATCTGTCATACTTTCATAATTTACTGCTGGCAGTTTTTACCCATATATAAAATACTACAGGATTTGTCTTTAGATACAACACTCCCTCACCACAGGAAAAATGGTGTAACCCAGTTATGCAAAGTGTTAAATTTAGCCAATCATGGATTGCTGGTACTCATTTCCAGCAGAAGGCCCGTTTCAAAATACCAGCGAGTGATCAACATGAATAAACTTCTGGAACATTAGAATACCATGATTCAAGAATATGCACAGACTTGAGTATGAGATGATACAAGTTGGAATACATAACAGAAACTGAAGGCTCATTTCAATAATGAAGGCTCTGGTGACAGAACCAACAGAATATTGTGTATCACACACACACGTGCACACATCCTCTTACTTTTCCATCATTGAAGGTATAGACAGTCCTTGGGGAGGGGGAGTGGGTGGAGCTAGTGTTGGCTTCCTCTCTGCATACTTCCTGTGGCTCGGCAATTGGCTCCACCACCTCGGCTTTGATTGTCTGAGTGCCATTGTCGTGCATTGGCTCTGTGGGGAGTGCAGCGTTTGACCACAGGTTAATTAAGATGCCAGTCTATTGGCCAACAATGTATTATAAAGTAAACAGCAAAACAGGCAAAAGAACAAGACAGTTCTATGCGAAACCCACATGCATGCTCGGTCTGTCTCAGGAGCTTTTGATTCGTCCTGGCCGACGTTACTGTACTGAGTCCTGGCTGACTTGCTTTGGGTGGCTGCCTAAAACACAGCTTCCCCTGTGCCTCGAGACAGGCGGTTTATTTTAGCCCAGTAAGCTGGCTTGATGGCTGGCCACGCTGAGCTCTAATGTAGCTGATGAGTTTTAATATCGGTCATCGTACTGCATTCCTGACCCCAAAGCACCCTGCCCAGTCTAATCTTTAGCCCTCACCATCAGCTCTCTTCCATCCCTCTGTCTGCTCCCTCCCTCCACAAACACACATTCATACAGAGCAGCTGGCCAGGACACTGGTTTCAGACCTCTGGACACTATGTCCTATTTAAGCAGCCGGCATAGTGGTTCAAATCTCATACATATAACCAACACCAGGAAAACAATGGGCAATGGAGCAACACCTGTACACAAGTGTAGTTGCAGTTAAAAGTGACTAATAACCAAGGAGACATTTCTAATTTAAAGAAGCAAATACATGCAAATGAGTTATCATGCTTACCAAAACGATTATGTTTAAAGACATTTAAGAAAACAACACTCCCAATTACCTGGTACCATGATGCACTAACATACGCTATATTGCCAAATGTATTATGGGACTTTTGACCATTCAACCAGAACCACATTTGTGAGGTCAGACACTGATGTTGGGGAAGATAGCTTGGCTCATAGTCTGCGCTCTAATTCATCACAAATGTGTTCTATTGGCTGACGGTCAAGTTCTTCCACAACAAACCCGCTCATCCATGCCTTTATGGACCTTGGTTTGTGCACTGGTGTGCAGTCATGTTGGAACAGGCAGCAGCCAACCCCAGACTGTCCCCAAAAAGTTGGGAGAATGAAATTGTCTTGGTATGCTGAAGCGTTAAGAGTTCCTTTCACGGGAACTAACTACTGAAAAACAACTCCACACCATAATGCCCCCTCCAGCAAACCTTACACTTGCCACAATGCAGTCAGACAAGTATCGTTCTCCTGGCAACCGAAAAAGCCAGATATGTCCATCTAACTTCTGATACTGCAGAAAGTTGCAGATCTCTGCATATTATGCACCTCAGCTTAAGCTGACTGTGTGCTGTCAATTTATGTGGCCTGTGAGTTGCTGATGATCCCAACTGCTTCCAATTTGTTATAATACCACTGACAGTTGACTGTGGAATATTTATAAGTGAGGAAATTTCAAGACTGGACTTGCACTGGGGGCATCCTGTCATTGTACCACACTGGAATACACCGAGTTCCTGAGAAGTGAACTATGCTTTCACAAATGTTTGTAGAAACAGTCTGCCTTCCTAGGCACTATATAAATACATTTTGATTGATGTTTTTTTTTTTTTATTTCCTGAGGTTTAAAAGCAAAGGCAGAACCAAAAGTTTTCAAGTGGCCCTTGATCTATTTTCTTAATAGATTTTATATGGCCTTGCAAGTCATATCACTCTTCAGTGTGTACCAGTTCAAGAAAATGTATATGACAGAAAGGCAATGACTAGCACTAATGAAAGCATAGCTTTTTCATAGTGCTAGTAGTTTATTTTGAATGCATACAATTAAAATGTTCAATTGACACGCCTTAGAAAAATATTTTACCAGCAATATTTCATAAGCTTTATGACACACAAAAAAAAGAATTAAAAAAAATCAGTATGAATAATGATATGCTGTTGTTGGCTCTCAGCTTGGCAATGTCCTCAGTACAGAAATCAGTCAAATGTTTGTTTCAGCTCACCCATAAGCTTGGCTGGCTGAGAGCATACCAAAACGTACTGTTTCTTGAAGTGTCTAGTGTTTGTGGCATATGTGTGCATCTCTCACCACTGCCCAGCCTCATGAGTAGCACATCCTGCAGGCGGCGGTTAAAGTCACGCAGCTCCTTGACCTCAGTAAGCAGGCTGCTGTACTCCTTAAGTTTTTTGGCTTGCTGCAGTAGCTGTCTGCGTGTGCGTTCCAGCTCCTGCTGTAGCCGCCGAACCTCTTCCTCTTGCTGCCTGTAGCTGTGCACCAGCTCCTCATACAAAACGCGGGGCACCACCGCCTCCTCTCCCTCCTCACCCTCTTCTTCCTCACCCAGACGCTCAAGCTCCTCTCCCTCCACACATGAGCTTACTGCGTTCCGTTCCAACCGTGCCACCACTGCAGCCAGACTCTTGGACGAGTTAGAGGAGGTTCGCTGCTGCTCCTGAGACTGCACCTGCCAAACACAAAGCTATTCAGTCTCATAGTATAGAAAAGGTACCAAAATCTGAAAAGATTTTTAATATTTAAAAAAATTATCAAGGGGCTGGTATACACAAAAATTGGGCATGGTTATAGACAGGTTACAGTTTCACATATATAACCATAACCCTAATATGCTGGAAAAACAAGGTAGGCTTATATAGTAAAGTGCCCAGTAAATGCAGTGTTTAAACTGCAATACTGTACATGCTGATAACATTCATAACTGTGCACAGGTTAATGTCAATGTGGTGCCTGAAATAATATCTGTCCAAAAGTAGTCCTAGTGGTAGTTTCTTTTCACTGACCAAGAAGCTAAAGGGTAGCCAATAAACTGTGCAAGAATCAGGCTATAGTCAGTAATTCTGTGATGCCTAATAAAAAGCCAATGTGTGTAGGTCACATGGTACTTAGTCTTGCATTGCCAGACTTTCTAGGGTGAGACTGGTACGTTTCGCCACTTAATGTAGCCAAGAACAGCCTACTTCTGCAAGAAAAGAAATCCAACTGACACACAAAACCACCAATCATAAGTCTGCTATTATGGCATGAAATGTAGAAGGATGCCATGTTTGATTCACATCAGACCAGAATGAGTGCATATCATTTCACCAAAGTGAGTATGCACAGGTGTATAGATAGCCAATCAGAATGTAAGGGGCAGAATCCTGACAGTGAGGCCAGCTTAATGCACTAAAGGCATCAGTCTATTCTTCTACTTGTGGGTGAGACTACATGGTACATAATAAACTGGCATCTGGCAGATGCCAATAAACTGGCAGATGTTCTTTTCAAATTGAAAAGCTTTATATAACCTCATTAGAAGAATGTTTAAAAAAAATATTTGTTGACATACACTTCACAAAATGTTCAGGGATATCAAGAGCAGAAAGAGTGAGTACAGTGGTAGACCATGTACATGAGCAAAAACTTTAATTCCACTATTTCAGATGCAAATACAGCCAAAAGTCCATCAAATCATCAATAAATAAATTAATCAAAACCAGATGATCACTGGGATTACACCAAAAAAATTATTTTGTAGTGATATACACAATTCACCAATAGTTCACCAACATTGCACAAGAGTGTCAAAACAGTAAATTGCATTCATAGTTAATTTCTAGGCATTCAGAAATACCTAGCAGGAATCTTTCTCCTCACTGAGAGTGAAGCAAGAGGTTTAAGAAACAAAAAGACACCTAGCCCACCAGCTACAATGATAAACAATGTCAGGCTGTAGGTGGTTCTTGGTTCAGGCAACAAAGTTATAGAAAAACACTAATGAATTAAGTATGGACAAATAATGAAATTGATTATTAACTGAACATGTATGTGTTGCAGTGTTCAACTTCATTTTGAATGAGACTTGTGAATTATACATTCATTTAAAAAAGCACCATTAATATATTTTCATTTACAGCACACACTATTATTTTAGTAATTAAATATATACAATAATATCAATAAAAATATATAATCATTTATCATCATTTGACTCTCCTGGTCTAAATCAGAAACAATCAAATTTCCCCTTTCTCGCTAGAATTTAAAACACATACTTAATATCAGTGCAAAATCCATGTTAAGCCAATCCTGATTTGTGCATGAATTCCAAATTAATCCAGCCTGCTGGCAGGAAAACTGTCTGCAGTCCACTTCAAGAGCATGCTTAGCAGCATTCTTTTATCTAACATCAGTCTGATGAGATATACTGGAGGTGTACTGTACCTTTTTATGTCTGAGGGACATTCTTTCTTCGCCAAAGTGATTATCTACTGCATGGCCTGCATTCCGGGTAGACATTTTAGGAATTTTCATCTTCTTTTGCATAATACTGTTCTCAAATTCCTCAATGTTATCTGGAAAAAAAAAGAACAGCAAATTGTCAGCAATTCATTTACCTTAGGATTTGTGCACATGCAAAATAATGAAACAACAGAAAATTAGTTTGCCTAATCAGATCAGAGTGCAAACAGCTTGAGGTGTAAAAAAGAAGCATACCATTGAGATTTCCAGTTATTATGAATTTACTCTGATCGCTGCAATAAAGTATCACGTCATTTTGATGAATCCTTATTTTCTGGAGAATTTTCAACTTATGTCTGTACTTTAACTCATGAACTTGATGTAAAAAGATCTACTTTTTTTTATTCCTTTTCTATGTTTAATGCCTTTGTGTTTGTGATCTCTGCACCTCTCTGCATGAAAGCTGGGCAATATGTAAATAAATAATAGTGATTCTATTTACATTTGTTATTATAAATACTGTGCCTACATTATGAACTATGAACAACTGCATGTTTCTTTTCAAAGAGAGCATATTTAAACATGTTTATCTGAATTCAGTTCATGGCAGTTTGTGAACCATGAAATGGAAAAAAAAAAATGGTGACCGTTCTGAAATAACTGTACTAGTGAACTGTGTGTATACCAAAAGTGTGATATGCATCTAGTACATTCTGTAAGTATTATGATCTATTTTACCAGTACTGACATCCCTATACTGCAGTTGGTCTCACCTTGGACATGCAGTGTTCATCAATGAGAACGTCACTTAACAAATTTCAATTTATATTTGTAGGCTCTGGAGGCTTTAGGAAGATTTGCTCTAGATGTTACACAGTTCCCCTGCAATGAGAATCAAGGCTTTTTTTTTTACTTGGTAAATTGAGTACTTCTACTCAAGCTGTTTCTGTAAAAGTACTCATGTCATTATTTCACTGCGATAACAATGCTTTTACTGGTGTGGATTTAGGCTACTCCACTTATATCTAGTTCCTTCAACTGTACAATAAAACTTATCCCACATTACAGACCTCTTTTCCTAACAAGATCAGACTTTTGTTCCATTTTGAAAACAGGGCTAAGGAACATATGAGGATTAGTAATCTAGCTAAGTACCTGCATGTTCCAGCACACTGCCAGTGAAATGGTGGTTTGGCAGTTCTACACATTTCCTTGTCCCTGTGTTTACAGGGACAATATGCTGCAAGTGCTAAAACAAAACCTTTAAATGTAGGAGTTTAAATATATATGGGGAAAACCACAGCCACGAGAACCAATTTAAAGTTCAACAATGTAGTTGAACTCACATCTATTACACTTGCACAATCAAATACACAACTGTCAAGTTTTGGTTGGGTTTCTAAGTGCAACTACAGACACATTCTCTAGAATCAATACTTTATTTACTTATCTATTTCTTTATTTAGGGGGAGGTGGGCTGTGAATAAAAAAACCCTGTGCTAAAGATATACTATATTTCATGCATGTTACAATATATTCCAAATTGAAATATAAAATCCGTGCAAGAAACAACTGGAAAACAATACTGTATTTAAACAGTTCAGATGGTTCTCTGTGGAGAAATGTTAATGTTAGCTTTTTAAACTTAGAAATCTAACAAGGTAATCTACCAAAATCATTTGACCTGGGGTGTCTAAACTTTTGCACAGAAGTATATGTGTATTTCGTTGAGGTTAGCATGTCGGCTAGCGTACACCTAGCACCTTTAGCCTGCTAACTTACCAAACACCTGGCTAACGACGCCGAACTTGGCTTTTTTATTCGATTTTTTCCGTTCCACCTTAAACGACGCATTAGACGCACCCGGTGCTGCGTCGCTTAAGGTGGAACGGTAAAATTCGAAAACGGAGCCCAATTCAGCCTCGTCACCTAGCTAGGCTATCTGGAGCTCACCTTTTCCCTTGTCTTTACCCGGAATAAAAGTTATGTTTGTTTCGATTTCCAAAGCACTGTCTATCGCCAAGTCTGTCAAGTTTAAGCGGCGCAGACGCTTGCTAATGTCGGAGCTAGCGACATGAACCGCCCTCGACACAAACAAAAAGTCGGCGAGAAGCAGAAGTGGCGAACATTTACCTTCTTCAGCCAGAGAAACACTGTCAGCACACAGCGGCAGTGCCATGGGCTTTATCCGTGCGGCCGTTCAGTAAACTCACGGGCTGACTGGTTAGTGAAGGTAAGTCAGAACAGAAGTGCTAAAAATGAAATAAATAATGAAGCAAACCCCCCAGTGCGACCCGAGCACTCACCTGCGAGAGCGAGGATCTGCGCCTTGCCTGAGTGGCCTGTACCATTCTCCCCTTTCTCTTCACTTCTGACAACCACATACACCTTCTGATCATCAAAATCTGTCTTGTGCCGAGGTCTGAAATCTCTCACATTAGAAACGGGTAAAGCATAGCACATGTCGTCCTCAAAGAACCTCACAAAAGCATACATTATTTCTCTTTGGTCCAGCACTTTGGATATGGTTGACAGTTTCTCTCTTAAAGAATTAAAAAATATAAACACAAAGGGAAATGCCTCTGAGATCGACTACTTGTGCCTGGTCTACAGCGCCCCCCCTCTCACACAGACCGTACTAATCAAGAGAGAAATGATGAAGGCCATCGCGACAGAGAAAGAGAGAAGTTTGAATCCTTCAAGAAGCCAATAAATAATTAAATAAAAAATGTTATTATACGGAAATATTTCTTAATAGATTTAAGGACACTCGTTCTGAAAGCATCTTTTGTGATGTCCAGAATTAAGGAATTTCTCAAATGTCTATACCAAAAACACTTGGATGAAGGAAACAATTATGGAGCTCCTGTTGATTACAAACATTTCTTGGAAAGGTTTTTTTTTTTTTTTTAATTTGTCTTCAACATAAATAACTACATTTTATAGATCAGGTTTTATATATACTTTTAAAATATTTTAAATTTTAATTTTGGGTAAAAAAAAAAGTGTCAAATAACCATTTTCATATCAGTTTCAGCCACTCCTTGACAGACTGCCATTTGATTCCATACTATTCAGTATGAGGAATATATAACCAAATGGGCTATGGAGCACTTTGGAAACCATTGACACACATTGTCTAATATTGCCACCTGAAACTCTTTTACACAAGGAGAAAGACACATCAATCAATTCCACATTTTATTTTATTTTTGAGAAAGATGTGCCAGAGATGAAGGGGACCATACAGACTTTTATCAGTGAAAAGTACAAAAGCCTATATCCGTCATGGTACGGGGGACTTGGTGTGTGAAGGTACCACAGATGCAGAAGCTTATACTGGGATTTAAGAGAGACAGATGCTCCTATCGAGGTGACACATATATGTTGAAAGAAAAGAATCAGACAATTCAGACTATAGAGTTTTGAGTTGCTGATAGAAGTAGTCTTGTATCAAGTGAAATGCATCAAGCCTCAGTGCGCAAATGAATGAACAGTATAATTAAAAGTGACTACTAGTAGTGAGGTGTTTCCTCACCATTTGCTAGCTCTCCAGTCAATCTGCAGGCTCGGACCTGTGTAATGTGTTTACGAAACCCCAGTGTAAAAGAGTAAAAAAAAACAACAACAACAACAACAGAGGGTCTCAGCTCAGTCCAATATGCTAGGATTTCTTATTGCACACAGACCAAAAGTGCTACAAAACAACCTTAAAAATTCAAGTTACAAATGAGTTTCTGTGGTAATTCAAACTGTAAATAACCACTTTCAGAATATTTAAACATTAGCCACATACAAAAAACAGTCATTTTTCCCTCAAACATACTGTTCCACCTTAAAAAATGCAGCGCTTCTGAAAGTAAATAAGAGAACAGCGCTTTTCCACAATCGCAGATGTTGCCTTTAAAAAGAAAGATGATGTAACACAGTGATAAACATGCCTCTTTCCAAACATTTTGAATGTGTTGAAGGCAAGATATTCTAATTATGTTTATATTTACAAAATATAGTTATATAATAGAAAATATTTTCAGGTTCTTGTTTTATTGCACTTTTAAAAAGTCCCAACTTCTTGTTATAATACATTCAGCCATGAAAATAATACGCTTTCACATAAAGCGATGAAGAGGCTAATCTTCAGAATTTTCAGAAGAGCCAAGTTAAAATGCTGGTAAGTTTAGCTTTTAATCAACACTGAACGTTTCCTCATCATTAAAAGGTACATAAACATTTTATTTTTCATTAATCAAACACAGTCTAATAACAGGGAAACATGTAGATCTAACTTTGATAACAAGGAACATGGCAGCCCTCTTTTCATTAAATACTGTACTCCATCACATTCCCCTCATCACAAGTTTGATTTAATTAACTAAAATCATATTTTTAGGATTAGTAATATGCATTTCAAATTACAGAGAACAGGACATATAACTGACATTGAGACAACTTCACTGGGCACAGGGCAGGAACACACCATGGACAGGGCACCACTCCATCACAGGGCATCACTTGGTTGTTCACACTCACGTCTACGGACACATGAGTAACCAATCCACCTTTCAGTATGCTTTTAAACTGTGGGACTAAACCAGAGCTAATTATGATCAGTCCACCAAGAAAATGAGAGCTGATACTTTTGTCAGTTTGTTCTGCATTTCCAAAAAGTTTTACCTAGCTGTGTCTGTGTACACAGTGCTGGTCATGCACACACGGGCATTCCACTTTTTATCTGTGAAATATTTATCAATTAAAAATGAGCTACAGTAATCATGAACTGATTACTGTAATGCTTGCTTTAATTTACTGCTGGTGTTTGCATCATGGTAATGCTCATTAAAAACTAGATACTTACATATTTCTTGGCTTGCTGGAAAGCATCCAGAAGAATACCAATGTCCCATGCCCACCAAGCAGACAGGGATTTAAACCCTGAGATAAATAGCACACATTTATAAAACGGCTGGTTGTTTTTACGAAGCTTTTCCATTGTTATCAGTTGTGCAGGTCTTAAAATATTACTGTGAATAGACACAGTGATTTCAAGTTTACAGTCAGAAGCTAAAAAGAGCAGACCTAGCCAAAAGAACAATGCGGTTGTCCATGTTGAGGAAAGAGGGTAACCAGCGATGCATAAAGATCTCTGTTAATGCTTTTTCAATAATCCATCATCTCACTTTCATTCAGTGGGGAGAAAGCTCTTCACACCAACCAATCATTATCATAATCGATTCATTCAGCTATGGCTTTTGTTCTGCACCAGCTGAATATAGGGAGGCATGAGGCATTCTTCAGGATGACTGCCGGCACTGACTGCATGTGTGTGGAGGAGTGTGTCTTTGTCAGTGCGTCTTTCTTGCCTCGTTTTCTCCTTTCCTCATTTCTAATGAACTGACATAGGCTATCCGACAAGAAAGGGATCTCTTTGTTGTTGTAAAACAGACAGGTTGTTATACAAGGGGATGGATTTCTCGGCTTGCACTTTAATACGGCGAGAAGTGCATTCGATAAATGGCACTAACAATTCCGTTCTGCTTCGTCTGCTGTAATTGAAAAGCAAGTGAGGCAGAACTTTGGGTGCTACTTCCTTTCCGCCATTCTTTTTTTTATGTCATTGTTTGACTGAGATTTGCTATCAAGGCCTGACCTGTCCTTTCAAGTGACCACAGATGGGTTTTCTCAAAGAATATCTGAAAAAAGCACAAATAACTACGTGTTGTTATATTAGTTAGACACTCTATGTCCAGAACTATCCAGACATCCCTTTTAATTTGTTAATTCATTCACTTCAAAGTGCTGGATTTGGAGTTGGATTTGTTTTAGTGACACAGAACTAGTCATCCAACAGCAGTGCCTGACCTCAATAAAGTTCTTGTGGCAGAATGCAGTTGAAAACTCAATGTTACAGATTACAGTGTAAATCTTTCCAGAGGAATAGAGGCTGTTACTGACATCTTTTACTGAGAGAGGGCAAGCTCTCCATGAAACATGTTTGAATGTGGAACAGGTTAGACAAATGTTTTGGACATTTAAAATCAGTGCTTAATTTGAGCCCCATCCTGTCGGAACAAGATCCGGCACCTCTCATATTTGGTGCACATGTATTCTGGAACCAATTTAAGTGGATCCAGCACCATTATAATTTAGAAAAATAACACAGACACACACACACACACACTCAATGTGCACTGGATGGATCATTCCACTCTCAGTGTTCCATTACTTGACATGCAAAGGATGACTACTTATGTTGAAATGTGGTACTGAATGGCACTTAATGTTTAGTTACTTGGTCATATTGATATAATTCCTATTTCAAACTGCCAACAGCAGCCAATTTATAACCCTGCTGTATTCCTCACAAGATCCTGGTCTCTTTAATAGGGACTCAGCTGCAATACATGTGTAGTGCTAGCAGCAATAATGAAGGGAACAACAAAAACAAAAAAACCCTTCAGCGGGATACAAAAGTTTGTGTCAATTCCCAGAACCTCAAACTGTGGCTCAATTTTCGGAGAAAAGAGAAGCATCTTGCTGAATTCTCCTCAGCTGTGGCCGTGGGCCGGAGAGAGAAAGAGAGGGGCTCAGGCCGGGCTGGTGGGTGCCGTGGGCCGTGTTGCTGGGCAGAGCAGTGTGACTGATGCACTGAGTGACTGGAGTTTGCACAGACATGGCTCAGAACACAGTGGGAGGATTACTCTTAATCTAATCTGCTCCTCAATGGCTGGCTTGTCCTGCAGCCCGAGTCTACCCCAATAAGACTACCCAGATCCCACTGCTGATGCGTTCAAGTGGCCCCAGCTCAAGGCAAAATGAACCCAGTGTCCATTTTGAGCCACAAACCCTGGAGAGTGAGACTGTAAACAAGACTATAGACAGTAGGTTTTTCTTTGGTAAGGAAAGAGCAAAGTATGTGCTGATAAAAGATTTAAGTCTATAATATGCTGGTATAGCCCCTTTTTTTAACCATTAAAGCACTAATAAAAGAACATGACTATATCTTTTCTGTAGTTCTCATGTAAGTTTAAAGCAACATCTACGTTTGTGGGGAAAGCTGTTCTATCTTATGTTAATGTTCAGAAGCTCTTTTAATGTAGAACAGTATGTTTGAGGGGGAGAAAACGACTGTCGTGTGTACATGTCTAAGGTCTAACTTGTCTGTAAGCTTTTAATCACTATTGGAAATACCACAGAAACTTTTGTTACTCAATTTGTTTAGTTCTGTGGTACTTTCGCTCTGTGTTTACTTTCATGGAGTTAGCGCTCTGCTGAATTTAGAGTCAGTTCCACCTACAGGAAAAACAAATCTATAATTACTCACCTGTGGATCAGGAATAGATCAATATCCTCATCTTGGTTCATGCTTTTCAACTTTTAGAGGTCTATTCATGGTCTAAAAACCTCAGAATGTCATTTTTCTGCCATGAGCAAAGAGAAAGGAAGCCTAGGATACACTGGACAATTTTATTTACATTTACATTTAATTACGATTCAATAAACTTAAAATGCCTTTAATCTAAAGAGACTTAAAGCAGCATTTCTAGTGGTTTGTTCCTCATAAGTTTACACACAATGCAACCTATTTTCAAGTCATGTATAAAACAAAAAAAAACTGAAAAGAACAATTTCCAAAACCTACTCAGAGACACCTTGACATTGACAAAGTTTATGAAGTATAAACACTTGATATGAGTGTTTTCTTCCCATTCAATGACTCTAGCCTTAGACATTATGGCACATGATGGTGTAAAGCACTTGGCACCATAGGCACGGTAGCCGACATCGAGTCAGACATCATGTCCCTGCAATTAGAGCCTCCCAGCTCCCCTCATTCATCTTTATTGGTGATACATTAGCCATCATTAAATAAAAGACATGGGATAATCTCTGTAATGATATGGCTGATGGAGCTGGACCCCAGAGAGGGAGGTAGCTGCTCTGTGACTGGAATGGAAAGTGTCCGGGTGTTGGGTGTTGGGTGAAGCTGGTAGCACTGGCTCCGTTCAAGGGTTGCCAGATGAGGATGAGGATGTTGATGATGATGGAGAGAGATGGATATTAGGAGGTATGACACATGCATTAACTGGGAACACATTAGTCATTAGCACATGGCCAATCAAAACACAACACCTGGGCCAATTTGGGAGATGGACAGACGCTTGCACAGGTGTGTGTGTATGAGCGACTTTGTGTTCTTGTGTGTGTGTGAGAGAGAGTTGTGAGTATGATGGCTGGCTAAGTATGAAGCCAAATGTCTGGCATGCTCGATGTTTGCTGCCTCTGCCAGACTCTGAAGTACAGAGGGGACAGCAGGATCGTTTATAGAACATTAGAAATATGTTTTAAAATAAAGAGTCCAGTATGTTCGGGGAGCCGAGGCAGTCAGGGTCAATCAAGGATGGAGCTATTTGGCGCCTTCATCTTATACTGATAAACAACTTAGCAGGCAGGGGATACTCTCTTGTTTAATTGAACCGGTCTTAACTGTGTTACTTTATTTTGTCCCTTAATTAGCACATCATGAATAATTAATTGGCCGTGAAGGCATCAGCAGGGTAATAAAAAAAGTGATAGCCCATGAAATGAACAGTGGCCTCAAAACAGGCCACTGTGGAGCGCCATCAATTACTAATGGGAGCTGCCCTGAGATGCTTTGCACAACTGACAGAGAGTGCAGCAGCAAAACTATATTGTGTAACCCCACCCCACACCCCTCCCACGAAACCGCATCAAATATTTAGAAGGGTATCATTGCTGGTGCGCCGTCCCGCTGTGTATCTTCTGTGACGTGGCAGGGGGCCCATTGATCTTCCTTTAAACGAACAAATGAGTGCTCAAACTTCAGCCCTGTTCAATGCGTTTGGTTAGGATCACTCTGAGTAGTGCCCTCACTCCAGGGCCTCACTATCGATCTGCCCGGGTCAGGAAGCCCCTCCCTTTCCCCACCACCACCACCAAATATGATTTCTGAGTATCGTTAGCATGAAAGACATGCCCGAGCTTTTTTCTCTCAGCTGAAAGGGTGGCAATTGCACCAAACGGCGGACACTTCATTTATCCTCATTGAGGACGCACAATGAACCGCAAATGTTTGATCTTTCTGAGTAAAAACATTTGAGCTGCAGTATGTGTTTGATTAAGGCACGACGGAGTTTCAGCGATGTTGGATTTTTCAACTAAAGTGTGCATAATACTTTCATCATTATATCCCCCAAACACATTCAAATTGACCTAACCATGCTCCACCCACATAAACTTTCTTTCTTAGCATCTGGTGTGAGGTTGTACAGCTTTTACGAAACACTGGCGACATTCCCATTCAGCCTAATTAGAAGTAGAGTTCTTTTGGAGGAAAAACAGGCTAGCAGAAATGAGTATTATCATAGCAGGGTGAACATAAATGAAACAACTTTCAAAGAGAACTACAAAGTTTCTGCGTTAAACATTATTGTGTAATGTCATCCTTTGTAGGCACATGCTCAGGATTTTCTGGCTGTATGCAGGACATAAACGCCCTTAAATAAAAATAATTAATCTCAATTTTATCTAATTACAAAAATGGTTCTAGATATAATATTCAGATTCAAACTGATAAGCAGAGATGGAGGTGTTGTTTCATGCCACATATGATTATTTATCATATGCATACCCACCAATCAATCATCATTCTTCACTAAAACACTATTTACACGTTTCTATAAAAGCAAGAAAGGAAACAAACTGTGCACGCTGATGGTTCTTGCTGCTGCACCGTCTTTCAGAAGGGTTTGTGTGTATCAATCTGTGTTGGATGCATTATCGTAATTCATGTTTGTTATGGTAAGATTTCTGTTTGGCTCGTTCATGTGTTTTTCCCCCTGTATTGCAGTCCCAATAAAATGAGTGTAATATTGTCAGTTGCTAATCAGTCAGTACTGATTTACATGAAAGTCCTAGCAGTTGTAGACAGACAATAGCAGATTTCAGCAGTTCTTCCTTTATTTTATGGAATCAGGGATAAGAAATTTCACCCAAAAAGGAGGTCACACTATAACGGTTAAAATTACCTGCGCTATACTGTACTCTGCAGCAGCCATTGAAAGTTCTTCCAACACAGAGGATTAAATAATGTGGTAAAAACTCATACAAAGAATGAATTATGATTTATTTGATTTATACTCTGCAAAGTTGTCTTTCAAAAGGCACAGGAAACTATATAACACTGGAATAACAGTGTAAAGTATGTCTCATATAAACTGGAACCTCGCTATTATTTAGCCATTCTAAAAACACATTGTCAATATCATCAGTTATTTAAGTATTTTTGACAAAAAGTTGTATGCTGCAGTTTCTCAGTGGGTTGAATGGGATTTTGGCCAGCATTCTGTGTAATGTGTCCAATATCACGACAGTTGCTCTGAAAACTGCATCTGTGGCCAGAGCATGGAAAGATCAATTGGCTTGAATTTTGAGGATTAAGGCACATGGCTGCCAACAAATATTTTCTAGGTTTGTACCTTATTTTACCCTTTCTCTAGCCCCCATGCTCTATAGGTGACTGCTAGGTGGGTAATGCAAGCAAAGCTTTGTGTGTTCTGTAGATTAAGCTGCTTATCCATCTCCACTGTGTGATCTGGCAACCCCACCTGTCAACAGGAACCTTTAATTTTTTTTTCTTTCCTCACTCTGCTGAATGTAGCTGTGAATTTACTCTGAATTTGCCAGTGGGGGCTGCCACTGTGACTGAGCAACATCATCCATCTGTAGAAAAGTCTACACTTAAATAAGATATCTACCAAGCTATGGAATGGGTTATGCCTGTAGGATTTTAGTGTAGGGCTTTGTGCAAGAGTGAAAAATTGTGTTCAACACAATGTTATTACAAACAAAACACAAACATAGCGATGGCTTTGCACAGTCTAGCGCTGTGTGCATACTGCATCCAAAGCTGTGAGTTTAAGAGATTTTACAAACAAAGGGTGTAACCACATTGTCATAAATACTTAAGCCATTAAAATTAAGTATTTAAAGTTCTATGTATCAGTAAGAGAAACTGGTCAAAATAATCTATACCTTAACTTAAGAATGTCCAAGAGTTTGGAAAATGCAAAATTGCAAGTTCAAAAAGAGTCAGAAGATAATCTGTTATTAAAAAATGTCCTTCCCCATGCTGTGTGTAATTACACATTTCCAAACGAGAGGTCTCCAAATCTCTAAATGTCACACAGGTCCAGCTTTAAACATCATCGTTTTTTATGTGTGTAATTTTTTTTTATAAAGCTATTATAAAAATCTAGTTTCAGTTCAATAAGCTCGGTAAGTTTGATAAACTCGAGTGGAGAAGTGGCGAACAGTCAGGCCTCTCCTCTCCTCCTCCATATAGACCTTTTTGCTAGTGAACGTCTCAAGAGTACGGAAACACAAGACATAACATCCATCCTCCGTGCACTTCACTGGCTCCCTGTCTCTGCTGGGTTTGAATATAAGATTTCTCCCCTAACCTATCAGTGCATTTATGGAAATGCTCCTCCTCGTCTGAAAGAACTCCTCACACCACAAATTTCATCACGATCCCATCGCTCTGTGAACTCAGATCGCCTCTGCCATCCCAGAACTAAACTCAGCACCATGGGTGATCAGGCTTCTGTTGCTCCTTGCTTATGGAATGCCATCCCTGACCATCTCAGGGCACCACAGACGATTGAGTTTTAAAAATGGGTTTAAAACATTTCTTTTTACTTAAGCTTATGACTCTTAATTTGTTGATTTTTAAATGATTTATATTGTGATGCTTTTACTTTGTAGTACTTGGAGATTGTAAAGTGCGTTCAAATGTAAAATGCGTTATAAATAAATTATTATTATTGTTATTATTATAAACCAAAATATCACCATAATAGTAACATATAAACAAGCATTTTATTACCAATATATGTTGTTTTAGCAACAATATAAGTAATAAGTAAAAGTTGTACTAGAAACACACAAAACAAGGTTGGTGGGGCACAAAAATAGATGAGGTATAATAAGACCTCAAAACAAAATCAACACCACACACCAACTAACAAATAAACTACAACAGCAACAACAACTACAAAAGGGTGTGCTCATGCTTGGACTTGCCCCAGAGCTCCTGACAACAAGTGAGGCCTACTGCAGATGTCACAATATACTGTGTCTTTGCTTGTAAACGGTGACATTACTGAGGGTCTGTTATGACTTCACATAACATGTATGATATGTATGATGACACACACACACACCACAACATACTAACCAGCCGGTGCATTCTTGTCATCACTATATATATATATTCTTTCCATATGAAGATCATCTTCCAGCCTAATGAGAGATGACACTATGTTTACACAGAGCAGTTAATTTCCCATCCAGATATAGTAGCTATGTTAATATGACAGCAGGCAAACACAGCTTATCACTGCCCATTACGACTCGCTCACATCTTGAGGGGAAGAACTGTGTGTGTGTGTGTGTGTGTGTGGGCAGATCTGATAAGCAGGTGCTGCAGAGAGCTGGAGTTTACGAGTGACAGCTAGCCGTTCTTTGTTGAGCCAACACACATGGCACCGCGCAGCGCCATTCCAGCGGAGAGGCAGCGAGAAGCTAATGAAGTGACCCTGTAAACAAGAGCCGGCGGTAACTAGGTAACCGTATCAGCACTTTAACAAAGCCAGCAGCAGAGCAGCAGCACACACTCAGACTCAGAATAGGAACAGCACTGGCACAAGGATCAGCTCAACACCAACGGCAATGAAGCACACTGATGACACTCTTTCTCTCCCTCTCTTCTCTGTTCTTCTGTCTCTTGCTTTTTTTCTTTTTGAATTCTTTTTCCTCTCTTGATGCACCTCTGTCTCGCCCTCTTTCAAAGCACCTGTGTCTCACGTCCTCTTTCTCTCTCTCTCTTCTCAAACATTTCTTTCTTCACCCTTGTCTGTCTTGGTTTCTTTTTCATCTTCTCTATTACTGTAACCCCCCCCACCCCCTTGTTCCCCCAGCACTTGTGACTTTTGCTTTCTTTCATTCTTCTCTCTCTCTTTTAGATGTACCTTTCTTTTGAATTCTATCTGTACTTACACCCCCTCTATTTCTATCTCTTTCTCTCTCTTGCCTTTACCCCCTCCGTCATTCGCTAACTCAATCCACTACAAAGCCCCCCTCTGCATCCACCTCTATTACACACACTCAAGCAGGAAATAACAAAAGGCCTCTCGACCTGAAATTACTTTTTTTTTTTTATGGATTTGTGGTGCACGGCAGCAGCAATGGCTCTGGTGACAAAGAAATAGTCACCGCTGTCTGGGCTGTCATGCTAGAGAGGCCGTTAAAATGTTGTTTACATTTTCTCACATATCTTCTGCTCGCACACACACGCTCGTGCTGCTGAAAGGAGAGAAGACAAGTTAATAGCGGCAGCACAATGCATTTTCATTTAGCATCTTTAGAGCGTTGTTTTGTTTTTCACACGGCGAATGGAAAACACACGGCTGATTATGTGAAGAAGGCGTGAAATTGTGATATTTGCGAAGCTCTGGGAATTAACTGCAGGCAGCAGTCGTCCAAAAGCTTCAGGCCCTGGACTCCAGACATGTTTTAAATAATGTTTTAATGATGCACATTTTATAAATATTTTCTCTGCTGCTCCAGCACCACTCCACCACACACACACACACACACTCACACCCTCTCTATTAACTTGCTGCATTAGCCCATTGATTCTTTCTTCATTAACACACTCGCACTCCTTTCGCCATGCTTCTCTGTGCATGTTTCGCTAAAAATCAGCTGGAATTATAATGGCACGGCCAGTGGCATAGCCAGGCGCTTTCGTTTCTCTCTCTTAGCTTTGTCCTCTTCAACACACACACTTTTCACTGTGCTGCCTCTCTAATCTTTGTTTTCCTGTATAAGCATAGATAAAGTCACCAATGATGAAGTCTGGGGATGCAAACTATGCAAATTCACAGTGAAGGGGTGTAATTAGAGCAATAATAGTGTTTTCTTCATAACCCGTCGTTTAGCCAACACACTGATAATGGCTTATAAATGATGTCTATGTTAGCCTGTATATCCTGGTATATCTTCATCCCTCTCTCTCTCTCTCTCTCTCTCATACCCCCCGCCCCACAGTAAATGCACAGCACAGTGTTATGGACACAGCTTGCTCTAGAGTGTAGCTTTCCACAACTGTTTCAAATTTGCAAGTTCACACAGCCAGGGTTTCTTACATCATAAGCCTAAGAAACCAACTGTGTCAACTCACATAATTACATACTCATTCACCCGTGTCTACTGAATGAAGGCAAAGTGTAGAGCTAAATCTACGACAGTATTTTTTTTTCTTGGAATTAACTTCTCAGTATGTAATTCTGATGAACAGAGATGGATTTTTAAGTGTTTAATCAATGACCAGAATGGGACATTAAATATTTGTGTGTGTGTGATTGAATGTCATTTTGAAAGTGAGTCTCAAATGTTATTTGTTAATATTTGACTACCTTTTCAGATCCGGTTCTTTTTTATCTCATGTTTAACATTCTGACACACCACTGGCCTAATAATGAGTTATGTTTCTTAGAACCCTTGCTGTGTATTTTTTTTTTAAATAATAGAATACATTATCAGAATAAAATTGTTATAATATGCATATAATAAATTTGTCATGTTGGAAGAGTCTGTTTGAAGAGATAAACATATCAGGTTTGTCTGTGTGGTGTTAATCCATCCATGGATGAAGTCGCATGAGTAAGGCACCTAAACCCCAAACTGTTCACCAAGTGCCAAGGTGGTCGGCAGGCTTCTACTCTGGTTGTGTGTGTGTGTGTTTGGGTGTTCAGCACAGATGGGTTAAATACAGATCCTGATGGGGATTAAAAAGGTGATTCTTCATCTTCTTTTTGGAAGTTAACTAATGAGGTCTGTTGTTAAGAAATGTCTTTTTGTGAGTAGGGGTTATACAGTTTTCTTAGTAAACGGGGCTCAATAAAGATTTTAGTTTGAGGAACTAGTGGCTGTGACACATTTTGCACGCATACTACTCTCAAGAAAACTGCTTAAATGTTGTGGACTGTTTGCACGTTTTCTCTTCACATCATTGTGCTTAACACTTTTGTCTACTGTTTATTGATGTATTATGTGGTTTAACGACTTATGTTAATGTACAGCTCAAGAGCTTTCAGCCAGGCTCTTCACAGCAAGGAATTACTTCATGTAATTTATAGTATATGACAAATAAAAGCCAAGAAAGCACACTTCATTGGTTTGAACTATAAGGGAAGCAAGGGAAGCAGGCTGGGATTCATGAACATCACATTCTGACCCTACCCCATACATACTGACCACATGCTACTGACCACACGACCACATGACCACATGCTATCGCTGTTGTCCATTTGCCTCCAGGTTTGACAGAGTGGTGATTCAAGTTCATTTTGCCTTCCCAACAGCTCAGAGAAGTCTAGCCTTTTGCCTCTATCATCTCATCAACATTTCTCATGGGCATTTCCACCCACAGAACTGTTGATCATGTTTTACACCATTTGGTGTAAACTCTAGTGACAGGAGATCAGCAGTTTCTGAGACACTCAAACCTCTCCTTCAGATTTCTCTGTGAGCATGAACTGAAATTCAAATTCTTTACCTGCATTATATTTCTGGCTTTATCTTTAAAGGCTGAGTGGAAAATAACTAAACAGGAATTAAAGGTAAAGTCTATCGTTTGTTTAAGATATTGTCGCAGGTTTGTTTATGTTCAGAAAATCCACGTCTTTTAAGCCGGAATGGTATTGTTAAGGGGGAAAATGACTGTAAATGGTTGAAGTTAAACTTGTCTGTACATTTTTATTCCCTGTTTAATTTATCACAGAAACTAATTTGTAATTCAAGTTGTATAGTTTTGTAAAGCTTTTGGTATTTCAGCTGGCTGTCACCCAAATTTGGAGACATTCCACCTTAAAGCAGCAAAAATAAGTTAGCTTTTCCCACCCATGGAGCAGGTACAGAGTAATATTCTCATCCCGATTTGTGCTTTTCTAGGTTTGGAGGTCTCTCCATTGTCTAAAAACTCCACATGCCTTTGTTCTTCCATGAGCAGAGAGTGAGAGAAACCCTAGAATACTGGGCCGAGATCATTCGTTTTTTTTAGCCAATTACTGATATTGGGGCTTTGCCAACACATTACACTGGTTTGGAGCATGAAATCAGAATGGAGAGCTGGCAAATGGTGTGAAAATATCCTCAGAATTTTGATTTTCGATTAAAATCGCCTTTAAGGTGGGTGGCATGGTGGCGCAGCAGGTAGTGTCGCAGTCACACAGCTCCAGGGGCCTGGAGGTTGTGGGTTCGATTCCCGCTCCGGGTGACTGTCTGTGAGGAGTTGGTATGTTCTCCCCGTGTCCGCATGGGTTTCCTCCGTTGGTAGGTGGATTGGCGACTCAAAAGTGTCCGTGTGTGTGTGTGTGTGTGTGTGTGTGTGTGTGTGTGTGTGTGTGTGTGTGTGGGTGTGTGTGTCTGTGTTGCCCTGTGAATCACTGGGCTGTCTTGCGCCCAATGATTCCAGGTAGGCTCTGGACCCACTGCGACCCTGAATTGGATAAGCGGTTACAGATAATGAATAATCACCTTTAAGGTGATAATACAGTAGCCGGTGAGTGTCTTGTATATGCAAATACCAATGCAACACAAGGGCTGAAGATCATAAACAAAAATGTAATGATTGAGAAATTTGTTGGATATTGATGGAATTGTACAATTTCAGTTATTATATGTTTCCACTCTTTCCAGACGTTCACACAATCCTACACTGAAGAAGATTTCACCCTGGACCTGTGCAGAGGTAATGCAATTTGATCTGTGCTATTATTCACTTTCAGCCTTTATTTATCTTGACCATTCTATAACACTGCACTTGATGATGGGCTCATTGTAGAAACTCATATTGCAAGGACAATAAAATATGGCACACACATAGGGACAGCTGAGGAAAATGGGCATATTCCCATCAGACAGAAGAGAACAGGGCTGTAGAACAGATGCAAAGAATGTGGATAAGCCGTTAATTATGGATATGCATCTGCTTATTGATGACTCACCGTATAACAGCAGATCCATATTCATAGATCAGCCTTTGGACAAAATCCTGACAAATAGAGAGAGACAAAGAGAACATGCCTGGAAACGTTTGTTGAGACTGTTGTAAAATGAAACACAAAGAAAAACAAAGCAGGCTGGTGTTACTTAAATGTGTTTAGAAAGGGCGCTTGGCTTTGAGCTGTGCCGAGCGTGCAAATCGTCAGATTGAGAGAAAATAAGCAGGAACTGAGAGAGATCGAACGCATTAACTCTGGCTGCGAGGCTCTGATGCCCAGCACACAGCATCACAGGGGTGTGTATGTTTCCAGAAAAGACCCACAGAGAAAGTGCTACAGAATTAGAGGAGATATGGAGGTTGTGTATTATCTCTGCTCTGGCCAGTGGGTTCACACATCTCTCTCCAAGTTCTCATGAATGTAATTGACCTTTTTTTTTTTTTTTCTATAATCGTGGCAAGCGAGCAGGGTGAGGGAGACTAAACATATACCAAAGCAAAGTTAATTTTCCAGCAACACAGTATCACCGTGGCACCTGCCGATATGAAAAGGGCATTCAAATCAATAGATTGACAATAGGCTTTCTCCGAAAAAGACGGCTGAACCCAATTTTCTGGTGTTGACCACCTCCCTAAGCCTTGTCCCTCTCCGAAACTTCTCAGACCTCCTCCTCTCCGGCCAAAAAACGATTTTTCTTAATGTCTCCCCTCTCTGCCTTCGCTCTCGTTTTTCTCCTTTTTCTTCTCCCGCTTTCTCGGGCCTGCACGAGGCGCTCGGTCCGGCCGTGGCTTTGTGGGAGAACAATGTGCAGGGCTAATCATTATTTAGCCGCGTCGGGCGCTAGAAAGGTCAGCAGTTTGAAATGTCAGACTTCAATAGAGCCAGATGCACATCGCACCGCTCAAGTGTCCAATTAAACAGGGGCCGGCAAGGGGCTGGGGGTGAAGTGCACTTCACATGGAGGAGCTAATGAGGGGCCAGAGCACAGAAGCCCCCTCACCGCCCAGCTCCACAACTACAGCAGCAGCAGAGACACTGCCAAACCAGGGCAGGTGTGAGGGGCAAGACATCAGGGTGGCGTCAGAAGTCAGGATCCCCCCAATTCCTTCGCAATCCGAGCACGACAATTATCTTTTGATCATTCATAACCACTATACACTTACAATGATAGTCTGGTAAAGAATCTAATATGCAAAACTTATCCAAAATGGTGTCTGAAGTCTTCCTTGAATGTATCTAACATGTAATCAAACCATATACACATCAGATACCTATCCTCCATGCTCTGACCACATATTTAAACACACATGCACACACACACACACACACACACACACACACACACACACAAACACACCATGGACTGTAGGCAAGGAGCTCTTGGGTAGAGGTCTAACAGATCCCCAGGGACTCTTTTGGGGTTGCTGTATGTTTAGGGGACACATATTTGGGGGGGCTTCTTGTGTGTGTGCTGGATTGGTTGGTGTATGATGATTGAAAGAAAAACAGCGGACAAAAATAAAAACAAAAATTGATTTAGGATTTGAGCTCATGAAAAAGATTAAACTATATATATATATATATATCCATCCATCCATCCATCCATTATCTGTAACCGCTTATCCAATTTTAGGGTCGCGGTGGGTCCAGAGCCTACCTGGAATCATCGGGCGCAAGGCAGGAATACACCCTGGAGGGGGCGCCAGTCCTTCACAGGGCAACACACACTCACACACATTCACTCACACCTACGGACACTTTTGAGTCGCCGATCCACCTACCAACGTGTGTTTTTGGACTGTGGGAGGAAACCGGAGCACCCGGAGGAAACCCACACAGACACAGGGAGAACACACCAACTCCTCATAGACAGTCACCTGGAGCGGGACTCGAACCCACAACCTCCAGGTCCCTGGAGCTGTGTGACTGCGAAAACTACCTGCTGCACCACCGTTCCACCACCAAATCTGTCACCATCAGATTAACAGTATATAAATCTTTTCTTAATTCAGATCTGAAAAATATCCATAGGTGTTTCTGTCCACCCTACCACTGTGAGAAAACAGCTCAACAATGTGGATCTGAAAGGACATGCAATTGTCAAAAGTCAATTCTGGAAAAAATTGAACAGGCTAAAATAGAAAATGAGTATGAGTATCCAGGTTAAACTTTGAACAGAGACTGAATAAAGAGTTTGTAATGATTAGGTCTGCAGCCCTAAAAGAAACACACTTCAGAGATATGTTTCGGCAGACTGGCTACATTTGGGGTAAGTGCAAAATTATGTAAATTATTGGTTCATTTAAAAAACACATTTTCTTTTTTGAGTGCATGCAAATAAACACAAAGATAAGAACATACAGATTCTCTTTCAGAGGCACACACGCAGAAGGAGAGTTTTCTATAAGGCTCAGGCAGAAGGTCAGTGTGTCCGGCGTGTTGCTGTTTTATCTGCCCGAGCCATCTCAGAGCACCAGCTGTTTTCCATACTGCAGGAAAACAAGCTTCCCTCACACTCAGTATGGATACAACATGGTCAAAGGTCACCAACACCACAAACACTGTCTCTGCATCCTGCATTCTAATAAGCACAAATGAAGGCAGCTTGTGAAGAGCAAGGAATGTGGGACACTTCACACTTTCTCACCTTCAGCACTGAAATACTTCATCTGTCAAGTAATAAACAAAACACTTCATTTGACATGTAATTGAGTCTAAGGGTGCTGGGCGATGAAGTCATTCACTGCTGATCTGAGATGAGTTTCGCAGTCTCTCTCTGGTTAGTGTTAAAGTGTGGGCAGTTCCATTAAGAGCTTCAAATCTAAAAACAAGGACATTTTATCTTTGATGTGAAGCACCAGATTTCACTTGAGTACTAATGGCACCCCCTTGTGGAGAGTCTTCAGCCTGCTAAAGGTGAGTGAGTGAATGAGTAAGTTAAGCCAGGTCAATGAGGTATATAGCATCTAAAACTCCTTACTGCTTGATTACTCATTCAATCATTAAAATTACCATTACTTTGTGGCTAACTGAAGTCCGTTAAGTCCGTTAGGCATAGTAGTCCCAGATCATACATTCCTGTGACATTAAAGATAGCAACCGCAATTCTGTTTCATAAGTAAATGCAAATGAGTTGAAAACAGAAAAAGAAAGCAAGCTGGTCAGACCCCAAATTGGAGAAACAGTGTTATCTTTGAAAAGACGATACGCTGAAGTGTGGCATGTTTGCATTTAGTAAAGCCGTGAAGGTCAGGAGAACAGTTTCACCTGGGTTTGGGGAACAGATGCCACGTAAAGCTGTGGATATTAGCCCACTCTCTGTGGCTCTCATAAACATTATTTTAATCAAAGTGTATTAGAGCGGCCAGATATTTTAGACATATGGGCACTGCATTCTCCCAGACTCCCCCATCTGTCTCTCTGTGTGCTCTGACTGCTCTGGCTGCCATAGCCCAGATGCTTCTGGAAGATTCTGAGATCCACATAAGGGACTGTGGAGCATCAGATCTTCCAAAGAGATGTAAAATCTTACAGAAGGAGGAAATGGGTCAGATATGTAACTAAGAGGTGATTTGTTTCTTTGTCATTGGTGAAAACTGAGGACGTGTGGGTCGATTACTGCACACCCATTAAGGGGAACTTGGTTAGTGTTGGGGTAGTGCAAAACAAGAAGAGCGTTGGTACTGAGGCTATGTCATACACATTTTTAAATGGTTAAAAAAAATTTATCAAAAGTATTTGTAATTTTTCATATAATAGAACATTATGTCTTAAAATTTGTTATTAATAGTAGGGAGGGTTAAATGCAGGGTGTCATAAGGCAAAATATTTCCGAAAATCTTTTTTGGTTTATCATTCTAACATATAAAAACTAATGAGCAGTAACAATAAATTGTCCTCCTTGTTTCTGGACTCACTGTTCATTTTATCTTCTCCACAGACTTTGTACTTCAGCGGTAAACTCTGTAGTTTAATAGTTGCTCATCTGTTGCTGCAGAGTCTGTGCCGGTTATACTTCATCAGTGGTGAAAAGATACTGCCCCATAGGGTGCTGTTGGCTGGATATTTTTGGTTGGTGGACAAATCAGTCCAGCCATGACTGTGAGGCGTTCAAAAACTTTAGCAGCACTGCTTTGTCTGATCCACTTGTACCAGCACAACACACTAACACACCACCACCACCACCTCAGTGTGTCACTGCGGCGGTAAGAATGATCCACCACCCAAATAATACCAGCTATGTAATAGTCCTGTGATGGTCCTGACCAAAACTTTGTTAAAGAATTCAGAGCAACCCACATACGCAGCTCTACTGCTCATCCCACAAATGCATGTTCCTTACAAATGTGGCCCCATTTAAATTAGCAGGTTTTCCAATGGTATAAGATTTATTGGAGTTATGGCTGACAGGGTATGTAGGTTTATGGGTCATTTTAGACAGTAAAGGGATGACTGTAAATATATATGAATGGTTACGTTTCTCTACATTGCATTATTTCACAGCAAACCCGTGTGAATAAATTTGTTTACGTCTTAATGACTGAATGATTAGAGGAATTCCCAGTGAAATCATCCAAACACAAAAAATCCAAAAATAACTGTGTGGAGTCAAGATGCTCACAGCACACAATAAAGCATTTAGTAATTGGTTTAATGGCTCGTGTGCATTTTGCAGCCTTCTACTACATCAGTATTGTAAATGTTGATGTTGCAATAATGATTAACAGATAATGTCATGTCCAAGTGTAATGTTGGATTGCTGGTGCTGACATATACACACACAGAGTAATAAACACACAGTACTCACCCGGGTTGGTGATGGTGAGCAGGTCCAGCCTTCGTTGTTGCTGGAGAAAAAAAAAAAAGAAAATAAGAAGCATAAGAACAAGGCATTAATCAAAAAGCTATCAACACAAGGCTAAATATTTCATGCATTCAATACGAAGAGCAGTGTACTTTTACAGCTTTGATCTGTAAAGATGGAACAGCATTCAGTCTTTTGGGCTTTTGTTTTGGCCATATATTTGAGACATTGACACTGGCTCTGAACACCATGTGTGTGTGTGTGTGTGTGTGTTTCAGAGGCGATTGCTCTAAGACTGCAAGGGAAGCTCAGCTTCCCCTAAAATGACAAAAAATAAGTGATCAAATATATACTGTTGTGTGTACATGTCATTGAATAAATATGCACTACAACGCGATTAACTTTTGTTCAGAATCAGCTTCTTATCACTGGTAAAGACGCGGCTTTCCCGCAGGTTCGCAGTGCTTTAAACAGTGTAGACGCTGAGTGTCCACAGAGTTCAATAGCGAAGCAGCGAAACGAGACGAGCCATTGGATAAAGGCTGGGCTTTGTCCCACCCATCGGACGCTCAGCGTCTCTGGGGGTCTATGGGGCAGTGGGCTGGCCTCGGCTGGCCCGGACGCTCAGCTTCTGCATGATGATTGGATGATCTGTCTGAGGCTGAATCCCTTTTTGATTGACAGCAAAATGAGCGAATCAGCGATCCTCTGGTGTAAAGATCCGTGGGAGCATTACATTTTCATTCTGTTCTGAGTTGAATCAAACTTTCTTAATCCTCTTAGCGGCATTTTCTTTGTTAAAAACAACTAGCGACAAATCGAGCTTCTATTTCTGGTGGGTTTTTTTGTAGCTGCTTGTGTTTGGAGACTGACTTCTATCACTCTTTCTGACTTCTATCGCAGTTTCTGTCCAGCGGGTGCTGCTGAGCCCCTCCACCGTCAAAAAGCACTCACAGACAGACACACTTCATATGGGCCAAGGCCGTTTAAGCAGCCTAGCTCTGCTGGACATTGAGAGGACACTAGTCAAGTCCCTGGAAAAGACGCCTTGTTGGTACGACAGGGTCACAGATCATTTTGTTGAAAAGCAACGGAGGGTAGAATTTACGTATAAATAAACCGACACATTTTATGATGTAGGCCGAAATTGAGCTTCCCCTCCTTGAAAGACCAGCATTCGCCACTGATGTGTTTCTATGCTGTCAGGAGAGTGTGTGTACAGATTAAGTAATGGAGGGTGTAAGAGGTTTACCCACTTTTGTACCTCACACTTTGTTTCTGGGGATTGGCAGTAGGGGTTTAGAAGAAGTGCCACCTCACCCTACTTGTGACATGCAGTCTCTCTGTTTTTCCTCTCTCTCTCCCTGTCTTCTCCCACCCCAATCCCTCTTTCACTCCCCTCTTTTCACCTCTGTGTCTCTCTCTCACACTTTCTTCTCTGAACTCCCATTTCTTTTTCTTCCCTCTTTCACACATTCCAATCCTATCTCTCCTTCTCTTATGCACTTTACCCCTCTCTCTCCCCCACTTGTATTCTTCCCTCTATTCGTCCCTTCCCCATCTCTCTCATCTGCCTCTCTCATTTTCGTGATCAAGCTTGTGACTGTTCAGCGTGACACTAATCAACAGCTTTTTTTTTCTTTTTTTCCCCCACAAACACACAGTGAGTGTGTGTGTGTGTGTGACCCCTTCCCATTTTTAAAATATGTATTGGTGTGCTGGAGTGTCTGCGGGTAGTTTCCTGGTGTGAGTGTGTGACAAGGGCTACAGCAATTCACACAGGTCACACTCCAGATCAATAAGTGGCCAATCAAAGGCTGACGCCACCCTCATCGACATGCCGTAGCCTGGAGAGTGTGCATGCACGCACACACACACACACACACACACACACACACACTTGGAGGACATGTTATCTGAAGAGCTGCACTCAAATGTTGACATCACTGCGGGTCCTTCTACATGAGTGGCTCTACTCAGAGATAACAGAGAAAAGACTGTAGACTGATACAATGCTCTCTCTCTCTCTCTCTCTCTCTCTCTCTCTCTCTCTCACACACACACACACACACACACACCCACACACACACACACACACACACACACACACACACACCCACCTTTGGCCCTTTACAGTAGTTTCAGAGTAGTTTCAGGTGCAATTTTGATGCATTCTGCCTGTGTGATATATTTTAAACATGAAACACAAGCCAAATCATACTGTTTATGGCCTGTGTTCATGAAAAAAACACTCCTCTTCCTCGGCCACTGGCATGTGAGGGAGTTCCACACAAAACATAGGAGAAATCACACTTGCAGCTGATTAAATATTCAGCATTATTTTACTTAAGACATTCACTAAACAACAAAATACAGTTTGTTACATAATGGCATAAAGCACAAAGTGCAAAATGTTTATTTTATATTTTTGTCCTTTAGAGAAAACCCATATTTTAAGCTGGAACATTCACTGTGAAAAAATACACACAACAATGTGAAAAATCTAAATATAACAAAGAGATCAAACAGTAACATATAATGTCTATGTGTCTAATGTCATATTGGGGATACAGTTGAAGACATTCAAGTCTCAGTCACATTTAAAGGCGGTCGGAAATGGAGCTTGATAAAATTAATGGTAAAATTAATTAACTTTTAAAATTTTTCTCATAAATAAACTGCCCAAATGTAAATGAACCAGATATCTGAGGAGCCTGATACATCAGATATATATAAAAAAAGTAATTAAAAGTCATTATTCATAACAACTATGACATTCCACATAGACACTTAAAAGACATGAGTATTTTTTGCCAAATTATTGGAACTTCCCTTTAAACTCATTCAAATTCTATTTCCAAAAACAATTACACCCCATATCCTCACAATGATTCAGTACAAACACCTATTCAATCTCTCACTCCTCTACACAACAGCGCACAAATCACTTTCAAACATCTATTCTGGCATTTCCTTTGTTTTATATTAATATATAATACCTAGAAAGACCACCCCTAACACACAAACCTACATGAACTTTTGCACTGTGTTAATTCCAATTAGTTCTCTGGCAGCTTCATGAAGCGAGGGTCATTATGATGGCTCCCCCTGCTGGCCCTGCTGTATTCTGCAGCTGAAACAGAATGAGTAGACCCTCAGATCTCTCCATGTAGCTTTAGAAGCAGAACATAAGCAATGCTTCAGGTTTCTGGATTAGAAACCTAATGGCACGTATGTGTTAAGGAGTCATTTAGGGTCCAAAATATGTAAAACACACACATACAGGAGGTTCAGGAGCCCCTGGTCACAGTTCACGTTTGGTTGTTTTTTTTTTTTTCAATGGAATTAAGCACATCCTCAGGAAAACGTCTGGACAATATAAAATATAAATGTGGCAGAATTTATGGTGCATTTATTGGTGCAGGAAAGAATGCATTGTCAGCACCATTTAAAAACAAACACAGCCGCTCAGTAACGCTTTTCACATTGTGTGTAAAATGATGAAGGATGGACTTAGGACACAGTCTTACATGTCCTATGAACACCTTTTAGTTTTTATACATTTTTAAAATGATTTAGACTTTTTGACTAAGGTTGTGTGTTGAAACTGCAGTGACATGTGCTGTATCTACAGTATAATTTGGAATTTGGTGTTGCTCAAACTTCTGCACATGAGTGTATTAAAGCATTACACCGTGTTGGACAGGGGGAAATATTTGTCCTGGTTCATGTTGTTTCTATGAGTCAGCTTGACCCCTTCATCCCCACCCCAAGCCTGGGCAGCGAGCCAGTTCCAGAAGCAGCCGCAGCAGCAGGCCGGCACTGCGCAGAGCAGCCCTCTCCTTCACGCCAATTAGAGGCTGTGGAAAAGGCCAGTGGTGGTGGCTCACCAGTCTGACCCTGAGCAGGGCTGGACACAGAGTTGCGGTCAGGAATGGTCTGACAAAGCCCTGCCCATCGCTTTCCTGCAGTGTCCAAACATGCCTACTCACCCACTGCAGATAACCCCACTGGGAAATCAAGTGTACCTATGAGCTGTGGACCCTACATGTGCTTCTGTCCATTCTGGCTTTATTGTATCCTGCTCTCTGTGGACAAATAAATTGTAAAAAATATTTGAGAAAAAAAAAAATTAACTGCACCTTGGTAAAAAGTGCAAAAAGTAACCACTTTTGAGGAGCAAGGTTTGAAATGTAAAACCTAAACGTTGGTGATTGTATGTGTGTCTATAAAAAATAACAGCCTGTTTCGCTTATGTTTATCAGGGGAATCAATATCTGTGGCAGACACTGTAACTATAAACATTTTTATCTGAGCCAGAAATATCGTCTAATGCTATTTGTCCTAGGAGATTTTAGGAGACTCACCATTAAGTCTACTGAACCATCCAGAGCAACTTTGGAACAATAATATTGCCGCCTGGGAACAATAACACAATGACTATCAACTACACGGAAAACTTTTATAGCTGGGGCCAGCACACTTTTTTTTAAAGGAATATTTTGACAAAAAATCACACAGCTTTCCTCTCAATGCCCAAGTGGAATCAACCAGCCAAGGCACTTTCGGTTCTTTAGTTTTGGACTGGAGCGAGAAGAGTAATGAAGCTAATATGTGTTGGAAGTCTTTACCCACTAATTAGCAAACTGTGTAATCTGTGTTAAATCATCACACACTCGCCTTAAAGCTAATTAAATTAAGTCATGTCATTTGTTTATATACACACTGTGGACACATGCTCATCCAATGTTTCTTCTGAAATTGAGGGTAATAATAAACCTTTCCCAAATTAGCAGTAGACACAGCTCCTACTCGTCTGGGCAGGCTTTACCCTGGATGCTGGAACAATGCTGTGAGGATTTGATGAACCCTGCGGTGGTTATATTGCTCCAACACAGGTTTGGCATTGAACACGCTGACTTTAAGCTCCTGTCATTTCATGCTTTTCTTAGGAGATTATACAAACTGTGCAGTGCAGAACTGAACATCTGTGTCCACAGTGAGTGCACTTTAAAGTAGTCAAATCCTCTCATTATTAGTGGACAGCAATTAGATACAAAAATTAACACTCGGTTATTCTGTTCAATGATTCTTCTTCATTTGATGAAATAGCCATTACACTGACACCTAGTGGCCTGGATGTATTAGATGTTTTTATGCTTTTTTTTCTAATCCTATTTTAAACAAGGCCATCTCCAGTGGGGGACCTGGTCTATGGAGCATACACTGACTGACTGACGGAGTATTCGTCGATCAGATCATGTGAGTTACGCTTTACAGAACATATGCAAAGTTAATAATAAGTAATTACATTACATCACTGGAGATATTCAGACTCAGCTGATATGTTTTCCTTCCTGTTCGTCTCTTTTTCATTAAACAGCAAGGTAAGACCACAGTCTTGAAATAAAAATAAAAGGTGAGGGGAGAAAAAAAAAAAGAAGTGGGGTGGGCTTTTCATTAACACTCAATGAGGCATTGCAGCTTTCGCTTAATGCTGATTCCCACCCTGTGATAATGGATCTATGGTTAATTAGAGTATAACAGCACTCAGTCTCCACTGCTCTATCACTCTTTACTGTCACTCCTGACTCGAGAGAGAGAGAGAGGGGGGGGTGGAGAAAGAGAGAGACATTAGAAAGACAATCCTGGGCATGAAAATAGGATTGTATTAGTCTTTATCAAATGCCAGGGAATCCCCACCCAGAGCGAGAGGGAGAGTGTAAGGGAGAGGGAAAAAAGCCTGGCTTGTGAGCAGCTGAGTGTCACAGGCCCCTCAGTGTCTCACACACCTCCTGGAACTATCCTTGTCCCAGTTCCAGTTTCTCTATAACACACAAGATAGGGGTCAGCATTGTGATAATTATTATGACTACTGTGGAACAAATCTGTAATGATATACTTCTCTGATAAGACTTTTCCACTGATATGTCACCATTGCTCAAATTTCAAACCATACTCCAGTTTTCCACCAAAACATGTGCTTTTCCAGTCCATAAACTTGCAAAACAGCCAGGAGGGCAAGATGCAATATTAAATATGTTATATTAAGGTGGAACAGTGAACAGTATTATATAGATTTGCTACATATTCCTGCAGTGTTTTTCAGTAAGGCTTTGATAATATTTCTTTAATTATGTTAAATTTCATTTAGTATATGCCTTCTATTAAGCTCCAGGGACCTGGAGGTTGTGGGTTCGATTCCCGCTCCGGGTGACTGTCTGTGAGGAGTTGGTGTGTTCTCACACGTTGGTGGGTGGATTGGCGACTCAAAAGTGTCTGTAGGTGTGAGTGTGTGAGTGAATGTGTGAGTGTGTGTGTTGCCCTGTGAAGGACTGGCGCCCCCTCCAGGGTGTATTCCTGCCTTGCGCCCAAAGATTCCAGGTAGGCTCTGGACCCACCGTGACCCTGAATTGGATAAGCTCTTACAGATAATGGATGGATGGATAAGTAAGTTGCCCATGATTCTCACTGCTATAGAGTACTATGTTTGCACGTGATGGGAATCAAACCCTAGTCCTCCACAATGAAAGGAGCAGCATATCCAAAACATCAATATTTCCCATCCACTGACCTTCTCTCCCAATTATAGTATATTCAATAAAGTTACATTAGTCCACACACCTACACTCTTTACTACTGGCACCTTAAATGACTTCTTTACGCGCTGGTGATGTCAATGTTTACTGCTCCAGCTGCTTATGTGTAAATCTACCCACTGTTTCCTCTCGCTCTCTATCAGCCCTTGGAACAGATTAGCTGACGACGTAATGACAGAGTCAGTGAGAGAACTGATACATGCATAATCCCCAACACTCAGATCTACTCACTGACTTACCGCAACTGCAACTTTCTTGTTTTCTTTCTTTCTTTTTTTTCCCCTTTTTCCTTTGCTGCCCTACATTCAGACCAAAACTGCAAATAGGCCAGACGCCCCAAACTTTCTCCATAAAAATGCCATTAATCTTATCAGGCTGATGCGCACCTTTCCAATAGCGGCTTAATCTGGTTTCACTGCAGAGTGGCACGACTGTAATTAAGACGGCTGGTCAGCAGATAGAGAGAGTGAGAGAGGGAGTGAGAGAGAGAAAAACCTTGCCAGTAAAACCATTCATTTACTAAACCTCACTTCTTATGACCAAATTAAATATTCATGCACAATCTACCCAAAGCCCATTTGCAATATTTCCCCCTGAATTTACTTTTCATATTTGCTGATGATTATCATGCGGGCGGACGAGCAAACGAGGAGGAGGGGGGAGAGGGGCTTATTTAAAAATCCGCCCAACAATTTGGAGCCTCATTCCACATTCATGTAAGGTCAATATTAAAAGATTAACCTGAGTCATTTCACCCCAGTTATCAATTTCAACATACGTATAGTAGCAGGTAGCATGGACTACATGATTGGACAGGAATATTGCTGCAGTGGTCAGAGGGGAAGGTTACATTAGCAATGCATGGAACCAGAACCAACTAAAGATAGTGAGTTGCCAAAGTTTGGGTGCCCCTGGTCAAATCATGCTTTTATAAATAATGATTTTTTTTTATTAATTGGAAATCCCCATTCTCTGCAAGGAGAAACCATCTGATTTCAATGCATTACTGCGTATTCATTCATTCATTCATTAATTCATTCATTATCTGTAACTGCTTATCCAGTTCAGGGTCGCAGTGGGTCCGGTGCCTACCCGGAATCACTGGGCGCAAGGCAAGAGTACACCCTGGAGGGGGCGCCAGTCCTTCACAGGGCAACACACACACACATTCATACCTACAGACACTTTTGAGTCACCAATCCACCTACCAACGTGTGTTTTTGGACTGGGCGGGGAAACGGGAGCACCCGGAGGAAACACTACAAACTCCTCACAGACAGTCACCCCAAGCGGGACTTGAACCCACAACCTCCAGGTCCCTGGAACTGTGTGACTGTGACACTACCTGCTGCACCACCGTGCCGCCCTTAAATAAATAAATAAATTAATTAAAACATTTTATTTTGTTTTATTTAAATCCAGCAGTCCCCTAAAAAGTCCTGTTGTTATGGCATGTGATTGTGGCCCAACAGATGCCATTAATTATTGACCACAGTGGACACACCCTCCATCCTTGACGCACGCACACACACATTCAGGTAGGGATGAGCAAAGGGAAGTTAGCCATGAGCTATTTAGACCGTTTGTCTCAGTCCCAGCTTTGGGATTCACAGTCTTTGTCTTCACCCCAACGGACCCTCAGTCTGACGCCAACAGATCCCTCAGAGAGAGAGAGTGAGAGATATGAGTCAATATCTGACTCACCTCCTATTGAGGAAGGAAACACCCCTATGAGAAGTGCCCTATTATTAAGCAAGGCTCACGGTCCATGCTAATTCTGTCGTGTGTTGAATTTACTAAGATGTTACCGTCAAAGTAAAAACCACAGTTATCAGCACTCAACCGTTATTACGTATATAACACACCTGATGATGTTGCGGCTCTTTCATTCATAATTCATGGCAATTTTTGATAAGCACACCTGAGTTTATGGCCTGCTCGAGGGCCAAACCATTTATTTATACAGTCTTAGAATGCTAATGTTCCCACCGGGTGATTCCTTAGTAATTACCTTTGTGTAGAATTTTATAAATTAAACATTTAATTTAATTTTATACAATAATTAAAAAGAAATTTAACTCAAAATATGTGTGTGTGTGTTTGTGGAACCTGATATTGATATTGTATCGGTTTACCCACATAGTCAGGACATTTTTATCCTTAAAATGTATGCTGACACACATATATATACTCTTTCACACACACACACACACACACACACACACACACACACACACACACATATCTCTTACTCATCCCCTCCCTAATTTCCAGTAGCTTGCTTGCTCCCTCTTGAGCTGACGTGTTCCCATGTGCTCAGTATATGAGAAATGAGCTCACTCTGAGATCATGCTCTCCTGGGCCTATCCTCTTACACACACACCACACACACACACATACTGGCCAAAATTCAGCTTAGCTCAGGGACCCCACTTAACCCCCGCCTCACTCCCCCCATCTATATATCAGCCATACACAAACACCCCACTGAACACTGAACCTAGAGAGAGGTAACAGGACTAACACAGCACTGAGGGGTTGGGGCAGGTTGTATAACATGACTTTAATCAGGATTGAAATTAAAATGTAGAAAGGTATATTTAGTATGTGTATTTTTATTGTAGTAGAGAATTACTACACTCTCTGGTGTACTGAGGATACAACAGAGAATCAAAGCCATGTCTAATGACTTAAATAACTTTAAATAAATGGGCATGAAGACCAAAATATATATTGTATACTTGTTAAACATGGACATTATTAAGGTTGTACAAACGCAGAAATCTGTCAGATTAAATCTACGTTTGAATTGCAACTGATGCAAGGAGTCAGAGGTGTTCTGTGATTACTCTGAATAAATCCCAAGAACTTCTGCTGTTCCCTCCTTTGTCCCAAAGTGACAGAGAGAGAGAGAGAAGGAGAGAGAGAGAGGGAGAGGGAGAGGGAGAGAGAGAGAGAAAGAGAGAAAGGGACAGAGGGAGCGAGCTCTGAATGTCAGGTGTGGTTGGGAGGGGCCATCTCAGTTGCGTGACCAGTGAAACCACGGTTTAAAAATATAGCCCAACAAATAAAAGATTCATCCGTTCAGAGAGCAGCCACTCCCTCAGACTCGTGTCTTCAGACCACCTGCACGAGGCTGCAGCCATGGCCCAGCTCCGCCGCATTAGAACGCAGAAACTAATAACCCCACAGCCTGCCGCATCTTCCCTATTCAGCACTTAAAAGCCATGATTGAATTTCATCTTGATTTCATTAAATATTCATAAAGGCCAATTAGAAGGGCAGCTCTGGCTGCCGGTGAAGACCCCTCTCCATCACTCTGTCACACACACATGCGCACACACACATGCATATACTCACTCCATCACAGGCTAATGGGTGGGGCTGCATCAGAAACACATGCAGACTAGAGAACACACACACACACACACACACACACACACACACACACACACACACACACACACACAATATTACTACAGTCTATATTTATGTACTTCATATTTAAAGTCTGGAGTATGTATAGGAAGAATATTATTAAATTCAATTACAAATTACACTTACATTCAATTTATATTCTGTAAAACACTGCACCTATTTTCTCTTTATGTCTCGCACTCATTTCTCTCTCCCTCTTCAGCTTTTAAAGGGGACACATTTTACTGCTTTTTCACAAGATAACAGTTCACTGCGGTCTTAACAAAACATCTTTATTATGCTTTGGTCAAAATACTTTTAATTGAAGATACTCAGATGGGGAGGTAATACAGCTCTAAAGTCTCTGCACTTGATGTAGGAAGCAAAGCAATATCAGAACAACATAATATTTCCTCTTTAATAAAAAAGTCTTTAATACTACACCTTAGATAATTAATACAGTCATTTTATTGCTCTGTTTAAACGATATTACTAATACTTGTTTGACCCTTCAAACTGGCCTTGGTTGCCATAAGACTTGGTTGCCTAGTTTACAATTTTGGGGAAAGTAGGACAGTAGGAAAGTGTAAATAACGGATAGAATCACTTTAATAATGTACAGATACTGAACAGATATCTGTAAATATAATGCTAAAAGAAAATTGCACTCCATTAGTGTCTACTACTGCCTTCTTCATCCAAATCTCTCTCTCTCTCTCTCTCTCGCTCTCTCTCACACACACACACACACACACACACACAGAGCCACCTCTAAATAAAAGCATAGGGCAAATGTGTGTTCTTTGGAGAGAAGAGTGGAGAGAACATTAGGCTGTAATCTGCACTGGGTAGGGTCCTGCTTCTACCACAACACACCCGTACACACACACACACACACACACACACAATCACTCCAGAACACTGCTCGCTGACTGATGGACTTTCAAAGTGAGTTAGGTTGGACCGCCAGCAGGGTGAGAGATGGAGGATTATGGGGTAAAAGGATGAGTGGATGGGAGGATGATGAAAATGGATGGACAGGTAGAAGAACGGGCAGATGGGTAGATTTTGTAAACAAAACTGCACAAATGAGCAGGTGGGCTTCAGGCAGTGTCATCCAGAGGCATAAATGCTCCTAAATCTTACCCTAAAGTGTGTGGTGTGTAGTATAGTGTGTGTTTGAGTGTGTGTGGCGCTCTGTGTTAGACTGTATGGGGTATGGCTCATGCAGCATGTGGTCACTGAGGCTGGATGGAAGGGGATATAAATACTAAATGAAAGTGCCATTTTTAAAAATTTAATTACAATGAATTTATAGCAGTCTGGCAGCAGTAGTTTGCTTTTACTCACAACACTACAAGAAAACTAAGAAATAAAAAAAAAACATGATGGATGGAGGAAAGGGATTTGAACTGTCATCAATAGAAAGTAGTGCATGTAATCAATTGCCATGAATTCAATATTCAAATCACCCAATAGAGAAATGTTTAAGAGTGGGTTTGTTGTTTTCTTAACATTTTCTTTTAAAATGCTACACATAAAGCCAAAATATTACAGCCACCTCATTATTTCATAGTCCATTTTATACTCTTATATTAATACAGGTGCAAGACAGTTGTCCATCTGCATACTATGTTAGAAATAATTCACCCTGTTCTTCAATGGTCAGTACTCCCAAAAGACCAACATACAGCAGGTAAGATTCAGGTGTTGGATCATTCTCAGTGCTGCAGTGACAGTGGTGTGTAAGTTAGTGTGTGTTGGGCTGGGACCAGTGGATCGGACATCCTATAATCCTGTAAAGGCCTCAAAAAATGATATATATATATTTAATATCGATTAATGTGTAAGAAGTGGTATGGTCAGAAATTAAACCTCTGATTTAAATAAAAAGTCGACAAACCAGCACATTAATATGAGTAATACCTCCAGTAGAGACTATGTGCTGTACTTCTGGACTCCTGTTCATCTGGTTTTATAGATCTGCACACTGGGGGAGCGCATTAGAGGCAAACAGTGCAGTTCATAGCCGATGCAGTTGGTAGCAGATTCAGGCAGAAGGACACCTCCTCGTTGACCCAAAACCAAATCAATGACCCACCACTGACTCCACGGATCATTTTACAGCCCTGATAGCTAACCAATAGCCCACACTCCCTTCTCTGCTCTCCGAAGGGGACCTGCCGCTGACGGCATCCTGAAGTAGTGACCTGATATTTACACGCCGTAGAGATCAATGACCTCCTGCTCGCTCTCAGCAAAGTGCAGCGGCCGTGCTGAGTCATGCTGCGGCACAATGGTGCACTCTGGGGCCATTCTACATCACCCAGCACGACCCTGAATTACTCCAGTGCAAGGCCACTGGCCACTCTGACATGACCATCTACCAAGGATGGAGCAACCACACAAAATCAAAACCTCATCTCGGTGTCTGGCTTCAAAACAAGAGTCTTTCTGTTTGTGTTCAGAGTGAGGCACCTGTACTATGTTTTTTTTTTTTTGTTGTTGATGTTGTTGCTATGTAACCGGATGCTGGATGCTGTGTTGTGCCAGCAGCAAAGTGAATGAAAGAATGATTACTCAGAGTGCTTTTGGATTCATATCACTGATTAACTAAAGAAAGTGATCGGAGTAAATTGGTTTAGAGCAGCCAGTATAATCTGTTGAAGTACACTGGTGTATTATTGCCAAGCCTTCCCTGAGTGAAAAGCAATTTGGAGTAAACTGGAATTGGTATGCTGTCTGTTGTCTAGCCCAGACTAGATAACACAAACACTGCTGAAGACAGAAAAAAACACCACACTTTGGCAACATCTCAAAGTTAGCTCATGTGTGGATCCCAATAAAGTGGATAGGAATGTGCACCAGAGTAGAGCCACTTATCGGCATGTGTGATTGTGCATATGAGGGACAACCTTAAATTGATTTAATTTCTATTCAAAACAGCCACGGAGTTCAAATTATTCACATTTTTGGGAATTGTCAAAGAGATTAAGTTTAAGTAAAACCCTGTAGCATAAGGAAGGAGAAAGTGGGGGGAAAAAACAGGAATTTCCAAAACTGGAGTTAAAAGAAAAAAAAGAAAAAAAAATATCAAAAGTTACAGGGCAACTCATGCAATAACTGTGCAAGACTAGGTAAACCACCAAAACTGTCACCATCAGATAAACAGCATTTAAAGCTTTCATCATTGATAGACAGAAGAAACTCAAACTCCACTCTCTCAGAAGCTCCCACTGTCATAACACATACTAACACTATGGGTCTGAAAGGATTTTGAACTGTCAAGCAGCAGTCTTCTACTGTATATGCTTTCTGGTTTTTCCCCAGACACGGAAAAGTATAAGTTTGTACTTACTGGCTGTTTTGACTGGAATATAAATAAATAAAAGTACATCTTCTGCATAGCACAGTAAATACACTGGAATTCTCATTCTTATTGCATTTTTCACCAGACAATTTCATGGACAATAGAACAGAAAATTGGAAGTCTACAAGCCAAGGTCTGTGTGAAAGAACGAAGGCACGTGTTGCTCAGATCTTGAGGGTGACCCACAGAAAGACTAAAGGACGAGCAGACTGAAGCCATTTCCTAATCAGATAAAGACACGTGCCTAATCAGACGGCAGGAGAACAAGAGCATCGCACACTGCCCTCAGCACAGCCACAACACCCAGAACATCTCTGACAAAGTAATAGCTCTTACAAAGGTGTCTTTATGCCTCAAACAAAAGCAACATTAATGTATTAATGTACTAATACAATACTAACACATAATAGTGTAAAGTAATACTCTATAGCTCAAATAAACCTGAATAAATAATAACACAAGTCTTGCGTTAGCTTCTATTTGCTACATAATAATGATTGCTCACTTCAGTCTATAACAATAAGCAGAATGCACCACATGGCCAAAACTTTGCAGACACATGTTCTTCCAATAATGCTTCTGAAAAACGTTATGAACATTTATCTGCTCTGTTATCTGTGAAAATGGATTTATGCCTATGGATAACCTTATGCTCACGGGCAGACATCTTGCTTCATGGAATCCCTTCTATACAGAGAATATGCAAAACGTGTTTTCACAACTGAATATGTGTGTCCTCAATGATTGCACACAGTACATTAGTTCACTATCATCATGAGGTGTGCCTAAAAGCTTTTGGACATAATCGCTGTCTTTGTTGCTACATCCTCAATGAGTATGTGGGCCATTTCCAACATGAAACATGGATCTTTGTATCCCTTTCCATTCTGCATCAGAAACAACAGAAACAGCGTAGAGAAAGACGTGTGGATGAGGTTACTGCTGAAGTGGCTGGGGGGCCAGGGTCCACTATGAGAAAATGCACATGCTTATGTACAGAGAGCCATTTGGGAAACAGGCTTGTGTTTGTGAGTGCAGCCTGTCACTTTCCAATGATAAAACACTAGCCCTACAGCTGTTGACATGGCAGCTAACCAGATGGAAAATGTGCTTGCAAGGGTGGAAAGTCTTAATCATGACAGGAAAGAAAGAGTCTGAGTGAGTGAGTGAAATTGCGAGAGAGAGAGAGAGAGAGGAGGAGGAGAAGAAGAAGAAGAGCAAGTTGAATCTTGAAAGCCCTTACTCTGACTGTGCCAGGCCCAGGCTTCCTGAGTACAACACACAGAGCAAACAGAGGAACAGAGGAGCAGAGCTAAATACAGAGAACAGCGAGTAGCACAGAAAAAGGTCTCTGAGAATAGAACACACACAGTTTCATGGATTTTGAAGACATTACATGGACGTTTATTCCCTTCTGATCATTACCGTATCCATAAGAACCACTAGTCTTACCCTAACTGTAGTTTTAAACCATGTCTTAACTTTCACACTTAATAATGTATAGAACAGAACTGTACAGAGGTTTTTGTTCTACTATGTAGTATACTTCTGGTCCTAGCATAGACACACACACACACACACACACACACACACACACACACACACACACACACACACAAAGTGACCCATGGAGAGCTGCATGACAAGGCATTGTTGCCCTACTCTTTGCTGCTGTGGGGCTCTTTCTGACTGCTCCACTGCACTGGAAATACCAGTCAATACAGTTCTCTATAAAACAAAGGCACCAAGCACATGCATTTAAGGCATTAGTTAATTCACTTTCTGTGAATATGTGATGTGATGGAAAATACTGTAAAGATAGGCTGAATATGTTACAGTAAAACAGAAACTGATTAGTTGAGTAATGAGTCATGTTCAGTTGTAAAATAATCAATGCACAGACTTCAAACTCGATATGCACAAAAAAGTTCTGTTTAATATTAATAGGTTATTAAGCCATTAATATTCTTATACCCATATGGATTTGTTCTCCACGGGGTCTTAGACTGTCTGAACCTTGATCTAATCTAAATTTGCTCTCTCTCTTTTTCTCTCTTTCTTTTTTTTTTTTTTTTTGATTACAAATCAATTAGATTTTATGAATTAATGATATTAAAAAAGGTCTTTTTCACATGTGGTGACTGCTTTGAAAGTATAATAGAAATCCAAATGTCACTGAGAATAAAAGAAGAATAAAATAATAAAAGTCAAATCAAATCAATCAAAATCTAAATGTATTTATATAGCGCTTTTAACAACTGACGTCGTCACAAAGCAGCTTTACAGAATTAGTATCAGAGCAGGTAGCAGTGCAAATCACAAAGCCCCATGCAAACAAGCCAAAGGAGACAGTAGCTAGGACAAACTCCCTCGAGGCTGAAGAATGAAACCTCAGGAGGGGAACCAACTACTGATAGAAAACTGGGAGGAAACTGGAGCACCTGGAGAAAACCCACGTGGACACGGGGAGAACACACCTCACAGACGGTCACTTGGAGCGGGGCTTGAACCCACAACCCCAGGACCATGGAGCTGTGTGACTGCGACACTACCTGCTGCGCCACCGTGTCGCCTGTTTGGACACATGCTTATCCAATATTTTTTCTTCTGAAGAGCATTATAAGGTAACAGTAGCGTAACAGTTTGTAGTCTTCAGGAATGATTGGGACTGCATGCTGCACCATTTCTGTGAGGATCTGATGCTATAAGGGCATTAGTGAGGTCAAGTACTAATGTTAGATGATTGCTTCTGCATCACAAATGCTACTTCAATTAGTCCCAAAGGTACTGAATGGATTGTCACTCCAGAGAATGTGGATCAGCTGCTCCAGAGCAGTGCTGGAGGGCTATAACCTCTTAGCTGACAGTAATGGGCATTGTGACCTAAATCTCAACCGCCTAAGTAGCTGAATTTACTAACTATAAGTGGTGTCTACAAATGTTTGGACATAAAAAGAATCAACCAGGCCTAAGTGTATGTGAGTGGGTGTGTGTGTTTAAAGGAGTACAGTAGAAAACCTGGCTGGAGTTCCCGACTCCCTGCTTGTCTCTCTCTCTCTCTCTTTCTCTCTCTCTCTCTCTCTCTCTCTCTCTCTGCTTGGCATTTTAAAGCCGTGGAGAGGGGAATGCATTGTAGGACATCATTATCCCTGACAACTGCGACTGAATGCGGAAAATGTTTTGGATTTATGCTGACAGGATTTGTCTGAGTTATCAATCTTTGCCTCTGGCTTCTACAGAGTGAGAGAGATAGAGGGAGAGAGAGAGTGTGTACATGAGAGAGAGGGGGAAAAAAAATCTTGCAGCATAAAGAAACTGATGAATGTGACAGAAGCTGTTGGCTGAGTGAATGTCAACTCCAACACTAATGACACTGAAAGGACAAGACCACAATAGAGTGCGAGAGGAAGGGAGTGAACATATCTGAGCTAAAGGAGAGCCGCCTGGTCGTATACAGAAGTCCATTATAAGCTGCAGACGTGTCAGTCATTAAAGTTGATAACAGTGTCCTTTTCATTCATGCATTTCTTTCTTTCTTTATTTATACAGACCCATGTAAAACAAGCTGACCAATCTCACGCTTAACACCGAGTGTGAATGACAGTCCTGCTGCCTGCCTCTGTCTCCCGCAAATCTCGCTGTTTCCGAAGTCACAGAGGCAGAGAAAAACAGAAAAGTTTCAAAGTTGAAGTTTTGTGTCCTCTGCTGGGGGAGATAAGGCAGGGAAATGACAGGCTATATGTTCTATGTAAACGTAATGCGCCGAAACTGATAAGAATATGTGACAGAGCAACAGATGCTGCCAGGCTGATACGTTAATACCTGGATCTCTCTCTCACACACACACACACCCACCAAGTCTAGGAATTCTATTTTTGGACCCAGCAAGCACAGAAACCTCAAAATTTCAGTTTGTAATATTTTGAACCCTACCACATCACTATAAACCATGGAATTAAAGCTTAATGAAAACCAACTTAAAACAACTCATCAAAAAGATTTTAATGGTTTTACACCATTGGTCTTTGTTTCTGTTATCAGTGAAATCAAAGAGAAATTCATTCATTCATTCATTATCTGTAAGCGCTAATCCAGTTCAGGGTCGCGGTGGGCCCCGAGCCTACCTGGAATCATTGGGCACAAGGTGGGAATACACCCTGGAGGGGGCGCCAGTCCTTCACAGGGCAACAAACACACACACATTCACTCACACCTACGGACACTTTTGAGTCGCCAATCAACCGGAGCAACTGGAGGAAACCCACGCGGACACAGGGAGAACACACCAACTCCTCCAAAGAGAAATTATATTTAGAAATTACAGTTCTGAATATTTGCTTTTAATTGGTTACTGTAGAAGACAAATTGACAAATAATTAAATGCTTTTATTGTTGTTGGTGATGACTACAATTTCATAACAAACAGCATAACTGCAGTGAAACTGTAAAAATTTGTATAAATGTTATTCTAGTATATTGTTTTCACATGGTTTCTGATCAACTACATGCTTAGTATTTTTAAAAAACATTTTTTCTCAGATGCCCTAGCTTTTCTCAAAATGGTAAAAATACAGTACATTGTTGTTCGAATAGTTTATGTAGTTAGGGCAATAATATCTTGAGCACAGGTTTGTTTAAAGACTCACTGCACACCCTTCTTTGCAGGATTTGACAAAGGTAATGTTACTGAATCTTACTTTTAATATTATTGATCAGATAAATGTTTATCACTCAGATAATTAATCAGAATTCAATCATTTCTGATGACCACAGACGAGGCACTAGCAGATGACCAGCACAAACTGTGCAGCAACTGATAAGCTACTATCTTTGACATTACAGTGTCTAATAGAGTGGACGGTAAGTGGACACAGCAGCACGCACCTGTCTGATCCACTAATACCAACCTAACACATACTAATATGCTATGATCACTCTATGTCACTGCAGTGCTGAGAATGATCCACCACCCAAACCTTACCTGCTGTGGGATGGTCTCGACCAATGAAATACAACATGAAATGGGGCTAATAATGTATGCAGAGCTACAGTGTGTAATCATGGAACTATAAAGTACACCTAAATGGTCAGTGGAGCTGATAAAATGGAAAATGGCTGATACGTAGACATACAAGGGGTCTAGAACTAGGAAATTCTGGGAACATTTGACAAACATTGTAACCAAGCAAGACAGACAGAGACAAGAGCAGAGCAGGGTGCTACAATAATTTAAAAAAAAAAAAAAAAAAAAGCCTATGAAATGTACAAACTGAATGGAATCCCGTATTCAGGTGTTTGAATGTTCAGAGAATCCCAGACATGTGAAGGTACCATTCCAGTGACAGTTTAGTAACTTCTTCTCTGAAATGCTCTCAATGCTGTAAGACTATGCTGCTGCTATTATCCTCCGCACCCCTGACGAAACACATAAGAAAACAGTCATTTGACGCATTTGTAATCACCTTAGCCACATCCTCTGAGCCACGCGACTTAATTTTTCCACGCTTTTAATTTGTTTTTACAGCGGTTTGAGCAAATTGAATTTGTTAATTAAAGCAGCAAAATGAAATGCTGAGCATTATTGACGAGATGCTAATTGAGTTAGTGTGGAAATTTGGAAAGGGGGGCCAGGAAGACAGGGGAAATCGGGGGAGGGCTTCGGAGTATCAATAGCCAAGACAAATCATATTACAGGACGAGAAAGAGAGCACATCACAGCAGGACGACCCAACAGAGAGAGGCAGAGAGCGAGGAACTCTGTGTGTGTGTGAACTTGCAATATGCCCCTTGGGTCAAATACAAGGCATGCGCACGCACACACACACACACACACACACCTCCCGAACTCTCCTGCATAATCTTCGCATATGAATAATTCTACAGTCTGGGTTCTGCATTACTACAGTAGCCAGTTATACATGTGTCATAAACTGTGTTATGTGAGTTATGAGGGCATTATCTGAAAAGTTTTCATTCACCAGATGTATGTGTATGTAATTTCAACCGTCAGGATATTTTTTTTTTACATTTTGATGAGGGGGGCAATGTTGGTTAACAGTTCTTGCATTTCATATATTTCAATCATATTTTAACTATTTTTTTCCCTGTTTTGCTTTCAACATTCTCCTTCATTATGCAATGATAATCTCCTCGTCTTTAGTATTTCCTGGAAAATGATTTACCAAACTCCTCACAGACCGTGACCCGAGCTGAGGAACAAACCCAAGACCCTGAGATCCTAGAGCTGTGTGACAGAAAATCTATCTCCAGTGTTGTCAACCAGTGAGACTAATACATAAATGATTATTTCTGTGTAATTCAGTTTAAAGGAACACTAGGTAAGATTTAGGTTTTTTGTTCCTGGGGCTCCCTCTAGTGTAATTCATATTTACAGCACTGTATTGACATCAGTGGGGAGGGGGCCTGTTTTCCTAGCAGTTTCTGCAGTACTGAGCCCGGAGTAGCAACGACAGATGCTCTATTCCCCAGGTTACAGACCATCACAAAGATTTTAAAGCTGTTATTTTTACATAGTGTTCCTTTAACAGTGCATTACAGATACACACAGAAGTCATTTAAAGGAAGTGTAAAATGTGCTTTTACAATAATAATATTATGTTTTTTGAAGGGTTTCATGAGAATTGGCTCATGGTGATGGACAGTTTCATTATTCAAATCAGTTCTATTCATGTAATGGAATTCATTTCAGAAGCAAAAGCTGCTGTGTGTTTTACACATTATTTTAAGTATGTTTCAAATGTGCAGTAAAGTGCAGAGAAGGTCTTGTGTGTGCTGCAGCTGTGTATGGAACACACCTATAGAACATCAGGCTGGTATAAGAGGAGGTGATAAAGTGTGTGGTGCAGGGATAGGCTAGTGAAGTTGAATGAGGCTGCATTAACAGTGAACTGCTCTCCCCCAGTCGCTGAAATTAGCTTTCCCCAGGCACGCTCTCCTACACAGTGGCCGATAACCCCACGCCGGAGCCAGGGTCATTGGCTTTATTGCCTCGACTCGCGTGATTATCCTTCCTACAGCTTCATTTTGCATAAATCGAGCAGCGTTCCGCATAAATCCTTAAACAGCTCATTTACTCTCTCCCTTCCCACTGCCGTCCTCCACCAGGGCACCGTCACTAACGAGAGGAATCCCCCTGAGCTACACGGAAAGAGAGGGGCAGCAGAACATTCAAGAGAGGAGAAGGAGAAGAGGAGAGAAGGAGAAGAGAAGAAAAGAGAAGGGAAGAGAAGAGGAGAAGAGAAAAGAAGAGAGGAGAAGGGAAGAGAAAGTGAAAGAAGAGAAGAGAAAGAAGGTTAAGTGAAGAGGAGGAGAACAGAGGATGAGAAGAGAAGAGAAGAAGAGAGGAGAAAAGGAGAGGACAGGAGAAGAGAAGAGAAAAAAGAGAAGATGAGAAGAAAAAGAGAAATGAAAGAGAAGGAGAAGTGAAGAGGAGGTGAGTAGAGAAGAGAGAAGAAGAGAAAAGAAAAGAAGAGAGGAGAAGGGAAGAGAAAGAAGAGAAGAAGAGTAAAGGAGGAGAAAAGAGGAGGAGAAGAGAGGATAAGAGAAAAGAAGAGAGGAGAAGAGAAGAGAAGAGAAGAGATGAGAAGAAAAGAGAAGGAGAATAGAAGAGGTCTAAGGAGAGGAGTGCAGCTGCGGTGGCTGTTGTCCTTGCTGGAGCAGAACAGGGCGTGACAGTGAGCAGTGCTTAAATTACCGAGGTGATTACTCTGCTAATTACCGACAGCCTTGTGTTACTGATACAGCCCAGACTAACCTGCACCCACCATGCATCTCTGCTTGGCCCACCCGCACAACAAACACTGCCCTGCAGTTGGAAGAAGAGACAAAAGATAGAGAGAAAGGAAGAAAGAAAAGCAGGATGATAAACGAAGTGAGGCAATAAAAATGTACAAGGAGGAATAAGACGTTAATTGTAGAAGAGCCAGAGCTTTTGGTCGGTTACTGCTGTTTTTATGGGCTGTATATCACATGCAGAGGAGAATTGAGAAGGAGCTTTTTACACCAGTGGGCTGCAAGTATGTGCCCCCAGGCATATTGGTTTAAAAGACAGAAATACCAAAGGAAGCTGGTAAAAAGATGTTTATTCAATTTTATTCATTTCCATTTTTGTTAGCAATAACAGAGCTTAGATATGCTCATCCAAATGAAGGCATTTATGAACAGAGTAAATAAAAATGATTAGTATCAAATATACAGTTCTGTGTAAAAAAGACCACACGTGTTCCATAAATGTAATGCTGAAAGAGCTATCTACACATATTTATGTAACACTGATGCAAGTACGGAGGCAGGATGCGAATGCAGCTGCTCTTATTGCTGGAGAAGCGTTTTCTCTTACTGACTGACTGACCAAAAACAGAACTTGGTTGAAGTGCACACGCACAAGACCTGGCATTTACCACAGCTGCAGACAGGAGAGCTAACAAAGCTCAGGTTGGCCAAAATCGTGTCATGGTTCATGCGGCAGATCAAACAGAACTGAGAATGCATAACTAGAACACTAGGACTACTGATACTTGAAGAAATGAGCAGAGAACACAGGAAGGTTACATACAATAAATACAGCAAACAACAATAGTGCAAGATAAAGCACAAGACAAAACAAGGACATCTGGGTACAATCGGTTACTATGGCAACCAAACCACTCCAAAGGTGCAACGCATGACAGGGACATGGCAAGGAAGGAGCAAGGATGTGGCAAATTACAAAAACACCATGAATCAGACCAATCAGGAGTGAGCAAACACTCACTTGTTCAGCTAACTGTCAAATAATGTCAGACAGCACACAGCACACACAGCATTTAAATTTCAAGCCAGAAAATGGGGGATTTATATGAATTAATTGGAAATTTGTCGCAGGGGTCCACTGTTGGACTGTTGCCACACTGCAGAACACTAGTCTGTAGCATTCCCTTGCTTAAGGGCAAGGCAAACCTGTTCCCCCAGTTTGGGTTCCACAAGGTACGAGGCATCCCCTCATTTAAGGACAAGGCTGTCCTGTCTCTATACTTTCAGTTCCACTGCCTGCAAGGCATACCCTTGCTTAAAGTCAAGGCCACATTGTTCCTCCAGGTCAGAGTTTCCTCTCACCACAGGAGTCCCAGTTTCTGAGTCCCTTGGGGTCGGGGACTAGCACCACATGTTTAAATGACAGTCGTAATATTGATGTGAAAAACCACCATTAGATATTTCCCTCAAATCATTCAGCCATATCAGTTAACGACAGAAAATCTCCACCAGGGAAGGACAGATGGGAGGTTGAAAAAACAGTGCAGGGTACTGCATCATTTTTACTTTATCCTCCCATAAAAATTAACTGTACTAACGTAGGACACGAAATCTATCTGACGGCTGACACTCGGGTTTGACATTGTGGCTAATTCTGAATGCAAGGAAAGCTCAGCTGACCTATAGGAGATGTGAAACTGCAACATCTTTCATGCCAATCACATGGCAAGGTGAATTCCAGATGACATGGAGTCAAGAACACTGCCTTACACTGGCCTCATAATTGGCCATTCCATATAACACTGTGTTAGGGAGAGAGCGATGAGCCGGCTGTGGTTAGCAGCTAATGTCAGTAATGAGCTCAATGGCCTGCTTGATGGCACCAGTGTTAAACTCCTCATCCACTGGCGTTAAATTTGAACCTGGCCTTCACAGATCCTCCTTCAGTTAATTAGTGACCGGCCCAAGCTCCCACCACACACACTCTCACCGTTTTGCCTATTACGCCCTTCATTAAAACGTTTGAGGGCCTTCTGAAGTCCAATTCAAAGACAGAGCTGGAGGGAGGAGGAGGGGCCTGAGAGAGGAGAGCAGGGGGGTTTTATCCATCTCACTTCCCACCTTTGATACCCAAGTCTAGCTAAGCCATGCAGCAGCCTGTGGCTAAGGGTAGAACTGCTGCTGATCTCTACTAAATCAGCCAGAGGAGAAATGACACCAGCAGCCAAGGACAGAACTGAGTAGGTCTGTGCTGAAGGACATTAGTGAGGTCACTCTTAAATTCTGACCCGTACAAATGCACCAGCAACCTGTAAATGTTTATAGCACGTACCTCAATAAAAACAAAAGCCAATTTTCAAGAAAGCAAATATGGAGATTATATAGGCTTTTAACAATCATGGGGTTTTTGATGCTGTTCCAGTACTGGCAAAATGAACGCCATTGTTATAGTATAAAAATTATTATTGTTTTATAATGGACACACACAGCATTATTCATCTTTTTTGCATCTAGTCAATTAAACCGACACACAACACCAAACTGTAAGCTGTTGTTTGGCTTTTCAACCAGGTCAAATACAAACATGCTTTTATTTGCATAGCACAATGTTGAATGAAAATCATGCCTTCACGTTTAAACTATCCCTGGCTGTGAACACATGGAGGATTATGTATCAGTCATGGATGTTGAGGGAGGAGACAGTGCTGTTCCTTCATGCTACCCATACCCCCCACACACAACTTACTACTAGGCCATGGCTACTATTATCAGAACATTGACATACCAATGCTATTTTAATATGAAAATATGTAGACAAACACAGCTTCCAACAACAGATCACTGATGTCTATTTGACCCTTTAACATTGTTCTATGTATTTCGTCACCGCTAGCAGAAATCTGTGCTCTTAGAAACACAAAAGCAGATCCGTTTACAATACCAAACAAGCTGATATGATAAGAGGAATCATGAGAAGACTGATGTATATAAGTAGCACAGTCCAAACTGGTGTGGTATAAGCTTCCACTATTTTTAATAGTAAAAGGTAATTCTCCTAATAGCACTTTAAGACTATGATTAGCCTGTGGTCTACTGGTTGCTCAGGTGGTGTAATTTTAGTCCTGATTCCCTCTAAACCTTTACTTTATTCGGACCACTGCTTCATCTTATCAATACGCATTTGACTGTGACCTGAGGCAGAAGAAAGCTCAGATCCGAGCATGCTGTCAGCTTTTCTGCCTAGACGCCTAGACAAATAACATCAAACAGTGGTTTGAAACTGTCATCAATAAGGCAATTTAGCAATGGGGGAGAAGTAATATGTGCCCAGTTTGGCTGATGTTGGCTCCTGCTACACACTAACATGTGTGTAACATGTCTAAACAGAACGTGGGCTGCCCAAAAGAAGTCAATTTGTCAGCGCAGCTGCGGAAACAAAGCGAGCAGAAGTGACAGAAAGGATTCCGAGCATGTGGTTGTTACCAAGGCGTTTGCGCTAAAGTCGACACTATGCTATTACCTGCGGAAATCAGCAGTTTAGTACAGGGGAGGTGTGGAGACTGTCACACACACACACACACTCAAACAAACAAACACTTCACACATGTGGCCAAATCACCCCATTCCTCTCTCCTATTTTCATTAAGGCTGCCTGCCACATGGTTTTCTGTAGGCAGGTAACTGTTTGGGTTTAATGAGGTGGAAAAGAAAGAAAGAGGAAGAAGAAACCTGGCACTATTAGCAGGAGAAAGAAAGCTAAAGTTTAGGAAGCAACAAGGTAAACAGAGGCTCGTCAAAACGAGGACGCTTTTCTCCCTGACAATAATTAGGAACTCTAATTGGACAACAACGCAGACTGGAGGGGGTCACTGTCACGGAAACAGAGGTCATTGGCACCCTCCCTCTTCTATTAATGGAATTGTTAATGTCTTGATGTAGATGCACACACACCCATCTGCATCAAAAGATCTGCATAATGTTTTCGCTTTTAAAATGCCCATAACCCACATCTCTTTGTTCATTCATTCATTCCGAGTATCTAATTCAGTGTCGCGGTGGATCCGGAGCCTGTAATGGCCCACACAGGGGACCTGGAAGAAGTGGAAGAAGGTTACCAGAGTTCTGTGCAATAAGAATATGTCAGTTCACCTTAGAGCAAAGATCAACAAGACTGCTGTCCGGCCAGAGTGCTGACCCACCGCCATGTAGCACGTACAAGTTCATGAAGATACTGTTCTAATTTCTGGGATTCAAATTATATGATCATGACATAAACATAGATGTCAGGAAATGACAGGCAGCAGCGCAGATTAGAAGAAATCAGAAGATCAGAAGTGGAGACAGATGTGTAGTCAAGAGTATCTTGAGTGACTGCAAGAATGATGCTAAGGAAGGAGAGGTCCATTTAAAAATTGTTTTTGATTTTTAACTGATTATTGATTGTTACTGTCCCTTTAAGAATTATTCATTCATTCATTATCTGTAACCGCTTATCCAATTCAGGGGCGCGGTGGATCCAGAGCCTACCTGAAATCATTGGGTGCAAGGCTTGGAATACACCCTGGAGGGGTCGCCAGTCCTTCACAGGGCAACACACACACACACACGGACACTTTTGAGTCGCCAATCCACCTGCAGCGTGTGTTTTTGGACTGTAGGAGGAAACCAGAACACCCGGAGGAAACCCATGCGGACACAGGGAGAACACAACAACTCCTCACAGACAGTCACCTGAAGCGGGAATCGAACCCACAACCTCCAGGTCCCTGGAGCTGTGTGACTGCAACACTACCTGCTGCACCACCGTGCCGCCCCCCCCTTTAAGAATGATATATGTAAATAAACTGCATTCCAGCTCCTTTACAGTATTGTACCTCATTAAAATGTGATGTTTTTCTCACAAAATGGATACCATTTATTGCAAAAATAGAATGATTGATTTCTCTGTCATTTCCTAATTATGTTAGTGGTTAATCAGACACACAGGCACTCAGCTCAGTTACTTGCTTAGCAGGATCTACCTAGCCAGCACAGCGAGAAAAAATGGAACCAATCATATTCTATTCCTCATACCAAGATTAAAAAAAAAAAAAAAAACAACAACCCTATGGAGATTAATTAATTTTTCAGTTCACAGAAATCATTAGACATTGAGGTCTAGGGGGGGCCCTGAGGGATCCCCTCTGCTTTAAATGTGTTATACTCTTTTTTTCATATCAGCCGTATACAGACAGCTGTGTTTTTGTATTTTTACCTTTTCACAAATCTCTTTTTTCATCTTTGACCCTGAACACTATTGTTTGGCCAGGGATCAGAGGATGCATAGAGGTTACATTAATGAGAGTTTTCATCCAGGAATCTATACTGAGATACAGACACACACCCCCACACACACACACCCATGAGGCAGTGAAAAAGATGAGACTGCCTCAGGTTGTCCACTGGACGAAAAGGACTTGGAAAGAAAAACCTTAATCTATCTTTCAATTTTCTTTCTTTTTTTATTATTTCTCTCTCTCTCTCTCTCTCTCTCTCTCTCTCTCTTTGTGTGTGTGTGTGTGTGTGTGTGTGCGTGCACCAGGCTGTTTTTCTAGTAAATTGAATTACACAACATTTTGACTTTGGGGCGGGAGAAGGGCAGGGAAGTGCTATCAGCCGTTCCAGATAACACTGATTAAGATCAATCCACAGAGAGAGAGAAAGAGAGACAGAGACAGACGGAGAGACAGACACGGAGAGAAAAGCAAGAAGAGATTCTGTCAGTCTGCTGCACATCAAACTTTCCCACTCGCTCTCTCTCTCTTTCTCTCTCTCTCTCTCTCGCTCTCTCCCTCTGATCAAAACCCCTGTTAGGTGGAGAATGGGGTTTTTAATTATAACTGTGGGCCATCTAATCTTGATTTGTGGCCGAGACGGGCTAATCCTTCTCTCCCTTCTCCGCTCCTGCCTGCCTGCTTTGTCACTTCTCTAATGGCTCCTTTGTTATCCATCTAACTATCTAGTTACGTTTGCCAGGTGCTTACACCCTTCATTAGAATATTAAGCGATGTGAGATGGCGGCACTTTGATTCCATGTGCAGAAGGAGATTTAATCAGTGACTGCAGTGGAACTCAACTCCCCGCTCTCAGCTCCAGCACATCCTTCTCTTCTCCTAAGCACTACAGTAGTGTCCTACAAAATGGTGGGGGGACAAAAAATAAGTCTTGCAAGGTCTTTGCAAAGAGGTCTGCTGTGGAAACTTCTCTACAATCAAAAGTCTAACATGTTCAAGGACATTCCCAGTTCAGTGCAAAAATATCTAACCAAAATAAATAAATAAATAAGCCCTCAACCACTGAATGAACATAGGGACTGTTGGGATTGTGAGAAGAAAATGCAGCCAAATTCTAGGGTTTGAAACTGTGGTGATTGTAAAGCTGATAAATAAAGAATAGTAACACCATTCTACATAGTGAAATATTTGAAAAGTACTAAAATGCCTGTGGGCGGCACCGTGGCGCAGCAGGTAGTGTTGCTGTCATATCGCTCCAGGGACCTGGGGTTGTGGGTTCAAATCTCTCTGTGAGGAGTTTGGTGTGTTCTCCACGTGTCCGCGTGGGTTTCCTCCAGATATTCCGGTTTCCTCCCACGGTACAAAAACACACATTGGTAAGTGGATGGGTGACTCAAAAAAAGTGTCCTTAAAAAAAAATGTTTGAGTGAATGTTGCCTTGTGAAGGACTGGCTCCAGGGTGTGTTCCTGCCTTGCGCCCAGTGATTCTGGGTAGGCTGCAGACCCACCACGCCCCTGAACTGGATAAGCGGTTACAGATAATGAATGAATTCTTGATAAAAGGAATTGTTTTAAATGAACAATAAACCTAACACAATGAATTATTCATTCATTATCTGTAACCTTATCCAGTTCAGGGTCGTGGTCGGTCCAGAGCCTACCTGGAATCACTGGGTGCAAGGAAGGAATACACCCTGGAGGGGGCGCCAGTCCTTCACAGGGCAACACACACACTCACTCACACCGACGGACACTTTTCAGTTGCCAATCCACCTACCAACATGTGTTTTTGGACTTCGGGAGGAAACCCACGCGGACACATGGAGAACACACCAATTCCTCAAAGACAGTCACCCGTAACGGGGCTTGAACCCACAAACCCAGGCCCCAGGAGCTGTGTAACACTACCTGCTGCGCCACCGTGCCGCCCTAACACAATGATGAATGAAATAAATATTAATAACAAATCTGAGTAAGCAGCAGAGGAGAAAAGGCACAGGTGTGGCGGATGCTGGTGGGTCTCAAGGATCCGACTTCACTCAAAGTCATTGGACAAAAAAAAAAAGGGCCTGCCCAAATTAGCCAAATGCCTCGGAAAGGGAAGCGGTGCTCTTAAGTGTCTGTGTGCATTAATTCAGCAGCTCCTGAGAGAAAGCCCAGCAGCTTAGTGTGTATTACACATCTCTTCTGCTAACAGCTGCCAGTCTGTATGGAGGAACACGCGCTGCTTTTCAAAGGCATGCTTCAGAACGCAGCCCAGAGAGGCTTCCAGTGCTGCTCGCTGCTAAACGCAGCTTCAGAATTCATCTCAAATTGAACTGACACTTCACAATCCACTGTAAGATTCCAGCGCCAAATAAGATAATGTTAGTAGTTTGTCATTGAAAATGAGCACTTTTTTTTCCCCAAGATTTGTGCAAGATTTGTGTGTGTGTCTGTGTGTGCGCATGTGTGTATGTGTGTGTGCGTGAATGGAAGATGTAGAGGAGAGACATTTATAGTTGCATTGAATCTTATTTAAAAACAGCTCTAGCAGCGAGTGGCTGAAAGAGACAAAACGGGCTATTGATCCAGCAGCTCAAAAGGAAGGAGAGGCTGGTGAAAAGCGAGAGATGCTGGCTGAAAAGAGAGGCAAGGTGGATGGATAGCAGGAGGGGTGTCCTTTGTGTCGGTGAGGGGAAGGTTTCAAATCACAAGGTGGCAGGTTGACGGCCTCACAATGGAGCAGCTATGGGAGGCTAGATGTGACACCCGCGCCCTTAGCAAAGGTTATTGCCTTTTCAAGTGGCCTCTCCAATACTCTCCAAAGCCCTGTACAAACACACACGCCACAGAATCACACGTGCACACACGCACACACACACACACCCACACACAGACATACAGAGCCTTCTCACCTACCACAAATCAATGGGGAGAAGACATTGAACATCTGAGAGGGAAGTGGTTGAATAGCCATCGTATTCTTTCCTATGACAGAGCACTTTTGTTCAAGGGCTCGAGTGTGTTATTTCTCTCTCTCTCTCTCTCTCTCTCTCTCTCTCTCCTTTTTTCTTTCTTTCTTTCCATTCATCATCACTCTTCCTTCCTTCCTCTTTCTCCCTCTCTCTCTCTCTCTCACACACACACACACACACACAGACACACACACTCACATTATCTCCCCATGGTGTAAGCCAAGGAAAAAAAAACCATAAAAACTGATCTTTTAAAAGAGCCTTCATGGGAACAAAAACTTTAATGTAGCCAATTCATAATCTCAATAATATGTGACAGGAAGGCTAAAACCCCCGGGTCCCGGCGGAGTTGCCATGGGAACCGGTGGGACCAGGCTGGGCACTGGGTTGTCGCCATCACTCATTGGCTAATCCCTATTATTTAAAGTCAGCTCTCCGCACTGGCGTAAACTTTATTATGGGCGACAGGTCCGAGTTTCAGAAAAAAAAAGGCAGGCCGTCCGTGATCCTGACACGCGTAATTTATTTGAACCTAATCCAGTTATATGGGGACAGGCTTAATGCACTTAGCTTTTATTATGATGCTCAGAAGAGAGCCCCTGCTTGCAAGCTCCTGCTATTGTCGAGCAGGGACCAGGGCAAAGCTGACTGCAGCTTGGCACTTTGTCAGAGGACGGCGGTACGAGCAGATGAATGCAGAGAAGTGGCTCTCGAGCTTATGGTGAATTAGCCTTGTACCTGCAGTGTCTCACCTAACACATTCACACCAAACGGCAATGAGACACTCATTACACTGACACCTGTCACTAGGTGTTTTGACATGTTATGACCAGCACATCAGCTCCCAGACGTGTGAAGGACAGCACAGTCCACACCAGCGGTCCACACTATATGGACTATATGGACAAAAGTATTTCGACACCTGCTCATCCAACATTTCTCCTAAAGGGTATTTATGGTGAGTTCTGGGTTCTTTAGCCTGGATTCTGAACATTTCTCTGAGGACTTGATGGTATTCAGCCACAAGAACATTAAGGCATCAGACACTGATGTTGGATGATAAGCTTGATCACATATTTGACAAAAGGTATTGCATGAACCCTATAACCCCAGAGTATGCAGTTTCCAGATCTCCTCAGCCCAAAGTTGGGTATTTAATACACTGCTAGCCAATGCTACGTAATCAGCATGGATCTAAAGTCCATCTTCTACAGATGAATATGTAATTAGTGTTTATATGATTATGAAATTTTGCTAATTTATTGGGCGGCATGGTGGCACAGCAGGTAGTGGCGCAGTCACACAGTTCCAGGGACCTGGAGGTTGAGGGTTCAAGACCCACTCCGGGTTCCTGTCTGTCAGGAGCTTGGTGTAATCTCCCTGTGTCCGCCTAGGTTTCCTCTGGGTGTTCGGTTTTCCTCCCACGGTCCAAAATCACACGTTGGTAGGTGAATTGGCCACTCAAAAAGTGTCTGTATGGGTGAGTGTGTGTGTGTCAAACTTTAAAGAACTGGCGCCCCCTCCAGGGTGTGTTAATATGCCAAAATACAGACATTTTCACTGAATTGTCTCTGAATTTCCCTTTGTTATGCAAATTAATTATGTATTAATGTAACTAACCAACATGTACTTAATGGCTGTTTTTAGTAAAAATCATATAAAAGGTGGTCTGAGCTTTACAGAGTAGACATTGTTTGCAGCATGTATTTGTGGACCACTTGCCAAACCTGTACTAGTACGGTATTGCTACGGTGGACAAAGGTACATCGACACTGCAGCTACATAATCTCTGTATTAAAATGAGGGAGAAACAGCACACAATGCTGATATAATGTTATTTAAACATTAATATAAAAATCTCTAGCCTAGCCTATGTGATATGTACCGTCTTCCACTTGTTCTGTCCACACACTGGATTAGTATTTCATCCCGACATAATCACCATTTCCTTGCCTTAGTTCAAAGAAATGATGGGAATACCTAAAAACAATTCTCCACCACTTCCCCCTAGAAAGAGGCATACTGGTGATCATGAATACAGCTAAACCCACTGACTATGACTCAACCGCACAATTCTGGAAGATGATGAGCTTCCTTTTGTTTTTATTTGCAGCTGCATCATGGGAATCGCTTTCCACATTCAGGAATGCACAGATCTATACTGCAGAAAAAAATATATACTAGATTAATGACCGTCCCCAGTGAAAAAAGACCACTCTCTCCACTAAAGAAAAGAGTGATGACACAGATAAATAGCCGGCACACTGGTGTGAAAGTGCTGCGAGGAGGAGAGCGATATGAAAGCCCACCTGCTCACGAGACCAGGTGCCTCCTCTCTCTCTGAATCAATGCGAATAACCCTCCCCCTCTCCCCTCCTCAGCCCTCCAGCGTGGGGGTCTTGTCTGCCCTGCTTGGCCGGGCCTCCCCCCTCGGGCCCTTCCAGCCTGTTTCTGGCTCTAATGAAAAGCAGGCCGCCATCCCTTTCAATTCTGCCAGCCGGCCAGCACTGCCGTTAAAGGCAATCGACTGGCTGAATAGAGCCACTACATCACAATATACAGGTGCAGGCAATACTGCACACCAAGACATTGTGCCTTCAGACACAAAGCATGCCAGCATCCATCTCTCTCTCTTTCGCTCCCTATGTGTGTGTGTAGTTGTGCGCTTGTTTGTGTGTAGGCACAGCCATATACACTAACAAGAGCTTCAGTAATGTGTGTGTGGAGGGGGTATTTTATGAGTGAAATACATATCACAGCTGGCATCTTGCATCTTAAAAAAAAAACAAAAACAAAAAAACCCAACAAAATTCATTTTATTCATACATTCATTTTCTGTAACTGTTTTATCCCGACCATGGGGGCACTGTAAGTCCAGAGCCCACCTGTAATCACTGGGTGCAATGCATTTACACACACCGGATGGGGTTCCAATCCTTCACATAGCATCATGCACTCACCCAGTCACAGTGGACAATTTAGCACAGCCAGTCCACCTACCAACATGAGTTTTTGGACTCAGAGAGGGAATCCACAGAGACTAACCCAAATAAACCCTTCACAGACAATCACCTGAACTCAGGACCTGAAATCCTAATCAGTACCTGCAGTGGCACCGTGCTACTTAACTTTCTCTGTAATTCAAAGCGTGATACAGTGTAAACGGCAGCTGGAGGAAGGAGGTCTTTTTCCATGGTGATGATATACTTCCTGTAATAGTGCTGCATCTGTGCACAAATTACACACATTAGAATTACCAAAGACAAAAACTACTCAAAATAATGAAAATTCCAGCTTGAAATGAATCTTTCAGTTGATCTGGCTAAAGGATTTTAAAGCAATACATATGTTCTTCCTGAAAGAGCAATGTAATTCACAGCCAAGATTATTTACACTACTTTAACGATAACATTATCAGACCTGAGTTCCACATTTAATCCTAGGGCACTTACAACTCTTAAATGTTTAACTGTTTTGCCTGAGTCCGTTACTAAACGAGAAAACCTGTCCTAATACAAAACATATTACATTCATAAGAAATTGTAGCATATTCAGTAAAAAGAAAAAAAAAAGAGTCCCCAGAACAGTCCCTTGAGGTACACCACAGTGATGGTCGTGAAGTTAGACAGTGACAAGAATTGCACAGAGTGGAAAAAAAGGAGTGTGTGATATCCACTTGCTTTCAGGCACAGGTAAACAGAGCACAGAGTAGGAAAGCTCTGGAAGCAGGCAGGAGTGGATGAGTGTTTTGGAAGGATAAAAGGTTGGTTGGGCACGAGGAGGTGTTTGTAAGTGTGTGTGTACAGGTGAAGGGTGTGTATGTGGGTCAGTGTGGACGGATAGCTGTGTGTGTGTGCGTGAAGGTGGGTGTTATCAGCGGTCTGCAGTAGTGGTGTGTGTCGGCTGGGTGAGCAGGGAGGCGGGCTGGGGCAGACGCAGGGGCAGGAGTTAAGGGCACAACACGTGGAGTGTGTCCAAGGTGGGAGGAACTAGATCCAAGGATGCTCTGCTTCAGCAGCCTCACTCCTCTACTGCTAACCTCCACTGCTCTGACACACACAGACTCTCTTACACAAACACACACACAACACATGCACACTAACCCTCACTGGTGTAAACACACCATACTTGACTTACTGCACTCTACGTGCAGAGGGTATACCAGACTACCAATAAGCTCCAGTTAGCACTTACTAAATCCTTTTATAAAGCAATATTCTGCTTTATTACTTTGGAAAACTAACCCAGTGTTCCAGTATAAAGTGTAAATCTGTACTAAAAGAGCCCAAGCAAAATCATACTGCAGCAAAATCCTTATTTACAGCCTTGATTCCTTGATGTTTATTGGCATAAATACTGGAACAACATTTTGAAGGTGTCTTGCTACAAAACAAATTTTGGTTGATCAATTACATTTAGAGATGACAGCATTACATTAAATAAAGTGTTCAAATTTTAAAAATTGCTTCAAGTATAGTCTTTTTTTTGTGAGTTTCTGAAGCAAAGACAAATGGCGTGATCTAACAGTAGTTAAAGTTCTGTTACACAGCACTGAGTAAGACAGGTCTTATTTAATTAAATGTCATCCCTCTTTGTCTTGCACAGTGCATATATTAGTCCTGTTAAAGCAGACAGTGTCTGATTAATCTGATGGTCGGCTGATGCAGACGGCTGATGGACAGATGACAGACACAGGGCTGTACGCTTTCTGAATGATACGAGTCAAGACAGCTTGTCCCAGCACCACCCCACTGCATTGTACTGAGATATAGAGCACAGAGCCTCTAATGACATGGTCAATATACAACCACAGACCAACTTGCATTGACAAGGACGACCATGACACACACACACACACACACACACACACACACACACACACACACACACAGAAAACCCACATTGCATCTCCAAAATACTGAATCTTCCATAGCTTTCAACTTTCAATACAAGTTAATAGTTAACTATTACAAAAAGTAATTTTGGACTATTTTTATCGTTCTATTCATGATTATATTTTAACATAAAGTGCAAACTTAGGATAAATGAAGATTAAAAATATGAACTATTGAAAACAAAGATGTTGAAACAAGATGTTGATACTTGGTTTATCAACAGGTTCCAGTTGAATATACTGTACCTGCAGAACAACAATATGGATATTTCAACACAATACTCAGCAATCTGTTGCCTACAATATAAAGCACTTTGTAGCAGTCCATACCCCCATTGTATATATACATTATTTATTCATTCTTTTTCTGTAACCACTTATCCAATTCAAGGTCGCGGTGGGTCTAGAGCCTACCCAGAATCACTGGGCACAAGGCCAGAACCACCCTGGAGAGGACCCCTCGCAGGGTGACACACATTCACACCTATGGACAGCTGGAGTCGGAAAACTGGAGCACCCAGAGGAAACCCATGCAGGCACAGGGAGAACACACCAAACTCCTCACAGACCCACAACACCAGGACCCTAGAGCTGAGTGACAGCAACACTACCAGTTACGCCACTGTGCCACCCTGTATGCTTTATACATTTATATATTTAATGTATAAATGTAAGTATATTATACAGATATACAATAAACTTTGGATAATACAAAATGGAAGACTGTTCTGTGGTCAGATGAGTCACGATTTGAAGTTCTTTATGAAACACTGGGACGCCATGTCATCCGGACCAGAGAGGACAAGGATAACCCAAGTTGTTATCAACGCTCCGTTCAGAACCCTGCATCACTGATGGTATGGGGTTGCATGAGTGCTTGTGGCATGGGCAGCTTGCATGTCTGGAAAGGCACCATTAATGCAGAGAACTATGTTCAGGTTCTAGAACAACATATGCTCCCATCTAGACGTCATCTCTTTCAGGGAAGACCCTGCATTTTTCAACAAGATAATGTCAGACCACATTCTGCAGCAATCACAACATCATGGCTACGTAGGAGAAGGATCCGGGTACTGAAATGGCCAGTCTGCAGTCCAGATCTTTCACCTATAGAGAACATTTGGCGCATCATAAAGAGGAAGGTGCGACAAAGAAGGCCCAAGATGACTGAACAGTTAGAGGCCTGTATTAGACATGAATGGGAGAGCATTCCTATTTCTAAACTTGAGAAACTGGTCTCCTCTGTCCCCAGACGTCTGTTGAGTGTTGTAAGAAGAAGGGGGGATGCCACACAGTGGGGAAAAAATGGCCTTGTCCCAACTTTTTAGGGATTTGTTGACGCCATTAAATTTTGAAACAACATATTTTTCCCTTAAAATGATACATTCTCTCAGTTTAAACTTTTGATCTGTGATTTGTGTTTTATTCTGAATAAAATATTAGATGTTGGCACCTCCACATCATTGCATTCAGTTTTTATTCACAATTTGTTTAGTGTCCCAACTTTTTTGGAATCCGGTTTGTAGACATGTCATGAATTTTTAATGATGATCTAATAGAAATTTTACAATAAGACAAACTCCTGGTTGCCTTTAGTATCTAGTATTATGAGTAACAAACAGCATTTGAAAGATCTGGTGTATGATATACAAAGAGATAAATTTGCTCCTACGAACAAAAACATTCCCAAATACGTTCCCAGACGTACGTACAGTCATAAAATAGAAGACTTGTTTAATTAAATGCATTTTAAAACAGCAATGGGGACCCGCACCAGCAGTGTACAATCTTTTCCCCAGTGTCTGGACAGCACACGCAGTTAAACACTCTAAACTCAATAAAGACATTGATCTAAGAGAAAATCTAAAACCCAGACCCCCATGCCCCCGGAGCTGTGCTGCAGCGTCACCGCCCGTCACATGGTTTACACGATAGAGAGCATATTTCAGCAAAAACAATTTCCTTAACCTACATGTCATCACGTAATAAGAAGCATTAGACCACACAAAACTGGCTTACAGTTCATGTGCAGCCTGCCTAGAACAACATTATAGAAACTGAATAGCACATCAGCTCAGATTGTTTTTTTTTAACCATTCTGTGAACAGAATGTGAAATAAATGGAGTAGAATGAACATGGCTACCCACAAAAAAGATCATACATAATTTGCATTCAGGAAAGAATCTCCCATTTTCCAGATAACACCGCAGACGTGTCACATGTGCTGCCAATGATTAAGATTACAGGAAGTAATTGACACTATTGTGCAAACTTACTTATCGAAATCAGAACCTGCACATACACAGGAAAAATACAGCCCTCATTCAAATTCACCTTGGATAACCTCCTCTTGATAACCATGAAGGTCTAGAGAAACTCTGAAAAAGAAAAGAGGGGCAGGTTTCATTATAATGATGCATCAGGGTAGAAAGGCCATCCTAAAGTTAACAGCTCACTGCTGATTTCTGCTCTTAGCCCAACTTCAGAGCATAGTCTCATCCGCCATCAACGTCTCTCTCTCTCTCTCTCGATCTCTGGTTGTATTCACCATGTCTAAATGTTTCTCCCCCATTTACAACAAATTAAGCTTCCCCACAAAGTGAATTTCAGGCTCGACTGCCTTTGGAGGTGGACTAACTCACTTTTCATTCATTCCTCTCGCCTTGTGTATGACGTGCCACACAGCTCCCTCTTATTTCCCAACCTTTCTTCTACCCTTTTTCCCTGCCTTCCTGCCATTCTAATTTTTTTTTTAAATTCACTCTTAGTCATGTCAAGGAATTATGCTGTCAGAAAGCTGTGTTTCTGACTCATATAAACCTTTCAAAGCTGGAAGGAAACGGTTCCAAACTTTTATTGGACAGCTCTGATAGTTGTGAGTTTGGGGAGAAAAAGGGGTGGTTCCAGGTGAACCTTCCGCCCACAGTCTTCAAGCACAAACAGCTGCTGTTCAGAAGCCGTTCTCTAGCACAGACTGATGGTAGTATATAGAAATACAACACAAGCTGTGGATACAGACTTCTCTTTTACTCATCAGTGGAGAGTGACCATGTGGCTAGAGGCGGTGAGATTGTTGGGACTGTGGCTAACTGGAGGACATTAGGTTTTAGTGCAGGTTTCTATGCATATCTGAGATCTAGCTTTACCAGCACTTTCAGGATATTTCTCCAAGGCCAGTGTGGGCCTCTGGACACTGAATGTCCATTTAATAAGCTCCACTGACCAGACTCTAATCCACCTGTTTCTCTGTATACTTTCTTATCCCCATTTCACCCTGCTCTTCAAGGATGAGAGCCCCTACACGATCCACAGAGCAGGTCGGGCACTGCAGTGACACTGACGTGGTGGTGATGTGTTATTGTGTGTTGTGCTGGCATGAGTGGATCACACACAGCAGGGCTGCCAGAGTTTTTAAAACCCCAGGTGTCACTGCTGAACTGAAAATAGTCCACCAACCAAAACCATCCAAGCCAACAGCGACCTGGGTCCACTGATGAAGAAGATGACCAACACAAACTGTGCAGCAACAGATAAGCTAGCAATGAGACCAATGAGTTAGGTGTGGATTAATAGAAAGGACATTATTATAATAACAATAATGGTTAATTTTTTGTTTAAAAAATTAAGCACTAAAACAGAAGTGGTACATTACTTTGTGTTAAGACAGGTTCGGCAGTGATGAGGAGAACTGGGACAGGTTGTGCGAACGGATCTCTTAGTGGTGCTAGAGCCGTACGTGTTGATAGTCTGCTGTCAATAACGCACTCTTCACCGGCCTGGTCCATCTGGGGCCCCCGAATAGCAAACAGGCCGCAAAGCACTCCTAAAATATTGGAATAGAGCTAAGCCCTCAAGGTGTGCGCCATTTCAATTTCAGAAAATAAATATTATCTCTGACTTTGCAAATCTGCCACGTTTCAACGCGCATCACAATGAGGATCAACGTAGTGTTTCAGCTGAGGACGCTGCGCACGAGTGAGACAAAGACTCGGGGAGAAAAGATAATTGAAAACAAGGTGAATGGATTTCTAGTTGACCACACATAACTTATTGGTCCTCGCTGCTCTCATGAAGTCTGGGCTATTCTATTTCTCTTCCTCTTTTCCTCTGTTGCTCTCTGGTTCACACCCTCTCCCAGCTTCTTTCCTACCCTCTCTCGCTCTTCTCCATTCCATCTCCTGCTCATTATGGCTCTCCATATCGGCTGGATGATGGCCCTGCTGCTGATACAGCCGTCTCTGTGCGCAATAAAGCACCTGGATGGTGTCCTGAAGGGCCCATTGGTCTCGATAAAAGGCCAGCCAAAGAGAGCGGGGTCAGATCAAACTCTTTATCGCCCACCTAATGTGAAATAAGCGGCCGGCAGTCAAACTCAGGTCACCGCGTTACTCACAGTCCAATCTGGAGGCTGATCCGTTAGAGGACGGCATTCACACAGCGAGGTGCAAATGGAAAAGACTGGTTGTGTGTGACACTCTGAGAGCAGGCTGATGTCAGGGAGGTGACACAGACACACACACACACACACACACACACAAACAAACACATATACACATAGTCAAACCAGGTCTAGTGTTCGAACTGCAGGGACACTAAATAACATCATTCGCAGGTTCTAAAAGAGCTTTGAAAACATGTCAGTGAAAACTAAGGTACGGCAGTGAATAAAAATAAGAAACAGGAAAAGGAAAGTTTCTGGGATAAAACATTTTTTTAACTATACACTTTGTATGATGTATTTTAAACACATATTGAGTCATTACAGGCGGCACGGTGGTGCAGCAGGTAGTGTCGCAGTCACACAGCTCCAGGGGCCTGGACGTTGTGGGTTCGATTCCCGCTCCAGGTGACTGTCTGTGAGGAGTTGGTGTGTTCTCCCCGTGTCCGCATGGGTTTCCTCCGGGTGCTACGGTGTCCTCCCACAATCCAAAGTGTCCGTAGGTGTGAATGTGTGTGTGTGTGTGTGTGTGTCTGTGTTGCTCTGTGAAGGACGGGCGCCCCCTCCAGGGTGTATTCCCACCTTGCGCCCAATGATTCCATGTAGGCTCTGGACCCACCGCGACCCTGAACTGGATAAGGGTTACAGATAATGAATAAATGAATGAGTCATTACATGAACAAATGGATACACAACATACAACACAAAGCTTGGTAATATTTTTGCGGCAGGTTTTCATCCACAGCCTTAAACAAACAAACAAACAGACAAACAAACAAAAACAGGCATAAATTTTACTCTAACAGCAGTTAGACGCATGCATGAGTCTCAAACATGTGCTGAAAGAATGTTCAAACTCTTTAAACTCTCTGAAGCAGATGGACATATCTAAGGACTTGGAATATGTGCGTGCAGTTTGTGCCATTGTTTAACACACTCTATTTTCTCAGTCAAAGCCAATTGAAAACTCTTTGGAATGTTTCTGAAAAAAGGAACTTTTTATTAAAACAGCTTCCTCTCTTGTTTGTTGATACATTTGTTATTACTTCACTGCCTTGTGGTGGAGTGTGCAGAACTATGCAGTTTGCCTGATCTAGCTGTAGTCTCATGAAATCAATTGTGCGTGTTCATGTGCATTTTGGGCACATGCCACAGTGGCATCTCCCAGAGAATGTAAGCTTTCTGAAAGGCATCTGCAATTTTCCATTTTTCCCACTTAACAATCTGAAATGGGACAAGATCTGGTTTTCATTCTAAAAAATCTGAAAATCCCTCAGCCTCCATTTACACACCTATGAGGAGAAGACAGGCCGTTACCTCCATTTCTACATCTCTCTCTCTTTCTCTGTTCTTCCATATCTCTCTTACTCCAGTCTGACTTTGACCTTCTCTCTTCACGCAAGGCAGAACCGCTATTGATTAAATCTTGGCACATGGTGTACAAACACAAAGATAAGCCTGGACGGAGGGAGAGGGAAAGAAAGAAAGAGAGAGAGAAAGAGAGAGAGAGAGAGGGAGAGAGAAAGAGAGAGAGAGAGAGAAGCAGTAGGCCATTTGTGGAACCTCGCATCTTTTATATTCCTGCTAACAGGCTGCAGGACAAGGACTCCCACCGTTTCTCTGCCTGCAGGGGCTTCAATGACCATTACAGCAACAAAAAAATAACCTTTCCCCCCGTCTCAATGTTTGGCTCCAGTTTCTACCCCCCTCTTTTGCCCCAGCTCGTAGCCTTCGCTGCCATTTTTCAGCTGTGGGTTTGGGGTGCATCACACTGCGAAACATGAGCGAGTGGAAGTGGTGCTCCTCACACACACACAGGGAGAGCCAATTATTCCAGAAGCTTCTACTCTGCCTTGCTGAGGCGAGAGCCATACTGGGGCAGGAGCACCACTAACAGGGTCATTAATAAGTTCAGAAATTTACTTCAGTGTTAGAAAGCACATAAAGATATTAATGCTCATGTCTCTTTATAAATATTCCATTATCTTCACCAAATATTGCAGCCTGAATCCCGCTGAACTTTTTGCTGGATGGCCAAGCAGGTTGGCCTAGGACAGGCATTCTCCCTTACTGACTGAGTGATTGACCAAAAACAAAACTTTGCTGAGTGTCACATTTGCAAGACCTGGCTTTTACCACAGCTGTAGACAGGAGAGCTAATAAAACTCATCTTGGCCAAAGTGTTGGATTTTGCTTGGGTTAGGGTTGATACATTATTGTAAACAGAAATAATGTGAATATATAAAGTGTTATGAATGTATTTATCAGAGCCAGTTGTCTTGTTTTTAAAAAGATATTACACTGAATCAAAGAGCAGCACAGTGGTGCAGCAGTTAGTGTCGCAGTCACACAGCTCCAGGGACCTGTCCAGGTGACTGTCTGTGAGGAGTTTGGTGTGTTCTCCTTGTGTCCGCATGGGCTTCCTCCGGGTGCTCCGGTTTCCTTCCCGTTGGTAGGTGAATTGGCGACTCCAAGTGTGAGTATTTGAGTGAATCTGCAAGTGTGTGTTGCTCTGTGGAGAACTGGCGCCCCCTCCAGGGTGTGTTTCCCCCTTGCACCCAGTGATTATGGATAGGCTCCGGACCCACCGTGGCCCTGAACTGGATAAGTGGTTACAGAAAGTGAATGAATCTGTATTATCTGTAACCACTTATCAGGGTCGCGGTGGGTCCAGGGAATACACCCTGGAGGGGGCACCAGTCCTTCACAGGGCATCACAGACAACCACACACATTCACTCACACCTACGGACACTTTTGAGTCGCCAATCCACCTACCAACGTGTGTTTTTGGACTGTGGGAGGAAACCGGAGCACCCGGAGGAAACCCACGCGGACACGAGGAGAACACACCAACTCCTCACAGACAGTCACCCGGAGCGGGAATCCAAACCACAACGTCCAGGTCCCTGGAGCTGTGTGACTGCGACACTACCTGCTGCACCACCGTGCCGCCCATGAAAGAATTAATAAAATAATATATTTCAATACTGACTGCCACTGAAAGTTAAGAAGGTATCTGTCCTTCTTCTATGAAGTTACTATTGAATAATATTGGATATGCACTCTTAAAAATAAAAGATTCTTTGATTCTTTTATGCCACTGAAGAACCAGTTTTGGTTCCTTAAAGAACCATGTTTGTCCATCACTCAGTCTTAAGGTTCCTTATTCAAACACTGTTCTTTATGGAACCAAAAGTGGTTCTCCTATGGCATCGCTCAAAGTACCTTTTGTAGCTCCTTTATTTTTAAGAGTGTACACGATTTACTTTGGACAATAGATATGTATTTGGGACCCCTGTAAAACAAATGCTTTGTAGCCGATGACGGTTCGGCAAAACTAGGCTTACTTGGTCATTTTTCGTCACTCAGTCAAACCTTTATCCTTTCAATCGCTTGCAAAGTTTCTCTCTGTCCCCTTGAGTTTTCTGTGTTCTCAGCTCTTTTTTCTCTCCCAGCCCCCCTCAGCTGAAACACGAGAGTAAAAGAGCAGCTCCGTACAGCAGCCCAGGGACACTTCCCCTAGGTGGCTATCAAGTTTTCACTAATCACGCGCACTCACGTTTATTCTTCCTCTCCTCTGAGCCTCTATGAAGGCAGCTCCATCTTAGTGCTGACTAAATGCACAGTGCATGGCCACTGGTGACAGCAGGAGATGGGAGGGGGGTGCTTCTGGTAAAAGTGCTTACTCTGCACTCCTGCCTCAGACTACAGCCATAAAACACCACTCCATCAACAGAGCGAACAGAAGAAACAGCACTTGTCTGTGGGTGGCAATATGTATGTGCCTGCATGTGTGAGTGAGGGGGGGTGCGGGGTAAAAACCATGAACAAAACGAACAAATCTCCACTCGTCTCAGTGGTGTTAGAATGCTGCGTTGGTCGTACAACAGGAATTTTAATATTTGCTGTGGAGCAGGGGGCAGAGCACTGGGGCATTGTGCAGAAAGAGAAAGGAGAGGGGAAATGTCATAGCGCAAGAAAATCCAAAGACTAGAGCCTCTAGGAAAACACCAGCATCTATAACAAGAGGGATAAAATACACAGAAAGATAAAGGAACAAGGAACTCACAGAGTGTGTGTGAGAGAGAGAGAGAGAGAGAGAGAGAGAGGGGGAGAGAGGTAATTCGAGGGCATACGTTTCATGATGACAATGTAGCATCACTTTTCTCTACTAGCAACACATTTATACAACCTCCTGAATCCCTCTCTTCATCTCCGTCCCTACACACACCCCTCTGTTCACTACAAAGATGAGCCCAGTCAGTGGGAGGTGTCAGTAAACACAAAGTGACCCACTCCTCCACCTCCTCCTCACTGCCACTCACTTCAGGGTAGGGCCTGACTGATGTTTTCTCATCAGTGCAAATCTCACTAATAAAGCATAGCTAATTAGTGGCTTGTCTATGTTGTCACAAACAAACAAATACACAAACACAATCAAACACACATTTCAAATGCAGGCTTTTATAGAGACTACTACACCTTACACAGACCAGCTGTTCATTATATCGCGCTGTACGAGTTGAACTGGTACATTTCAGCATAAAACACCCTCATTATGCTCCATTAATTACAGCACTGGGCAAAAATGCCTTTCAGTCACCCTTCAAGCAATCCCCAAAACATTCAATAATATTTAGGACTGGGCTCTGGGGGGATCATTCCATTGTTGTGAAAAGAGTTCTTTATCTCCTTTTCTTAGTAATGGTACTTTGACTAATACACATCCTTTCAGACCCACACGACTGAGTGGTCTTTTTTTTTTCATATTCGAAGTAAGCGTGGGCCTTGTTTTTTCTCACACTCTTGGATGGTCAGTGTTTGAGCAGGTCTTGCACTGTTCAATGTATAATTTCTGTGCAATGTGATTTATTTATTTGTTTGTTTATTCATTCATTCACTCATTTACTTTGAAAAACAACAAAAAGTGGCTTAAAATGCTACTGCTATTGGCCATTTTCATATCATCTGGGCCTCGCTACACAACAGCTATAAAACTGCTGGCCAGCACAAAAGAGGGTCCGCACTGAACAAGTAAGAGATTACAGAAGGAGATGGATGACAGAAAAACAGAGACAGTGAGTCAGTGAGAGAGAGAGAGATCAGGGGAGATATAGTGAGACAGTGCCAGGGACAGAGGATGTGGGGATTGGTGAAAGAAGGCCGATATGCACTTCAAGCATCTATCCCTATAGTGCAATTATAACAGGCCTCTTCCCTTTACTGCTAGAGCTCTGATCCCTCTCTCTGCTTTGGGCTGCGGAAAAGATCCAGCATCTCAATCACATCTCTGAGAAAGACAGAAAGAGAGAGGGAGAGAGAGAGAGAGAGAGAGAGAGAGAGAGAGAGAGAGAGAGAGAGAGAGAGCTGTAGGGGTAACAGACCCTCAGGCTAGATTCCGCCTGTCCGCCTCATACACCACTCTCTGGATTGGTATAAATATCAGCCTTGGTTAGAAATGCAGCTCTGCAAGTCTGTGTGAATATATGTCCATGCACAATAGTAACAGGGGCCAGAGGCAGAGGAATTCAAACAGTTTTCAAAAAAAAGTTGTGTTGTAAGCAAACCAAACAATATGTATAACCAGGCAACAGTTCAACAACTCCAATGTTTAGAGTCTGTAAGACAACTTTTACTGTAGTTTGTGAATGCACAAAAAGACAGTTCAGCACCTGCCACAAAAACAAAATGGAAACAGACCTGCATATTCATAATTAATATTCATAAATGTAATATTTTCCCTGTAAAATTCTAATCAGATTAACTAGGACACTGCTGGTGCTCTCTGTGTGAAACATTCAGACTCTATGATGAGCAGCTGGCGAGCAATGAGGAGTGAAAATATTAACTGTATAAATACATTTTAACATTTTCACAATTTGTTTTGTCATATTATGGTAAATGTTGCACAGTTTTAAAAGTGACAATGGTCAATTTATTCAACAAATAATAACCACAAAATTCAAACTGTTTGAAAAAGACAAGTGAGAAACGTTTATACATCAAAAGCATTTGTTATGAATTCCATCAAGTAAAAAGCACTGTAAAAGCATGTGCTTGGGGATGATACTGTATCCAAAAGCAAGTGTTTTGGTTTTGGTTTAGAAATTAAAAGATGGTGAATTGGATGTTAGTGTTTGCAAACTTAGCATATCAATACATTTTTTTAAATGACAAAAGAAAAGGAGAATATGTGAATTTCGAATTACAATTATTCATTCATTCATTCATTATCTGTAAGCACTTATCCAGTTCAGGGTCACGGTGAGTCCAGATCCTACCTGGAATCATTGGGCGCAAGGCAGGAATACACCCTGGAGGGGGTAATTGTAATTATATGTTACACAAAAATGCTTTAAAACTTATTTGTACACTTAATATACAGGTGACAGCTCTGCCACGGAAAAAAACAGCACAAAATACAAAGAACAAAAAAACTGCTTAAAGGTTAAAAATATACAGTAGAAACACTTTTCTTTTAATTTGTTCATATTATTATTATTATTATTACTAATGTGGATATGTTCTTGGAATGTTGGACACATGACATTTTTATTTCTATTCAGGAGAGTCTCGGCTATTCATCAATGTCATCATGCTATCAGAGAATACTAACTGGGTTACTCACTGGTTTGATTGATGAAATCCCTCTGGTTGTTCTGATGTGTGGATGATGTTTAAGTTAACCCTTTCTTTGGTTTTTAATCTAGTGATGTTTAGAGTTCTTAGTGATTTTCCAACCTGGATTAATCAGAAATGCTTTTGTCACGATAATATAATGGAAATGTGGTGTTTAGATGAGGTCTTGCAGATTGTTGTGATATGTGGAACGTCCGTTTGCAGGCTTAGTGTTCTTTAGGCTAGTCCTCGCATCTACGAAGATGATGCTTGTTTGCTTTTTCTTTTTTTTTCCCTCTAGTGCTATTAATAGGAGGCTCAGTCTGATTGGCAGGTCACGTTGGAGCACATTTGACAGACAGATAAAATTACATTGATCCTAAAGTAAAATGCTAATTTGCAGTAAACATCATGGACCTCTTTCAAAGATGCTGTGGTCAATGTCATGCAATGGCACCTCTCATTACCGTATTTAAATTCTGCTGATGGTACTGTTTGCGCCTGAGCCGCTGACTGGCGTTCAGGGCTCACCCTGAGGTGCCTGTGACTGTATAGAACATTTATTTCCTTTCTCTTGGGGTAGATATCTAAAGTAACCCAGCTGTTGTTAACAGGTTGGAGTGAGAGTGTAAGCTTACTGAAAGGACCAGAGGACTATTTTCCATCTGCGGTGCCTCAGACGCTGAGTACGCACGTCATTTTCAAGGTGATACTTGAGACATTCTACATTGCTAAATTATTCAGTCTGTTTAATGCATGCATGCATTTCACAAAACACATTTCACTATGATCTCATTTGGATGTTTAAATTGCCCATATGCTGCATGCTATGAAATGATAAATTGTTTCTGTAGTGCATGATGCATAACAACACAGCGCTTCAGGTGAGACACTAACAGCACAATGTGCAACACACAGGCAAGCTGAGACCAAAAACAACTTCTATACACAATCATCCATCAAATTCATCAGCTAATGTTGCCAAACCACAATGGCTGATGTCTGCATGGTAATGTTGTTAGAGAACCAGTCGGGTTATGAAATCATCATTAGCCAAGCTACATTTAAACGCATGATTAAATAAAGCTATAGCATTCAAATAGGAATGCAGAAATATTCTTATTGTCTTGTGGTGTGTGTGTATTTGGGTTGTACAATGCATGATTTTCTATTTGCTATTGTAGTATTAGGCTTTGCAATACAGATACTGTAGAAGGATACAATATGCAAGTAAAACGGTGTCCTCTGAATATCTGGCCATTTTCAGGCAGTTTCAATAAATTAGTGCATTCAAATCATTCCACAAATCATTTAAAATACAAAATGCAGCTCAGACACAGTTTTGAATTTGGATGTCCCAATGTTCCAGGAGCCAGTCCTCGCATATTTGAACTAGAAGTTACAGCTAGGCAGAAACTTCACTATAGACAGAATGAGAACTTCTTTTTAACCAACAAGGCTGCTTCAGAGCAGTTAACATAACCAGAGCACAAGAATGCTGACCTCAGACTGGTAGAATACCTTAGCGAGTATTGGCAAACCACACAGCTAGTTGTTTAACTGAGCTTGTGCTGCTAAATAACCAAACAAATCAGTTCAGTCTCACATCATATACACTTTACTACAGCACTAACTGGCATATATTTATATACAGTGGAACCTCTACCTACGAACTTGATCCGTTCCGTGGCCCGAGTCGTAAGTGGAAAAGTTGATTTCTCGAGTCAATTTTCCTCATTTAAAATAATGGAAAAGCAATTAATGTGTTCCTGCCCAAATATGAAAAAGAAATACAGTGGTAACAGTCATAAAAAAGAAATAAAGTTTTAAGTGATTACATATCGCTACCTTGAAGACGTGACGACTGGCTGGAGGAGTAACACAGGCACTGGCTGTATGACGGGAGGTGGGGGGTGGGTGGAGTAACGAAGAGTAGGTGGGTGAATGTGGGGAGACGAAGCCTAGATACGACTTAATTTAGCACGAATTTTGATGTATGCTATTTACACTAATGCTAAATTGCTAAAGCTACAATTTGCTAATCTTAACAGCTCACTCAAGTCTGGGCGCGCTGGGAGATTCGCCTATTGGCTCGACTCGGCTGAGGCTCGGGTTCATTTCTAGAGTCTGGTTTGTTGGTGGAGGCAAAAAATATTCAAATGCCCGGTTCGTATCTTGGAAAGTTTGTTAGTATAGGCGTTCGTTAGTAGAGGTTTCACTGTACTTGCATTTGATATCACTGTAAATCTAATATGCAATTGAACTGTTTCTTTATTCTTTACTTGAGACAAATGCATATGGGATTATGTTCAATATTGTTGGGAAACTTAATTTTTTTTAATATTGTCATTTTCTTCACACTTGTGGACATATCGTGGCCATTGTCACTGCTTATTTAGTTCAAGAGCAGTACCACGTGCCTTTAATGGGTTTCCACAATCTGTAGAAAAATTGGCCTTTACATGTTTGTTGTAGCATACTCTTTATATCGTCGCTGTACAATGAAAAACATGTATCTCCATTTCTGTCTATTTTTAGTTTCCTACATCATTTGAATATAAAAGCTGTCCTTTACTTTGTATAAAATATTATAAATTAAGCAATGAACAAAAGAAATGCTTCCATTGAAAGTTAAGAAGGTTTTTATCCTTCTTCTGTAAAGTTACACATTTTGGGGGTACAATGTGTTCAATCCTAAAACTAAACAACATTATTTTTACACAGTCTAATGTTGTAGTCCAGAGTCTACAACATTAGAATTTGAGTCCAGGGTCAGAAAGAAATAGACATTTTACTCTGACTTTTCAAAAGGCTAGACTAATCCCCAGCTGATGCATAACTAAGTTCACAAAGTGCTGTTTAAAAAAAAGAGGTGCTTGGGGAACAACATCATCATCACATGTCAAATCACTGTCAGCATTCAACACAAAACCAAACCAACATCTAAACAACTACAACAACGAACACAACTACATTCATTAACAGGGGATGCGAGGCACAATGGGAACTAGGTTGCAAGCCCTGCCCCCAAAAAGACCCTTCTAGACCAGGAAGCCTGAGGCTCTGCCACAATATATGTGACTTGTCCACTGTGTCACTGTGTCTATGAGCATATAAATAATGAATCAGACTGATATTATTAAAGCTGACCTTTACTGTGACATTCACATTGACACTCCGCATTCAAGGACTAAGAAAATTGCATCAGAACATCCCTAAAGTTGAATACATTGTAATTTTTGAATAGTACAATCAGGTCATATTAGGGTGTACCTTTAATAGTGAATTTTGGCCATAATTGGATTATGAATCCATAATGTGTGTCTATATTAGTCTGCTGGCAAAAAAAGTGTGAAAATATCTCTGGATATGTTTGTGTGTGTGTGTGTGTGTGTGAGATGAGCATGCTAGAACTGTCCACATGTGGCCTCTGTTTAACTGCATCACGTCTTTTTCTCGCACCACTGGAGGGACAGAGTGTTTTACTACTGCAGACATGGCTGGTGTACCCCCATACCCCTGTCTCTCTTTCTCTCTCTCTGTCCCCTTCCTCTCTTCTCTCTCTCCCACTATCTCTTCCTCCCTCCCCCACCCTCTCTCTCTCTCTCTCTCTCATTCTCATTATGAGCGGGTTGTGCTGCCACAGACCCAAGAACACAGGACATAAAAAGACAAATAAGGCTATAAAATTCCCTATGCCCATGCATACTAATACCACTCTACCCTCCACCAAGCTCATTCACCCTTACTTTAAACCTGACCTGCCGCAGTGCTTTTTAAAGGATGCCTTCCAACGTACAGCAAAGTATGAAATGCTGAGACTCATGAGAGGCGATACGCCTACACCACACAGCACATTACTGTATAATAACAGCCTTTCTTTACCTTAAGGTATAGGTTGAGGTTCAGTTCTTTTCCAAGGTTTTGTTTGTGGCATTACTGCTGATAGGTCAACTGTCTGACACAGTCGGGTTATAAAAACAGGATGTATGGTCTAATATAAATTCTGACTCACACCTGCCCACTTATATTACGGAGTGAAAATAAAACATCACGTATCTGCTACAGTGGCATAGCATGCAGGTTTGCTCCTGGCTTGATGCTGTAAAGAGCCAAGTGGTCAACTATCTGACCATTGTGGCCAGGAAACAAAGCTAAAACTGCTACTGTACATCATTTCAAAAGATGTTTTCGCTCTTTTCTGGTACTGGTTTAATAACTGAAAATAATAATAACAACAATAGTTATTTCACAAAATGGTACTGTAACAGATCTATTGTTATGTCAATCACTCACTAAGTCACTCATAGCAACTGCTCCAGCAGAAGCCCTCTTCAGTGCTTCAAATCAATAACCCTATGTGTCCTTGTTAAATTAATGCAGTTTACATATATTCAATTACTTTTCATTCATCCTTTCACTGCTTTACCTACACAATGCTGGGGTTATTACAATCGAAAAGAATATATACATTTATTTAAATGTAAGCTTTATTTTAACAGGTAAGCTTCCTATTTACAGTTATATTAAAACGTTCCAATGCACAAATAAAGTTAATTTACTGGAGGTAACATACTGGAAAAGGTAAAACCTAACATGTGGCTTGTGAAACATTATGAATCAACTCAGCAAATAAATATATTTATATTCCTTTATAGTCCATGGAGAGCATGTTTCACACTCATCTACAAAACATGTCATTTGACCAGTGTTATTTAAAGTTTTGTAGACAATTACCTGATATTACCTCTATGCTTTGGAGAAAAGCATATAAACACAATTTATTTGACTGACAACTTAAAACAGATGCATTCATTCCTAAAGGGATTGAATCTCTTTTGAAGAAGGTAATATTTTACATTTGTCTATAGCCCTGCTGTATCCACACAACTGAAGATTTATTAAAGTAAAATTATACCAGCAATGTTTAGCACTCACTTACCTTGGCCGTCAGAATGGGAATAAAGCATCAGGTCTATGAGAAATGACTTCCAGCATGTTTATAATGTGTTTTGGCACTGCACTAATGCAAGTACAGTGATGTCCATGAGATGTGCCATCAGAAATATGCAGTAATGTTTCTAACCTTCTGGGTTTAGTAAGCAACAGCTGATTTGTTGTTGAGCAGACTGTGCCCGTGTTTCTGCAACTTCAGTCTTTCAGATGCAATTTTGCTCAATTTATTGTTGCCCTGTATAATTTACCCATTCAAATCACATTTCATAAAAAAACGAACTTCTTTTCTAAACTGTGCCACTGTTCCTTATCAATAAACGTCCTTTCATCGCAGGCCCTCACATCCGAGCCCCCCTTCACAACGTGGAAGGGATGGAAAAAATGAAAACGGGTCTTAATCTTTCAAGCATTTCTAATGAGTTTTTCTTCTACAATTATTTGATAAGAGCAGAGACAGCACTGCAGGCACTGTGCATGATCCAGCACCTGGGCCAGCACTCCGATCTCTCTCTCTCTCTCTCTCTCTCTCTCACACACACACACACACACACACACACACACACACACACACACACACACACAGAGAGAGAGTCCCTCCAGGGAGAACAAATGTTGCAGGAGGAGTAGCAGATATAGCAGTACACTATGTATGTACAGATATCTAGAAGTGAACTGAGGAGCTGCAGTTCATGATGCTACACCACGTGCCCCCCAGATCCTTTAGCTGGCTTTAGGAAATGTATACTGAAAAACACAATTAGAGGAGATAAAACTTAAATCAAAACCACAACAAACCCCAGGCTGTCCAGTCAAAGTTATTCTTTGTTTGTCCATTCCTTATTGGAAATCAGTACTATTATAAACTGAGACATATTCACCTAAACACAATTGTTTTAGTATCTTATCTGGATGTGGGGGCCAAAACACATGTCCTATATTCCAATATGGGACTTTATAACTACAAACACCATTTCCAGAAAAGTTGGAGCATTCTGTAAAATGCAGTAAAACATGTACCTGTGATTTGTTATTTCTAGTTACCTTTATTTCACAGACAAAAAAATACAGAAACCTCCAAAAATGTTGGGAGAAGCAAATAAAAGAGTGGGGAAAAAAAATCAAACGGTTGCTGAAGCTTTACACTAGAAGCAAAGGCTCAGTTGCAACAAAATATAGGTTTTGGCTCACCACTTTATGACAAATGTCATGAAAGTATTGTCAACTACTTCAAACATTTTTCTATAAAAGACTGCAAAGAATTTAGGTCTTTGACCATCTAGAGTTCATAATATCATCAAAAGAGTCATGTGAAGGCAAAGGGTTAAAACCTGCTGTTAAACATGTATGACCATCAAGCCCTCAGGCGATATTGTTGGTGAACTATGTCAGGCTACTGTGATGCACAAATCCACATGGCCTCTGGAGTACTTTGGAAAATCAGTGGCACACAAACAATTCTACTGCTGCAAAGAGGAAGCCATATTTTAATTATTTCGCAGAAACCTCTTTTATATGAGAAAGTACCATTAATGCAGAGGCAAGATGGCATCCTTCACCAAGGATTCCATGACTATTTCAGCAGGAAAACGCCAGGCCACATTCTGAATGAGTTACAACAGTATAAATTTATAGACATAGTGGGTCTGTCCCAAAACCTAGTGAGCTGTCCAGGTAGGCACTGACTGATAGACAGCATTCATCTGTCCTCACAAGGAAGACTATTGAGATGCTCTAGTAAATCTGTCCTCATGAGGCAGATTATTGAGACGCTCTAGTTAGAGAGCGACTGCGTCACGGCTTGTTCCCGCCCACCGCACGCAACCAGTGTTGACTTACCTCAGCGGTTAGCATCACTGCAGCTTTTCAGCGCGGTGGATTCTAATCTTCCTGTTTTTATCTCGGTTTTAATTATTTTTGGGGAGAAGAGTGAAAAAGATGGGAGTTGGTCTGGTATTGCATCCTGGGATTGCCTTTGCAACTAATATAGGGTTCGATGCTGCCTTAAAATGAGGTATCTAAGAATTGGGATGGCCTATGTGTCGGGAGTGTGTACACTGTGATGTAAAATTCTCTATAGTTAGACAGCTCACTAGGTTTCTGACAGACCCAATGTGTATGTGCATATATTGTGCATCAAGAAGAAAAGACATTTAATTAAGCGTTTCAACAAACTGTATGTATACAGTTGTATGTAAAATTTAGTGCATTCTTCAATCACTTTTGTTGCCTTGAATAGTTCAGCTTTATTTTTTAGCAATATGTTGTAACCAACACATATGTAAATTTACTCCTGTAGCTGTTGCATTACCTGCTGGACTCCTAAACACTTCAGTTTCACTGCTGGACTGAGATTAGTCCACTAACCATATATTTACAGACGAAGATATTCACAGACGAAGACCTAAAAGATGACCAGTACAAACTGTGCAGCAACAGATGAGCTACTGTCCATGACTTTGCATCTACAGTGTGGATAAACAAGATAGACGTGTCTAATAGAGCGGCCATTGAGTGTACACAGTGTTTGAAAACTCCAGCAGCACTGAAGCAGTGAAGTGCTTAGATACTTGTTTTTTGGCAGTTCTTTGAGGTCATTTTATTGTTTTGGCTGATCCTTGTTGATATATTCTCTAGACATGCATGCACACTCACCACACTGAGGCCCAGCTGCTCTCTCTTCAGGTATTCTAGGTTTCTTTGCTCGAGGCTGGTGAGATAGTGCTGGAGGCGGGAGTAGGTGTAGGGGTAACAGTAGGCAAACTGGTACACGTCATCCTCCCTGTCGAAACAGAAGGCGAAAGACATGACGTAGTTCCTCCGGTGGTCCGGGCAGCGGTAGTAATACACATTCTTGGCTGGCAGTCTCTGCCTGCAACAGAGAGAGAGGGGGAGAGAGAGAGAGAGAGAGAGAGAGAGAGAGAGAGAGAGAGAGATGACCTTTCAGCCTACTAACACTTTAGTCTGCAGAGAAGCTGGAACACATTTAGAGTGAAGAAAGAAAATGTCAGCGTGAGGACGTCTGTAAATCTTTAAGTAACGGACCTAAAGCCAGGAATGGTCAGTGTACTTGCTCTGAGTCTGGGCCTCAGTGTGCATTTGCTTTTATTTATTCTGACAGCTCTGCCAACTGTTACTCCACAGAGACTCCTCGTAATGTCCAGTAATTTCCATAGCTTGTGAAGCTCCAGGGCATAGCCGCATTCTCAGCATCATCACAAAGCTTCTGGAGGAAAATGGATAGTTTGCATACAAAAGAGCATTGATTTTTCAGAGATTTTAAAGACTTGAAAAGCGTATTTGTTTTAGCTATAGTGAAACTTTAAGCAGCATATTCAGGTGTGGCCAATAATAAAAAAGGGTACAATGACAGCGAAAGTATTGTAAAAACAATTATTCCATCCCTGAAATCTGACTGGCTGAGCCATGTTCCAAGGCATCTAAAAATTACAGAATATAACCACATCAGTTTAATTCTGTATTAATGTACCAAATTAATAAAACCCATGGTACATGGTACAACTCCTAAAATAACCTTTATAATATATTGTGCAGGGGCGGCACGGTGGTGCAGCAGGTAGTGTCGCAGTCACACAGCTCCAGGGACCTGGAGGTTATGGGTTCAAGTCCCACTCCGGGTGACTGTCTGTGAGGAGTTGGTGTGTTCTCCCCGTGTCCGCGTGGGTTTCCTCCGGGTGCTCCAGTTTACTCCCACAGTCCAAAAACACACGTTGGTAGGTGGATTGGTGACTCAAAAAGTATCCGTAGGTGTGAGTTAATGTGTGTGTGTGTGTTGCCCTGTGAAGGACTGGCGCCCCCTTCAGGGTGTATTCCTGCCTTGCGCCCAATGATTCCAGGTAGGCTCTGGACCCACCGCGACCCTGAAGTGGATAAGTGGTTACAGATAATGGATGGATGGATATATTGTGCAGCAAACAAAGTCTGCATGAATCAAACTGTAAGCAGCATATGTGTATTTTATAATATTGTGAACAGCAGCAGTGAATTATGACTATCAGAGCTAGGCTTTCAGTTCAGGCCATAAACTCAGCTCTAGAAAATGCTGTAGGCCGAAAATTCTAGTCTGCTTAAAAAATGACATCCAATGGGCACCAACTCTCAGATGAGTGGCAGGCCATGTTAGTGACTGAGGTCTGTTATGGGTGGGAAAAAACTACAGGGTGACTTTACAGTAACAACACTGCTCACAATAACAGTGAGCAGCAGTCAGAGCAACTGAGACTGACCATATTTCCTCCTGTTGACCCAGGATCAACTCCAGTGCAGTGCTGGGGAACAGAAGAACGGAGAGAGGAGAAACAGAAGAGCTGCAGGATCCATCAACGTGCAACATGACACTAGCGCATCCCCTATAGATTCTCCTCCCCCCCAGCCTCCCCAAGCCTCTCTTCTTGTCTCTCTGCTACAAAAGACCAAGTTTTCTCTCTGCAGAATAACAGTTCTCGTCCGATGTCTTGTTGACCATTTCTGCATATAAATCATCATTTCCAATGGTTTTATTGTGATATTCAGAGCAGTGATTTATATTTAGTGTTTCTCATTTATGTGCTTTGTAGCTTAACATGGTGAAAGTAATGTTACAGTAATGTAATCACCACTTCCTGTAATAATGTGTGTATTTTAAAGACTCCTTACAATCACATTATTACAGAGTTATTGGCTTAGGAAGAACTTTGCTACGTCATTAATTTCACGCAATGCACAAAGTTTTCAATTTCCTCTATATAGATTAGTCATGTGTACTACTGCAACAGAGAGTCTGTGTCTTCACAGTAAATATGACTAGCATATTAATTACCTCAATCCGCTGAGCATCTACTCATGATCAGGGTTAAGGATCATATGTATTTGAACTGTTTTTCAGATATATTTCAGATAAACCTAGTCATTCGTAACAGAGTACTCTCTTTTAGTAAATACCTCATCTGCAGGTGATAAAAACAATATCATTTTTGTGCCTGAAAGCAGAACAGATCACTTTACATTTGCAGTTTTTGACAAAGATTTAAATTTAAACCACATTAAAGCTGTAGCCTAAATCTTGGCCAAGGACAATTGGTGTATCTACATGTTCTTTCCTGAGTTTCCACTTGTTAGAACAAGCCTTAATAGATCTTTATGCAGACACTCTTATCAACACAGACCTACAGTAAAGTGTCAGGGAAATGCTTCCAATTTATATATTCAATGTTCTCTAAACTCTCTAGCCTTCAGTTTAAACCCAACCTCGGAGAGTGCAGTGAACTATGCACTTAATGTGAACAGTGCAATGCACAACTCTTGGCTGTAGAAGATGTTTGCTGATGAAACGTGAACTGGTTTTGTAATGACCAGAGCACGCAGTGAAAGTGAGGAAGGTGCAGCTCGCTCTATAGCTGAGACCACAACATGATGAGCAACACCACTGAGAAAATGGAGGCTGCTTCGGACATTAAGGGACACGATGAATACTGACAATCAGCAGATAGAGAGGGATGAAGGGATTCCAGAGGGAGGGAGGGAGAAAGGCAGAGAGAGAGAGAGAGAGAGAGAGAGAGAGAGAGAAATCAAAGGTGATGAAGGACAAACAAAGAACACGAGTGACGGAAAAGGAAGGAAGGGGTGTACGCGAGAGAGAGGGAGGGAGGGAGGGAGGGAAGGAAGGAAGGAGAGTGGGGAGATAAGCAGAGGATGAAAAAGACAGGGATGATCAGAGGGTGGGATAAAATGGGGATGAGGAAGTAGAGGGAAGGAGAGGGAGAGTGAGAGAGATCAGATGGAGATTGCACCTGTGGGCTGATAGCACAGTGGCTAGTGGACAGTGGTCTGATAAGGAGAAGAAACGACTCTCTCAAATCAAACTGAGCTCTACCAAGCCCACCATTACTTGCCTAGCAAACAGCATGTTATTATATACACTCCCTGGACCAGCAGAACCCTGACTGGGGAATAAGATTCAGTATTTCTGCTCAAACGGAAGTAAGGAGGGCACTTTATGTGTTATTCTGTATTTTTCTATAATAATTTGACAGATCTTAACACAGAATATTACCCACTTAAATTGTCTTTAGACATTCACTGAACTCCAAATTGAAACCAAGTGAGTTTGATTATGTGTAACATTTGAGTCCCTGCAACAAGGAACACTATATCGGCCATGTTTTACTAGCAATGCTTGCTTGTACGGTTTTGACAGTGGAGATAATCATTTTTCAGTGTGAGCCAATGTTGTAATGGAGAAATACATTTTAATAAACAGGGGAGACGCTTTAGTAACTGTGTTATTGGGCATCAAACAATGCAATTTCAGGCTCAACAAGTGTTTACCAAAAAAATATTAAAAAAATCCACACTTTATACTACATTGCAAATGTTCATTTTTAACCAGTGCATTAATAATAAGTCCTGCTTTAGATGAATTAAGCCCCTCATTTGGTTTTTTTGCACCCATTAATTTCCTACCCTCCTCCTGAAGAGGCTCTGTTCTTCTTATTACAGGTCAGTGAAACATCACAATGATTCTGAAGCTGTCGCTTTAAATCCACATTTTTTTCCCTAAAACTATAGTAATGAAATCAGAACTGAACTGTTAATTTTCCAGGTCATGTCCCTACTCATATTAAGCATATTATCCTCAAATTTAAAAGACAAAATTCCAGACTTTAACCATGTTAACCGATCAATTGTCACAGTGTGAGCTGTGAGCACCTTGACAGTTCATAGCTCCACTGGACTGATTCTGTGGGTGTGTAATTCATTCATAACCACTTATCCAGTTCAGGGACTTGGTGGGTCCGGAGCCTTCCCAGAATCACTGGGTCTAAGGCGGGGACCCACCCTGGAGGGGGCCCCAGTTCTACCAATGTGTATTTTTGGACCATGGGAGGAAACCAGAGCATGCAGAGGAGGGGTGTGTAATTATTAAAGATATTAATTATTAACAAACATAAAACATTTAAACAAAATAATGCAGGCCCACACACAGCTCCAGGGACCTGGAGGTTGTGGATTCATGTCCTGCTCAAGACAGTCATGTGAGGAGTTGGTGTGTTCTCCCTGTGTCTGCGTGGGTTTCCTCCAGGTGCCCCGGTTTCCTCCCACAGTCCAAAAACACACATTTGTAGGTGGATTGGTGACTCAAAAGTGTCCGTAGGTGTGAGTGTGTGAATGAATGTGTGTGTGTTGCCCTGTGAAGGACTGGCGCCCCCTCCAGGGTGTATTCCCGCCTTGCGCCCAATGATTCCAGGTAGGCTCTGGACCCACCGCGACCCTGAACTTGATAAGCGCTTACAGATAATGAATGAATAAATGAATGCAGGGCCATCTTCAAACACATTCTTTTTTTCTTGATAAACCAGGGTGTTTGTTTTCTTTTTAAGTGTGTAGCAGTGTAATCACAATACTCAGTAGCCTCCTAACATTGTTCATATTGTGCATCCCTACCACACATTCAGGCAGAAACATGTCCAAAGGACTAAAAGTTAGTTACATGCACACACCCACACACATTTATTCACAGGCTTGCAAGCATGCTCACAGAGGCTAAAATACAAACAAGCATGCCAACAAATTCCCTGACGTTTTTGCTGCCTCAACAAAGTGAACAGCTGAATTGAAATTAAACCAAATTAGTCTGACTCTGTGGAGCAGAGAGAGAGAGAGACAGAGAGAGAGAGAGAGAGAGAGAGAGAGAGAGAGAGAGAGAGAGACCAGTCTGATAAATTCCACTGTGGAGGAGTGAAGCGCTGCTATCTCGTGTGTATGTGTCTCAGCAGAATACTAATAGTGCCAAAGTGCTTTTCAGTATGATCTCTGCTCTTATTCACAATACACACACACACACACACAAACACACACAGTCCCTTTAGTGCATGACAGCTCAGACCCTCCTCAGACCCATTTCTTTCTAGTCAATACACATCCCTCTTATTTTTCATCCACATATTTCCAAAATGAACACGTACACAAACACACACACACACACACACACACACACACACACACACAAAACCTGTATCTGCGGTCATTTATTCTTGAATATTTTCACCTCTGAAATATTTTTCTAACATAAGCTCTGAAAGGGTTGCAATGGAAAACAAGTTTTCCTTATTTGGAAATAAAAGACTTGGATGTGTAATAAACATCATGAGTCAAAACATACCATGATTTACCCAGGCCCTAGAGACTTTTCCTAAATGTTTATGAGACAGTTGCAATTTTTCTATTGCGCTCCTTGGCCAAAATTCAACAGCTAATGTGTTAATCTTACAATATTTTATTCGAAAAATTAAGCTTCACTTCACATTGTCACTGTTTGTTGTAGCATCTGCTTCAGGGTCAGAAACCCTCGCAAAAGGACTGGAAGAATTAAAGTGTTCTGTATTTGGCACAAGCCTAACACACGAACAGAAATACCCAGAAAAACAGGCACGACCGCACAAGACAGAAGGCAGGAGCTGTGTTTGTTTTGGTATTTGCCTGAAGTTTAAGTGGGGTTATGTTCTTGACCAAATTCCTGTTCCCACTGCATCCTGAAACACCAGTAAGACAACCATTATCATTCCCCTATTTCCCTCTCTCCTTCTCCCTCACTCACTCACAAACACACACAAATAGAGAGAGAGAGAGAGTGTGAGAGAGAGAGAGAGAGAGAGACCTACCACTTCTCTCCCTATGCAGGGTTAATGAAACACTATGGAATGCTTCTTTCTTTATTTATTTCTTTGTCTGGGCACTATCCCGGCTTCTCCTCAGCGTTTGACCTTGTTGGCTACTGAGCGAATCCTGGCTATTGATTTTAATTACCCAGCGGGAATTTACTGCCTGCCTTCTCCGCTTTGCTGCACTGCTATTGGCTAGTGAAAATAGCTTTGTATGTCCCTCCAGAGAGAGAGAGAGAGAGAGAGAGAGAGAGAGAGCGAGAACGATGTTGGTTGGGGCTTGAAACACACCAGTCGGGTGGTTTTCTATCTATTCTGTACCATTTCTCTCTCTCTCTCTCTCTCTCTCTCTCTCTCTCTCTCTCCTGCTGTGGCTGCTGGCAATTTGTTTTATCTAAATGATGGTGGCCCGTGGCTCGGTGTGTTCCCGGATGTGGTACAGTGCCCTCGTTCCCAAACAGATTTATCTCAGTGTGTGTCAGAGGGGAAGAAACGACGCCCCCTGGACAATAATGTGCACACACGTGGCTTAACAATTCTGCAAAGGCCTGCTTCCCGCCAACTTTCCCACACACACACACACACTCTCCACAAACTCTGTGGAAATCACGCGCAGCGTGCTCTAAGGCTGTGTCTGGTAGCACTGATAGGACAGGTCAAGGCCTGGAGGCTGAGGTCATTAAAGTGACCAGGGGAGCGCAGTTCCAGAACTCCTTGAAGAAAGTCTCAAAAAAAAAATAAAAATTGTGAAAAACTTTATTTTTTTTCCACCACACTTTGGCGCTTGCCTGAACGATCAGGGATTTCTCTCAGTGCTTGCTAGCAGCCGTATCAGTCCAAGTAAGCATCTGACTCAGTCTCCGTAAGTGTGTGCATGTGTGCGTTTGAGAGAGCAAGCTGTCAGCTAAAAGGCAGGGCCGTTACCGAGATGTCACTCCACAATGCTGTGTTTTTCAACCCGGTTAGCGGATCCAGGACGGGCCCTTTGATTCGGCGGCTGTCGGCTTCCCCCAGAAGTCACCCAGATGAGGGAGAAAATTGCTAGCTTTCATACAGAAGGGGGACATCTTGTCTATATTCTCAAATCAATCAAGCGTAGAGGTCATCACCGACGCTACCATCTCTCTGTATTTCTCTCTCTCTCCTTCTCTCGACTTCATTCACAGTGCTGCCTGTCATCCTCTTAATGTGTTGAAGGTTAAACGCTTTCGAATATGCGCACAGAACCGTCAAGTGACACAATCCCTCTCTCTGCTCATTGGCGCCACAAGTGAGGAATGATTTCATAAGCAGCTATTATATTCCAACACAGAAGGACGTGAAGTGGCGTACCATTTCCAGCCCTGTTCTAGCACTCCTCGCTGTGCTCTGGACTATGGCACAGTGTATATAGTAGTGTTTGTTGCTAGTGAAAATTCATTATCATGATATTTCCCAAATATAATACAACACATTTAGGTTCTTTTTGAGCACGGCTACTTTATATTCAAACAAATATGTCACAAAATTCACATAGGTTTTGATGACTTTTAATCGTTTTCCTTTGTTAAAAATACATGGTGGCATAAAATGTAGCGTCGCTGTCACACTGCTCCAGAATTCTTGCGGTGTACGGGTTTCCGGTGTGTCCTCTGTGTCTGTATGGGTTTACTCTGGGTGCTCTTGCTTCCTCCCACAAACACACATCGGTAGATGGACTGGTGAGAGTGAATGGTGCAAACCAATATTATTGTTTAAACCTTGTTTTGTTAGAAAAGGATACAAAGTACTCTTATGTATCTTATCATAGATACACTGTACATTCAAGTGTCTTTGAAGCTTAGCATTTGTTACTTATCCAAAAAGGCCAAAGTAAAAACCCAAAACAGTAATACTGTATGGCCCAGGCTCTCTCCCGTTAATATTAGGCCAGTTGGCTAACACTGGGATTAACTAATGTGCCTTTTCCTCTTTAAAAAACCCAATTAATTTAAAAAGACTATTGACGATAGGGACATAGGACGTAGGCCTTCTGCTTTCAGCCACAATCCAGAATGGAGTCACTGGATGGCATGGTTACTAAGCAACCGCCAGCTTTGTTCACTTGTCGGTTGCATGCGATGGCATTTTTGAAGTCAGGGTGGTGTTAGTGGTGGTGGCGGTCAGGGGGTTTGTTCTGCTATCTGGTGTTTTTGTTCTCAGTATCTGAATTGCAGGTCTCATTCCGAGCATCTGAATTGCTGCTGTTGTCACCGCTGTTTGAATTGCCAGCACGGCTGAAAGCTGGAGAGCATCAAACGTGTGTATGTGTGTGTGTGTTTGCTCGCTTGCAGGATCTGAGAGGGGAGACGGAAACTACACAGGCATCTGGGGAGCAACAGCAGGGGACTACACTTCCCAGTGGGAGGGGTGAGGCAGAGAATGAGATAGAAAGAAGTGTGTTTACTACACACGCTAAATAAGAGGTTTGGTGATATTTGGAAATGCTAGAGGAAATGCTAGGGGATCCTGTGAAGAAGCTGACTTCAAACAAAGAGTAAGAGGCCTTTTCATTCATCAAAATGCCTGGAGCGATCCTACAACTACTGTTTAGCTTTTCTCTTCCTCCGGCATCCAAGACAATTCACAGTCAAAGGAATGGGATGTCCATCTCTGTCCCTGCTTTCGCAGTCTCCACATGAAGCTGAATAAACAAAGGGTTTTCTTTTGCTTCACAGTTCAGATTTGTTTATTTATATAATTAATTGACAATATGTGTTATCAACATCATAAATGATAGATAATTTCACGCTTGCCAGGCCTACCTCCACTGGCTCTTATTATAGCCCTTATTGTGTTAGTCTGAATAGACTAATCCCTATTAGAGTGTGTGTGAGTGCATGTGTGTGTGTGTGGATTATTGCCACAGTAATATATCTGCACTTGATCAAAAGCAGCGAGGCATGCAGTTAACATACATCACCTTAACTAAATGAAGGCCTGTGTTTTAATTTGAATAACTATAAATATGTAACTGTTCGTGTGCTGCAGCTGGCCACTGTGGGTGTGTGTAGCTCATCAACACATGCACTCACTCACACACACACACACACACACTCAGGGGAAGTCTGGGCTGCAATCCTTTTCATAAGCGCACTGGGACGTGTTCAGTATTAGCACTAAGAGGCTGGGCATGTCGTCAAACGGCTCTCTCGGCACCTAAATCAGCCTCTCATTAGAGCAGAGATCATAAACTCAGAGAGAGAGAGAGAGAGGGAGAGAGAGAGAGAGAGAGAGAGAAGGAGAAGGAGAAAGAGAAACATTCTGGCTGCTAACATGGGGCCTGATGTATTCCAGTCGAACACTCTTAACGACTCCCTTCTGTGTGCCTTCCTGCATGCTGAAGTGAGCCGCAGCAGCCAAGCCCCTCCAGGCAACACTGGGTGGATAACACTATAACACCATATCATCAGTCGGGACGTTTTAAATGCAACACTGCACATTTGTCGATCGCAAAACGAGAGACCAGAAAAGGCCGAGAGTGATATTCCCACACGTGTGCGCGTGCGTTTAGATTACAGCTGAGATTAACAGCCCCCCCGTCCTGAAAGCACAGTGAGATTCAGAGGGTATTACCACTTAAGAAGCCGCAGGGAAGCCCTACCATAGACTTACCCAGCGCTGCTTTCTTTACCTGCATTAAAGCTAACCAGGCCAGAGAGGCAGCAGAGCAGGTAAAGAAAGCAGAGCTGGGCACACAGCGCATTAGCAAGTCAGCTTTAACAAGACCTGACACAACATGATACAAGCTCTTACGCTGCTCGGCCAGAAATACAAGCAGCAGCTTACTATAAAACACACACACATAACTTACACAGAACACACGCCATCTCTTCTATTCCGTGCTGCTATGCTACACAAGCAGTGCTGTTTTCTTGGTTAACACAACAGCTTTAACACTAAGACCACCTTTCAAATTGGAATTGTCAATCAAATTTGTGGAATCAATATTCCCCCCCCCAAAAAAAAACACACTTAAAATGATTCTAATATTAAACTATTACAATTTTGCAGGTTAGTGGTAATCTGTAGACATGGTGGCACAGCAGGTAGTGGCACAGTCACACAGCTCCAGAGGCCTGGGGTTGTGGGTTCTACTCCCATTCCGGGTGACTGTCTGTGAGGAGTTTGGTGTGTTCTCCCTGTGTGGGTTTCCTCCGGGTGCTCCGGTTTCCTCCCACAGTCCAAAAACACACGTTTGTAGGTGGATTGGCAACTCAAAAGTGCCTATAGGTGTGAGTGAATGTGTGTCACCCTGTGAAGGACTGGCGCCCCCTCCAGGCTGTGTTCCTGCCTTGCGCCTAATGATTCCGGGTAGGCTCCGGACCCACCGCCACCCTGAACTGGATGAGCGGTTACAGACAATGAATGAATGAATAACTAAGATGTAGGCCATTACTACCATTAGGATCAAACTACAGTGGAGTTTACATTTATATTTAAGTTTGATTTTCCTGTTGTTAATGCAGAGATAATTGAGGAACGGGTCAATGAAGATCACGCAGTAATGTTATATTTCCATTTACAGGAACATATAAGCTCTGATATGACAAGACTCCAAGGAACAAGGATATGAATTACAAAGGGTATAGGGTAAGAACTAAGGCTTGGCGATGTGACGGCAAATCAATATCACGATTAATTGAATATTTTACCTCAGTTATGAGTAATAAATGATAATCATGTTTTTGTATTTTGCCCTCATTATTTACTGACAAGTACTGTAAATGTTCCAGTATTAAAGGTGGGATATGTTGTTCTAATATTCCTGGGAGCTTGTCAGTTTCTTTTTTGTGCCATGCACTGTTCATATTGTTGAACAGACCGTTGGTATTAACTCTGGTTGCTGAAACTGGTTTGTGTGAGGGTTTATATTTGACTTCATGTTCATTGTCGTCTCCGTTAAAGTCATAACACATCTAAATGACAGACATGGCATTTTTCTTTGGTGCAAGCAGCTGGAGTTGCTCAGCTGGCCTCTGTGTAGCTTCTATGTGGAAGATTGGAGGGGACAGAATACACATGCAATATTATGGTTTTAAAGGGACAGTACATACAGTACACACAACATTAAATAATTAAGATTAAATTAATAAATACATAAAAAGAAAGAAATAAAAATGTATTTGATCACATCGGTGAGAATCTCTGAATGTTGGTTTCTAATACTTTTTGCTTTATTGCCCAGCCCTGGTATGACCAAAGTGCAATGTGCCACACAGTAAGTCTGCCATAATTAGCAGTGTTGGTTGACTATGAATGACCATGTTATGGTGAAGCTGGATTGTCTCTGAGCTATGTGAAGCATCAGGGAGATTGATGTGTGTGTGGAGAGCAGTAGCCTGTAGAGTGAAGTGCATAGAGGGTCAACAGCAGGGGCACTCATCAGGGGTCAGCAACAAGGGCCTGAAGCTTTAGTAATTATCTACACACACTAAGTTACACACACAGATTACTCACAAAGACAAACACACACATGCTCATGTATAAATAGACACACATCCATACATCAGTGTCACATTATATCATTACACAGGTCCAAACCCCAGAAACCCAAACCCAATAATATTTTAGTGTCTATATTCTGGGGGATGCTTGGGATAACGACACCAGAATATAACAGACAAGGTAACGTTTGCTTGCTAGCACTGTCTATTAGATGTGTGTATTTCTTGGTCAAAACAACTGCTCAACATGTTTCCAAGGTAGTGATGCATGAACATCTAATGACTATGACAGCTGACTGGGCTTCGAGACAGAAGTAATCAACAATCAAGTAATCATATTATATATATATACATATACACACACGTTTTAACCTCTCTCTCTCTCTCTCTATATATATATATATATATATATATATATATATATATATACCCCCCCAGACAAAAGCTTGCAGTATGTGCTGTAAACAGCTGATTTTTATCATCATGCCATTCTATTCAACCATCACTTCACTCTAATCAAAAGATTAGAGCACAGATCGCTCTGGAAAACAGAGGAATGAACACTGCCAGAGTGAGTGTGTTGTAAGTGTCTCAGTGTGTGTGTATGTGTGTGTTCGCTCCCACATTGACCAGCAGATGGCTATAGCCCTTGCGTTTAAAGAGCAAATGATCCGCCTTTTCTGAAGAATATCCACTCTTCCATATAGAGTTCAAACAGCAGCCCCACCCTGTCTTTGTCTCAGTGCAGTCCACTTCACCTTCTCACACACACACACACACACACATGCTTACATCAGAAAAAGGTCTACAACGCCCCTGTGTCTCAGGTGGCATGGCCCATCTGTACAAAGCAGCATAATGGTGTATGTGCATGTTTGTGTGTCTGTGTGTTTGTGTGTATGATATTAGGGCTGAGGCTCCAGCAAGTCGCCCCACCTTGTCCAGACAGGGACCTGGTGGTCGTGAGCAGCACTATTATGGTGTGTGTGTGTGTAAGACCCCGCCATGGAAAGCAGAAGCCCCACTGTGCAAGGGGGAAAGTGGGTAATTATTCTGGAGCAGATGAGCCCCCTGAACCAGCCGGCATGGCGCCATGCCCCCTCACGGGGCACATACACACACAAACAATCACACTCACACACACACACAGGGGGCACAAGGGCAGGTGTGAATTAGAGAGAAGAATATAGTACTAACGGAGAGACAGGGTGATGTCACAATGCACTTACCAGTGTGTGGTGTGTGTGTGTGTGTGTGTTTGTGTCTGTTCTCCACAGGTCAGGTGCAGTTCACCAAGGTGCAACCGGAGCAGTGTCACAGCCAAGTGACATCTAATACTTTCCAAAGCTTGTGTGTGTGTGTGTGTGTGTGTGTGTGTGTGTGTGTGTGTGTGTGTGGGTGTGTGTGTATGTGCCGAAGTGCTGTATTTTTTTAACTACACATTGCACATTTTTCAAAAAACATAATACATTTCAAAATCCTCCGTTTTACTTTAACAAAGATCATTCATTCATTCATTAATTTTCAGTAACTGCTTATCCAGTTCAGGGTCGGGTGGATCCGGAGCCTACCCGCAATCATTGAGGGCAAGGATTGCACCCTGGAGGGGGCACCAGTCCTTCACAGAGTGACACACACACAAATGGACACTTTTTTTTTTTTGAATCACCAATCCACCTACCAACGTGTGTTTTTGGACTGTGGGAGGAGCACCTGGAGGAAACCCATGCAGACACAGGGAGAACTCACTAAACTCCTCCCAGACCAACAAAGGACCGAAAAAAAAACCCTAATAAGCCAAAATAAGATCAGAGTTATTTTACCTCAGTGAAGGTGTGAAAGGCACAATGTGAAAGCCACAAATTTAACTGTGGCAAAATCTCCTGAACTTCTTATGTAAAATGTACGTTAAGTAACATAGGTCCTTAAGTGAATAACACAATGTTTTTGACATGAAGCAAAGAACGGCATCCCCTTGTGGAGCAATTCCTAAATATGAGTGAGGGACACTGCATATAAAAAAAAGGCCAAAAATCTATTTATTATTTTTTTGTACATTGTATGTGTCACTGCCTGTGTTTACTACTTAGCACCAGTACAGTCGGAGGATTAGAGGTAGATCAGTGCATGCTGTAATTCAGAAAAACACAGCTTCATTCAGGACGTGCTGTAGCTCCAGTAGCAGGCTATAATTTCAGGGAAGTGAATGTGATAATAGAACAAAACAAGATGTTTGTGTAAGTGGGAAAGAAAAAAAAAACAGTGTTAGAGGGGAAAAATAGATGAGAGGATGTTCCACAGCAGGTGTAGCCTCTCTTCCTCCTTCTTCTAGCCCCCCTCCTCCTGATGACACTCACTCTTTCTGTCTCTCTGTCTCTCTCTCTCTGTCTCTCTGGAGGATAGAGATGTGTTGGCTGACTGCATCAGCAGAGTGGGTGGAATGGACCCAAGGAGACAGGTTGGCGCCAGACTGCCTAACAATACTGCACTCTCCCTTACACACACACACACACACACACACACAAACACACACACACACATAAACATCCCCTTCACAGATGCACTCCCACCCCTCACAACCAAACACACAAACACTATATTTTAATACCTAGTAATTCCTTTTTTTCTTTAAACACCTTTTCCAAGCACCTGCCCTCCACACTGCATAAAGCAGCCTGAAAGACTTGGTCAAAAGTGGTGTTATAATACAATTCTCTTATACAATAATACAAAATAATGTGCCTGGTCACCACTTCTAACAGGTGAATTCATCTATTTAAGGTGCAAACACCAGATCTCAATTCCTAATGCCAAGAGTCAGTGTGAGGGATGCCATGCAGCACTGGGCAGTGGAGCCCTGGAGGTTTTATTTAGAGAATGTAACAGAGGGTGAGAATGCTGGCTGGTCCTATTGCGTTAATGTGACCTGGGGCAGTGATGCAGTTCAGAGACTAAAGCAAACCACTGACCAGCCTCTCTTCCTGTTAATCCAGCTCTCATTCATCTCTTTGCTCTCTCTCTTGATCACCACCAGGTCTCTGGATCCCAGAAAGGATCTGACTGAGACAATAAAGACAATATGGGGTAGGTCTGTTCTTAGATAAAGAAGGAAAAAAGCCTCCAGTGAGTCCTATAGACTCATATTTGTCAATACAGAACGTAAATGACCTGCGCGATTTCTACTCTTCTAATAATGTAACATCTAAACATAGAAATGATTATGTAAGTCAAATATATTGCAGCCCAATAAGAATTCCAAGGGTTAATTAGCCTTTATAATTAAAGTCACAGAAAAATAATTATGCTCATTATAACACCATATCACAGAAAGCATAGCAGATTTGCGGTGAATAAAAAGCATGAAGGCTGCCTGGGACCAGTCTTGAAGGATGGTGGTGCTCAGTTGGCTGGTGCATGTAATGGAGGAGCAGCAGTGATGATGTCAGCCACGTTTTCTTTCCTTTTCTTTCTTTCTTTTTTTTTTAATCCTGCCTGATCTCAGGGTGACTCACTCAGGATCAGGCCACACTTCTCTAAATACGCTCTCTAAGGAAGTGATGTCATTGTGTGGCAACAGTGATAACATGAGGCAGTGTGGGGTCAGAGGGTAGCTGAGTCACAGACGAAAACGGAGTGGGGGGGAGAGAGAGAGAGAGAGAAAGGGAGGGTGCTTTGTGAGCATGTGTATGACTTAAAGGACGAAGAAGATTAATTCAAATTCTGAGAAAATGAATAGATTCCGTTGCCATTTCTACAAAAACAACAAAATCTACTGAAAATTAATCTCCTGTCCATTTTGCTATTGGTCAGAGGAGGTACAGCCTCTAAAGCTAAAGGCTACATGTCACCTACATACACTTTTTCATGACACTATCATTAAATTACACAAACTTCTAAAAGCTTATTGCAACAAGTGTCAGTTGTTTATGTTACAAGTTTATGTAGATTATCTGAGTTGTCATGAAAGGCTGGTATATGTGTACTGTAAAGTTTTACCCATAAAGTAGCACTGTGCCATCTCTGTGGTGAAATAATACCTAACCAACACAATGCAATGTATATTATGCTTGTGTGTGAAGGTGCGCTCGGGTTGAATTTGGTTACCCCGGCTTTGAGGCATGTTATTTGTGCATCTGTTAGGGGCGTGGCAGGACTCTTTCTTTCCCTCTCTCTCTCTCACACACACACTATCTCATTCCCTTTCTCTCTCTCTCTCACTCTCTCATTCAGTCCAGTTTTGTAAACCATCTGTCCCCTGAGGACATCTCTGCCTGGTGCAGGCCGCCAACCTGTCGGACCAAATCCCCACCGGCATCACTGCCAGCTGCAGGTTTACTACACACTCCCACCTCTTTACTCCCCACCACACACTCACCCACCAGTTCACCCATGCACACACACACACACACATTATCTGTGATCATTTGGTGCCCATAGCCAAACTGGGGTCTCCAGGTGCCCAAATGGAGGTGAGGGTTTGTGTGCGTGATTTTTTTTTTTTTCTTTTCTTTTTTTTCTGATCTGGGGGTGGAGAGGACGCTTTGCCTCCCAGACAGCAGATGCTGCCAATTAACTTCCCCGCCACAGGCTCACAGAGGGACTGGGTGGAGTGTAGGTGGTGAAGGGGGGTACTGGAGACTACAGCATTTATTGAGGTTGATCCCAGTCAGCGGGTCCTGGGCAAACAAACAGTGCACTCACAAAGACTATACAAAAATAAAAATACATATCTCAATTACTACTCTACTGGGAAACTGTCAGTCACTGTTCACTGGTAAAGTGAGCAGACACATATTTAAAATGTACAAAACGGCTAAATTGCAGCCTACACTGAGAATCAGTTTAACTACGAACTGGACATTAAAGATTCTTCTGTTTATTTCGCTGTGAGGACATCAGTTGATGAAGCTGATATTACTATATGTCATTAAAAAATAATGATAGGTATAACTGTCTAAGAATGAACTTTGCTCTTGGTAAAGATGTGGTTGCAGGGGGCGTGGTGGTTAGACTGATTAGTGATGGCTTTCACCTGCGTGTGGTTTCTTACATCCTACTGATTTTTTTCTCCGCTGTAGTCCAGAGACACAAGACAGAGGGCCACGTGGACATAGAGCCATGCTATGACAACAAAACATCACATATAAAAGCTGTAGTTATTTTTCTAAATAGAAAGACCACTAATTGTAATGATTAGTAAATTAAAGGAGTCCTGAATCTCCCACTTGGACCTCCTGTGTGCTCACTCCCTTCACATCCAACCAGGGTTCTACACACATGTTTATTTAGCAGGGGGTGTCAATCGATTAGAAAAAAATTATCCCGAACAACTGCATCATTTCATGTAGTTAATCACAATTAATTACAAGATTTATTTGCTCATATTTGGCCATAAATTACAGATTTTTCTGTTGAAAACAATTGCATTTAGTTATAGACATAAGAGTGGACATATCGGTCATTTTTAACTTTAATCTCATGATTGTTGGAGCATAACGTTTTCAAATAGAGATCTAGAAAACAGAATGCAGTTGCTCTGCATACTTTCTAATAATCTATGCCATGAAGAAACTGATGTAGATGCCAAATAGTGATCCGAACAATTCCTGACAGAATTTCAAGTAGCTTGTTTACTAGCCACAGTGACCATAAAAAGCCAGGTTCCACAGCTATAAAACGTTCTCTTCACACAGGAATTAAAACCAGTTCAAACACAGTGGCCCAAGGCTTTCATTGAGTTACAACTGAAGCATTCTTCAACAAAACAGACTTACACCCATGCACTGTACATGACATGCACACCTCGTAAAGAAACGTGGGCCTTTTTTCACTGTTAATAAAAAGGGTTATTGCTGACTTGTGCACAGTAGGGTTTGATTGGTGGTTTTAAAAATGAAGCATTCTTGTGTGTGTGTGCGCACAGGGCAAATAAATATTAGAAGTTCATGTGTACATTTTTGGGTAAACACAAGCATATGTACAAACAAGCTTAAATACCAACCCACAGAAGCAGAAAGAAATCCCAACTTTTGGATTAGAACTGTTATCAACACACACGCAATACTCATCCTACATTTCTTCTGAATTGAAGGGTATTAATAAGGAGTTTGGCCCTTATTACATCATACGATGAAACACTGCTCTGAGTGCAATTGTCTTTCAGTATCACAATGGATTGGCTCCAGGACACCCCCACCCACCCATAGCTACCCAAAATCCATGGATGCTCAAATCCCCTGCAGAAAATGTCAGGATATTTCTAAATATCCTACACATATCATCCTTTATACTTTAAGTAATATTTAAATCATTTACAATGTTAATACAATATAAACATTGTGTTTATAGTTTAACACTGAATCGTTTAGAGAATAATGACAAAACAAATATAGTCTGTTCATGTTCAGTATGGACACAACCATCATAAACCTAACTAAATAGTACACATTAGATGCACAAACAAACAAACACACAAGACACGAGCAAACACTACTCAGATATTGATTGCTGGAGAGAGACTGAGGATGTGTGAAATGGCCGGAGGATACTGCAGGGCACATCTACACATCACTTCATAGCTGTGGATTCAGTGTAGTGCTTGGCACTTTGCAAACACAGGAATGTTTTTTATCAGTTAAATCCAGAGATGTGAAACAGGCTGAAGTGGAGGGTTGAATGTATTTGATGGCATTCAATCACAAGGACCTTAGTGAGGTCAGGTACTGATGTACATTTCAGCTCATCCATTAGGTACAGAAGGGTGCCTCATCACTCCAGAGAAAGCAGTTCCACTGATCCGCAGGCAAAAGCTGTGGGGCTTTAAACCCGTCAAGCCAGCACTTGGCATTGATCACGGTGACCTCACAGAGGGCAGAGGGTTGCTTCTTATTTTGCATTAAGAAAGAACTGTGAATATTACTTGTCGCCTCAAAATTATCTGTTCAAATTCCTTTCTAAGATGAAAACTAAGTAACGGAAAAAAAGACAAGCAGAACATGTCGATAGATCAAATCCCACTAATTAAGCAGATAAAAGCGGAAGCCTAAAGATTCCTGACGGCTGACTCACTGGGGCTCAGAGAGTGTTCGGAAAGGAGGAGCAGGAGGAGGATGCTCTTGTTGTGCGCTCTTTAATTTCCGTCTGCAAGATTAAAATGGCGTCTCTCTCTCCCTCTCTCTCATCCCTCTATCAGAGGAGTGACAGATGACTGCTCGCAAGGGAGAGCGAGTGAGGAAGAAAGGAGGAGAGGAAGAGATAATAGCAGCATTATGCGTCTAAAGTAAATCATTCAAAGTGACACTCTCGTGGAAAGCTATTTACACCTATGGCATCTGCGCATGTGAACCGGCGGCAATGACTTCACACGTGATCTGCATGTATGCACACGTGTTTGATGGCTGCTGACTGTGTATCAAATAACACAAATGCAGATTCTGAAAGCTCCCACAGGCATCTGCACCATGTTTGCAATGCAAACAGGACGGGAGGTTTCCAAATCACCGCCATATGGACAATGACTTCCAGCAGCGTCCTGATAAACTGCCCCGGCAACTGTGAGATCTCTGCAACACTCCATTCCATCATCAGAAATATAACTAAGACCAAATGTCTCCATATTTTACACCGCCTACATTTTTGTTGAAGGTTTTCCCAGAGCTCCACTTATGATGTTACGGTGTGTTTATAATAATAATAATAATAATAATAATAATAATACATTCATTTTTTACATTAAAAGACAAAAAAAGACAGGGGCAACACAGAAAGATACAAATCACAAACAAAAAATGAAATAAATGAAGCAAAAGCAGATAGAAGTCAGTGAGCAGCATCAAGCTACAGGGCTACAATAGAGCCTATGATTGACAGTCATTGGAAACAGTAGAAGTTTTAGCGGCCAGTATCTGGAAATAGACCACCCTTGACACGGCAGCAGAGTCTGCAGGTCGCTAGCCACAGTCAGTGGATATTGAGGACGCGCTCCTCCCTCCATTACGAGGAGCAGCGAAAGAAAACCATCTCAATGCAGAGCACTGGCATGGGGATGCGCTCCTCAGCCGAATCAGCAGCAATAAGCGCTGGTGTGAGTAAACACTCCCTTGGTTGACATCAATGGCAGCCGGCAGCAGCCACAGCAGGCTTCTCGGTCTACAGTCCTATGGGACAGAGCAGCGAAGACAGGCAGGCACCTGCTGAACTTTAGCAATGAAAACAGCTCCCCTGGTCAGTAGGCCCTACCATTAGCATTGGAGATAGCAAACAGCCAACTTCTGGGCAGCGACAGAGAAACCAGGTCCCCCAGGTCACCTCTAAGAGCAGAGAAACCTACTGCACACAGGCACCATCACAGACAGCCATATACTAAACAACACGAATGAGACATGGGCAGAAGCGGCAGTCTCCAGATGGACGCCGGCGTGCTCTGACCTAGCACTGACGACAGACACTAGAACGTACCTTAAACAGTCATAATTCGTTTAACTGGCAATTTTACATCTTTCTCTACATGTATGTGACCTCTGTTCTGATTGGCTGCCCTGTATTATGCATCCAAAAGCAGTCCAGACTGAAATGCTCCTTGCAACTTCAGAAATAATGGGAGAATCTAAACTGCAGTAGGCTGGTGGATGAAATTAACTGGTTGTTGTGGCACTACCAAAACAATGAATCCCAAGGGGCAGTTTTGGTAGCTTAATTTGCAACATCCATTGAAAACAATGGAGATGTTAAGCAATCTATGTCATTTGTATGTTCTTCTTAGAACCATGGAAAACTTGAACTAGTAATTTGAACACAAACACAAACAGACTGTAAGATACACGATGCTATCGACATCATACCATACACGGCTTACTTATTTAATGCTAGTTTGTATGCTGAGGAATTTTATACTCCCTCTACGCTCAAATGTGTGTATGCAATGCTTATGATTCTGGCAGTGAGGTCAATAATACCTCTAAAATTGATTATATCACACACAGAGTTATCCCATTTTAAACTGAAAGCTTACCACTGGGCAGCACTAATACTGGTGACTGAAATTTTTGTTTGCGAAATGTACAAAAAATATAAAAGCAAATGTCATTTGTGTAAATCTGTGGGATGTTCCACCCTCTCTATGCATCATTAGCAAGTTTTTCAAATTTAATTATAGTTTATTGCCACATAATTAATGATAAAAACACATAAAATCGAAAAAAAATCTACCTTGATATATAACTTAATTATTCACTGTGGTTGAAAAAGTTAGAACCTTGGCTGGATGGTAAATTACTCTCGCGTTGTGAGGAAAAAACAGTTTTACAAATCAGCGGTTAATTCCAATAGTTAATTGCAAATCAGTAGCATCATTTAGTCTTTCACAACACTGTGTCATTAACCACACATGATCCTTCATCTTCAGAAATGGAGCAGCGTGCTGGTTGAGCCAGATAACATGAGCGTGCGTGTGCGCATGCACACACACACACACACACACACACACACACACACTGTCATGCAAGTATTAATGTGCACCCACTTTCTCACTTCCCTGTAGAAAGAATGGAGAGCTTGACTGATAGTTTCTCATCTTTGTCATTTAACATCATTAAGAAACTGGGCCTCATTATCAACAGCACATGCAACCGTTCTCATCTCATATGTGGCCACACCCCTTCTGCTCGCTGCACATCTGTCAAAGTCAGCCGCCCCCTCAAAGGTGCGGACAAGCAGGCGCCGCTTCAAATCAGCAATCCGAACTGCACGTAAACAACAATTATCTCCTCCATTATGGCCCAGAGTTCGAAGTGTGGCCCTGAGAAGAAAAAAAAAACCACACAAATCAATATTGAAGGTTTTTATTATCTGTTCTAATGAAGGAGGAAGGCCATGGGAACAAGCCGACTGAGTGACCTTTCCCTGTACTGCATCTGAGGATTCATTCCAGCGTTCAGTCAAATTGGACACAAAGTGGATTTAGGCTATGAGCTGTAATATCATTAACAAACATGAGAACAAAAAAGAGGGATCTAAAAAGGATTGATGCAGCATACATGAAGGAAAGTGAAAATTATATGCCCTGTAGCAGTGGTTCCTACTGTTGTTCACTTACCCTGCCGTGTTTGCTGTTGATTTGGATCAACAGCCATAGGCAAACCCTTCCTGAGATGAACTGGGTGTGTTAGAGCCGATAAAACACACAGGTGCAGAAGAACAGAATTCCTGCATTGTGACTGGTCACCCATGCCCTAGAGTATCAATATAATTTACATTTACACTAGGGATAGGAATGGTTATCTGAATAAGGCATGTGTTACTTGGAATTAAATATAAGATGAAACATAAATTATCTTTATTTTTAATATGTGAATCACATCATGAACCTGGCTACTGATTTCCTCACTCACCTATTAACTCACTCACTCATGTTTAGCAGGACAAAGAGTCTTAATGCTTTTAAAACAGTTTAAATGCATTCCTTCGGTAAAATGGTTAATCCTTGTTACTAAGCATGTGACACAGAACAGCAGAGAATGTTGGAAAACAAGCAGATTTTGTACCTTATGTTAAACCAAATGGTGACATCAAAGCACCATTAATATTGTCTCATATTATTCTATTGTTATCATATAAACCTCTATTGTTTTTTTGAAACAGCAGCTGCCATTTAGACTCAAAGATTAATAAACCAATAGAAATGGATCAAAATGAAAAAAAAATCAAGTTACATTAACCTACATTAAAATAACATTTTTCCTTCTTCTCTGAAGAGACTATTTCAGAGATATGAGCTGACTATATAGAATTATTTCTAACTTCCTGTTAGACTGTTGATACTGTTGTACAGTTTAAGTTATTAGAGATTAATTATTAGATAAACTGCAATATCAGGTACCTCTTTTCCACTCACTGCAAACTTTGCTACAGTCCCTTAAGCGTTCTATGTTTTCAGAAGAATATTTGAAAGATATTCAGGTAAAAATGTGGATATTCCAATAGCAATGGTTAAATGCAAAAATACCCATGCCTATTTCATTGGAAGAAACTCCATTATGAGCACGGTCATAAAGCAGTGCTGTGAGGTCTGTTCTGATGCGGTTGTGGAGCAGCGTTCCACCTGTGGCCAGACGTGATTGGGCCGCGGGGCCGATATGAAATGTGGAAGCTATTTGTTCCTCCTCCACACTCGGCTGCTCTGCCTCTGTCTGAAGCGGCAGCTCCACGCCGGCAGGAAATCGCATTCAGCCGCCGGAGAGATAACACATAATGCAAAAAAAAAAAAAAAAAAAAAAAAAAAAAAAAAAAAAAAAACACCTCTCCGTCTGCCTGTGTCCTCCACCATGTTATCCCTCCGTTCCTGCCACTCTTTCGTTGTGCCCTCTCTGTCCCCCCCCCCACATCTCTCATTTCCTCCCTGGAACAAAGGAACAGGACCCCAAAAAAATGAATAATGAAAGATTGGCATCAATGTTTTATGAAGTTGCCGCTGAATTATTTTGAAGGTGAAGGAGGATTAATGAAAATATCACTTATTTATTTGTGTCTAGAGGAGACGGAGAGATTGATATTGTGAGCAAGTGTATTCAGAGGTGGACTTCAGGCAACGGCCGCCACACGTGGCCTCAGTAAAGTCTTTTACACAGGCCACTAAACTCCGATGTGCTTTGATATGCTTTTAAAAATCTATCCAGGGAGAGCACAGAGAAGACTTGTGAAGAATTTAACAAATGTATATATATACATATACAAACACTAAAAGTCAATAGTTACCTGAATTGTTTCTTTAAATAAATCCCAGAAACTACTCTCAACACAGCAAAGTCTTATATGAGGTAAAGACAATTTACTGTAGTATGAACTAAAGTTACCTTTCACATTCAGATAGCAATAAAAATACCACAGGATGTCAGATTGTTTTGACCCAGATGTTTGTCTCATATTGTCATAAGAACCTACTTAAGGTTATGTCCGGAACATGGTCGCCAACTTAAGAGCTGCCAAATTGGATCAAGGGCAAGTTTTTCCAATGGGAAGGTGATCATATAGCATATAAAAGAAGACTAGAATTGGCTTGGAATTATCAGAGCTACCTGACAATGCTACATAAAACAGTGTGCCCATCCATAGGAGTCATAGGAGATCTGAATTTCCGAGACAATTTTGGTCTTTACTGATATGCTACATGACCTTGATCCAGTATGGCGGCACTCAAGATGGCGGCCATGTCCCGGACATAGCCTAAAAGATAGGCCCCCTCACCCAGTACTTGCTGGGGTATTCAGATATGTCATTTTCCCTTATGTTTTTCAAATATAAGAGTGTCCTCCAACTTTTTGACCCTGTACATACATACATTCATTCATTGTCTGTAACCGCTTATCCAGTTTAAGGTGGCAGTGGGTCCGGAGCTTAACATCACTGGGCGCAAGGTAGGAATACACCCTGGAGGAGATTCCAGTCCTTCACAGGGTGACACACACTCACCTAGGAACACTTCTGAGTCACGAATCCACCTACCAACCTGTGTTTTTATGGACTGTGGGAGGAAACCGGAGCAAACCCACACGGACAACACACCAAACTCCTCTCAAACAGTCACCCGGAGCGGGACTTGAACCCAGGTCCCTGGATCCGTGTGACTGCGACACTAGCTGCTGCGCCTCTGTGCCGCACTACCTCAGTATATGAATTTACCAAATTCACAATAACAGTAACAATTAATGAATTTGATCTGTCTGTATTTATAAGTTGGGCGGCACGGTGGTGCAGCAGGAAGTGTCGCAGTCACACTGCTCCAGGGGTCTGGAGCGTGTGGGTTCGATTCCCGCTCCGGGTGACTGTCTGTGAGGAGTTTGGTGTGTTCTCCATGTGTTCGCGTAGGTTTCCTCCGGGTGCCCCGGTTTCCTCCCACAGTCCAAAAACACACATCGGTAGGTGGATTGGTGATTCAAAAGTGTCTGTAGGTGTGAGTGTGTGAGTGTGTGAGTGAATGTGTGTTGCTCTGTGAAGGACTGGCGCCCCCTCCAGGTTGTATTCCTGCCTTGCGCCCAATGATTCCAGGTAGGCTCTGAACCCACAGCGACCCTGAACTGGATGAGCGATTACAGATAATGAATGTATTTACAAGTACCACTTAGATTCACAGTTTTACCACCAAAACCCTGTAAATTGTTAAATGGTTATTCAGAGGCAGCAATGTTTTTTTTTACAGTTATGAAAGTGTGTAATATCTGAGGGAAGTAAATGATACCTATGCTCAGAGATTAAATACAGTAAGGATCGGAAATCTGTTTTTCCATTGTGTAGCAAAATCAAAGATGCATATAAAGATGGTGCTAAAATTTCCACAGAACTTTTGAGCTTGGCTAAAACCAGAAGTCAATTCTACCCTTCATTTTCAATAGGAAGGAGAGAGAAAAACAAAGGCATAGTCAAACCAGACAACATGTCAGCCAACAGATTCCTGCACTGCCTAGCACTGTGCTTGTACGATGTGGGGAGGAGGTGCCATTCTACCCACCCAGAGGGGGCTGGGCCAAATGCTCCCTCTTGGACTCCCAGCCTCAGATGCGGAAGTCAATCTACACAGGGCTGGGCCAACCCTTAGTCTGCTGTACCACCTGGGAGCCCACAGTGTCCATTGATTTCTAGTTTATGTTACCAATGTTAGCCTTGTACCTTAGGCCTAAACTCATGAAGCAAATTGTGGACTTAAAACCTGTCTCATCTGATCAGCTTCATTTGAAGTTGGTGGAAAAATGCAGAGATTTGATTTTTGGCCAAAGCTTTCTTTAGAAGTATATTCTAGATAAGAAAAGTGGCGTTAAAACTATGAGACACATTTATTAGCAAACAAACACTGAATCATAGGCACTGAGTAAGGTTTAAACCCCAGAACTTACACACACATACACACAACCTCAGGCGATATGTGTGTGTGCTGTTTCAGGCCTAAGATCAAACACAAGAAACAGGAATCAGACAGAGCAGGTGCTTCTGACACATCCATTCACTGTAACACACACATCTATGATAGTTTTCATCTGAGCTGCACTTGTACATACACCACTGCACACCTGAGCTTTATACAAACAGCCACAATGAGCCCACCTGGGTCCACGTTAGACCCCTCCGCCTGCAGAGAATGAGCCCCTGGCTCTCCTGTGGTGAAATTACAGCACCCCCATTCTTCACTGCCTGTTTATGACGTTCAGCCTGAGCTGGGTGACTTTCACTTCCACCCAGAGTGGCTCTGTGGCCTAAGTGTCTACCCCGTCTGGACCGCAACTGCCTCTCCTGCCCCTCAGGAGAACCGCTCTAGCCACAGCCCACTCTGACCCTCAATGCTGCAATACACACACACACACCACTGCAGCACTTACTGCAGGTTAGAGCTCAGTCTGCCACAAACAGCGCTTTGTAGAGGGACAGCAGAGAACAGAAAGTGTATGAAACAGTGGTCACACACATAAACATATGAAAACATTATTGATTTTTGGCTGCAGAGTAACATATATAGCAATTGTAGCTGGCATAAATTGTTAAATGAACCCAAACTAACCTCCTTATGTCTTGAAACAGATTTGCACACTGTTGGATTTTCTTGAGGAGGGACATCAGTAACCCACATATGCTGAAGATTTACTGGCTGCTGGAAACTGGTTGGTAGAACATTTAAAACATGTCTTAAATGTCCTGTATTTAAACATAAGCTTCTAAATCAAATTCTCCCAGGGGGGATAACGAACCCACATTCAAGCAGGTGTGATCAAACCTCTGACTGTCACTGTCCATGCTGAGATTGATGGACAGAGGGGTGTGTGATTGAAACCCTGTGCCCATAAAGCTGTCAGAGGGTTGGCTGGGCTGAGGCGGAGGGGTCAGTATGTGCACCTGTCTTCCGTCCCCCTCACTTCCCCCGTCCCACAGCAAATAGAAAAACAGAAGGATTTGTTTCTGTGGCCTCGGGAGGCCGGCGCTAAATCATAGACTGACAGAAATGCTGAGCTGGGACCTGAGCAACCCCCTCCCTCGCCATAGACACACACTCACATGGACAAATACACACACACACACAATCACAGCTATCTATTGCTTTAGACCTGAAAACACAGTGCGGCACAGGTAAACATCCCAGAGACTTAGCAGAATGGACACTCAAGTCCTGGTCTATTGCCTTCACTACTTCACTACTATTGTCCTCTCACTACTTTCTTTACCTTGCCCTCATCTCTCACTCTGATGTAGCCGGACACTTCAGGACCCTGGAAAGCACCAGACTGCTGGACACCAGGCCTAAGTAACCCAAACTCTTTGAAACTCTCTTAAGACTGCAAAACTGATGTATCCACACTCTTTCTAAGGATGGGATCTTTCTTAGGAACTGTTGCTAGGTTGGAAAAGCTTTACAAAACATCTGCAAAAGTCTTCTTCAACCAGATGGAGGATTTCACATGATATTTAGGTAACGCTTTATCTGGATATTCCACCGTATACACACTCACACCTGGAGTGTTGGACAGTCATCCAGGTACTTGGGGAGCAGTTGGGAATTATGTGCCTTGCTCAAGAGCACCTCAGCCTCGAATGTTCAGGGAGAAGACTATTTCCTGCCACGCTTCAGTTTTTCATGATATGGGCCTTTGGCCTCGTGGTACCAGTTTCTAGAAAGAAATGAATCAATAGACAGAGGATGGATGGATCAACTAACTGCAGCAATGTTTAAACAGAGGTTATCAGGTTTGCCTACAGCTGCATTTTTACGATCTCTCTCTCTCTCTCTCTCTCTCTCTCTCTCAGTGAGCCTGTGCTCCTCTCGACACTTCTTGCTCTCCAGAAACCTCTCCATTCTAATGCAGTGCTGCCCGCATGACTCTGTGTCTCTTTTGGCCAACAGACCAGGAGAGCAGTGCTTAGACTGGCTTCAGTCCACTTACATTTCTTTTTGAGTTTCACTCGCTCTCCCTCCTTCGCCACCCCCCACCCCCCACACACAGAGAGAGAGAGAGAGAGAGAGAGAGAGAGAGAGAGAGAGAGAGAGAGAGAGAGAGAGAGAGAGAGAGAGAGAGGGAGAGAGGCTGTATGTGCTGGCACTTGGAGGTTCTCTCCCTCTGGGCTGCACTCCATTTTATTTGAGATTTGAAGTGACCTTTCTGATTCAGCTGCAGGTCCTCCTCTTATGATTTATGTGCCCAAACAAAGAGCAGTGCGGCGAATTTTAACCAGAGACACCATATGTGTGTGTGTGTGTGTGTGTGTGTGCATGTGTGTGAAAGGAGAGTGAAAGAGTGAGGGAGAGCTAGGAAACCCAAACAAAAAAGTGAGAATTCCAAAGAAAGAGTAAGTGTGAGAGACAGAGAGACAGAGAGAGAGAGAGAGAGAGAGAGAGAGAGAGAGAGAGCGAGAGAGAGAGCGCGAGAGAGAGCAAGAGCGGTACGAGCTAGGCAAGGGAATGAATGAATGGAGAGAAACACTGAAATGCAATGGGAGCAAAGCAGGCGGTGTGTGAATGCACATAAGCTTTCCACAGCAGAATTCAAGAAGAACGAGAGAAGAATCAGAGCCACACCTCACTCACATCCCTTCTGCCTTTCAGCTGCTCTCAAAACATGCTCTTTAGGCCTTTAAATCACATTAAACATCTATCCTCAGCCCCGCTCTGAGACACATCCATGGACCAACAACAGACAGCAGCAGAAATGTCAATAATCTCAATTATACACACGTTGCTTTCATTCTGCAGATCTAAGAGTGGTTCAGATCACACACGGCAATGTATCGTCTGCAGAAATACACATGTCAAACAACTCTGACTTCAGTTCAGGTGAAAGATCAAAATACCTACACAGTAAATAAACAGTTTCCTATTCAGGTGGTGCAGCGTGGTATATTTTCTATACTAGGATGTACACATATAACCATAACATTAAAACCACCTCTTGTTTCTACCCTCACTGTCCATTTAATCCACTCCACAGACCATAATGGTTCACTCTGTAGTTGTACAATAATAGAATACCGAGTACTTGGTTAGCCCCCTTTCGTTTATTAGTAAGGACTCCCAAAGGGCCACCACATGGCAAATTATTATTCGTGGTGGATCATTCTCAGCGCTGCATTGACGCTGATGGTGGTGTGTTAGTGTGAGTTGGGCTTGTATGAGTGGATCAGACACAGCAGTGTTGCTGGAGTTTTTAAACCCCTCAGTGACACTGCTCCACTGAGAATAGTCCTCCAACCAGAAACATCCAGTTAAATGTGTTTAAAACACTGTTTAATGTTAGAGGTTTGGTGTGAAATAATGCATTGAAGGTAAAAAATTCCTAAAGATAACATAGACAATTCTGGAGAAACTACTGCTCTCACAGCTGTTTCACATTTACTGAGCCATGTTGGGCTGCGTACAAACACTGGAGACTTCCAGCACAAATACAGACCGGAGAATTAGCAAATGGTGAAGAACTATTGTTTGAATTAAAAAAAAAAGAAAACGAAAAAAAGAAATTGGATGTAAAATAGTGAACATGGCCATTAAGGCTATAATATCAGCAGAGGTCACAAAGGGCAACTTTTGGTTTTAAATTTCAAGGTGTTAATTTAAATTAAACGTAATTATTTATTTATTTTTTTTCCCTTGTCTTTTACCTGGAAACATAAAACCATCTGGTTTGACTTTTTATATTTTAACCATTTAATTCCACTACACTATACTACTACTGAGCGGTAGAAAGAGTGGTAAATGTCCCCTTTAAATAACAGTAACTTAATATGATTCATTAATATGATCTGAAACCACGTAACCTATATCCAGATAGAGACAGCAATGACATTCCATTCCAATGACATTAGTATGTCTAAAGGACAGGTATCATATGGCCACTGCTTAATGCTAACACTGACCTGAAAGACAATGCTCCAAGTCAAAGTTACAATTCAGTCAGCCTTACTCCCTATGATTCTCACTTCAGTATTCACACACAGGCCTAGTTTGGGTTTGTACATTCACTGATAGTATGTGTGCTTCAACCTTTGCCCTCTAAAATCCAACCAGCAAAAAAAGGGCAAAGCAGCACAGCTCGTAAGTGATAAGAATACAACAGGAAAAATAACAACCCAAGATCAGGCCCAGCACTCTAGCCACAGGGTCACCAAGTGTCAGCATACATTTAATGTACACAAACAAATACAAGCAACTTTAAGAAGCTGACTCTGGCAAACACATCTTGCATTTACTGTACTACATCGCACACGCTGCTACATTATGCTACAGTGCATAACCAGAAGATAAGCACAATTATTCAAGACAGCACGTCAATAATCCATCATTTAAAATTCAAAACCATCGGTCAAGACTTCTTTCCTTTTCCCTCAACTGAAGCTGAGTCGTCAGCATCCAAAGTGACCTCTATTTACCATGTTTATCCCTGTTTACCAGCTCAGTATGTTGCCACTGCGCATCTCTAAATCCTTCCTGAGGAATCACATCTACAATCAGACTGCTTCAGGCAGAAATGTACAAAGTGGACCTTTCCCTATTACACAAACATGAATTTTGATAGGTCATGCTAAGGGGCCAAAAAATAAATAAAACCCAACATCTCAACATTCAGCCTTAGCTACTAGTTCATCCCAATCTGGGTTCTGGGCACAAGGCAGGAACACACACTGGAGAGTGTGCCAGTCCATCGCAGGGCAGAACACACTCACACAGTCATTCCACCTACCAGCTTATGTTTTTGGAATGTGGGAGGAAAGTTGGAGGAAATCCAGATCTTTCTTTCTTTCATTTTCTTAATACTTAATCCTATGCAGGTGGCGTCAGTGTATCAAAGGGCAGCAAACAATCACCCAGTCACTCACACACATTCACTTATGGACACATTTTAGTAGATATTCCACCTACCAACAAGTATGTTTAGATTGTTGGGAGAAGCCGGTGCATGTGGAAGAAACCCACACAGACACAGGGAGAACACACAAAGCTCCTCACAGACAGTGACACGAGTGGGGTTTGAAACCACAACTCCAGGACCCTGAATACATGTTGCTCGATGACACCCCACTAAGTTTCATGACGATGCAGATTTCTTTGTGAAGACACAAAGACATACACACCATCGAAAACAGTTGGAAAACTGTCCCTTTAAATTACAACAAGTAGCAAACCTGTCAGCGCTAACTGGATTCTCACCTCACTGGACCTTTTAATCAGAGATGGAGACACGAGCAGAGCAGCCAAACAAAGTGGGCTTCCATTCAACTTGCAGTAACACCTGAGAGTGGGGAACCAGCGGTGGTGCCAACCCAAATATTACCCTTTCCAGGTCCCACGCTTTAGCCTAGCAAGACAAATGACACTCATTCCCGGACCATGCATTTAATCACAGGCTGATAATTAATGCTACACTCCACTGCCCAAACAAATATCTTTGTCAAGGTGCTTGTTGCTGTACAAGTCCTCCTGTTCTCAAAGGCATGATAACAGCAACGCTATAATTGCCTCCGTCCCAAAGACTCCACCGTCTACGGCACCGATTCATCCCGAAAAGACCTCTCTGCCGTCCAACAAGTCCATAAAATATTTTATCACTCTGGAGTTGGCTAAACTTTAATAAAGCGCGCGACCTTGCAGGATTGCACAGGGGAGAAATGAGGTTTCGCTCACACTGTCGGCAGATGCAGCTCTCCGCCATGCAGGGGTCCTTATCACAGCCCTACTTAATTACCTGCTTTAATTTGAACAGTTTTTAAAATGACCCCCGCACCAGCACAAGACAGGCTGGTTTAATTAAACAAATGAATTCTGGGCTTATCTAACAAGATCAAAGCACTCATTTGTCACAGTAATAGTTAAGAATGCTGATAATATTATCTGTAGACCTTGAACTGGGTTTTACCGCACAGGAGGACGAGCGATCTAATCTCACGCTTCTGCCATGATATACATAGGCTTAAGAACGCCTGTAATATCAGATTAAGGAGCATGAGACAAATTTGTTTGTGTGTTCATCTACAACCAAGTCTTCATAAAAGCTGGAGACTTCTTTATCACCTAATAACGGAATGATTTAGCAGCTCCCTAAAATATGCCACATATCACCACCATATCTCCTCTAGGTCCAATAAAACTTGTTATTGCCAGAAGGGAATACACCTTGTGGCATAGAAGAAGTTTAAAAATAAACGTCTTGTAAGAGCCGTCATGTCTATAATTACTCAGCTGTATTCTGAACATGTGTCTGAATGCGTAATGACTTCTGAGTCTAGACTGTTTTCTGCACAGTCGTACATTAAGAGGCAAATTACAAAGCCAGAAAAAATATAAATATATATGGGCTTCATAATGTGTCTCTTCTTAGTTAATCTGACTCTGTTTGTGTGTGTGTGTGTGTGTGTGGGTGGGGGGTGACTGTCTGTGAGGAGTTTGGTGTGTTCTCCCTGTGTCCGCGTGGGTTTCCTCCCACAGTCGTTGGTAGGTGGATTGGCGCCCCCTCTAGGGTGTGTTCCTGCTTGCGCCCAATGAACTGGATAAGAGTTACAGACAATTAATGAATGAATGAATATTTATCAATAAAAACATTATAACAACAGTAGTACTACTGCTACTACTATTATAAATAAGAATACATACATACTTTATTTATTTTTGTTCATACTTCAGTATTTTTATTATTGTGGAACATTGGTAAGATCATGCATGTATTATCTTGTGCAGCCCTTATGCTTGCAGATAATCAGCAGGCCTCTACAGATGCAGACTGCACAATTGTAGATTGTAGTCTTTCAAACATTGTCAGTAGAACAGGACACTCTGGAGTCTAAGGTCAGCAGTAACAGAGTTCCCATTAGACAGTAAATAATGGTGTTTGTCTGGTAAATTAGACTCCCACTGGAAACAATATCCATGTTAACATTTAAGTTAATAAACTCAGTGACGCCTCACCCTGCTGTTTTTCATTTGGATAATAAAAGCATTGTAGCTTTCTGAACAGCAGTCTTGTATCACCAAAATGTTACCTTTTCAGAAGCAATGTTAACTTTTAATGGAAGTTAAAGGAAACATACTTGATGCAAACCAAAACAAATCAACAAAAATAAATAAATAAAACAAATACATAGTTTGTGGCTTTGTTCTGACAGAAAAAATATGTTGGAAGCCTGACTCTGAAGTATTACATTTACAAGCAGTACTTCCATTTCACTGCTTCAATTTGGTTACAGATGCTTCAGCAGTTTAATGCCGGCCTGCACACCAAGTCATCCGGCTTAAACAGAGCTCCTGTTTGGCTTAGTACAGTTTCAGCTCCTCAGCTTTCCTACCAAAGCCCATTTTGTCAGAAACTACGGCATATGCTGAAGGAGCTAATGTCTTTTTAAATGTTTGAAACAGTTTAAGGTGAAAAAGATTTTAGGACAAACTCAGAAGGGGTTAGGATTAAAATGCAAAGCCGAATTTACATTGGCAGGAGTCATGATAAGAGAAAACAGAATGCTGTTTGCAGTCAGCTCCAATACATTTTCTTTAGCGTAGTTTCATTTAAAGCTGTGGAGGAATATGCTACTGATAACATTTGGATTAGCCCAACATGTCTTATAATAACAGACCCTGAATCGCGAATGGCTCCATGCACTTGTGGCTGAATGCCACAAACCACAGGAATGTCCCAAATCAAGTGTCCTAACATCATTGAACTGTGATGATGACTGATGGATTTCTATACAATACCTTTGGGATGAAGTGGAGTGGCTTTTTTGATCCAGACCTAACCATCCAACATCTGTACCTCACTCCACTAACATTCTCCTGGCCAAACACTACTCAGTACCTACAGCTATGTTCCAGCATCTAATGCAAAGTCCTTCCTTGAAGAGTAGAGGCAGTTGCTGCAACAAAGGAAGACAAACTATCTAAAAGCACCCTTGATTTCAGAATAAATGTTGAATGAGCAGATGTCTAGAGACTTCTAAACATACAGAGAGTCTAGGACTGTAAAATCACTGCATATGAATGAGCGTGCTGTGAGGGTGGGCTGGTAAAATAGAAACTGCAACTTGCATCAGTGAGTATGACACCACAGACGGAGGCTTTTTCCCAAACAGTCCCCAGTTCACTACAGCTTCTTGTTAAATGCCAATCTGTGCGCTGCCACGAGGAGTGAAACCTGGGAAGTTGTGCACTGTAAAGTTGCCAATGAATATTTTCACACCCCTATTTCTCTCTGCATGTGATAGAAAGGAAGGGGAGCGCTCGTCAAGTCAGCTTCGCTTTCCAGTTTGCTTATCGAGACTTATGTAACATATGTTGCGCAACAATGTGCGTCCTTAATGGGGAGGGTGTGCGGAGACGTGGGCTAAGCAAGACGGAGTGCAAGTCCCATCATGCAATGCATTACTGCGGATCGGCGATGGAGGCACGCACCAAGTCAGTGGGGATAGAGAGACTCTGCAGTGGATTATGGGAGAGAGTGACATGGGGGGAGGTGGGGGAGAGGCAGAGGGAGAGAGAGAGAGAGAGAGAGATACAGAAACACTCAGAAAGAGCAAGAGAAAGAAAGAGATTAGGACCCAGAGGAGTGTTTTGGGAAGGAAATGGCCTCTTAATGGCCGCCCCTCCTGCTACAAGCTAGTGCGCAAACGTTGTGTTTTGTAGTGCACCCAGCACGCTGCAGACTAGCAGCAAATTAGCATCAAACTACCCGCATATTACTGCCCTCTCTCATCTCCAATCATCTACATCAGGAGGTCCGCTCCTGTTCAAATTTACCACAACAAGACTGCCTATTGCTAGCCACACACTACACATAGCATCTCTTCATTTATCCTTTAGAACACAATGTGAGAAGAGGGGGCTGAATGTGAAAATAGCGCAATAAAGCAGTCATTCTGCTGCCTTTGCCTGGTAGCTAGTAGCTGTTTTGCTTCATAACAAGGGAAACTGATGATAATGTAATCCCGTTAAGTGGAAAACGTGTCAATTTGAGGTGCATCTCTAATCACTTGTTATCGTGTTAGGATAATGTCATAATGTCGTTCTATAGACGTCTGAAGAGGAGGTTTGAGATGAGCGTCTCCAATCTGTTGAACGGCGTTTGTCCTGTTTTATTAATAACCCTCCACAACAGCTGAGGACACAACAGCGACAGCAGCATGACAAATAATACCTGCTCAACTGCACACTCGAGATGTTTTACACCCTGATCAGAAGCCTTAATGAGCTGGTGCTGGGCGGGGGGAGACAGAAGGAGAGAGATGGAGAAAGAGGGAGTGACAGAGGGAGAGTGGTGGGGACATAAAAAGAAAGAGAGCGAGAGAGAGAGAGAGCGCAAGTGACTGAAGACTCCCTCACTCCTTTTCAGAAAGCCTGAGGGTGGAAGTAAAGTCTCTCCAGGATCCAGCAGGCAGCAAAACATGGACATGGTGCGGCTCCCCTTCGCTGATAGAGACAGCTGCAGCCCTGACAGCCTCTGACAAATGAGAACCTGTTAAACCTAAACAGCTCACTCTCAGTGCCCCTCACCCCAAATAAAAGAGCTCCCACACACACACGCTCATTCAGCCGGGCTGAAGAGCTGTCAGTCGCAGTAACGTAGAGAAGAGTGAACCCCCTCCGGCTACGATATCACACATATGGGTGCAGAGCTGGCCAGGGGAGTGCACCCCAACACTGCATCCATCAGAAGACAGAAGGAGACAGGGGGGACAAGGGAAAAGAGCCATGGAGGAGCCGCGACCTATCACTGAAATGACATATCAGAAGCAGAGAGAAAGAAAGAAACAGAGAGAGAGAGACGCAGAGAAAGAGAAGGGAGATAGAGAGAGACCAAGAGAGAAAGAGACAGCAAAAAGGTTTCAGAAACCCCCTTGAACTTGAATTTCCCCAGTATCAGTTGGGATACAAGTTATAATTAACTTTAATTGATAACCTGTAGACTGATGATTGGTGATATAAAACAAATATAATTATCATTATAATTATAATAATCACATTTTCACAAAAACAATCCCTTGGGGTAAATCTTCAGGCTGCTAAACATGAATGAGTGAGTTTGTGGGGCTACATTTTATATACATTACACACACACCCACACCCACCCACACACCCACATATATATATATATATATATATATATATATATATATATATATATATATATATATATATATTAACACGTGTTAATGTGTGTTTTTATACATTTATTGATTCAGGTTTAGTGCAAAAAGCAAAACAGTATGCATTTTTGCTGCTTGAGTATACCCAGCAGTTACGGGCTCTACATTACACCTAATGCCTATATACACTCTGCTAAAAGACTTTCAAGGCTGTCAAGAAATTCAAGGCTGTTCATTGTCATGGTGGGTGAAATATAACAAGTTATAACAAGGACTAGATCAAAGCGGCTGGCATGTTGCTGACAGACGGTAGCAGAGCACTTTTATGCGACCACCTAGCATACAAAGGCTTACACATACACACGAACACACACGCAGCTGTTGCTTCTTATTCCACCCTGGGGGGTATGAGAGAGGAGGGCTGATGGATGAGCAGCATAAAACAGAAGGAATACTCAAAGGATGAACACTAGATTTCTTTTCCATCCTAACAGTATTTATCTATCCGTTTGCTAATATAGCACAACATAGCAGTTAGTGCTCTCATCCAAATGTGTAGAGCATTTTAATGACATTGTGCCAGTGGTCAATATAAACACTGTGATGTTTGAGAAAGCATGTGCTAGCCTTCACCCAGGACTGACTGCATTATCTGTCAATTTTAAAGTGGGCATATTATACACCCTTTCCACAAGCTAAAACAGTTCTGGTGTTTTAATGAAACATCTGTCAAGCTTTGGTCAAAATACAAGGATCAAACCCCACAGCTACGTTCTCCCCCTGTCTAAACAGTTCAGGAGTGAGGAGAGAGGAGCACAAGCTCTGGTTTTTTAGCCATATTTGATTTATTCTTCATAGTCATCTTCACCATATTTATGTACAGTAATTTTTCCACAGTCGTTTTGTTTGTTTTGTTGTGTTTAACCTTGTTTTTGCACAGGTCCAGCACTGTGATAGGAGATAATTAAATGAGGAGGTGGGATAACTGTTAAGCCTGAATTCTACATCAGATCTTGTTTTGACCCACGTTTAAAAATAAATAAATAAACGTTGTGGGTTTCTAGGCTCCAGATCTGAATTAATGTTAATGTCCAGAAAAATACATTAAAATTTTTGGATAACAAGGCTCCTTTAACATTGAAATGCTTACAGACATTTTTTCTTATAATATGAGCCATTGATAATAATAAAGAAACATGACACATTTTGGTATTTTTTGACCAGGCATCAGTGACCTGACTGATTCCATTCACACTCACAAACCATTCCATCATAAGGAAGTAAGGTTCATGTGTATTGATTGGACTGTTTTATTGTTTTTTTTTCCATTGTCATCTCTATTTTACCACAGAATGAGGGTATTTGGCTCCTTACTATAACGCAATAGTGAGAAATGTGCCAACACAGTAAAGCCTTCTTAGAAGAGACACGTGTTCTTCAAACAAACAAGGGACAAATACACTTGAATTAAACTAAACAATCAGTTGGGATTCTTAATTGAAAATTGTCGGCTTAATCTATGTGCAGGCTTACAGTGTGTTAAGAAAACTAGTCCTCTACGTCCACTTACTCAAACCAAATGGGCTCTTTATGGTGCTCTATTCACAATGCAGAGAGTAGCTCAAAGTTCAGAATGCTTCTGAGGAGTGCAATCTCACTAGTCAAAAGTCCAAAGACCATTCAGGACCATCTTATAATGTCATTAATTTCATTTCCTTCTGACCTTGCCTTCAAGTCCATTCAGCCTATAAAGCCATATTGGGACTGGGTGCATTACAACTGCTTTTAAACTGCATTTCTGTATAAACATATACAGGGGGTCCTTGACTTACGACGTTGATCCGATCCTATGTCGCTTCGTAAACCGGTGTAAGTCGGAACATACGTACATACTGTACATAAATAGCATGCTGTAAGCACTAATCCTATCCTAACACTTATCCTCCTCAGTCCTGAGCCGCGTAACCGTGTATTCTTACGCCGCGCACACCAAACACGAAATACGTGTTACTACGTTTACGAAGCAAAACCACTTAAGTCGAAACAAGGCTTTATACAGTAAATAGGAGATGCGTCGTAACATCGTAACTTGGGACTGACGCAACCCGAGGACCTCCTGTATTACATATAACATTGGTAGATGCTTTTTCTATGGCATATCTTAATAATAAAATTTTTAAATACTTAAAACAAATGGACAATGGCTTTTATTAAGTGACCTCACATGGAGTGACCAGGGTGAATTTTCATTTATTGTAAATGTCAAAACTCTTTCCACCTAAATCAAAATTCAAAGGAGATTATGAAAATATTCAAATATACTTTTCACCTTGAGAGAGATGAGCACTTGTAATAGTAAAGAGCAAAATGGCACTCTACAGCACAAATGGCATGAAATAGTATGCCAATGTGCAACAAATGAAGCTGAGTAATGGCCATTAATACACTAATAGTAATAAATAATATTAATAATAAACAATATACGGCTCAAATGCCAGGTATCAGCTAAAAGAGGAAAAAGCCCACCTTTAAAAAATCTACAAGTGGTCTCTCATGCTCAAACTATTCCGATATTCTACACAGTATGAAGTACAGTAGTTTCATCATCAAAACTGTGAATTTGAAAGAATCATTTGCAAATTGTGAGTGTTTTCAAATAGAACAGAGTGTTTTGCAGCAGCTCAATTTTAGTCACCTTAAGTGCCACTTATATGGGGATGGGAGGACAAGACACAGAAAAATCTATTTACATAAGGATGGGGTTCCAGAGACAAAGTGGAACTGCAAGAAGAATCTAACAAAGAGTTGGACTGTACTTTAGTGGAATACCAACATAATATCAAGTAAAAGCAGGCAGTAATTGTAGATAAAAGTGTATTTGTTGTTATATCTTTATTTACATCAGTCCAGCTGCATTAAATCTCACAGTTCCAGAGTGTATCTCAGGCTATGCTGGGTTAAATAGATCTCTATCTAAATCATACAGTATTTACTTCCCCATATCTCACTGCGTCAAGACTTCAAACAAGTCTAAATTCTTTGAGAGCAACTCTTATTGGCATCTCCATAACAAAACAACACATTTAAAGAGATAAAAGACAAGTGTCTTTCATGGTAGATATCAAAGAGAATTAGTGTGCAATGAATATCACTAATCACCCCCTCAACCCACCCCCCGTCAGCACTTCAAATACATTACAGCCGTTCTGAAGTGCCAGAGTAATCACTCATCATTAAACAGAGAAAGAATGAGTGAGTGAGTTTATGAGTGTGAGTGTGTGTGTGTGTGTGTGTGTGTGTGTGTGGGGGGGGGGGGTTACTGAGGTAGGGGACCTACAGCCAGGGGACTTGTTTAATGCATCATTATGCAGCGCTGCAAAATTTCACATAGAAAGACACAAACATTCATTGATATGGCACACTGGAAATCACCTCCTTTCCTTAATGTTTGTATGTGAGAAATAGTGGCACCTGTGGTGCAATTCCTAAACATGAGTGAGTATGTGTAATTGAGTGAGTGAGTTAGCAGCCAGTTGCTCATGGTGCTTTGCATCTTGGGAAATGTTTTGTGTTATAAACAGTACTGTATCTAATTATCTACCCTTGCTGTTAAACACTCCATATTTGACATAATGGGCTCAAAGGCTTGTTAGATGTAGCAAACTGCACTGATTCACCAACTGCACTTAAATCTCCACTGGTTTCCACGTTGTATGAAGGTTTCATGAATTAGAAAACCAGTACTTCCATGAGATTGAATTTGCACTTGTAATAAGTAACATTTATTCCACTGAGTAATAAGAAATAATGAATTTTCTCTCTGTATAATGTGCCAAAATGTCAAGGTAACACTTAGAACAGATAAAAAAGAGCATCCCATTTTGTTGGGTCCAGCTTAAGTCAGACCCAAGTAGTCTACATACAGCCATATGAAATCTGACTTAATAATCATCTTCTCAGCAATACATTTATGTTACTTGTGTTTACTAGTGGTGCATTATAATGTAATGTACTTAAGGGCAAAACTTATTTTTAGAATTAAGTTAAAATTAAGTTCAAACTTTTCTTCACAAATGCCCAAAATTTGACTTTATGGAATGGTTAACTGTGTACTTCATGATGTATGCAGTGCACAACCCTGGTTTGCTCCTGTGTGAATGTTTATGGTGGTGTGATGTATGGATGGTAATCAGCAAAGAGGTGGGAAGGGCACAGACACTATATGCGCTGTGAGGGACACATCATTAGAAAAACACATTACAGGGCTAAAGGAGCAGGCGGCAAGAGGCCACCAGAATACCACTGCAGAGTAGCCACACACACACACACACACACGCGACCACCATTGCAACGGGTTAATCTGTAGGCCTCTGATGGAGTGCTCCCTCTCTCTCTAACACTCAATGGCTCAGTGATCACTTTAATGGACTCCACTCAGCCTCAGTGTCCTCTAGCAAAGACACCAAGCTATCTGTTAATATGGCAGCACAGAGGAAGGACAGAAAGGAAACTGAAAAAAGGAGAATCGCTCTGTCTCTCAATTTATTTTTTGTTTCTAATCACAGACTTCATATTACTTCCATGGTATCTTTGAGTTTTAAAACTCCATCTGGATGACCCCAGCGCTGGCTGTAGAGGGGTCTTTCTGCACTTGTTTAAAGCAGAATGGAGCTGGGATGGGCTCCGGACCCACTGTAATACTCTTTGCTGGATTGGTGAATCCATCTTAATCAGCGGCACTTTCTCCCCTCTCGCCAACACACACTGTGAAGCTATTTCAATGCCAGCGCTAAATATTTCTGAGAATAATGAAATATTATCAGCTCCCAAACAAGACCAGACATCCGGCATTGACATTCAGCCATTGCACACTTTTTTCCCAGGGACCTTCAGCTGTTTCTGAAGGGAAAAATCACCTTTCACAAAAAATATCACCTTTCAGAGAGCTGATTGCATGATCATGTCATCACGAAATTCAGGGTTCCAAATCAGCGCAGCCAAATTGGCTACTATTGTTTGCTAAATTAAGGAATCAGTGACTGCATCTACCTTGTTAATTACACCCCAAAGTATAGTTCTTTACACAGCAGCTTGCAGAAACCTCACGCCCACCTCCTCGCTGTTTCAGCTCAGCGTTATGACTGTCATCAGCTCTGACATTTTATTTTGCTAAATTATACAATGTTCAAAACAAGTTAAATGGAAGTAATTTGAATAGCAGATTTACACCTGTAAGAAGGAAACAAACAGGCTGTGGTTGCTCACATTTTTCTTAAAGTGGATAAAAGAACGCCCAAACAAACTTTAGTTTGTCTTTAGTTTACCGAGTGATAATGACTCTGTTTGCAAACATTATTGATATCCAATTATCTGCAATTTTCAACAGTAATTTGTATAAAACTAAAAACCTACAATATTTCACATTCATTTTTAATACTCAGCAATGGAGCTGTCTGCAAGCCAGAGCATTATGTCCCCAAAGACGCTGCTACTGCAAGGATGACCACCACCAACCAACTAGCCCACTTCATTAGAACCAGCATAAGCAGAAGAAAATAAACACATTTAGACCTATCACACAGCTGCTGACCTCACATTTATCTGCCCTCTTACTTTAACAGCGTTCTATTCACATTATGGAAGGTAAAGGTAAAGTAACCGCACTAATCCAATTTTTCAGCGCTAGGCAGAAGTCAGGGGTTGAAGGCTACGATTTTTTCTCTTTTACAGCATTAAAGCTATTTTTTTTCCCATAGCTGCCTACGCCTGGAACGAGCACGGCTGAGCTAAATTCTCACAGTGCATAGAAATATACAAGCAGCATTATATTATATTATATACATCCGCTGCAGGAAAATGCATCAATCTCTGGCTTATTGCAGAATTGTTTATAAAGGTAACAAATAAGTCCACAATTTAACACAGTTCTCTGGGGTCTTGATGAAGCATTCTTTGGTAAAACTATTAAATTTTTTTTATTGGTATATAATATTTTATTGGTAAACAAAATCATACACAGTAGCACCATTTTCAGTGTGTAAACCGTTATTAAAACGAAAGGTTTCAGCTGCTTACAATGATAATGAGCCCCATACAGCCCCTGGCAAGCAGCAGTTTCAAGGGAAGCACAGGAACTCTTGTTTTCGCCATTTAAGCTCAGTTCTCTTCATTCACTGCACTTATTGTTGCAATTTTGCAGTTTGTGATATGTTATTTCTCTACTTTCCTTTTATTGTGTTTCTCTCATTCAGAGAAGGAAGCACAACCAAAACAAATACAATTGTATCCAATTTTTGTCTGACTTATGCAGCCCACAAAAAAAACCCCATAAAAAAACCTGAGTGGATTGTGTGATTTCTTCATTTATTTGAATTTAAAGCATTTAGCTTACTCACTTACCACTTACAGAAGTTCTCACAAGTAGAAACATGCTTTATCTTTTATTGGGTGGGTTCGTGGGTTGGTAGGCAGAGATGAAATTAGATAAAACTAATGTGCAAATGTTTTGAAAAAAAAAAAAAAAAGATTATTTCATCATATGTCCCCTTTAAAACAGCAACTGTTTGTGATCAATGGGGCAGGGATCAATGCCATTCAGACGTGTCAGTGTTGCCATGGTGATAGCACTGGCTGGAGCGCATTAGCAGTCATTTTTTGTCTGTACTTAAGCTGTAAATATGCAGAACCATGCAGAATCCAACTGCCGTTTTATTCATTTAATATTATATGAGTGCAAGACCAGACTTTGTAGTGTATACTAGCACTGTGTTTGTATTCATTCTCTAAGCAGACACCAAACCATTCTTGGGGCCTCCATATAATCTTTACAACCCAGAGGATTCTGACATACATATTTAAAACAGTAACTAGGAGATATGTGACCGATGTTAGGATGTTACAACACGAATACAGAAAACTGCTCTTACTGAGTTTTATTGTAATCATTTCAGCTGCTAGTCTCTAACTTTGAAAATGGAGCAAAAAAAGTGCAACTTTTGTCCTTTTGAATCAAGGCTACATACTTCACCAGGTAAATACACAGTAATAAAAAGAGAAATGATCACTGCTTTTTTGGTTGTGTGTCCCTCTTTTTCATTTCCACAGGGAAATCTCTCAAAAGAAATAAATGCAATACAATATTATGGTTTAAGAGGCGGACCATAGCTTTCCACGGGGTGTATAATCTAGCAGCAGGACAGGGGTCAGGGTGCTGTAATTCTGAATCAGTAGAACTGTGGCTAAGGCAGAACTGTAATAATGTTTGTTTTGAAGCACCAGGGAATGCACAGACTGTAGACTGGGCTGCCCTTAGTGCAAAGACTAATGCCAGACCAAGGCCAGTCAGCTTCCTACACCTCCAGATGAATTTGTTGGTGGTATGAAGATTTTAATATATATCTAAAGTCTTCTGTTGAGGACAAACAGAGGGCAAAACAACAGTCAGAATATAAATGTAGACCTTTCTGAAAAGTTAAAAGTTACAAATGAGTTACAATACACTTTGTCAAAAGTATAAAAAAAAGCAGTTTCATTTAAAAGCAGTTTAAAAAAAAAACATTTTTACAGAAAAACAAAACATGTCCCATAAGAAAACCCCCGAAAGCAGCAGATCAGCTAGTTTTGTGTCCATAGTTCACCTCGAGTTTGACACTGGACCTACGAGGCTAACAAAGCTATATGGTCTTCACGTTATGTTTCAAAGCGCCTACTTAAAATGTTCATAGTTGTAATTACAAAGTGATTTGTGTTCAACAAATAAAATGAACGTGCTGGGAATGTTTGTTTCTGTTTTCTCTCCTCAAACAGAGGTTTATTTTGTGTTACTGCAACCAATTAAAGAGCAGAGGATTCAGAGGATGCATACTGTCACTGTCCAAAAAATAAACCTGTATCTCCATTTTTGTGGATTTTTAGTTTTTAACATCATGTGAACATTTACATTGTGTGAATATTTCATGATGAATGGATGATGATGGACCAATAGAAATACTCACAAATGACCTGAAAAAAAAGTCTTATATTGACTTCCATTGAAAGTTAACAAGGATTGTTCCTTCTCTTGTAAAATTACTATTTTACTGATATACATTCTTTTATTTCTAAATATTTTTTTAACAGCACCAATAATGTTCAACCCTGTGGTCAAGAATGTTTCAATCCTGTAAGAATTATTGCATAAGCAATAATCATTGCATTTATGCTTACATCATCCCCTCCAATACGTCATTCAATTATATTAAAACACATTCTTAATTTGTTATGTAATAATATAATTTTGGGAGTCAGACCACGCCCAAACTCCCCTGAAAAAGTCATTTACGTGTCCGACAAATTCGCTCCCACCTCCACCCCTTTATTTTGTATTTACCCATACAACAGGGGCCTCATACGCATTCTGAAGACACCCTGAACTCCTCCCCAAAAACATGAGTTCACTTCCCCGTTTCAGCCTTTACGGGCGTGGTGAGTACTAGCAAAATGACGATGGCAATGACTAAACTGGGAAAAAAAAACACTGTCATTACCTTCAGTGCAAAATTAAGCAAAGAGGTTTCAGCAGATCATCTGAGGTGAGGGAGAAAACTGTAAACTAGATATTTTCACTGAGCTACGCCTTTAAGAGAACACAGCTGATTAGCATCATTCAGGTGTTTGTATGTCTGTAAGTCTCCACTGATGCAGATGCAAGGGCACCATCTGAGGCTCCAGTGGTGCAGATGCAAAGCGGACCATCTGAGTCCTTTATATTCATGCCCCTGCCTCGTCGAGCATACACATGCTACCAGCACATCTCTCTCTCTCTCTGCCTCTCTGTCTTTCACTCACCCATGTCGCTGCACCCGGGCCTTTTGTTCCATTAGAGCACCCAGATGCTCCAGTGCTTACCGAATTACAGACGAGCACTGCCAACTCAAACCAGATGGGACCAATCTATATTCAGATTAGCTATTTCCTCCGATCCATAATAATCCACGCTGTTGTCCTACAGTCTGACAGTTGGCTCAGACTGATGGCCTGCGTTTCCCCTCACCTCACATTTCACCAAGTCACAAAACAAACACAGCGTACCCAGCACAGCAGAGTCAATGCAATAGCAATGCGGAACACAGTGCGACACAGAATGGGGAGGACTTTTGTACTTATTACAGTGACTAAGGCCCATATCCAATATCTCTGTCCCTGAGATTTAAACAGGTTCTGTTTTAAAAGTCTAACGGCTGATCCCCTTCCCATCTAGTCACAGACTGTGAATTTGCAAAAGCTGGGGGTCTTGAAGCATCAGTATTTGCTTTATCCAACACTAAAATGTACAATAGTAAATGCGTTTGATTTTATGGAATGACAAGATGAGGAAAAGACTGACTTAAAACAGCTATTCTGATCACCTTACACCAAACGACTGAGATGACAGAAGTGTACTACAACTGCCAAAATTATACAAAAAATGTATAATTATATTTTGACATGAGAGTTACAGTTCAGGGTCACGCTGGGCTCGGAGCCTACCCAGAATCACTGGGCGCAAGGCGAGTACACACCCTGGAGTCACCAGTCCAATGTTTCCACCTATCAACAAGTGTTTATTTGGACCATAGGAGCAAACCCGGGCACTCAGAGGAAACCCACATGGACACAGTGAGAACACACCAAACCCACAACCCCGGGACCCTGGAACTGTGTGACAATGACACTAGTTGTTGTGCCATGGTGCCACCCTCAACAACATTCATTCATTCATTAATTCATTGTCTATAACCGCTTATCCAGTTCAGGGTGGCGGTGGGTCCAAAGCCTACCCGAAATCATTGAGCGCAAAGCCGGAACACACCGTGGAGGGGGTGCCAGTCCTTTACCACAAAAACTCATTTGTTACTGAAGTTGCTTAGTTTTGTAGCGTTTGGGTCTATGTTTACTTTCATGCAGTTAGAGGCTGTTCCACCTACAGCAAAAATAATTCAATATTACCCACCTATAAAGCAAGAATAGTGCAATATCCTCATCTCAGTTTGTGCTTTTCAATGTTTGAAGGTCTCTTTGTTGTCTAAAATCTCCAAAATGCTCTTCTGCTGTAAACGGAGACAGAAAGCCTAGTTGTTGTTTTTTTTGTTGTTGTTTTCGTTTTTTTTTTTTTTTTTTTTTACAAAAAACAATTACAGACAGTGGGGCTTCGTAAACACATTAGAATGGTTTTGGGCATGCAAACAGACTGCAAACAGAGAGCTAGTTTGTTTTTTTTATAAATCATTTGTTTATTAGTTATGAACACATACACGTTTTTTAGACTTCACATGAAAGAATATTTCATAGAAATTTAGGACAAATGCACTTTAAAAGAACTGACTGCTGTCATTATTATTTTTTGCTGAAATGATGTTACACATTTACACATATTGGTACATCTACATTGCTAAAATAATTCAAAGATGTTCACGCCTTCTTCAATATGGATACATTATTATTAAAATCAAGATTCATATTTTATAAAGACTCTATGTATTTTTTACAGGAACTTTATGTTGACCCTAACTGTCTATTACAAAAAACAATGTATATGAGTCTACAGAAAGTTACAGGGAGAGTTTAGGGCAGTCTACATGTGAGGGAACGCACCCCTCTTAAATCTTCAGCATTCAGTCATTGTAGTTTTAAAAAAATCATAAGCTGTTCTACTCTGTGAAAAGGCGATTTACTTTACTGTTGATTGAAATGAACATGATATTTTATACATTTGTACATTTACATGCTTGCGTTTCCGATAGAGGATGCATCCTGTGGCCGGGTGCAAAATTCACCAAAGTCAGTTAGTGGCTGGGAGCATTTCTGGTGTCAACACCCCTCCAACACAGCATTGTGTTCTCACTTTTGTAGTTCTGTTGATGCGCTGAAGCTCTGTCTCATTAGCATTTGCCTTGCATTTCCCCTTAATGCTGTTGTGTTCTCAGCTTTTGTTTCCTTTGTAAATGTTGTGATATGACTCAGCGGGCTACCGTAGCTGTAGGCTAAATATGCCGATATAAATAATTATGTTGGTTTTTTTGAAAAATAATCCAAAACATATTTTGGCAGGTTGATTTCTGTACTGATCGGGGGTGAATAACATGAAATTGGTTACACTTAGGTGAGAGGACATGCTTAAAATATACAGCGGTTTTTATAAATGTGAAAATAAAAAAACAACTGTTGCTCTCAGAGACTGAATCCTCTGGACTGTAGAAGTGTGAAGTTTGATTGTTTTGGGGGCTGTATTAATTAAATCAGGGTCCCGAGTTTCTAAGACCTCCCATCCCTCCCTCCTTCACTCTTAATTTCTTTGCTCTGATCTCTCACACACACTGAAGATGCTATGACCAAAATATCAATTTAGGAACTAAACAATAAACACACTCGAACGACATGACCCTATCACAGAGAGGGGGGAGAAGTAAGAGCAAAAGCCATTACGTATTGATGCACTTCTGATTATGTATTCAGAAGTCAGATCAAATAGATTTCAATGGCCCCTGTAGCATCAGGGAGGACAGCTCGGCTAATTAGAAGTGAAGAGCGAAACGGGCTCTACAAGGCCACTGATCTGAGAGAGAGAGAGAGAGAGAGAGAGAGGAGAGGAGGATAGAGGAGAGCAGCGGCAAGGTGAGGTGAGGCGAGGGGAGGTGGAGAGAGAAACAGCCGCAATTAAGGCCAAGAGGGATTTCTTTTAAGGCTCCAGATTCAAAAGAGCGGGAAAATGCTTGGCCAAGTGTGCGCTCTGCAGATACACGCCAAAGCCTCAGCTTCTGTTCCACCACTCATCCTGTTGACTTAGCACAGTTATTTCAATTTGCCATGCTCTCTCTCTCTCTCTCTCTCACACACACACACACACACACACACACTCTTCTGCTCTCTTTTCTCACTCTCTTATAATATCTTTCAACCACTCTCATCTGCTCACTCTCTCATGTTCCCTTTACTCTCATCCTTCTGTTTCTCTCTCATTCATTTTGTCTCACTTTCTCATTTATTTCTGTTTTTGTATCTCATTGGCCATATGTCTCGCTCTCTGTCTCATACATTCTCTCTCATTCTCATTGTACTTGCGTCTCTCGTTCTTCTTTGCTTTCTGTCTTTAACTCTCACTCACTCACCCTCTCTCTCATACTCTCTCTCTCTCTCTTTCTTACTCCCCCATCCCCTCACCTCCCCGTCAGTGGCTGACAGCAGCGCTTTGTGAAGCCCTGAGATACCCGTAATCCTTCGACTGGACGTCAGAGGTCATCTCACAAGTGTGCTGAGCGTGCTCAATGAACGGCAAGCTGCCAAACACAAGAATTTGCACACATGCGCCCCCACACACACAAACTTTCATACACACAAACACACAGGCACCCACTCAGCAACTCAAAGAGGAGCCAATCACCTTCAAAAGGTAAAAGTGGACAATATGGTCAGGGGGCTGGACCCTGCTGAGGCCTGTGAGCTGCCACGGCTTTATTAAAGCCCAGCACACAGGAACAATGGAGCAGAGCAGACACGCAGCAGTAGAGAGAGAGAGAGAGAGAGAGGGGGGGGGGGGAGAGGGAGAGAGAGAGAGAGAGAGAGAGAGAGATAATATAGAAAAGCAGTGTACAGTCAACAGCACACGGCTGGCCAGAGAGACGCAACGCTCAAATACTTCATTATAAGATGACACAACCAATTTGTAGCGGGGGCAGCCGCAATCTCCCAAATCTCCCTCGACAAAAGCATTTAGATTAGACTGCTTTCAGCTCCGCAAGCCTCACACCACACCAGCCTCCACACAATCATAACCCCCCACCAACTGAATCAGCTTTAATTCTCCTCCAGCCAAACACAATACTGTCCAGGTAAGTCATTCAGACAGAGAGAGAGAGAGAGAGAGAGAGAGAGAGAGAGAGAGAGAGAGCAAGAAAGAGAGAGTGAGAGACAAAGACAAAGGAAAGAAAGAGAACTAAATAATGAGAGAATGAGAACAAGACAGAGACTTCACAAAATCCACCAAATCTCACTCACTATCTCTCCCTCTCTCTCTCTCATATACACTTTATAAGAAAACTACTATTATATTTATTACATTTCCTCCCATTCTTTTCCTCCATAATCCTCTTTTACTTGCTCTGTTCATGAATGCTAATAGCACCATCAGATCCTACAGTGCTGTGGAGATCATTGCAATGGGGGCCCCCACTTACTCCTCCGTGTTTTTGTCTCCTCCAGTTGTAATACACATGTGAATGGATCTGGTCTAGATGGAATCAGCAGCTGAAAACGAAGGGCGATGCCATTCCATCTAATAAATATAATTCTGTAATTACTTTGCACCAAAGCTGAGAGTCAGGAGTGCTCTGAAGCAGTTGGTGGAGGGGGCTAATAAACTGCCCCCAGTGCGTGACCAAGGCTCTTTTCTGTGCTGGACCTAATGAACTCTCGTCCGGCTCCATCACACACATTCTTCACGTTGTTGGAGATCCTCCTCCTCTGCACTCAGGCTGTACTGGAGACACACAATTAGGCAGCAGATGTGCTGGGTTCTGCCTTAAAAAGCCTGTGCTGAGATGGGTAATCACAGGGACACAAAGCCATTGGCTGAACGACATGCTTCAGCTCTCTCAGTGCATGCCTCAGGACTTATCGCAGATCATCTGAGCTCAGTGAGGTAAAATGGGCAGCGGGTGTGATGCTGAGGAGGCTGGGGGAGGCAGGAATGATCTCACTGGAATGGGAGGTACGGTGGATTGGGGAGAGGGAGAGAGTACGGTCACCGTGCCCAATGCCAAGTGCCAGCAAGAGCAATATAAAGCACCAACATTTGCTTATGGATGTGTGGCACTGCATTCTCTGGACTGAGGGACCAAGACCCAGTACCTTTGGTATGAGTCGGAGTGGCTTTTGTGATTCAGAACTAATCATCCAACTATCAGTACCTGACCTCAGTGGCAGCAAACAGTCCAGTCCTCACCAGCAATGATATCATAACTGCTATAAAGCCTTCCTAGAAGAGTAGTGTCTGAAATACAATGCTTTCCTATTTAAAATGGCTCTACCGTGCACTAGGTGCTGTTATCAGCTTTGAAAGTGCTGTTAGTCTTAACACTAAGCGTGTAATAACCACATCTTCAATTTTACATGCTTCACTGCCCCAGGTAGTGAATAATATCCATCAGCTCTGTGACAGTGATGGAAAAATTATTCAATGCGGTATAGCTATAACCAGGTCTGAAAAACCCACTTTGCGCACCGACTTTAAAACTAACAATGTTGTCCTAATGATGGTGTCTAATTAGGCCCTTGTCTCCAAGTTCCAAGCCAGGATTTTAAAATTGTTGTCTCATATGACCTTTCCTACACCTGCTAATGCACCTGAGTGGCCAGGAATAGTGTTACTGTAAAATCCTGGCCTTGAACCTATCAAAAAGCAGTTTGTCTTCCATGATGTAGTAACAGCCTATACTCCATTGGGAAGGCTTAACACTATATTCACTGACTCATTCAGTCATGTTTTGTGACAGCTTCTTCCTGGTCAGGGACCTTGTGGTGGTAGGTTTCAGAGCCAACCTGAAGTTAGGGCCGTCAGGCCAAGGCAGGAACACATTGAAAGAATCTCTCTCTCTTTCACTCTCCACCAAGAGATTTTGAACAATTTCATGCTGCCAACTTGTGGGAACAGTTTGGGGATGACCCTGTTCCAAAATGACTATGCACCATTGCACAAAGGAAGGTCCATTAAAACATGGATGAGCAGGTTTGGTGTAGAAGAACTTTACTGGCCCGCACAGAGCCCTGAACTCAACCTGATAGAACACCTTTGGGATGAATTAGAGCGGAAGCCGTGACCCAGGACCTCTTGTCCAACATCAGTGTCTGACCTCACAAATGCACTTCTGGAATGGTCAAAATTTCCCATAAACACCTTCACACATTCCTAAACCTTTCCAGAAGGTTGAAGCAGTTATAGCTGAAAACGGTTGGCTAATATTATATTAAACATCTGGGATTAAGAAAGGGATGTCAATACTTATGGCAATATAGTGTAAGCTCTAACATATACTGTAAATGGCATGTGATGGACTGGCACATTGTCCAGGGTGTGTTCCTGCCTTGTCCTGACGGCCCTAACTTAGGCCCTAGCTCGGAAACCTACCACCACAAGGACCCTGACCAGGAAGAAGGAGTTACAAAACATGAATGAACGAGTCAGTGAATATCGTGTTAAGTCTTCCCAACAGAGTATAGGCTGTTACTACATCATGGAAGACAAACTCCTTTTTGACAGCCTTCATTTCAAAGGAAATGTTGGCTGCGCAGGTGTATCACCTGCTACATACTGTATACAGAACAAAGACAAATGACTTTAATATAAATAATACTAAGTGTCATCATCCTCTTCTGAAAAATCATGCTACACACTCATAACCAGATTTATGGCCATCATAGGAGCATATTTTATATCCACTCTAAGCTGCGCTTGAGAACCTAAAAAGTTAAAAAGTCCCATGTGAAAGGAAAACGAATGTGTGTTTTTGTCTTTGAATCAGAATTGAAGAGAAGATCCCTCTTGAAGTGGTGTCCCGGGAGAGCTGAGGCCAGAGGCTTTTCTCAGTCTGTTCTACTCTCCACTATCAAACATCTCACACTCTCAGTTATTGCATCAAGACAGGCAACATCCTGCACAAAAGTAGAGCAACAGTAGTGTGTTATATAGAGAGTGTACCTCTTTGATTGTGTGCACAGTGTGCCAGCAGTGCACTGACTGTTGTACAGATTCATTCAAACAGACACAGCATGTGTTTCAGTGTTCAGAGAGGGCTGGGGAAGTGGTACTGCATTTAGGCTTCTCTTTGGTGACTATATATTAACATTGAAGCCTTTATATATGAATAGAAGGCTTTAATGTTCTACAGTATGTACTGAGCTCCTAGCAAGTCCAGCACTTTTAGCAATGTTGAAGAATTTATAATGGTCCTTTCCTCACTAAAGGTTCTCAAAATGTAAAGAACATGGCCTCTGCAAATAAATAAAAAGAAAAACAAAAAAGAGGAGGGATGGTGTGCAAGTGCGTTTGATCACACCTGCTCAATGTGTTGCAGATAGGTAAAAAGAAGCCATTCTCTATGGGAATTAACATTAATATGACATTATTTCCACTGCACATTTAAGAGCGGAATTACAGAAATTAAACAGGAAACTCTTTTCTATTTATTTGGATTATATATATATATATAGTCTGGTAGAAGGCTTCAGTTCAAAATGCTATGTGATCGAGATGTCTGCTGTGAATCAAGTCTATCTGGTAAGGAGTCGTCAGGCTGGGCTTTATTGCTCAAATTACCAGAGCTGGTCCTTGTCCTGTTTGCCCTTAATTAACAAGCATTCAATTCCCCTATTAATTAGAACAAGCTATTAGCTATTTTACATCACTCTTCATTTGTCGACAATTAAAAGCCCTATTATTAAAAGCGTGGCACATGGTTAATTGTGCGCGGGGGTCCGTCAGCGGCATGTGCAGCAGAACGACGGACACTCGGGAGCTTTTCAGTCAAAGAGGGACATCGTTGCAACCTTTCCTGTCTAAAAGAGAAAAAGTTCTGCTGCTCTGTACCGCTTTCCACAGGAGACACACTCAAACACTTACACACACACACAGATGTATATTTAATGCATCTGTCAAAGGCCATATGTCTGTAAGAGTCTGTTTGTAATTGGAATATCAGAGGAAGGTTTGTGTTGTTTTTGTAGTCGTACATTCAACACGGAACTCCCAGAAGGCTCAGAAGGTGCCGTCACACTGTGGCCCTGGGGTGGACGGAGAGAAGGAAAAATTCTAGGAAGAGGTGGTTAAAAAAAGCTGCACTCATGTCACTGGGCTCCATCTAATTCTCTCTCTCTCTCTCTCTCTCTCTCTCTCTCTCACACACACACACACACACACACACACACACACACACACAGAAAAAGAAATACATCTAAACATAAAAATGCAGAGAGAGTAGAAGAAAAGAGGAAGACAGAGAGCAGAGAGTATAAGGCTGAGAAAATAAACGGAAAGAGTCTGCTGTCCTTGTGAACACAGGGCACATTCAGTGCAGACAGCAGAGATTAGAGTACACTCTATAATCTTATAACATGAGAAAATGGAGGCAAGTGGTATAACTCTAACTTTGAGAACTGCATGTACTTTTCCAAAACCATAAGTACTCAGCAACAGAATAAAATAAGATTAATCAGTCTAATGCACTGCAGTAAAGCACAAATGCATTTCCATTTAGAAGTGAACCCCATCTTGGCTGGAGTAATCAAAGAGCAATGCAAGCCATTACGAAATTACTACCATTGTAGGTTCTATGCCAAATCTCACTCGCTCTGCCACTGCACATGAAAAAAAAAAAAAGCCCAGCACTAAATTAACACCTCCACTGGTCATTTGTATCCGCAAATGAACACTGCAAGAGTTAATTCAGCACCAGGGACTTTTGCCATGTCCCTTGAACTGCACTCCACCTCCGAGCACTCAGAGAGACATGGAAAACTCTGACCAATAACCCCTCCACCACAATGTCCAGCATTTTCGGTGCCAGATAATGCCTTTTTCAGAAGACAAATAACACAATGCCAACCGTGAAAACAACAGGCTGAAAACATGATTGCTCTTCGGTCAGAAGATAAACAATCAAAACTCTCTATGATAAGATTTTAAGATTTGTCAGCACCAGCTATGTAACTTGAAAAGTCAATTCTTCAAACAATGCTTCGGTTAAACCATATGCTTTTAGAAATTCAGACTCGAAGGCTCACAAAATGGCCGTGTTGTTATTTAATTCAGCCTTGCACAGTTTTTCCTCTGTTTGATACCCCTTTTAGTTATTCCACTTTGTTTAGATTACAGTGACAATGCACTCATGCTGGCTCAAGCTCTTTAATTTATATGGGTTCTTGTAAAACTTCTATAATTGCATTATTTTGCCATCTACTGATTGCAGATACTGAGCCTTTTAGATAACAGCATTCACTGAAAGTGTGAAAGTGCATAGAGGACGCTGCAGAACAATGATTTACAAGTTTTACAATGGACATACCCTCCTGCTCATCTTTGTCTGGAGGGCAAAGGGCATGCATCATTAAGTGATGCTGTCAATCATGAAGTTAAGCTGCAAGATGAGAAGTTAAGGAAAATATATATGCATGTGTCTTCACCTGTCAGAATGTTTAGGGTCTGAAATATTTTTGGTAGCATTTACTATAAGGTCCTTATTTATCAGTCTTTATAAAGAGTCTTATGAGGCATTGTTAGAGTTTTTAAGTATGCTTACAACGCATTATTACCAAGTTACAATGAGTTATAACTGCACTAACAAATGCTTATAAATATGGTCTCTTTACTGTAAGTGTTGCCATATTTTTAATCCATTCACACTGTTAAATGTCATGTATTCACAGTGTACTTCAATGGGCAATTGCTATACTGTACACAACTACAAGAGGTTTGCCTTTGAATGGCTCTTTGGCCACATGTGTGTACAGAACATCAAGACTTTTCTTTGATTTAGTAGGTAGTATGTAGCATATCTGAGTGAGTTTGCAAAAGCATGACACTTTGTTTCATGTGGCTGTGTTTGATAACTGCATGGCCTTAAGAGTCAAGCAAAAACAACAGTCTAACTGCTACAGCTAATCTAGGCAGTTCCTGACAAGGCTGACTGACAAAACTCACCAGACTCTTCAATCAAATCCACAAAGAGAAAGCGGTTGCAGGTTTTCATGTCAGACATCAGAATCACATCTGCATATATTTGTTTTAACGTCCTATTACTGTTCATGTGCACTCCTGATTTGCTGGATAAGACTCAACCTCCCTGCTCTGGCAAAATCTCGTTTAATATCCCAGGGATAAGGCACTAGTACCTACATATGTATAGTGCTCTATGTAATGTACTTGTGTCCTTGTAGTACAGAGGAGAATGTGATTGTTTGGACATCCTGAGGGACCTGGGTTCCACGAGGAGAGATGGGTAAAAGGGTAGAGCAGAGAGAGAGAGGGAGAGAAAGACCTGGAGGACCAAAGATGGAGGGAGTGCAGAGAACACACTCTCCTCTAAGGTGAGCTTCTCCTACCCACAGCTTAAGCAGTCAGCCAGAGCAGCAGGAGCCCTCATGACTGACAGGACAATTACCTGCAGCACCCTTTCTGATCGAGCCGGAGACATCTCCAAATAGAATTTCACTATTTTTTGCATCAGACGTTTACATGGAGGATTTGGTACAAAAGCAAAACTGCCAGGCAGCATAGCAGTGCTCCTACTGGAGCAATTCTTTGTGTACGTGTGTTTTTATTATTTCCTTCCATCTTTCTTTTTCTTTTTTTTCTGTCCACAAAAACATATCCTTGGCCAAGGTCAGTTTCAACTAAGTTCCGTGCTATTTTTTGCTGCTGTGTTTTTGAGTCTAATTTCCCCATGACTTTCCCTCTGTTCCCCTTGTTGGGGGAGATAGACGAGCGATCGGAGGCTGATGGGGTGGGACAGGGCACGATTAATTGGATCCTGCTTGTTTAAATCTATATATATCTTAAAGACAGAATGGCTGATAGGGAAAGTGCTTATTAGTTTTGACAGTGCTCCCCTCAGAGAGGCGCTTTTCTGTTTTTCAGCCGAGTTGGCAACAATTCCAAACATTCTCTTCTTTCGCATTGTTTCCCCTCACACCAAGCTGACCTATGGAAATAAGATAACATTTCTTAAAGGGCCCTATTATCTCATATATTGCCTCTTTCTCTGTGGTCCTCTTAGATGATAGTGTCATTTTACGTACCAAAAACTGTAATAAATCATTTTTTTACATTTGCAACATCACCGTATGTTGACCTCTGCTTACAACTGAGAATTAAACATGGCGTTTCTGGCACTTTGTTTGTAAGTCTGATAGATGCAAAAAGATCCGTGTTCGACTGGCTATTCAGTATCATTCTCACAACAATGTGGGCTGAATCACTTGTCATAAAATAACGAATTTAAAATGGGTTGGTATGGGGATGACTGGGGAATGAGTGGCACATTTTGAACTTAAATAATATAAACATACATATTTATTATAATTATTATTCCATTTAATTTTTTAACATGAGAAACATGTAGCTTCTATGTTATGGCTCTTTAAGAGAAACTACATGTGATATAATGTGTAATTTATAGAAACAAGGACACAGTGTCATTGATGGATAACTTTGCATCAAAGTTATTTTGTCCACACGAGTGAGTTAGTGTGTGAGCATGTGAATGCGTGCTTGAATGCGTTGAGTGAAAGCATGAGTAAGTGGATGCATTAGTGAGTGAGTGATTACGTACATGCACTGAGTGTTTTCGTACATGAGTGTGTGTGTGTGTCAGTACGTGCTAGTGCTGAGTGAATGAGTGATTGAGTTATAGCCAGTTTTATGAGGTCTTTCACATATAAAAAACATATATTTTAATTCAAACGTTGAGATGTAGATAGGAAAATGAATGATTTTGCCTAGAGACAGGTAAATGTAAAGAGCCCAAAATTCATGAGCAATCACAAAATTGCCCATGGGGGAAGAAGAAGAAGAAAAAAACCCTGATAGAGAGAGCTGTGCTGGTTGCTAGCACAGAGTGAATAAAGCTGCTCTTTTATTAGTCTGGGCTGCTTCCTCGTTGCTCTTCATAGTGGGAGCTCCCAGTAGCAGCTGCCGTGTGTGCCAGAGCACCGACGTCCTCACAGGGCCCAGTCTGCCAGCAGCTCCGAGCCACCACACACACTGCCTTTCTCATTTACCCCGCCAGAAAGAGGATGCTGGCTAATTCTTCGCTCTAGCAGGCTAACAAATAACCCCCCATAGGGGGACCACACACACACACTGTCCTCTCTCAGAGTCCAAAAGGGCATTACCTTGGAATAGGAAGCAATATAATTGGAAGAGGAGCGGTACTAACTCGATTAAGTCAACAAAACTGTGGACAGCCAGTCATTCAGGTATAGCTGTGTGACACAGAATGCTGTCCCTCAACGGGAACAGGGAGAGACAGGCAGGTGTTAGACATCTGGATTATTGTGTTCAGACTGAATTTATGACAATCTCTGTGTTCTAAATTAGTCGAATAATCAGCCCTCCCACTCAGTGCACTGCTAGCCAGTGTGGACGCTGATAAAATAGCAACGGCAATTAACATTCTCCTCCAAACGTGTTGAGCTGTTTAATGAAGGTGTAGCAGCAGCTCAATTACTATTCAGTGGTGTTTATGCATCATGTGAAGGCGGGACCTAGCTGCTGTTGAACATGACATGAGATAATTGGGTATAAATCTGGGTTTTAAAAAAATGATTTGAGAATTTATTGGGAAAATAAAGATGTAGGCTTTCAGTAAGGACTTCAATAAAACCCTGTGTGTCTAAACATGCAAATAAATGAGTTTATCGTTCAAGCTGTTTCCTACTGAAAGAAAGCATAGAATGGCTTTTTGAAAATGAGCCTTACGTAAACTGCCGACATTTCAGTGCCGATCGATTTGAGCTGATTATTACACTTAATATCCAATATATCCAAACTGCTTTCTTACAGCTTTGGCTGACATTGATCATTAATGTATATCACAAATCATAAACATTGCTTTCTTTGAGTCCTTGATGCACCACGCATGCTTCTTCTGATTTAACCATGTGCAGAAATGTCCCTTAAGTCCTACTGGCTCCTTTCAAGACATTTTCTCATTGGTTAATATATACTCTTTTATGTTTTTTGTTTTTCCATCTTGGAATTCCTGTAGCCCTCTCACAGGTCTACTCAGAAACAAGACTGGATTCGGTTACTTCTCCCAAGGTCAGTGAGAGTTGCGATGTCATTTGGCAAGCTGAACACTTTTAAGGCTATGGTGAAGTCCATTGAGTTCAGATTGTTGTTGTGTAGATGTTTTACATTATATACATTTATCTGAATATGTTTTTGTCTATATTTTTGTTGTAACTCTGTGTTGCTGGCAATTTTTGCCAGGTCTCCCTTGTAAAATAGATCTCAATGGGACAGATATTAAGCTGAAAGAGGACACAGTGAAAAGAAAAAGAAGTGGTCAAGAGCCTTTAGACGCACTCTATCCCACAAAAAGCACCATCTCTACATGGAGAGTGACTGAGAGGATCGTAAGTCCTCTGGATCAGCAGTGTTTCATATCTCTCTCTCTCTCTCTCTCTCTGTCTGTCGCTCTCTCTCTCTTTCTCCCTCAACAGCCCTCTCGTCATCTGAAGGAGAATACTAAAAATCCCTCTGAGCGCTGAAAAGCCCACACTTGCTCCATCCACCCACTCAAGACCAGTTAAATCTTTGCTTCCATCCACTTAACTCCAGCAAAGTCCAGTGCACCAGGGCTGGACCTCAGCATCACCAACATGAAGGAAAAATGACCACTGGGCTAACAATGACCTAGAGCTATTCACCACACAGTACCTAACAGGCTTAGCAGTTCTTAAAGGTAGCTAAATCCTACATTACTCCTGGACTTTTTCCTCCTGAGAGTCACTTATGAAGTTTGTGGCTTTTTGCACCAATTCATTTTATTTATGGCCACATTCCAACCTCCCCTTTACTTCTGTTTTCTGTCTCATATCACTACTGTCAAAAAAAAAAAAAAAAAAAAACTATCTCCAGACTGACTATTAGCACTGAGGTTGGTGCAAAATGCATTCTGGGATATCTGACTATCTGAAGTCTACAGAAGTCATGTCACAGTGCATCCTCGATATAATGGGCGGAGCAAGAACACATCTGGGTATTTGACAGTACTTGGGCTGAGGCATGACATTTCCCAAGAACACGAGAACACAAATACAGACAAGAACACGTACCGAGAAACACCTATAGACTGGAGACCTTTTAAAATTTCAATATTTATATTCAATCTTAAACAGCAACACATGCAGCCTTTAGGCCTCGTCTCACTTTTCCTCACTTCTTCAAAATCTTGAAGTGAATTCTGAAGGAAGTGAGGAGCATGGAGCAGAAGCACTAGTGTTTAGCCATCTTCCCATTCTGGTTTTAAACATATTTAATCAGTACACTTACTTCTCTATGCTTTATGTTTGTTATTTTGCTTTGTTTAAAGTCCTCATTGTGTTCTCACTTAAATGCAGGTCCAGCGCTGTGATTGGAGGTAGTCCGACACGGAGGCAGGACAAGCCTGCACTCTGCATAAGATGCAGCACAAAATGACTAATTTCATCCCATGTTTACTTAATAAAATATGTCTCCAGATCCCAAATTATTGAGGAAAGTGGAAAAGTGATATTTCTTCAGGCAACAGCCATAAACACATGATTAACTAATATACCTTTTTTTTCTTTTTTAATATTTGGTTGCGGATACGCTTTAAAATGGCAATCAAGGAAATAATTTAAGATAATGACCTTTAAAGAAACTTTTTCTCTAAACTCCTGCTGGCCTGAGAAGAGAGTGGTAGAGATAAGATGATGGGGAGAGGGTGGAGAAAAGTGATGAGAGAGTGTCAAAAGGAAAGAAATGAGGGGGGAAAAGAGGAGGAGAAATGTTAAAATCATGGCTATGTGGCTTGGCCAGGGCCCAGACCCGGCCCGGCCCTGTCAGACGCTTTTCTCTGAGGCTCATCTTATCAGCTGCCATAACCTGCATCCTCACACCTGACATAAACACCTCTCTCCATCAGCTCTAATTACCACCCCGCAGGGCTGCTCTCAGACCATACTCTCATACACTTTAATCTGATGCCTGTCTGTCTGTCTGTCTCTTAGAGAAGCCTAGAGCAGACGAGCCCCAGGCCACATACCCACACACACACACGCACAGTCTCAGCCAGCACTGTGGAAGAACTGTTTCTGCAGATAGAGATAAAGGTTTCAACTCGCGGGTTAAAAGTGACTTTTCGACAGATAAATACAGCAAAGGCAATCTATTCTCTCTTCTTTTTTCCCCATTTTTTCCCCCTCAAACTGTCTGTACTGTTCTCTCTCTCTCTTGGCTTTATCCGGTGCCCTGCATACAGAGCTAGATCAGACAGCTAAAGCTGCTTGTGCTTTGCTTTATTTATTTCAGATCTAGGCATGTCAGAGAGAGATTACTACTTTTGAGCCTGCCACGTTTTGTTGTCCTGATGGAAAGGGACTGGAGAAGAGAATGTAAAAGAGGAAGAGCAAAAAGGCAGCTGGCTGCTGTCCATACAAATCACAGGTCCGAGAGGGATGGGCAGATAGAACCTTATCTCCAATTTGATGAGTGTTTTGAGAGAAGAAAGACAATACATTAACTGTCTGCAATCTTTAGACAAGTGTTCAGTGCCTCTGTATGAATGAACATACAAGAAAATGTGTTTTACCAGCGCTCTAAATGAGGTGTCACTGTCATAAGAAAACTCGCAATATAATTAATATCTTCTTTTTTGCTGTTGTTTTTTTTTTTTTTTTTCATTTATATTTTCCAAAATTATTTTTCCCTTTGACATTGTGTGAACATTTCATGATGAAAGGACCTCCAGCAAATTGATTCAATTCAACTCATTGAAATCTTTAATTTTCAATACCACTCCCATGGGGTCTGAAGCCTAGTCTGAATCACTGGGTTTGAGGCAGGGGAACACACTCTACAGGGCACCAGTTCATCTGACTTCAGCTAATTTGTTGCAGTTAAATTCAATACAATTTAATAATAATTATTATATAATTATAGTAAATGAACAAAAAAATAAAATAAAACAATAATAAAAACACACATATATGTGTGTGTGTGTGTGTGTGTGTGTGTGTGTGTGTCTATAAACTCCACACTCTAAACAAAGCAGAAAATCCAGGGTGTGAATAAGTGGAAGGCAACAAACACAAGAAAGACTCCCTTAAACCAAGAGGAAGAAAGCTGAAGAGGAAGTAAGACTCAAAAAACAGGAAAGCAAATTTCAGACTGCCAACCATAACACTGCAAAATATTCAAATGTATGTACCAATGAAGAAAGACAGGACTAGTGACTACAGAACAAAAACCAAATAAACCTGATAAGAGACCAGAAACAGTGAGAGGACCAGAGAGTATCAGTCCTTCTCTAAACAGAACGGCAATGAGGACGGATAAGGAGCTTGTTATACTGCGAGACCCTTGTACAATATCTGTGTTTGTGAAGCTGCACTTCATGAATGTGGTTACCCCTCAGAAACACAAACAGCTCAGAAATGTAAAGTTGGGATTTAATAAAATAATAAAATATCCCCACTGTCGACTGCTCAAAGAAAAAGTTTTAAAGTTTCAGGATCCACACTTCAGATATAAATTACTGTGTGTGAAATAATCGTATCACATTACATCATGGGTTTGGTTTTGTTAGTTATATTGGCAAAGTAACATGTTGTGACTAAAGGTTATTTTCCAACATACGTTTAAACAACTCCTGACATTTACACTGGGTGAAATTTCATGTCCTATACCTAGACAAAATCCTTTGAATAAAATTTATATAAATCACTAACTTGTACTGGAAGTAAAGGACGGTTTTCCTGGTCAGAGTTGATTTTTTTGTCCAATAGTGTCGTATGTTTGAAAACAGATTTTTACAAGGTCACTAGTTCATGATGGTGTTAAAACTTAAATTAAGACAGAACATTTGCCACACATTTCTCCTCACGGTTCATGAAATGTTGGCCATACTGTAACAGAATGAAGTTCCTCTCCTGAACTGATTATCCACTTTGTTACAGAAGAGCATGACCACATTAACTCCCTCACGCCTCCCAACACTCGCTCTGACCTGGGTTCAAAAGTGTTTTACTCACAGTCTTTTCAATGACATAAGGCTCCTTCTCACATTCGGCAATTATCAAGTGTGTAAGTATGAGTGTGCCTGTGTGTGTGTGCGTGTATGCACGTGTGCACGTGTATGTGTGTGTGTGTGAGTGCGCATGAGTAGATGTTGAAGGACCTCCTTTGTGCCTACACTATGCTTTTTTTAACACCTCTATAATTGGAAGAAAAAAAGGGAAAGTCGGCTCTAGTGTGAGTGTGAGAGAGACTGCGTGTGTGTGTGTGTGTGTGTGTGTGTGTGTGTGTGCCTGAAGCCCACACTCTGTGTAAAGCATGTGGAGTGTTCTGCAGTGGTGACCAGTGTGAGGTGTGATTAGCCAGGCTGGTCATTTTGATGACTATAACTGAGGTATCTGTACACATAAGAGCTGTCCACAGGTCAGTCTACAGGCACAGATGCCTCAGACAAAGGCCCACCTGGGTTAATGTGGAGGAAATGGAAACATTGTATGGCACAACAGCCTTAATATGGATAGAAACCCCTTTTTCAAAAAATTGTTGCACAGAACCTTTAATCTTCAGGCAAATGATTAAGGCTTCATCTTTTGTATCAACCTAGGCGTGATTGAAGTATGTACATCTGTAAGTTGGGGGTAGCATCAAAAGTTATATTTGCCGGACCACCTGCCGGGCTGACCTAGAAGAGGCATATGCACTTACTGAGTGACTGACTGACACCTAATGTTGAAATGCGCATGCGCGAGTAAGAACCGGCACCACTTCACCACTACACCTTCTGTTATTAGTTCAGCCATATTTGCATTTCCAGTTCGTGAAGTAAATTTGGAACCGTTCGGCGTTGACCAGAGGTCCGTTTTTCCCTGGACAAGTACTCTTTTTGGGACCTAAAAAATGCATGTTCAAGTGTTCAGAGAGTTGAGGGCTGAATTGGGACACACTCGAGCTGCTTCAGCGCTGTAGGTCCACCATCCACCTTGGTGCAGCTCAGTGTTTTACTGAAGCCTCCAACAGAAATGTGTTGAACGTTGTTGAGGTAATATTTATTATAGTCTCTTCTTTATGTTTGGAGAATGTTTCTGTGACCCAGCCTTTTGTTTTCTGATTTAACAAACAGAAAGTCATCTCATCTGTCCTTATAACGACACGAATACACGGACACATCGCTCCGTTACTGACTTTCTGACGAGTAAATTACATCTGCACAGCTTTTTGCTTAACTTTTCACGAAAACAGACAAAATCTCTGGATAATTAAAGCCAGAACAGAGCGAGGTGTTACTCAAAAGAAACGAGGCTGTGGATTTGTTACAGCACCATTTTATCAGTTGGACACTTATAGAAATGTAAGTCAGTAATAAATAAATAGTTCCCAGTGATGCCCTGCTCCTTTATCAGGTATAGATTGCTTGGTTGATAAAATGCTAAGGTGTTATGTTTTAGAAATGTTCAAAAAGTAATACATTCATTTTAAAGTTTATTACTGGTTATTATTGTAAACAAAGATATTGATGTGAAGCACCAAAGCTTTTCCAGACCTTCCAATGACAAGGGTATGTATTTTGGGCTTTCCTGTTGAAAGGCCAGAAAAACCTCTGTGACAATGTGACATTGGCGATCTGGCTAAACTAGGCTTTCCATGTTTCTCTTTGCTCTTGTTATTATATATTTGATATTTAGGAAACCATCTATTGCTACACATTTTATCAGCCCACCTCAACCGCATGCAAAAATGGAAAAGTGCCACCCAAGGATCACAACAGACCCAATGTTATGTGGGTGGAGGGCTGAGTCCAGTGAGCGTGATTATTCCATGTGCTGTTTCTGTTCCATTTCCCCGGGATCTGGATATCTGAATGTAGGAATATCCATGCCCATGTCAACTTTGAAAGTGCTGCCTTTGTCAGTTGGAGCCCAGATCCACTGTGCACACCTGAGAAAGCTGCTGAACATGTCTGGCTGAGTGTGAAATGTCTTGCGGTCTATTGTTTTCCACCAGTGTCTCCATCTAATTGTCTTGTCCCATTAGACCGCGAACGAGGCTGGTGTGGCAGACGTCTGCCGTGTGGCAGAGTGCCCTTGATCGGCTGGTGACAGATGTCAGGGCTTCTGTTGAGCGGGCACACTTTGTCACCTAACCCCTGGTCGGCACGTCACAAATAACGCACGCCTCAACGTCCGCCAGAAGACATACACACATACACACACCTCTCCATCCATCAGTAGCTCTTCCACACACACACACATACATACACAACCTTCTGAATCCATCAGTTCCCACCTATTACCCCTGACAGGCTTCACCTGCCCAAGCAGCATGCTCCATGCAAATCCAGCCTGGCATCTCCGCAATCTGAATGGTAAAGCATCGCTCTGATAGATACTGATAGGAGGTGAATGTGTGCCTGTGTGAAAGACTGTGTGTGTGTTCAACTTTCTTTCAAAGTTATCAAAAAGTGCACAGGCCACGGGGCACAACCGCGGAAAGCAATTATCTCCGCGTGCCAACCCAGTGAGGGAAAAACCTCGTCTAAAATTAGACAAAAGGATCAAAACAAACCATACATGAAGTGCGCGGGGAAGTACACATCAAAGACAAAATCCGGTCTTATCCTCAAATCGATCTATCAGCACTACACACTGAATACGCAAGGTAAAAATATATTCAACCTGGGGGCTGCTCTTCTCTTTCAGCTTCCCCTGTCAAGTCACATCTGTGTGTTTGTGTGTGGGTTTGTTTATGATAAAAGCCACTATTAGCATTAAAATCTGCAAAGGGAGATGGAATCTCTCAATGAAGAAAGAATCCAAACCTCACAAAGCACAGAAACAATAAGCAGTGGACAGTACAACACCAAGGGAAACGGTACCTGCATGTGCTGTTTATAATGGACGCCGTATAAAGGGTCTGTCCATCTCTTACAACTCTCAATTTAATAGCCATACCTCTGTCCACCACCATCACTATGGAGACGCATCTACCTCAGCAACAAGAGTCTTCCTCCAAAACATAATTTTTTAAAACAGAATTGTAAAATAAAAAAAAAAGAAATGTTAGGAAAAAAAAGAGAAATGTGTACGTTCTCTAAAAACACACCTGAGTCCAGCATGAGGAACTGCAAATGATAAAATAAGTGTCAAAGAGTTCTGAAGCAGCTGGTGAAATGAAGACAAAGTTGGCAACAATGCCAGCAATGTGAGGCCTCTACACTTATCTCAAGTGAGACATAAAGAGGAGCAACAAATCATTTTACAGCATTAATACATTTCTATAGGTGTTTTATTCAGCAATCATTATACAGTACAGTGCAGAGGTCACCGTCCACATCTCATTCCAGTCAAACAGCCATAAATACAAGTTATTTGTTATTAAACATTGAGGAAAATTATTTTACAGAAAACTACCACAAAAAGGCAGAACATACTAAATATGATTTTAATTGTTTAATTTTTAGTGTGTCTGATCTGGCTACTCCAGTGTTTTGAGAGCTCCATTAGATTCTTTGATTTGCAAATGTTCTTTCAGACTCATATCAATGAGTGGTCTTCTCAGAGGAAGAATAGACAGACAAACCTGTGGATTGTTTCAGATCTGAGATAAACAGTAAAATCTCTCAAAGGTGAAAACTACTGTTTATGTGATTGTTGGTGTCAGTTTTGGTGATCCAATCTCTAATGCTGTAAATGGTGGCTTGACTATACTACAGCTGGGCGGCACAGTGGCATAACATGTACTGTCACAGCCCCACAGCTCCAGGATTGTTGGGTCCTGGGTTCAGTTTGGTCACTCTGTATTCTTCTAGTACTCTGGTTTTCTCCCACTATCAAAAACACATGTCAATATGTGAACTAGCTGCTCCCACTGCACAATGGTGGTGTTTGAGGTGATGCCAGATCTCCACTTTTCTTCAGATTTTCCAAGAGGATTATCTTATATCTAATGAATATCTTGTATTTAATGGCTGTTCAGTGCATTAAATGAACGGACTGGGTGAGGGAAGTGGAGCTTTTACATTTGCACAGTACTGTAAATGGACCTATCCATATTTTACCACCAAATGTTTTCTTTCACTGCAATTTCTGCAGGTGTTCTGTTACCCACAACACAGTCCAGCTCAGCAGGACAGCATTTTAAACTGGAAAGCTAATTGTACACAGCCAATTCACCCAGTCTCTTGTGCCAAACTTCTGTCCATGAAACAAAGTGTTTGCAGAAGGATCATGGATAGGTCCATTATTCACTACCTATTATGAGTTATATAGTTATGAGAGTGAGCAATGAATTTAAGGGCCCACATATGAACCCTTGTAGCTCAAGTTTAACGTGATTAGTGTTTTGTTTGTGTGTGTGTGTACCACTTCGGTCGACTGGTGGACTTCACCACGGGTGCCATCCCATCCCTGTACAGGCTCTTGGTCTTACTGAAGTTTACGATGTTAAAAATCACCCTCTGAAAGAAAAAGAAGAGGAAGGAGAAGAGGGAAATACAGTCATTTCATTAGCTTTTGAGTTAAAATGGAGGCTTGCAGAGATTTTAAATCCTTTGACCTTAATAAGATGAAAAGGAACCACATTTGATCTGAAATTCACCAAAAGATATTCTGCCTCTGCTGGGAAATGTAGTCTAATTAACACTGATGCCATACATTAGGTTGTTTTGCACTTTGCGTACAGTAGACCTGTTATCGCGCCCGGTACGTATCAGACTTAGCAGATGCAAATGGGATGTGCTGGGCGAGTAAAATGTGTTAGAACAGCTCCGTGCTGTGTCACAGTGTGTCTAATGTGAAAGGAGTGTTAATGTGTATAATATATGCGAGGCGGTGGAGGAAGGATAATAGGAAGAGGCAGTGAGACCTGGGAACACCGTGAAACTGTGGACCCTGGCCCACTACTCGACGTGTGAGCATGTTTTCTTATTCTTTGATGCTCTGTTACAGGTCTGAATGGGGCTTGGCTAATGTGATGTAGCAAAACAAAAGCAGCAGTAAAGGCCCAGCACCGCACTGCTGAACTGATCGGATCTTATCACTTATCACTCAGGCTGCATACAGGCAGGCAGGCGGTGCATCTGCTCCAGGTGAAAGAGGGGCCAGGGAGAAACACACACAGTTGCAGAACCTACATCATACAGTGAGATCAGCTTTACACACTACTAACACACACACACACAGGCAACACATCCAAAAAAAACCTTGAGCTTCTGTGCAAAATAATACCTTAATTCAGAGGAATAATATAATGATAATTAATTTATATAAAAAAATATATGTATATGTATTTCGTGTGTGTTTTTTTTTGTTTCTACATTATTTTATTTTATACGTATGAATGTAGCTGCGGAATATATTTACTGCCCTTTTTACATGCCACTCTAATTAAGGTCATAGAAAAAAATAGAGAGGTCGAAATATATAAATAAATCACATAATAATATAACAAATTCTACAACCAAGCTGTAAACGACTCTTATTGATGGAGCGTATCAAATTACCAACTAAGTCCAGGTGGTGGAAGTTAACAGTGTGCAGATGAAATCCTATTACAACCCCCTCCCTCCTCTCACTCCCTCTCTCTCCCCGTCCTTCTAGTCGTCCATCCATTCCTCCACTCCCCTCCCCATCTGCAGAGGCTGCAGTCCCAGAAGCAGAGGATTGTGGTTGGGCTGAATCAGGCAGGGCTAAAATGACATTTAACTGATGTTCAGAGGCGAGGCAGGCTCCTGTAGCGGCTAGATAAGACCATTGCTGCTGGCATTTCAATTACACTTTTACTGCCCTGCACATCTGTCGCCAGCCTACTTTCACCGGTTTCTTCTACAGGCAAACACATCCTCATCCCCCTACCTTTTGCATCACTTTGCTCTTTCTTCTTCTTTTTAACCTTTTTCTCTCTCTCTCTCTCTCTCACTCTCTCTCTCTTTTTTAAAGAATCCAGGGCTGGACCAGATTGGACTATATTGGTGAAGCACACCTCAAGGGCAGGTGTGGCTGAGTCAGTTTGCTCTAAAGTGAGGTGTGTCCATAGTCTGTTGGCATGTGGACCCACTGGTAATAAATACCTTGGACTGTACCTTCCCAAAGGCATTTTTAAAAGATCAGGTGATTCTTTAAGGTCAGGACTAGGGCTGATGAAATGATGAACACAATAGTGATTATTTTGTAAAAATAAATAAATGAATAAATAAATACATTAACATGGGTATGTATTATTTTATTCAAATCACAGTGCTCAACAGCATGGGTATCTGTCATCTGATGCGCCAGATCTGGGTAGTGCACTGCTGTGGTTGGCTTCACGTTGGTTGGTTTTAAAGGGAACACTTGTTGGCTCTCACTCTTGCAGGTTTGGTTGCATTGTGTGGGATTGGGGAAGAAAAATAAAATATTAAGGTCAAATTTAGAACACTGATCAAATCACCCAACACAATATTCAGACATCAGTCTTTTTTTATCCGTTGTCTTATTTTCCAAGTGTTTTCAATGACTAACTCATAACTTTTCAGGTTTTTCAGGGCATGTAGGATCCTGATATTGCAGTCACCATCTATTTCAGTATACTGAAGTCCAGTAAAGCATTACCAATGATATGATATGATGCACAGCCATAGACAGGCCTAAAAATGTATTTTTCAGATGCAAACATCCTCATGGATACTTGAGGACTTACTCAAGTATCTGACTTACTCTCTCATATACATCCACTCACTTATTTAAGTGTTTTGCATTAGTGACCGTGTGTTCTTGTTAGAAACTACTCATCACCTTCACAGGAAAAGCAAAAAATATAATGTATTATAATACATAACATTACACTAATGCCCACTGCCCTGCTCTTACACACTAACTGTTCTTATCAGTGTGTGAGGAAGGAGATGCTACTTTTCAGAATCACAGTGGTCAGTTCAGATGAACAAAGCCGCTTGTTTGAATCCAGCTTGAAGGTGACTCCTAATCCTTTCCTTTTGTCAAAATTGATTTACAAACTGTACCCCTTTACACGTCTTTCCTTTTTTTTTCACCAGCAGCGAGGTCCGGTCACGGCAGAGCTGCCAGAAGCAATACCCTTCTATTGTCTGTCATCATTCTCCAGCCGTGTCTTCATCGGCTCTAATAGGAGAGTTAGAATGAGGTAAGCGCAGGGGGAGGTAGACGGCAAGCTAATTTCATCTCCAGCTCATTAAGAGCTTGGATGTGTGTGTGTGAGAGAGGGTGGTATTCCATTCTACACACTCACACACACACATATCCTGTCGCTAGTGCCCCCCTTGCTCTAGTTAAAGAAGTGTGTCTACACTGAGGAGCGATTTGGGCCTGTTGTCCCCATTGGTCCAAGGAGTCACTCGTCCTGTAAATTTAATTACAGCTGGAGCAGGAGGAGCACATTACCATCCTGCCTGTCTGGGATGTCATTTCCATCAGGCATGTCAAAGCCCCCTTCTCTCTTCATCACAGCCGCGGCAGAGAGGCCACACCTGAGGCTCCAGCTTCGACGAATGCTGAAACCGCAGGCATGGGAGAACATAACTCACCGCAGATTAGCACAGAACTCTACAGCACACTTCATATTAGATGAGTTGTGTGAAGAAAGATGTGCTGATTTTTATGTAGCCACGTAAAAGGAATGGTTTGAGGAATCAAAGAAAAATGACTGAGTAGGGTTTTACGACACATGGAGAATAATATAAATTTACAGACTCCTTCTACTGCCACACGGGATTGTTCAAGTAATACAGGTCTACTCTCTTTACAGTGGCTACAGAAGAGTTGAACAATAATTACAGACAGATTACAGACATATGTTAAGCCATGGTTTTCACTGCAGAAAAAAAGATCAAATAAATATTATAGGTAAATATTACAAAGAAGCAGGCATACAGTTCAGATGGGTTCATTGCGGGTCTGCCAAACAAACATAGTTCTTCCACACAACCTGTTTAATCCCTCCTCACACACACACACACACACACACACACTGATTACATTAATTTCACTTCCTACTGTGTCACAGTGGGTTACGATCAAGAACTGGAGGAGACCAAAACACACACATGCTGCAATAGATTATCTCTATAGAAGCAATCTGCAATGAGCTGTGGAGATCCATTATCGCTGACCAGTGACCAGGACCACAAAGCAACTACCCTCTGACCTTATCACCAAGAATCCTCCACCAGCTGAGAGAGGGACAAAGATGGGGAGAGAGAGAGAGAGAGAGAGAGAGAGAGAGAGAGAGAGAGAGAGAGAGAGAGAGAGAGAGAGAGAGAGAGAGAGAGAGAGAAGCACTCCAGGCTTCTGGACTGAAATGACCTAGACAGGGCTCCAGAGCAGAAATAGCTGGATGTCAAACAGCGTTTGGGGGCAAATGGTGTCTTTTGATACTGATCGATCTGCAGCGAGACCTCCTCTAGGGAAAACACTGCTTAAAATATTTAACTGAGTCTTCTAAATGGAGGGGGACATAAATAATACACTCTGACCTCCATAAAGCATGTTCTTAAAGGGAGGACACCATGTACATGTGACTCTAAATAATGCAGTATGTACGCTACCCTCTTTGTGTGTATATTAAAAACCATACAGCTTCTTTATGAAATGATATATGCTATGTACAGGGCATGGAAAACAAGACCAAGCCATTATTGGTCACAGAAATGTGAAAGATATGGCAATCATTCATGTGGATCCTTTTAAACAGACGTCCTGGAGAGTAATTTAGACTCATGGGTAATGTCCAATGCATCTTTTATTACTTCTAATTAATGACACAAGATTTTCTTTAGCAGCTGAAAATGTAGACCATAAATTTAAACAAACTGAGAAGAAAACTACAGACATGTACATTGCAAAAACTCAACCGAATCACTGCAAAGCATCAGTTCAAAAGAACTTCAAGTTCATAAATTGATTAGTTGCCAATATTGTGAACACCACTTCCAAATAACATCAGGTTCAATACAGCTGCTACCAGCCATTTAGCTCTGAATAGTATTCAAATTAATTAAATGTGTTTGAAAAATAAAGAAACACAGAGGGAATGAGACTGCTATGGAAAAAAGTATAAAAAATCTTGTAAAGGGAGAGCTGGTGTGGAGCTGTGAGGCTTCAGGTGGCTGTTAAAGTAACTGATCAGCTAACACTATAAAATGTATCAACTCAGCATGAAAAATACAGCAGTTTAAAGTGGCTCTCCAATGTTTAATATCCACGGCAGCTGTAAATATGCACCTTAAATGTGGCAAAACGATTCCGTCAAAATGGTCATGAAAGTTTCCCTACCTCATCCACGTAGCAGTGCCCAGCTGAACTTGGAACACAAACCCATAACTTCCCAGTACAGCCCCCTCACCCCAGCCACATATTTTAACAAGGTAAATCAATCAGTTTCAGAGGGCAAAAGCTTCTTGTAGGGCTGGTCCGGCAATGAGAAGTCAAGGAAAAATGATAAAGAGAAGCATTCTGCAGCGTGAACAGAGAAAATGTATGGAGAGATTAAACAGAAAGAATTCTAAGGGGGTTTAAAGAAAATAAAGGAATGCTCAATTGCTCACATATAGAGTGGGCTGTATGTTTAGAATCTAAATGATCTACCCAGCCACGTCTTTTCAAAGGGTGATCATTACTGAAAACACAGTATAAAGCGGCCTATTCATTGCCCCAAATAAAGCATTACAATGGTTAATTTGCAAGAATAAATACAAGAAGCTATATTTTTCGCCTATATATTGATGTAAGTAGAGGTTTCTGATAAAACTAAACAAAACAAACAAACAAAAGCACTCTCGTTCTTTTCACTGATACACAAGTGTTCAGTGAAGAGTTTGGTCCAGTCAAACTGCCAGAATTTACATTTGATTTGCATAAAGCTATGGTTGACTGCATGCAGTGACGCTGACAAGGGCTATGTGAGATTACATAGAAATTCCTCACGCTGTTGATACAGTGGGAAACTGAAAGTGAAGGCGCATTACTACCATTCTGAAAGCCATTCTTCAATCAAATCATGAAATGTGAAACCAGCTTTTACTGTCACTGCACAGCGGTAGAGTGAAATAGACTCTCTGCATTTAAGACGTCTGTAGCAATAAACACACACACACGCGAGTACAACTGAGCAGTTGGCAGACAGTCACAATGCAACTCACTCAAAAGTACTTCAGCAGTGAATGTAAAGGGAGGAGAAAGCAATGTTCCTTTCCCTCTTCCCACCCCAAACCTTCAGTCCCAACCCTGATTCTCTAAACCTTTAGGCCACATCTGTCATATCTGAGGATTAAGAACACACACCAAAAAAATCCAATTATATAAGTGTTAAATTAAGAACCGTAATAACTCAGACCTAACCATAACAAATATCACTAAAAGCATATGCCCCAACATTCGGATTGGCCAGTGCTGTTTATAAACAAAAATTAAAGCTGCAGAAATGGACCATTTTGAATTCTCGATGGCTGTGACAGTTAACATCTAAATTGTAAACTAAATTAGATTGTTTCCCCAGGGTCGCTGATTATTTTAATCCAGGTCAAAGGCTCCTAACTAGTACCAGACCAGACTGCTGTAAAACTGGCACAGTCACAAAAACAGGTCCCTGACTGTTTTTTTTTTTTTTTTGGCAAGATTAAATGGCCTTTTAGAGAAATAAAAATGAAAAAGAAAAAAATCATATATAAAAAAACTTCCCTCCATCTCAGAGGGTCAGATATAGGTGCAATGTGATGACCCCTGGGCCTGACAGGGGTCATCACAACCTGGGCCTGACACATAGGGGCATGAAAAGTGTGAGGCCAACACCAGTCAAAATGTTATATCCTCACATACTGAAGGAAGGGACAAGCCTTACTGTACCCCTCTCTCTCTCTCTCTGTGTATGTGCTGTTACATCTCTCTCTCTCTCTCTCTCTCTCTCTATGCTGTTAGATCTCTCTCTCGCTCTCGCTCTCTGTAAGAGTGTGTGTCTGTGTGTGTGTGCGTGTTAGATCTGACAGGCTGCCAGTGTCATGTGCTGCTTTGGGCCTCTGAAGGAGGTTAAGACCTCTAGTTACAATGTGACAATGTCAAGGCAGCCCCACCACACTCCCTGCAGCCCCCCCCCTCTCTCTATTTGTTCTCAAACACTAGGCTGAGACTGAAAAACGAGGAAAAGCAAACCAACACAGACTCGAGTAACAGGTGGAGAAAGTTAGTCATGTTTTTTTTCCCTTTTTCACAGAAAGAGGGAGAAATTTCGGATACTGACTATTGATCAGCAGCAGGCTGGTTGAGCTCTGTTTAAATGTCAGATTTTAATTTCCTCTTATTCAAACAGGCCGTTTGAGGCAGATCAGATAGCAGCAGGTTGTGACAGTCTCTTTAAGCGTCGAAAAACCCCGAGACCTTTTGTTTGCGGAGGCATCCGCAAGCCTTTCATACAGAAATCCTTTATTCCCCTGAAGGACCACGAAGTGGCCGGTTTGGCTTGTTTGGCGAAAGGCAATCTATTGCTCCATTGTGCCGGAGCACGGCACGGCCCGCACCAGTTTAATTAGGCCTTCCCCGTCCACTGAGTGACAGGCCGACAAAATACAGCAGGCACAATGCGAGAGGTCACACTCACTGAGACAATGATGCCTGCAGAGATACAAAAGCAGTCCATTAACCTACTGAAGGCTCTCTGCACAGTCATTTTTTCTCCATTCACACTAAACTGGGCTATTACGAGAAACCTGGGAGAGTGAGGGCCTACTGCTGGACATCATTAACTCAGTATATGTAAACGTGAGCGTGTGTGGACATGTGTGGGTGTCTAACAAATGCCTGCTTGCAACAATATTAATTCCTTTTCAATATTAATTCATAACAGTGGTTTATTCAGTAGTTAATTCTGTGTATTTTTTTTCACTTTATTCTGTAATAGTTATTATTTCCAAATCCAGGACCCTGATTCCATTCGGATTTCCCGGTTTGTGCAGCACACAAACATAACCAGAATCCCAAGAATCCCACCAATTCTTATTCAAACATGCATAGGGCAGCTCGGGTCTGTGTGTGTAACAGCACAACGTTTACGGAAAGTCGTTCTTTGATATTAATGGCTGTCGGACCATCACCTGATTACCAAAGTGCATGTGAGTGCACTGAATGTCTGTGGCCAGCATCACACAGGGGAAGGTGAGAACAAGGCCAACGCTCAAACTAGTCACTTCCTTGGTTACTTCACTGAAGCTTATATAACCCATGGCTATGAGCTTTCATTACTGTTTAACAACACTGCAGCTTAGAGATCAGTGTGGCAGCACATACATGTTGAGTAGCTGAATAAATCTGTGCTAATGGAAAACAATATAAACCTGAGATACAGCCAAACTTTAACTTTAAATGTTTATTTACATCTCCCTACCACAGCAACACTAACCACATATTCAGCTCTAGTGGAAAATGGGGAGAGAGAGGGAGAGAGAGAGAGAGAGAGAGAATGAATAAAATAATACCTAGCTCTATCTCAGAATTCTTCCTACTCTGAAACAGCACACTTCATTTATTCGTCACTCTCCCTTTCTCTCTTCAGTCTTTCTATCTCTCGCTCTGTTTTTATCTCCCTCATACATTCTGTTTCTCATTCTCTCCCTCCTCTCTCTCTCTCTCTCTCCCCCTATCTTTCACTCAGGGTCTCCTGTCATGCTGCAGGGGAGAGGTGGAATTGTCAGAAGTGATGGATGACTATCAACCTTCTGCTGTCTCCCACTCCGCTCCTCCGAGATTTACACAGCCGCCGACTAGCAGGCATGAAAACCAATCTCTCTTTATATTCCTCTCCTTCCCTTGCTCCCTCTCTCTCTCTCTCTCTCTCTCTCTCTCTCTCTTCTATCTATCCATCTATTTCCTCTCCTCGCTTCTTTCCTATTCTATTATCTTAAGCCATTTCGTCCACCGATGAAGGACTTGGGAGAACATCGTATATCTATGCACCCAATCAACTTCGCTTGTACCTGGCCAGTTCTGCCAAACAGCCAGCGACAGGTTCTGCACGCAGCTATAAATTGTCCGCCTTCTATATGACAGGCCCACTGCCTCTTGTCTTGCTCCCCTCGATGGCCCCTTTCCCAGCACACCACAACATAGTGTCTGTGCATCTAAACGTTATAATTATAACACCAAAAAAAGGTGCCACTGCGGGCTAATTGTGCTCTCAAAATAGTAATTGCTTTATTATCATGACTATTTTGGCGAGTGTAATGATCGTTAGAAGGCATTATGTTAATGCAATTAAGCCGTTGCATTATTGTTCTACCCCTTTCTAATTGGGGCTATCTCATAGGGCACATTCCTTAAATACACTCGTTGATAGATTTAAATTGTGCTTCGAGAGCAAGGGACCAAGGAGTAGACGAAGTAAGGGACTAGATCAGAAACCTACTAAACAAACAACACAAATAAAAAATTATAAATTAATTAAAAAAACCTGAAATTGTCCATAGAAGGCTTCAAATGTCACTGAAGGTTAGCAAACTGCCTCAAATAAGATCCTTTCATGTGCTGGGCACTGTGAACTCCATCTCCCACAATCCTTAGCATCTCCCATCTAATAAGCCTCCTGTCCATAAAAGACATGTAAATGCTATTCAAAAATACTGTGATACAGATTAATCTGTATACAATGATATCGCATTTTAAGTGTAGCTGTATTTTATTAAAAATACGTTTAATAGATACGATACAATATGTGATTTATTTAAGCTATTTATAAAACAAACTTGACCCCTTTTCTACAAGTTAACAGAGTGCTCTGGAATCGGCACTGTTTTACTTGAAAGTCTGCAGATTTTTTTTATTATTTGTAAAGTAGTATTGTTTATACATTGAAAGATATCCATTTTTATGTGAAATCTTGGTTTAAATATTACTTTTAAATTGCCTTTTTTATACTGTGCAAAGGTTCTAGGCACCCAATTACAAATTCTGACAGAGTACAAATTCTGTTATAGATATTTATTTTATGAATTCTGTGTTATTGAGTCAGTACAAAAACATCTGAAATTCACTTTAACAATAATAATAATAATGTTACAAAAAATGAATAACTGTATGTCTGTAAAGAAATCAACTTAAAATAGAGGTTCTGTTCAGTAAAAAAAAATCTGCGTTTTCATGAAAAAAAAAAGTAGTGTGACAATCCATCTTCTTAAAGGAACTGTGGCAGATTCTCCAAGACACTCAGTAAAACTACCATCTAATTTCTTTATAAAACTGTATAAACCGTACCTAGGACTATTTAAGAAAAGAAAAAGAAGCAAATGGCCGTCACAAATAATACTGACTTTCTTTCATTTATTAATGTTTACTGCCCATTGGTGTATTTCTCATTCAAGTAATAAACAATTAATTCCATTATTTTTAAAGTCATCGTTACTTTCCAACATTTTTTGTATGTTTTTGCCCTGGGACCTGCACATTCATAGGGAACTGTGGTTGCCAAAGCAGGGTATAAAACCCCCATTCTGCCAGGGTACTTATGTCCACTATTGAAGACAAACTGAGGATATTCACCATTTATTCAAAAATGTTCATTGTGGCATATTTTATTATGATAACAATAAAATATCATCATATTGTCATTTTTTCCACCCCTGGTCAGTGCTTAAAAAAGACTCTTTCAGCTGACTGGGCCAGAAAGACTCGCACAAAGCTCCTGCACTCCTGATCTCTAGATATTCACTCAGCCGCCCGTAGCACACTTTCGCCGGGGCTTAATCGGCCATGTTCATGCTTTTTATTCATATCGCAGAGATCATTAAATTCTAATGGGCTTAGCTGCAGAAGCCCAACTTTTCTCTGGAAATTGGAATCCTAGTGTGCGGCACGGCCAGAGATTATTTATTTATTTATTGGCCTGGGTGTTGACTCGTCTGTCTATTTTAACTCGGCAGGGCCAGATAGAGTGTGATTACCCAACAGCCTGCAGCACATCCAGCAAATTTAGACCTGAGTGAGAGCTGAAGAACACCATCACAAGGGGTTAGAGCATGCTCTCTCTATCTCTCTCCCTGACACACACACACACACGCACAGAGGTGCTGAGATGCTTCAGCTAAATGCTTTCTGAGGTTATTTTTAACTGCTCTCTAGTTGAGTCCACTCCCTGTCAGTCTACAGGGAGAGCTACAGCTCAGATGGAGAGATGGACGTTGGAGAGAGAGAGAGAGAGAGAGAGAGAGAGAGAGAGAGAGAGAGAGAGAGAGAGAGAGAGACTGGCAGTAGAGAGGATAAAATGAAGAGAGAGATAAGTAAGGAGAGATAAAAATAGTGTGAAAAGAGAGAGAATTATAATTAAAGAGGGAACGATAATAGGTTATTGACTGGGGAGGTAAAGGAAGAGAGATAGAGACAGAGAGAAGATGAAAGGAAATATAGAAGAGCCAGATGAAAGAGAGACAGAAAGACAAATAAAAACTTTCTGCGTGTGAGTGTGAGAGAGAGAGAGAGAGAGAGACAGAGAGAGAGAGAAGAAAGAAAGCAGAGAAGAAGAAAATCCTCCATTGACCTCAGATGACACACTGGGGTCAGTCATCTTGACTCTGACGCTGTTAGAGCTCTCTACTGCCCTCTGATCATCTGCTCTGCCTTCACTGGAAACTTCAAATCCCAGTATCCTCTGGGCCAACATCTGAGCCAATGAAGGCGAGGCAGATGGGAACAGAAGCGGCCAATCTGGCGCAGGCCTCCCAGGCTGCTGTTTGGCCAGGCAGCCGGGTGAGGTCAAGTACTTTTTTTTGAAACTCCTTTTAAAATCCGCCACTGGCAATGTTTCAGGCAAACACAAACAAATTTTTACGACAAACACACAAGAATCAATATGTTGTGCTGTTTTTTTTTTCCCTTTTTCCCCTCGATCTGCGATAATTACAATATGGACCCCTGGTCCTCTCTGACACAGCGCCAAATCCCCCCACAGGCCAGAGAATGAGTCACAGAGAGATAAATAATGCAGCAGTGGATGTGTGGTTTAGTTTGCTTATGTGTGTGTGTGTGTGCAGGACATGAGTGAGTGAATGCAGAACAGCCCTATAAATACCCCTCTCCAGGACAGTTCACAGTCTACTAGCAGGTGTTTTCACAGCCTTTTTCAGTCCACATGAATATGTAGATTCCAGGCAGAGTTTCAAACATTTTAAAATATGTGTCCGAACCAAACAGCACCAGACTGGCCACATTGTCCAAGATGTGTCCATTTCACCAAGTATTTTAAAAATAGTAATTAATACAAATGCTGCAACTTTCTGTATAAGGCCTAATGTGTCAGATTAAGCACTAACCTAATTGATAAGTCACTGCAGAATCCATTAATCAGTCATGGTTTGATTTTCTCCACCATTATCCCATAAGTTGGACGCCCATTACTGCTGGTTTAGTTAATGATGAGTCCGGTTAAGATTTTTTCCCAGACTCAGACTCAAAAGAAGACGTCGTGGGCAGGAAATGCTCAGATTAAAGTTGTGTGTCGGGTAAAATCAAGCTTGGGCAGAAATATTTCTGTCTGTGTTCAGCCTGACTCCAACATTTTGAAGCCTTTTAAAGCTCTAATTCCTGTGAGAAGTCGCAAATAAATAACAGTGAGTGAGAGGACAGCTCTTAAGTGTGTGTGTGTGTGTGTGTGTGTATACAGGGGTTTCCTGAGATCCCTGGCTTTTCACCTCCTCCATTCTGAAGTGAGAGATGATAGATCTGGCCTTCTGTCCTGCTGCTGTTGGCCCATCAACACCAGTTGAAATGAGAAAATTGAAGTGGGGAGACGATATTGCCTCTGACACACGCAGGTGTGTGGAGGGAGGGATAGACTGATGATAGGAGGGAGAGAGTATGAGGGAGATTGTTGGTGGTGGGGTGGGGTGGGGAGGGGGGGTTAATAATCATACAACACTGTTACTCAAACCCATTTCCTGAATGCTCTCTCTCGCACTCTCTCTCTTTTCATGCCTCTAAAATAGCACAGCAGCCAATTGCCCATCTCTCTATAACAGAGGGAGGGAGTATTATGATGAAATGCCATGGTGTGAGAAAATAAGAACAAGCCAGGGTCAAGAGTGACCACAACAAGGACATCAAAGGCCTGACAGCAATGCTGTGTAGGCAGGAAGTGATGTCACAGGTCAGTGTTTGGAGTTGGGAGTGCTCCTGAGGGTGCACTGACCTCTCAGCCTTGCAGGATCAGCAGCAGCAGTGCCAGAGGGGTGGAGGGATGGAGACATGGAGGGTGCCACACAGTGTCTGTAGAATACCAATCTGCTGGGTGGAACCCCTATAGCAGTCAGCTAACGACCTTATTAATTAAACAGCACACAGCAGCCTGCCCTCCTCCTTTTCCTCTTAACCGCTCCTTCACTCCTTCACACACACTGACATGGGGGAGGGGGGTGTATTTGTGTGTGTGTGTGTGTGTGTGTGAGAGAGAGAGAGAGAGCTTTGCCCCATCTGTTGCTGCAGTAATGTTTGGCAGTGTAGCTTTTGATTGAGAGACAGTCAAAAAAGCAATCTTCCCAACCTGAAGAGAGAGGTGTGTGTGTGTGTGTGTGAGGGAGAGAGAGAGAGAGAGAGTGTGTGTGTGTTCAAGATCACATGCGTGTGTGTATGTGTGTGTGTGTGTGTGTGTGTGAGAGAGAGAAAGAGAGAGGGAGAGAAGCAAAGAAATGGAGAGAGAAGAAGCATAAAAAGACAGAAGAGTCGAAATAAAGAGAAAGAAAGAAAGAAAGAAAGAAAGAAAGAAAGAAAGAAAGAATATCCTCATTTTTAAAACCGAGAGAGAGAGAGAGATCTGCTGAGGTTGTTGGGACATGGCACCACACTGAGAAGCACACACACATGCAGGTGCTAATGAACACACAAACCTCTGCAAAGTCACACATAACAGAAAGTGATGGCTTTTCCTGCAGCTGACCGATTAGACTCTGATAAGTGCGGAAAACACCCCACCCGTCATCGATTCCCTGCAAAACAAATCAATACGCACCAAATCCCACGTAAAATACTGAAATTTCCAAGTGACCAAGTATGTCCTCCAAACACACAGTACAGTGAGCAGGGCAAACAGGATGCCTTTAGTGCAGTTAATAAGTTTAAGAGGGACTACCAGGGGAAATGGAATATACCATAACAATACCATGTTTTCATGAGTGTTTAATCACCTGTAATTACAAATTGTTGTTATTTAGTTAACTCAGACTCTTAGATCTTCATAGGGAATAAGTCCTCTAACAACTTGCTGCTATGCTGCCCCAGTGTCTCTACAGTAGCCCAGAAGGAACACACCAAATAGGTGACCTTTTACATTTTTGAAAATGGAGGGGTGAGAGAGGGGTATTCGTTTGGTTGCAGTCACCACAAGATACCACTACATTTACATACTGCACCTTTAAATACTATATATCTTATTTAAAAATGAAATAATTAATTTATTTAGTTAAAAACATTGTGGGTGGCACAGTGGTGCAGCAGGTAGTGTCGCAATCACACAGCTCCAGGGACCTCGAGGTTGTGGGTTGGATTCCCGCTCCGGGTGACTGTCTGTGAGGAGTTGGTGTGTTCTCCCTGTGTCCGCGTGGGTTTCCTCCGGGTGCTCCGGTTTCCTCCCACAGTCCAAAAACACTCGTTGGTAGGTGGAATGGCAACTCAAAAGTGTCCGTAGGTGTGAGTGAATGTGTGAGTGTGTGTGTTGCCCTGTGAAGGACTGGCGCCCCCTCCAGGGTGTATTCCCGCCTTGCGCCCAATGATTCCAGGCAGGCTCTGGACCCACCGCGACTCTGAACTGGATAAGCGGTTACAGATAATGAATGAATGAATGAATGAAAACATTGTCATACATTTCTGAAATGTACCATACACTTCTTCTACTTTCGAGAGCTGTCACAAAATAAATAAACATATCTTCCTAAAACAGTTTAACCCTGCTCATTCTCCAGAAGGAGCGTTTCATTGATTCATTCATTGAATGTCTGAAACTGCTTATCCAATCCTGGGTCAAGGTGGGTCAAGAGCCCATCCGGAACCACTGGGCGCAAGGCAGGAACACTCCCCAGGGCGACACACACCCACGGACACTTTTGAGTCGCCAATCCAACCCACCAACGTGTGTTTTTGGACTGTGGGAGGAAACCGGAGCACCCGGAGGAAACCCACGGGGACACGGTGAGAACACACCAACTCCTCACAGACAGTCACCCGGAGCAGGAATTGAACCCACAACCTCGAGGCCCCTGGAGCTGTGTGACTGCAACACTGCCTGCTGCACCACCGTGCCGCCGTAGGAGTGTTTCAGCGAAAAAAAAAAAAAAATATGTTGATTGTTACATAAACCCATGTATAACGGGTAATTCTTCAGTGCCAGTCATTATCCATACAGCTACATGACACCTACACACATTTATGAAACAATCCTGCATAAACATCTATAAAGGCTTATTCCACTGTACATTATTATACCACCTTCTAGCCTGCAACTGACTGGATCTGCTTTAATGCAACATAAACATCCTGGAAATGCCTTTATATCATCCCAAGCCTTTATAAGAGAAATGTGAAATTGTGCTTTATTGTTGATTTTACATTTCACACAAAGGCTTGGACTAAAATAAAAGCTTTTGTTATGTTAGGCTTCATTTGTTAGGTTATGTAGGTGTCATACAGATTTATGAAAGATGAACTGCAATAAAGTGTCACCCAAACAAGGACCCGGGTTTTTCCTGCATAGAGATTTACAAGTTACAAGGAGATTGCCTCCGTTAAATTTTGTGTCACCTCCAGCTCTCTACAAAACTCTGAACAACAGGCTCTGTGCACATAATGCTTTCACATTCACCTTTACTGGCAGTGTGGGTTTGCCATTAATGGGACTTTTGCACAAATGCCAAACTTTGTGCAATAAATCTTACCAGTTCTGTCTTTAATTTTGCACAGTACACAGAATAGAGTTGTTTTAATTCAGGGAATGTTCCAGGTACGTTTCAAGGAAGCAAAATTAGTATAAGGCTAGCCAACAGCTCAATGCACTGATATCACATATAAACTGATATATATATATATATATATATATATATATATATATATATATATATATATATATATATATTCCTAAACAAAGTTCAAGTTACTTTAATTTGTCTCAAACAAACAAAAACAAAAGCCTTCGATTTATTAGCAAACTGAATGTAACTACAGCATTATTTATGGTAAAATGGACAATTCCAGTAGGATAGTAACTTCAGCTGCATGCCAATATAGATGATTAAACACACACACACACAGTATATGTCTGCAGTCATTATATATGTGTGTTTACTACTCAGTGAATATACATTAAAATAAGTTAAGAAATGTATGTATTTATTTACTGGATGGCAGTGTTGCAACAGGTAGTGTCCAGCTCCAGGGTCCTGAGTTTGTGTTTAAGCCCCACTTCGGGTGACAGTCCCCCTCCCTCAGTTTCCTCCCATGGTTCAAAAACACAAATCGGTAGATGAATTGGCTACTATTACTGCTATTCCTGCCTTGTGCCCAGTGATTCCGGGTAAGCTCCGGACCCACCTATACTTACAGACAATGAATGAATATTTATCTACTAATACTTGTTTGTAAAAACTGTTTGTTTTAACCCGTTGAAGGCAGGATAGAATCACATCTGCTTCAATCCCAAGGTCTGATAGTGTCTTTGATGCAATGCACTGAATAGAAACCCCTTTTAGAGCAGTCGTGTTTGTCAGTGAGCTCCGAGCCAGTTCCATGACGTCCTTCACATCTAAAAGTGAAGCTCGGAGGGAGGACACACACAATATTCTCTTTAAAAATGGGGGCCTTCATATATTTCGATTTCCATGTTGCAACATTTCAAGTGAAATTCCTATAACTGGCCACAGCTGACCACATCTCTCTCTTTGTTGAAAGACCCACCGTCCAAGGGGCTCAGAGGATTCCTAAAGCAGTTTGAAATGTGCTTTGAAAGATAATATGGCTGCTTAAAGATGCAAAATAACAAAGGCAGTCAGCCTTCTATGATAGCATATGCAGTCTCCAGCTGTGAATTTTGGGGTTTCTCAGGAAAGCAAGGACAGCTGAATGATGATTTGCATTAAAAAAGGAAAAAGAAAAAAAAAACACTGAAGATGACTATAGAAAACCTGAAGATATTATCATTTTGGAGTATGTCATTTATGCATTCACCTTCTGTAATCATTTTGTTCTGATCAGGAGACAGCAGGCACGGTGGCGCAGCAGGTAGTGTCACAGTCACACAGCTCCAGGGTCCTGGAGGTTGTGGGTTCGATTCCTGCTCTGACTGTCTGTGAGGAGTTGGTGTTTTCTCCCCGTGTTCGCGTCGGTTTCCTCCCACAGTCCAAAAAACACACGCTGGTAGGTGGATTGGCGACTCAAAAGTGTCCGTAGGTGTGAGTGAATGTGTGTGTGTGTCTGTGTTGCCCTGTGAAGGACTGGCGCCCCCTCCAGGGTGTATTCCCACCTTGTGCCCAATGATTCCAGGTAGGCTCTGGACCCACCGTGACACTGAATTGGATAAGCGCTTACAGATAATGAATGAATGAGACAGCAATGAGACAACATTTATTCATTAATTTATATCAGGGTCAGGCAGGGAACCAGTCCATTGCAGGGTAACACACACACTAACCCAGTCACCCACACCCTCACAACTGTGCCAATCAACCCACCAACATGTGTTTTTGGACTGAGGAACGAATCCAGAGCATCCTGAAGAAACCCATGCAGACACAGGAAGAACACAGGGAATTCCTCAAAGACTCCCAGGTTGAGGCTTCAGCCTAAGACCCCAAACCCTGGAGCTGTTTGGCAGCAACACCACCTGCAGCACTAGTGTCCTATGAGACATTTATTTCAAAGGGAAACGGTGAAAGAGAAAAAAACACCAAAAAGAAACAGGTGAAGGAAAATGCCAAATAAGGAACTAGGGTGGAGCAAGGGTGGACACACAGGTTTACTATTCCAGCCAGGGACCGAGACAGAAACAAACACGAAAGCACATGGCCAGGGACACAGTCGGTAAACAAGAAAGGGAACAAAACAAGGACAAGGTGAGGAAGGGGGTGTTACATCAGCCCTTCAAGCGTGCAGTAAGAAAGGCAGTTCTGGGATTAGTGTCTTTCCTGTTTCTCTTGAATTAGCATGTGTTGCAAAACAAATAGGAAGCACCTTTTTTTTTTTAGCTTCTGTTGCTCAGTAAGATTCAGGTCACATCAGTAAAACAGTCAAATCAAAGACAAACCAACTTCAACTCTCATCACTTCAGTTCTGTACACAATTCCAACAACTGCCATCCAACTCTGATATGAACATCACATTTCAGTGACACTAACAATGTATTACTTTGAGAACCCCTAGAGTATCAGCAAATGTACGGAGAATAGACTATTCCATGTCTAATTCAGACATATAACAAACTGGTCTCTACCTGTAAAAAGAGAAATTAAGTGTAAAGTGTATGTGACAAGGGTCTTCTTGGTCAATTGAGCCTTTTTTACCACTGTATAATACGAGCAGAAAAGATCCACAGAGTACATGCTGATTTTATATCACCCTCACCTCCCTATACAACAACAACAACAACAACAATAAAAAACCCACACAATTCATGCTCTTCTTTGCTTGGCATAGTTTTTAATGGATACGTTTTAGAGTAAATCAAGAAAAATACATGAGTCAATTAAAACATGCAGTGTCAGGGGTGTGAATATTTTAAACGGCACATTAATTGACTTGTCAATTTAAAATAAAATGTGTGTATTTGGGGAACAGCGTAGGTGAAATTAAGGCGCAGGGGTGGGGTTGGGGGGGAATATTCAGGTCGAGTAATTATGGATTTTTTTTTACATGCCATGTTTGGCAGAGTTTATAGAAACAGATACAATTTGTGAATGTCTGTGTTTATTTTAACCATGGAACAAGCTGTGTTTGGTTTACAATGGGAAAAGAACACGAGCGAAGAGAGATGTTTCAGGAAAAATGGCTATCAGAGATACTGCATGTGAATAAACCTTGAATACATGTGCCTCTCTCTCTCACACATACTCAAAGTATGTGAATTTACAGCTGCTTATTTGGTTTCTCTCATTATAAAGCACTATGTGCACTGATCTCACTTGTTTCCTAAATGAAATGAGTTGACCCCAAAAGAGTTGATTCTCTGACTCTGAGGGGTCAACTCTAGTTAATCAAGTTGAGCTGTTAAAAGTGAATAGAGTATGTGTTTAAGATGGCTTCATGCTTGCTTTTCCTATAGCTGTGGTGCAGAACTGTGGTTCAAATCAAGTTGAGTTGATTCCGTAGACTCTAGGAACAGAGATTGAGCTTGAGATCAGATTGAGATCAGAGCCGAAACCAGAAAAGCTGTAAGCCTTTAAAAGAAAGATCAAAATACATAATTTTTTGGGTAGTTGGTGCAATTTTGTGAACGGCATGATAGTTAATATTGACATAGTTTTATTTTTCCACTGTTCTGATGTTGAATTTAAACGAATGGAGAACAGTATGATAATGAATATTATTAGTATCTTTACATAGTGGATTGGCCTGCTGTGTGTTAGCCTACCTGTGTTTCAAGCTTAAACCTAATGCAACCACTCAGCAGATGCATTATTTTAATTACTTAACAGTGGAATAGAATGAGTTTGGGCATTTAGGGAGGGGTGAAAGAGCATTGATATTAAGCAAAGGGGGTGTACTGAAGTTATAACAACAAAACAAGAGCATCGCTGTGAAAAATCAAGGAAGAACAATTATTTGTTAAAGCTCTTAACTCGATCATCTTTTTTTTTCATAATTGTTGAAAACAGATATAGTGACTGAAAATAAAATATGATTAATCATCCAGTCCTAGCCTAAGTAAGGGTTCAAAAGCAGGAATCTACAAGACATTGTGTGAATCAAATACTGAGGATAAACTGGTTCATGACTTGCCAACGAGAATGAGTTCAACATTCCATCATTCACTGCAGCATCAGGGATTTACTCATCCAAGGTGACTTCCTTTAAAACACAAGTCCATTCATTGTGTTGTTGCTATTGAGAAACAGTCTTTTAGTAGCTGCAGATGAGTAACTGCCCAGGGGTTGTGCTGGGAGGGAGCTTGTGCAGTAAGTAATCACATTAAATGACTGCGAGATCAATATTGATCAAAATATAATTCATTAAAACAAGATTTTGGCCATAATTGAGCAGCCCTACCCAGACAAATATTAGACAGCAAAGCCAATTAACCCCCCCACACCCATTTAAATGAACATTTACATGCTTGCACTCTCTAAACTAGACTCCTGGAGTTTAGTTTCAGATCCCAATGACAGGAGCCAACATTTTAAAATATGCACTGAAGTCTTCACCAATTCCACCTGTTTGTTTGGACTCCCTAATCCCACCATGAGTCACCAATCCAAAAGGTTGAGGGCAAGGACACATTTCTTCCAACTACCACTTCCTTTTCAACTGCTGATAATGCAGTGCCTCTGGACAGCTCCATTCGCTTGGAGAACACCAGCTGTCCAGATCTTAACACTCTTAGCCAATTTCACCACTCAGACTTTCACCCCCACTATGTATATCTCATATTTCCCTCCATCACTTAAGTGAATGAGAGCATTGGCAGGGCTGGTTCTGAGCGAACTTCTCTGAGGGATTCACATTTGCCCAAGAACAAATTCAATGTTAGACCTTGCTATCGATTTCTCTATAAAAGCAAAAGAAGGCCCGAGGTTGGATTACCTTCATCATATTAAGAGAGCGCTAAGAGCAGCATGTGGGATTGCTAATGGTGCTACGCTAACACATGCTGCAGGGAAGGTCAGAGATAAGAGCTCCGATAACAAGAGAGAGCAGCAGAAACACATAGTAATGTCTTTAGCTTAAGGCTAGCGTTTCCTCTCCAGCCGTAAAGCCAGCCATAATCAATTCAGCGTTGGGCCTGCTGGATAGAAAGACTGGCAATTACAGTATTTGCTTAGAATTTCTAGTGAAACAGAAAAAGCAAGTGCGGGACATGTGCCGTAAAGACAGCGCTGCAATAAGTGATAAACAAATGCACGCTCCTTTAGATTCAGCTCAGTATAAAAAATACAGTCAAACATAAAGCACTAGATTACACACACCTATGTACACATACAAAAAAACACATGTCTGTGTGTGAATGAGAGAGAGAGAGAGAGAGAGAGAGAGAGAGAGAGAGAGAGGGGTAATTCAGATGCAGGAGGAAAGCCCATAAAGATGATAGAGTGAATATCATTCCAGGAGATCAAATTAATTAATCCACCACCTGGTACAACACAGATAAAACAGAGAGCGCACGAGCAAATAGTACAGCATCGAGTGAGAAACACACACACACACACACACACACACACACACACACACACACACAGAGAGAGAGAGAGAGAGAGAGAGAGAGAGAGAGAGAGATAGGATACATAGTAAGAAAGAAAGAAAGAAAGAAAGAAAAAGAAAGAAAGATAGGATACATAGAAAGAAAGAAAGAAAGAAAGAAAGAAAGAAAGAAAAAGAAAGAAAGATAAGCAAACAGAAAAGTGGGTTTAGAGAGATATGAGATAGGAAAAAAGAAGGTGGACGATAGAGAGATGCAAAGAGAGAGAGAAAGAGAGAGAGGGAGAGGGAGAGAACAAACAGAGAACATAAAAGTGGGTTTAGAGAGATATGAGAGAGTAACAAAGAATAGGGTGTATGATGGAAAGATATTAAAAGAAGAGAGAGAGAGGATACATAATAAGAAAGAAAGAAAGAAAGAAAGACTTACAGACGGAAAGACAGATGTACTGACAGAAGGAAGGAATGACAGAAGAAAAGAATAAAGAAAACAATGATGAAAACAGGGCAGACAGAAGGAAGGATGGAGTGAGGAAGAAGAAAAAGAAGGAAGTAGAACATTACACCCGCCCCTCCAAAAAAAGAGAAATGAAAGAAAGAACAATTGACATGAAAAGGCATGGTGAAGAGTGAGTTGCCATAGTGACTAGAGAAGGTGTGCCAGTCGCAGACATAATCACAGGCAAAGCTGAATGTAGCTGTCTGCGATGTACAGACAGCAGCAGCACCACAGCCTTGTCTCCCACTGTTAAAGAGCCTCCTCATCAACATGCAGCCTTACACTGCAATTATTTCAGTGCGCGAGGACAAGGGCGCATATGTTCTTAAGAAAGATGGCCATTCCCCAGCCCCCAAAACGTCTCCTACTGAAAATATGGCGAGAAAGCGCAGTCTTCATTGTGATTGAGGCCCTGTCAGTGTGAGTTCACCTTCAAAAATGCAACTTAGTGGAGTGGAACTCTCCTTAAAGAAAATTGCTGTGTGCTGTAAACAAGGTAAACAGTGAAGGGCTGTGTGTGTGTGCATATGTGTGTGTGCTTGTGGAGGGAGAGGCTGTTGCTGACAGTATGAGATCAGAATGATGGGACTGGATTCATCGCATATCAGTCTGAAGGGGATTACGGTTCAGGTGACTTTCCATTTGCCTTGTAGGGCTGGTGTGTGTGAGGATAGGCCTGTGTCAGTACTGCTGAGACACACACACACACACACACACACACACACACTTGGTCAACAATAGGGAATTGCTGAGAGGATGTAGTGTATTCAGCCATTCTGTGTGTTGTGTATGGCACAGAATAGGAATAGCTAGGGATCATCTTGGATTTGTGCTTCAGCATTATTGAAATCTTCAGTGCGAGTCCAGATCGAGTGTACGGCAGCAAATGTGAAAACTCAGCACAGCTCGAGTCAGGGTGTCAGTCAAATCAATCTAATTCCACAGCCCCAGCATTTCTCTTCAAATGGATCTGCGCTGATGCAATTTTCATCGCCCGATACGCCACGTCAACCCAATTGAAATTAAGAACCATATTTATCTCCAAATTTCACTTAAACGCTACAGTAATCAAATTGTGCATTCCAAAAATAATAATAATAATAATAAATTTCAAAAATGAGCAAGCCGCTGCGTTTCGTAATGGCAATTCCGGAGCCGCCGAGCCTTCATTGCCGCAAATGAATTAGAAGATACTTAGAGCCGTTCCCACAAACACACTTCACAACTTGAGGCTCTTATTTAAGGCATGCATTTCATAGCCATCCAATTGTGTCATTCCAAAATAACCTGCAATTCCACACTTGATTCGTAAATTCAATACTTAATTATGTGAGCCAGATAAAATCATAAATACATTAGGAAAATAAATCACATCAATTTACTCCAGCATTTCAAGGTCTGTTGTTTTCCCCCTTTTTTCCCTCAGAAAAGCTATTTATTTGTAAATTTAGCTCGCTGTTCTCAAGGTTGTGGGTAACACACCTTGAAATTCCCACTGCATACATATTCTAATAGAATATATCTGGTGGTTGTTTCGACATTATCTCTCCCCCCAAGTAACACAGTAAGTGTGGGAGGCCAAAACCCTTTTAACAAAAGTCTTACCCGAGGAGACCGATGCTGAAGTCGCCCATTATAGGAACTCGTGGTCAACAGTAATGTGGCTGCAGTAGCACTGCACAGATTGGTATGAAGTGGGTAGTAACATGGTTATATTATCGTAGCAAGTTGTTAGTAAATTATAATTCAGTAGTTTCACTTTTGTCATTTTAACTGTAATTATTAATTGTTTTCGGATAATAATAATAATATTAGAAAAACATTTATTCATTCATTCATTCATTATCTGTAAGCGCTTATTCAGTTCAGGGTCGCGGTGGGTCCAGAGCCTACCTGGAATCATTGGGCGCAAGGAGGGAATACACCCTGGAGGGGGCGCCAGTCCTTCACAGGGCAACACAGACACACACACACATTCACTCACACACTCACACCTACGGACACTTTTGAGTCACCAATCCACCTACCAACGTGTGTTTTTGGACTGTAGGAGGAAACCGGAGCACCCGGAGGAAATCCGCGCAGACACGGGGAGAACAGACCAACTCCTCACAGACAGTCACCCGGAGCAGGAATCGATCCCACAACCTCCAGGCCCCTGGAGCTGTGTGACTGCGACACTACCTGCTGCACCACCATGTCACCCTACAAAAACATTATAAATATAATATATTACCTTATTATAACCGTGGTCTTGTTATTTTAATTCCAACTTATTACAACTTAGTAAAGAGCTAAAGTCAATGCAACACAACAGGGGATTAACAGAGAGTCTGTGCATTGCTCACACAAGTTCATTATCATATGCCTTGAGTGGCTCTAATACTGGATTGAGGTATCTACTAATTTGTCTGGGGGCAAATGCACATCCCAAAATAATGGTCATTCTTTGTCCAGAATGTTAAGCAAGGAAATGAAAAGTTGATTTTTATTTATTAATCTATTTCCTTCATCTGTCCTTTGGTACACATCCTCTGACAGCTCATTCACAGTGTAATGATATCAGTCTGGTGAGGTTTCCAGGAGAACAGGGAGAGGTGTAGAACAGAGAAGATGGAAGAGTTCCCGTCAAGGTGATCCAGTACCCAGTGGAGCTGAAGAGCACTGAGGAGCAGCACTGGGAGCTCTGTGTGTGTGTGTGTGTGTGTGGTGTGCCGATGGACTTCACCTTTGCGCGCAGTGAACAAAAGAGCCTGGTGAGAGGGGCTTCAGAGCTGGACTTTAGCTTGATTAAATGGTCAGTGAGTCGGAAAAGCGCCCTGATGTGATCTGTGACCTCTGGCCAAAATCTTTTTACGGGAAAGATTAAATGAAAGCACCTTCAAAAGGAACCGTAGGGACAAAGTCAAGTTAGCTCCTCCGGAGGAGATGGAGGGGAGGGGGGAGAAAACAACATGAAAGGAGGGACGTAGGGCCCGCAGTTCCGAAGACCAGTCTCAAAATGTCCTCTCCTCCTGGCATTTAACGTGCCACAGAAACATCCGCATCAGCCGTGATTCTGAACCACTGTCATCTTACAGGTAATCAGCACCAGTACTGTTACAGAACAGACAACACACTGTACTGCTGGGGGTATGGAGCAGTGGGTAACATTTATATTCAATATAAGCTTCAAATCCCAGTAGTTGTATTAGTTTTAAAAGCTGGGAAGTGCACTATGTAGGGAGTAGGGCACTATGATACTCAAATATGAACAGGTTCTAAGAGGGTTTGGGGATGCAGCTTCAGCCTTGGCTTGGTTTTAAACATATCTGGGGTACTTTACAAATATAAACTAGACTTATGAAAATGAAAAAATAGTATTTGTTTTAGGTTCCTAAAAAAATAAATGTCACTGATTAAGTATGCAGAGTGTTTTTGCAGTTGTTCGCTGTACATTGTAATTAACACACATCTGTAACATGAGATTAATGATAGTTTGAGGAGTTTAATAATCTCATGCTTTTTACTCACGGCTAAAATGGTCGTCCAAGCAGCAGTCACCAGCTACTCATTTTTATTACCTCAACCTAGTCTAAAGTCATAAACACGAGACACTATCAGTGTGGAAATGCCAACCAAACATTTAGCAAAAAACCTTATGTAAAAATGAAAATAGCAACAAGAGCTACAGGGGTTGGACAATGAAACTGAAATACCTATCATTTTAGACCACAATCATTTATTAGTATCGTGTAGGGCCTCCTTTTGCAGCCAATACAGCGTCAATTCTTCTTGGGAATGACATATACAAGTCCTGCACAGTGGTCAGAGGGATTGTAAGCCATTCTTCTTGCAGGATAGTGGCCAGGTCACTACGTGATGCTGGTGGAGGAAAACGTTTCCTGACTCGCTCCTCCAAAACACCCCAAAGTGGCTCAATAATATTTAGATCTGGTGACTGTGCAGGCCGTGGGAGATGTTCAACTTCACTTTCATGTTCATCAAACCAATCCTTCACCAGTCTTGCTGTGTGTATTGGTGCATTGTCGTCCTGATACACGGCACCGCCTTCAGGATACAATGTTTGAACCATTGGATGCACATGGTCTTACTGGTGCAATGTGCAATTAATGAAGATTGGCCACCAGGGTGCTCCAATTTAGCCATGAAACCTCCCACACTAAAATGACAGGTGTTTCAGTTTCATTGTCCAACCCCTGTACATAAGAAACTAACAAAACTGCCCCTACAACAGTTAAGCTACATAATTTAAGACTTGGTGAGTTTTCAATTACTGCTAATATTAATGGTTTCACAATCAGATTAAATCCTATTTCTTCTGCAGCTCTTAAAAGTCATTATTAGTTTAAGTAAAACAAAAGGTTTGATCAGTCATACTCTCCTGCAAAGGCTGGTAGTGTAACTATTGCAACAAAATATATATTCATAAATATTCATAATACTGTGGAATCTCCCTCTGTCCCCATTCATCGGTGGGGGTCCAGGCAAAACGCATATCAGAATGCTACCCAGTCACACCGGAAAGAGACTTTGCTGTTGTTTATTGTTGCAGACAGAGCATTAGTTGTAGTTTGCTCATGGACTTGTTTGTGTGGTTTTGTATGAGGATAGCAGTTTTTGTTTTGTGACAGTCTGTATTTGTGCTACTTACCCATACTGGTGAACCCACCCCTCTGCATTTTGGTGTACTGTTGAGCACAGGGCTGGGGGCTTTACTGAGCCTTAATAACAATTGATATGCACTGCCTGTTCAATAAAGAGCTATTAGCAACATTTATTACCAAGTGTCTGTGAACAGCACATGCGTAAAGGCCAGCCACGACTCTTCGAAATCAGAACAGAATCACAAGTTTTCACCAAGTTTATTGTTTTGCATCAAATCTGTCACCTTCCCTATCAGTATTCGTTACAGCCAATGAGCCGAGAGTGAGTTCATAGAGGACAGAGTAAGAGTTTCAATAAGAGCCATAATTAATTTACTAATGCAACAATCTCATTTAGTAAATTATAATTACAAAGCAGCACAGCTTCCAAATTTATATCTGAGTTCCCACATGAGAACAAAGGAGAGCCTTAAAACAGATGAGATAAAATACCACATTTTCCTGCAAGCAATTTCTACAAAATTCAATTCAGTCTCGGAATTTTAAAAGGAAATAAAAGCCATTCGCATGTGGATTCGCTTGCAGCTTAGTGCGTTTTGGAACGAAAGTGGCCTTTAGTAAGAGTACACCCCAGTCTTTGCCTGATATTTCTAGAAGAACCGTAAGACATGGTCACCTCACCCAGAAGAGCCTAAAGCTTACACCTTCTCCCTATTTCCGTTCTGCCGTAAAGGGAACGTAACACATATTTTCTGAAAGGGGCAAACGGGCTTTTGTTCTGTGGGATGCTGGAATGGTTACTTTGGCAATTCAGCACCATTTTAATCAGTGACAATCCAATCACAGGCATTCTTACAGCAATCAGAGAGAGAAGGGCCAGGACTCAGAGAGAGAGAGAGAGAGAGAGAGAGAGAGAGAGAGAGAGAGAGAGAGGCGCTACTGCATTGCACACTTCCTATCTGGCAAGCTGCAGGGAAGCAAATCATGTCTCTATGAAGTCTTGATTAAAACGACTTTACAGAGTCAAATGCCATGAGTGCACAAAACACGCAATTTACTGTTACGATTTAAGCGAAGAACACCACGCAAAGATGTCAAAGCTTTGTCAAGGGATTACGGCAGAAGAATTTAGACTCTCGGAATAATCTATTCTTATCAGTCACATTCAAAGTAGAACAAATTGAAGTCCGCCGTCAGTCAAAGTTGAGATTGCAGTTGTGAAGATCTGCGAGTCGAAGCCATAGTGACACGAGGGGGCACGGCGCTCCCCTGACAGTGGACTGTCGCTCACTCAAATGGCCAGAGGATTTTTCAAGTGTCTAATAGCAGTGCAGATATGCAGAAAACTGCATTTCAATCCTGACAGATACTGCCACTGTAGTCTGAGGCTTTTCATATCCCAACGTTTTAAAGGAGTGACAGTGCCCTTCAATGTCTTGGCGCTTTAGTTTTTGGCTTCTTTACTTTTCTCTCGTTCCTGTTTGTTCTGTTTTTTGGCTTTGAGTAATATGATAGAGTGAGGTCTAACAATGCTGTAGGAGAGATCATGACAGAGGGCGTCTCCTGCAGAGGAAATAAGATTAGAGACCTTGTTTCCCTGTCTCTTCTGTCCTCTAACTCTCTCTCTGTATCAAGGATATGGCTCTCCGGAGATCTATTGGACTTTCACAATGGGGAAAAAGAGCTACTCTTGTTAGGCCAACAAGCCAGGACTAATCAGATGTTACAGTGGAGCACTGCAGATTTCTACAGACTCTATACCCTCTCATAAGGTCAAGCAATAAGAAGCCACTTACTTCATGCAGGGCTGAATATTACACTCTTGCTTAACCCTTGGAATTCAACACAAAACAAGCCATTATTTCTGCTGTTGATGATAATAAAATGATCTAATTACAAAAATAGTAGATCCATTCCACTGTACCCAGCATAGACATGCACATGGTGGGGTCGGATTTTGAGGAGACAAGGGGTAAAGAGTTTAAATGAATGGTCAGTGGGTAATTAGGGCTACTTCACTTTGTGTTCCATGACAGCAAGTGAGGGGCCATCTTTGTTTACTTTGTGTTAGAACTTCTGGTCAATCAAAAGATACCCTGATATAGACACCAATCACAGTGATGATTAACACAGTCATTGAATTAATCAAGTGAGTCATACACAGACTAGTCTCTAACCAAACAATGAATGTTTTGTACTATGACGATGTCAAACAAAGGCAGGCCAACCCTTGGATATATAATATTTCTATAATATTTTGGAAAGCCGGAAAGTTTCAAAGTAAAGTAATATAAAGATAGTTGAGTCTTTTACCCTCAGTTTACATGTATTCAAACTATTTACCTACTGCTTTAAATGTCCTCTAGATGAACCCACACTCCATCAATCTAGCGATACATTTGGCAGCTGTTAAGAGTAGCACAACATATCTTTTCCCCCGATAATTATTTTGCCTTCCTCGTGTTTCTCTTTACCCTCTCATTCGCTCTCTTTTCACACTGCACAAAGCAAAAAGGTGACTTTCATGGAAGAAGAGAGAAGCTGACTCATGAGCTCCAGTGGGCCACAGGGGCTGTTCTCCCTGAGCTTGGCCCAGCCTGGGCTCTCCGTTGCTGGGCTATGATTATAGCAAGGCTGCCTGTATTCTGTAATGCTCTGGAGCCAGATATCATTATCTGTATGAATGAGGATGTACTGATCCGCCTGGTTGTTGCTTTATTGAGTTGGATAAATATAATACTGCGCTACCATCCATTAGTTATTTATACTACGGCCCTTAATGTAGTCTTTTTTAGGACTGCATTTAGATAACTGCAGCAGATCGGTATCTGTTCAGTATCCGCTTCAAACTCAGGCAGAAAGCCAACTGTGCTTTCATGAAGAACAAGGACAGAGGCAGGGAGGACAATAAAGGGTTCAGGTTCTACTTCCTGTATGTTGAGTTTTGTTACCTGAGGTCCACTTATGATTACATCTGTGTTTAATCATTTTATATCATCGTTTTCTAACTTCACTTAGATTCCCTTAGATTAAAGCAGTTTTCATTACTGTGCCTTTAAGACATATATTATGAACTCTGATCGACTGCCTTGGATAAAGGCCTCATTTAAAATGCTGAGATGAAACACTGCTTGTACCTTGAAGACTGTTTGTCCGCTAAATTGCTACAGGCTGAAGAGAAGATATATGTACATATTTTGTTTTTTTGACATCAAAAATACAAAAACTCCCAAGCAAGCTCTTTTTTTTTGTAGATTATACATACATAGACAGCATGGATTGGGAAATTAATAATGCTTACATTAAACTCTTAGTTTTAAAAAAAAGCGAGGCAAATTTTTGTCCCAAGATGCGGGCTCTTTAAGGACCAATTAGCATATATCAGTCAGAAGCTAGAAAGCTAGTTTTAGTATCTGGAGACATTTGCACAGGCAGAATAATACAATCAGCAGAACTGGAAAGAGAGAATTCAGCAGTAATGTGCCGAGCAGCAGCCTTTGGGACAGATGTTTTCATGTAGCAATATGAAAATGTGAACCGTGCTTAAAGTGAAGGGCATTAAGAGTAAACAGTTTATGCCACTTAGCTCCTGTGTGTGTGTGTGTGTGTGATTTTAAGCAAGGCTTGCTGAATATGTACGTGTGTGTAAGAGAGGTGGGGGGCGGGGGACTGTTTAGGTTATAATCTCACAGCGTCCTGAATATGCTTCTAAGGGACAGAGCACTTAATATTTAAAAGGGAGAGCACGGATGTTCCTTGTAGCATTATATGCACTATTTTGAAAAAGGTATTCACTTGATACAAATCATTGAATTCAGGTGTTCCAATCACTTCCATGACCATAGGTGTATAAACCAAAGCACCTAGGCATGCAGAACGCTTCTACACACAATGTACTCACTACTAACAATTCCACTGACCAACGGTCACTGGTATTATAACAAAGTGGGGGCAATTGGGAACGACAGGTACAGAGTTTGCAAACTATCTGCAGAGTCAATCACTATAGACCTCGAAACTTCAAGTAGCCTTCAGATTAGCTCAAGAACAGTGTGTAAAGAACTTCATCAAATAAGTTTTCATGGCAGAGCAGCTGCATCCAAGCCTTACATCACCAAGCACAATGGATAGGTTAAATGGAGAGGTCAAATTTCATTGTAAAGTTGTACACCGACCATAAACCACAATGTCATATTTCACTCATGTTTCTTTGTTGAATTAGATCAATTCTTTAAGGTAACACAGGTGGGACTTAGTTATACGCTTCAATTTAGCCACTGCCAAACTGCTGCAGGTTTCTGGGGTTGTGGGGTCAGATCACTATCTCTGAGGAGTATGATGTGCTCCCCCTGTATCTACATGGGTTTCCTCCTAAAGTCCAAAAACACATGTTGGTAGGTGAATTGGCTGTGCGAAACTGTCTAGAGGTGTGAGTGTGCGGTGCCCTGTCATAGTCTGGTGCCCTGTCAAGGGCTTATTTCCTGCCTTGTGCCCGGAAAATCCAGGTAGACTTTAGACCCACACCAACCCTGAGCAAGACGACAAAGACATAGATAATGAATGAATGCTTATTGAATAGCACTTAAATTACCACTTCATGTTACAGACATAAAGAATGATTTCTCCAGATTCTCAGAGAGGACCTCTTCCTTCTTCACTATTTGTCCTGTATTTGCTTTTTTTCCATTAGCTCATTTGTAGCCTTGTATTTATCATGTCCTACCTCACCTATATATATCTGTAATGATGCTGGATTCTTTGCTCTTTTATATTCATTACTGTTCTGCTATAACACTTGATTTTCCCTCTGTGATCAATAAAGATAGAATCTTACCATTCATGTGTAATCGTACATTAGCATGATCCCCCAATCTGTAACAATACAAGCAACAGGCACCTTGTGGTTTCTGGAATGTTACCACTACTAAAGCGGTTTATTTGGGATAGAGCAGCTCTCTTCAAGAACTCAAAGAGCAGTGTTTTTTCTACAAACACAGAGATCTAACTGTAAACACACCTACACTGTTGGCACACTTTATTGTGAAAGTGTAAAATAGAAAGATGTACATGTAATTTATATCTTGACCCAGCGTATATAATGAAGCTACTTAAACACCGACCACTTGTGCATGCCGATGAACAAATCAGCGGTAATTAGTAGTATTCATCTTCGAAAGTTTGGGTCATGTATTATGTTGCAGATGGCAGGGTTGTCCAAACAAAGAGGAAAAAAAACCCAATTAGCTTAACGTTGTAGTTGTGATTAGGAAAATAGCTGTTTGCAAGCACTGCTGTCATATCTACCCTGGCCTTGATTCCCACATGATGATGAGGAGCTCACTGCTTTCTTCTATTGTTTATAATTGCCCACAAGCATTCAGACCAGCGCTCCTTGATTCCACAGTGAAGCTGTGTCAAATGGCGGTGTGAAATAACGACAAGAACTGGACGCCCTATTGATGAGCAACACATGTAGGGGTCTCAATGCTTCATTACAGTAACATTAATGAAACAAATCAGCACTGAACACTGATAAATACCAAGAAGATTTTTTTTAAACATAGTTTGCTTTGGGGTATGTTTTTGCAAAATGCTGTAAAATAATTCTAAATGTGAATTTAATAAACAGACTTCAAAGAATCATACTTTCTTTGCATTAATAATGACTGTCTGACAGTTAGATCTTGGTCACCGCTACTTCTCGCTCCAAAAGAACAGAAAAATGGTGGCAGCAAAGGAAGAGCAATATTTCAGTAGAATAGTGTTCTTCTACAAAGTTAATCAATTCTGAAATAACTGAAAGAAATATCGATTTATTTACAGAAAAAATCCTTAATTGCAGACCTAAAAGACGTTAACTGCATTTGTGCATATAGGTGTGTGTGAATGTGCATACACACCCATGTGTGTGTGTGTGTGTGTGTGTGTGTATGTGTGTGTACGAAAAAACTGTAAGTGAGCACTAGACTACAGGAGGCCTCCTGATATATGAATTCCACCCTGGGCTTCCTTAATGAGATCCTCAGCACTGTGTATTTCTCACACTGCGCGTGTGTGGAGGAAAAATAGATGCAGCTCCATGAGCGAGTCTGTTCAGATCAGCCTGATTCTCCACTCGCAGTCACCTTGCGGTAACTTTCAACTGAGCTCAAAAATATGTGTGCGTGTGTGTATGTCTCTGAGTGTCAGGGGGTCAAATTCCCTCTCACTTCCTCTCTGGCTCCGTCTCCCTCTTCCTCTCAGTGGATTTGACAGGTAAAGAAACAGATCATCAGAGCATGACGGCTAACAATGACCCTCCCTCTACCTCCAAACACATACAAACCCTATTCACCCAGCAGTTCATCCGACTCAAACTCTGAAGCCCCTGCTAATGGCTCCATGCACTGCACTTACCACACACTACAGCAAGCAATGTGCATATGAATGAACAAACTTTATTCGTTTGAAACTGTTTAAAAATGTTTGTGGATGTTAATGCCAGCGTCCACTCAATGTTGGTCCAGCACAAGTCCCTGTGCATGTACACTACTATTCAAATACCTGGAATTACTATTAAAAAAGAGTCAATATTTTTAATAACACAAAATCAATTTTAATAAAGAAACTGTAATTTTAGACAATTAGAGCCTGGCCATCAGTTCAGGCCTTAAATGTCAAACCCTTGTCTTAAAAAGGACAACTGAAAGAAACAGTGCTAATTTACAAGTACTACAAGCGCCCTTGTAGTCCTTCTGAAGTATGTTAACATTAAACTAACAGAGCTGCACAAGCCCTTCACAATAAACATAAACACAAGATGCTTCACACATTTTCATATCATTTTTATCTTGTTGGATTTTTACAGTGAATCTGTTTCAGCTCTGTGAGGAGCCGTGGCCTAATGGTTAGAGAAGAGGGCTTCGGACTGAAAGGTCGTTGGTTTGATTCCCATGACCGGCAGATAAATTGGGAGCGGTGGAAATGAAGGAATAGCACTGTCCTCCTCCCTTAATCCATGGCTGAGGTGCCCTTGAACTGCTCCCTGGGTAACAGGGATGTCTGTCCGCCTCTCTGGGTGTGTGGTCACAGCTCCTAGTGCACTAGTGTGTGTGTTCACTGCCACAGATGGGTTAAATGCAAAAGACACATTTCGTTGTACATTTTACAATGTCAAATAATTGCACATTAAACATTAAATTAGTGAATCATTCAGTAAAAACTGCTGATACACAGCTGTCAGTATGTTTCATTTTTCAACAATTGACTCAAATCCAATGGTTAGATCATGGCTCATATTTACAGCTAATGATGTATACAGGACTGATTCATTGTAAATCAATATGTGATTGGTCACATCCTCATAAAAATAAGTAATCAGTCAGGAGAGGCATTATGTCCAGCTTCTGAAGTCCTAGTCAAAGGGAGAACATGCTCCATTGTTTCTGCCTGGACACCAAAATGGCCAATAACCTGAATTTTCTTTTATAAATGTAGTTTAGTTAAAAGTTTAATATTTTCCAACCAAACCTCTACAACATTTGCAAAGTTCCCTGAAAATATTAAGGCCTATAGAACCCTGAAGACACTCTACCAGGTAAACAGCACAGTGCTGTTTAATAGGTTTAATATAATTATAATTATAAGTATAAACGGCTGTAATTGCAGTTAAAATGGCTAGTATGTAGTTGATTGTAGAACTATTTTAAACTGTGAACTATTAAACTGTGTATCATTGTGAATACTAATATGGTGATCTAGTTCATAGCACTAGTGCATTTTAATTGAAGAAAACAACAAATATAAGTTATTGAAAAGTTTGAAACTCCCGTGTGTTAGTGGGTGTGTGTGTTCACCGTCAAGTGTGTGCTACTTTGTGTGTTGCTGGACCTGCTGTCAGCACTGGACATGATGCTGACAGGTCAGGTATGTAGGATTAGGCTGGGGGGATTTCTCTCCTCAGCTGCTCTGCTCAGATGCCCTTGGTTAAAACACAAGGACAGCATCCACTCTGCAAAAGCAGCAGTGTCTGGCATCCTCTCTTTCGTTACGGCTGCAGAGATCCACAAAAAAAAAAGGGCGTCCATTCGACCGACAGCCTTGTTTTTACACATGCACCATAAATCTGGCCAAACTGAATCACATTTAACTCTGTAGGTGTAAGTAGCTCTGCAGGACCCACATTTAACAGTGGGGCTTTAAGCAAGAGGGGCGCTGTCACAGGCTTTGTGGTGTTCTGCTCTTTGCGTCTGCGCGTTTAATCAATCTAAACCACCTCTGACGCTGACAGCCGCAAAAAAAAAATCACCTACTGTTTAACAAGCGCTGCCTCTATACATCTGTGAGCTGCAAATTCAAGGGAAAAGAGAAAGAGGAAGGGCAGGTGGAGGAGAAGAAAACACTCTATTCTTTAAGTGTCCTCCGTCAATGCATAGTCTTACCAGTACACAAAGAAAGCCATTACTGCCGCACATTTGCTGAATTTTCTAGTGCCAAAATAGTGACAGGTCCATTTCTCTCTGGTTTAGTATATGTGTATGTGTGTGTGTGTGTGTGTTTGGTTGCGTGTGTATGTGTGAAGGAGAGGGAGAGAGGGAGAGAGAGAGAGAGATAGAGAGTGAGAGAGCACAGGGCACCTAATTACCCTGCATTGTGAGGGACAATACGCAGGCGATAAGCACCAGCTACTTAGACGAAGATGGTTCTCTCTCTCTCTCTCTCTGTGTTTGTGTTTGTGTGAGAGTGTGTGTGTGTGTGTGTGTGTGTATGTGTGAGGAAGAGAAGGGGGGCCTGGGACCGCATGATCTCTGGGTCCGTCTCGGTCCGAGCCACAGACAGCGATGAAAGTCACTCAAATGACTAATGTCTTCATTGGTGAAAAATTAATGATTTTTGCAGCCAGGGTTAATGGACGTGTCAAACTTGGGAAAATGAGTTGTTTGAAAGTAAATTACTGTAATCTATATTTAGGCAACTCTGTTAGCCTCATCAAGACAGCAACACCAGCAGGCCTCCAAGCAACTCTGCTCAACACACAGGAACACACACATTCATGCAATTTTGTTTTGCTATATTTGTGGGACACTTCCCCGACCTCTGCTTTACGGTACCTTACTATTGCTATAGAGACACACTTAAGAGTCGAAATGGAAATTAAGTACTTTAATAGTACGAAAGGAATAACTACATTTTCAGAGAAAAATGAAAAATCTCAGCATATAAAAGGTTAGCTTTCACATTGATAAGTTAAATGTACGAATGTCAAAAAGTAAAAAAACTGTAGTTTAATACTAACATAATAAACAAGAATTCATGACTTTAGATTAAAATCAGATTCATAATGTGTTCCAAATTCCTCACTGTTGACCAGACGCTTGTTTAATCCCTTCTAATGATTTCAGTTTTTATGATCAGGATTTTTAATGCAAGACAATTAGGTGTCACTCATGTGCTTCTGAGCATCTTCATGGGGACCAGCCCAAAGTCCTAACAAAGTTCATGCTTCTCCTCATGATGAGGAAATGTTGTCCCCATATAGAGCTAAATACATGCACACACCCCCACATACACACAAGCACAGCAGCCTGTCTGAGCACTCAGCAGGAGACGAACCTCCCTGGCTCCTTCCGCCTCTGTCATTAATTTTATTTATTTATGCATCAAGCTCTAATTTCTCCTAATCCGGGCATAACCTCCTCCTCGGGCCGGGGCTTGGTGCTGGGAGTCGGTGGGGGTCCGCTGCAGCGTGGGAGCAGCTCCTGGACTCAGCCGTCCAGCCCATCCATCACACTCCGTAAAGAGGAGAGGCCACGGCTGGATCAGCCGCATCATCCCAGACTTAGAGAGAGCCGTAAATAAAGCACATCGCTTCAAGCTGTCACGCTGAGCACTGGCTTCGTAGCAGCACCACAACATGGAACTAATTACACAAGCGCAGGGCCACCGCTAGCCCAAACTCAGCACTTAACTAGTCTTTAATGCAGGAATATCCCACTAAACTCCTGCACTTTCACTGTAAATCCCAGATAACTCGCACGATGCTTTGTAAGTGCTGGAGTTGGGTGAAAGTGTGTGGAGGTTTCTGAAAGACAGGATCTAAGTCTGGGGAAAAGACAGAGAGAAGAGAGCACATCCAGCTCCCAGAGCCACCACAGGGGGAGCTATTGATATTCCTAAGCTTTATCCTAGCAATGATGAGCAACACACCGGCTATTTGTGTGTGTGTGATAGGTACATTTTCTTTAAAGGGGTGACACATGAGATTACACATAATTGTGTTTTGGCTTTCAGAGGTGGTGTTACTTATCCACTGGACATGTTCAAACACTCTTTCACATTGTTCTGAGCAGCGAAAAACATTTGGAAACATAACCCCAACAATATTTCTGGTGCTTTCCACAGGCCACAGCAAGACAGAACCCTCACAAAGCACAAACAGATGCTGATACGTATATCTGATAATGATACAGCATCAAAGGTTATGAGATTGGAATGATATTGGAATTGAAGGAGAAATTAATCTCTGCAATTAAATATAAACCATTAACATTTTTCAACAATATGCATTGTCCATCAGTGATCAGTGAACCTACCCACCACCGCAGTTCATTGACCATAAGCGTTTTAAGCCTTGGAAAGGTTTCTAAAACGTTTAAAGTCTTAGCTCCAGATTGTTCAGCCCTGCCATGAAAAAGAGGATCTGGACTGTTTGATTAAATTGGAAATATTATAAAAAGCTCATGTTCAGAGTGCATTAGTGCAGTATTATAGGGAGCCCACTGTGAAAACACAAAGTGTGAAAAGAAATAAGACCACTCACTTATTCTGTGGTTTGCCCAAATAAAAAAACAAGCCATTCTGATTGTGCTCCTCAGGGACAACAGAATTACACTGTCCCCACCTTTAGGCCGCTTCAGTAACAGAAACAGACCAGCAAAGGTGTGATCAGAGACAGTGAAGAAGGTAGAGAAATAGACTAAAACATCACCTCAGTGTGCCTCGCTTGACGCAGCTCTTTCCGACTGTGTGTGAGCACTGTGTGGGCTTCATTCTCATTAAAAAGAACACATGATGACACCTGGAGTTCTGAACAGGGCTGTCTAGACAGAGAGAGAACAGTGCTGTGTTGTTAGATGCTTGCAGTATAGTGATAGAAGGATGGTCAGATGTTTCATAGAGACCCCAGAACTGTGGTAACTTCCGGACAAAGGGGTTTAGAAGAATATAAAGCTGAAAGCTGTTAGTAAATAGCTGTTTTATGATCACGTCTACATTATTTTTCACGTTTTCTTATTAGAAAGTGAACCGAACAGTTAAACAATGTCTGATGTCCAATGTCCAAAGTAGAAAACCAAACACACTGAATTGTTAGTTCAGTGCATGACTCTTTTGTACCTGTGTGTAAAAGAATCACATAATGAAAACAAGCAATGCCTATTATAGCATGTATTTACTGCATTTGGTATTAAATGAAAAGAAAGGAGATACGGATGAGTGAAGTGAATAAAGGCACACCAGCTGTACTTCAGAGGAAGGTTATTAAAACATGGGCTTCCTCTCAAGGTCTGTCAAGGCAATGGATGGCCAGCGCTGACCTCTCCTGTGCTGTCCTCGCATGTATCAAAACCTTGCTCTCACGAGCTCTCTGTTCTTGTCTTTCCATGCTGACATTTGCCCTCCTTCTTCATCCCTCCCTCCCTCTATCTCTCTTCCACCTTCTACCTCTGATTCTGCCTCCCTCCCTCTGTCTCTCCTTCTCTCTCGCATTCCAGATTCCATTCTCATGTGCACCGCCCTGTTTTTATCTCTTTATCCATACAGCAGCAGGCCAAAGCCCACGAGCCTTCCCCCCACGCATGGCCAAACACACCGATAACGCTAGATGTGTGTGTGTGTGTGTGTGTGTGAGCTCATCTGTGACTGACAGACTGCAAACACAAAGACGTGTAGCGGGGGCAGTGGCTGGCGGCCGGTTGCTGGTTCGGACTGTGTACTATTAGCCAGTGTGGTAAGTGAGTTTGACGGTGGAGGAGATTGGGGCGGCCTGTGCCAGCTTTTTAAAAAAGGCCAGCTGCAACCCTGTACAATCCAGCTCACTGAGTGTAGCTGGAGAGCTTGGCACCAAGCACCCACGAGCCTCCACACAGCTTGGTTAACACTATGAATTAGGGCTGCAACTGACCATTATTTGGACCATCGGTTAAGGGTGGGAGGTATAAAAAAATACTATATCATGATAAAGATTTCTTTTTTTTCCCCAGTCACGGCACCAAGCTTGAGGGACGAAGGCTAGTGCACACTTCTTCTGAGATATTTGAAGACAGACAAGGATTATTTAGTAGCCAACTGCTAATAACAAAGCATTCCTGAACAGGTGAACATGCTTGGAGGAGAACACTAATGCCTAATGGACAGTAACTTACAAAGAAGAAGAAGAAAACAAATTATATAGCCCTTTATTTAATGGAATTTTCAAACAGCGTAAACTGAATCGTCTGTTTTCAAACGTCAATAAAACGGAGTGTGTCATCACATGAACATATTTAAAGTGAAAAAACTGTCTAAAACTAGACCAAGCTCTCAGACGGCCTGAAGTGGCCTGAGTTCTCCAAACAGAGGTTCTGTGTTCCACAAGCAGAAGGAAGCTGTCAACACAGAAATCTGCTGGAGCTGAACAGATCTGCATGCTCCAGGGTGTGAGCGAGCTATTGTGTTTGTGATTTAAAGTAGTCTATAGAAAGTTAGAAAAGCTATGTTCACATTACTCCATTCATCTCTGATGTTTTGCTTACATCTAACATTAGAGTAAACAGACCTCTGCTTTGAAAGGACCATTATTTTGACATGATGCCAAAACTGCATAATCGTAACGATATATACATGTGCAGTAAGATCCACATAAAACATAGAGTTACACGTGACAAATGAGAGGAAAAAAAGAAACAAATGGAAATGGAACTTTGGGCCAATTTAATAACCAATAGTCAATTCGAATAATATTGATTATTAATTATTATTCCGGGGCGACACGGTGGTGCAACAGGTAGTGTTGCAGTCACACAGCTCCAGGGGCCTGGAGGTTGTGGGTTCGATTCCCGCTCCGGGTGACTGTCTGTGAGGAGTTGGTGTGTTCTCCCTGTGTCCGCATGGGTTTCCTCCGGGTGCTCCGGTTTCCTCCTACAGCCCAAAAACACACGTTGGTAGGTGGATTGGCGACTCCAAAGTGTCCGTAGGTGTGAGTACGTGAGTGAATGTGTGTTTGTGTGTCTGTGTTGCCCTGTGAAGGACTGGCGCCCCATGCCCAATGATTCCAGGTAAGCTCTGGACCCACCGCGACCCAGAACTGGATAAGCGCTTACAGATAATGAATGAATGAATGAATGAATGATTATTCTATACAATTAGAAAAAATTGCTTTATGTATATATTTTACACTAATCCATTTCAATTAGACTGCACCCCTGTAAGGTCTGGGGAGCCACAGCTTTTAAAGCTATTTACAATAAACTAACATATTGAAGACAAACATAAACCTGGAATATTGCTTTTGTTTATGTGGAATCATCTGCATAACTGTGCTGCTCATCAAAACATCATTTAAACTTCCCTAAAAACGTATTAATTATTATTATTATTATATTTAAATAGTTTAAATAATGTGTTATAATCAATTAAACACGTTACTGATGCAATAACTTCCTCTACAGTAATAGTAATAATGAATAGCAAAGTGATACACTAAAAGTAACAACGCTACCAATAAATCACTGTTGTTCACACTGATTAGAACAGAATTGAACATATTTCTAATATGACTAATTATTTAAATGACTGAAATCATATATTGTGTGCGTAATGATTCACTGTCTGATTCATATACAACAGACACAAGTTTTTCTTGTCCTTACAAACAAAGAATTAAATCAGTCATGCTTAGTTTGTAAAACAAACACACACACAGCTTTTCACACTTATTTCTTTACGGCAAATTCATATTAATCGCAATAAAAGAGTCAGCGTAGACAGTTTGAACATCCCCGTGCAATTACACGAATTAAACATAGTGATGATCTTGTGTTTGTTTTTGTAAAAGTGTGGCTGCCCCTGCTTCCATGTGAATGACGCTCATTCTCAGCTGGGGAAAGGTGGACAGTGTGTTAATGAGTCATCAGAGTGTGTGCATGTGTATGTGAGTGTGTGTGGTGTGTGTTTATAATCAGGCAGCTATTAAGCTTTAGCTAGATAGCTGGATGCCTTTTCACTCTGTGAGACATCAGCACCTTGTACACACCGCTCCTGCATGTGCCGGCGTGTGTTTCTGTCACTGAATCCCCAACTGCATAAAAAGCTCCCTCCATGTGTTTCGTTTACGTTTCCTCCTATCTTTCGTTTGCTCTTTCGTCCCCACCCCCCAGACTCGCTCCCTCGCTCTCTGTGCAGTATTAAATTTAACAGCAGAGAAGGTGACCGGGCCGTTCCTCCATGAAGAGGAGGAGGAGGAGAGAGAGAGAGAGAGAGAGAGAGAGAGAGAGAGAGAGAGAGAGAGATGAATGGGGGGCGAGAGTAAGGAGCATTGCAGTGCTGTTGTGGAGGGTAGACTGCTGTATCAGCAGAATAAGAGCAGCTAGCTCTCTCTCCCTCTCTCTCTCTCTGTGTCTGGGGAACTCAAGGGCAAGCACTCAGCTGTCACGCCTCCAAACCCCTCCCCATACACACACACACACACCCTCCCAGCCCCACCCTGCCGCACAGCAGTTACCTAACAGAACCCAGTCACCTATACCACACACAGAACACAGTCACCTACACACTATATATAGCACACAATAAAGGCAGTCATCCTTACATACCCAAAGACAACAATCTATATATGGAATAACTCCCTGAACTTGTACAGTCACCACAACATACAAGAACACAGCTTAGAAAATAAATAAATAAATAAATAAATAAATAAATAAATATCTATCTATCTATCTATCTATCTATCTATCTATCTATCACAGTGTACATTTACTTCACAGCTGTACCCCACAGTGACCCAAACAAACCACACTCAGAGATAAGGCAGTGCATATACAAACTGCACACAAACCTCACGGAGTCATCAAACAAGCCACCAATAGCAAAATATAGTATATATCTGTGTCCTTAGTCACATAATTAAGTTACATTCGGGCACCCAGGCTTTTCATTCAAGTCTGGAAACAAACATACAAAAAAGTAGTGAACTGGTAGTTCATACCCCCAATCAATATTCATTGCTGTTTCTCATATAAAACTAAATGTATTGCAGGTGCATCTGTGCACTGATGCTATGAAGATGTTACTAAAAGCAATTATTGACTATTGACTGTTTGTTTAAACTCCTCCCCCCACCCCTAACCCGTCCAGTTACGGACGCATGTCTCCACTTGTGAAATATGTATGCTACTGTGACACTGCAGTTTCTTTCAGGATCAATAAAGCTGTATCTTATTTAGCAGGAAATAATACGGACA